>NC_135233.1:486155256-486808006 GCF_051348905.1 Ranitomeya variabilis | reverse complement strand
CGCCCCTCTCCAACTGTTGCCCCCTATGTCTGCTTAGTTGATTTGGGTGAGACAGCCCGCCTATAACTGACTGTCCTGCCGTAGGTTTGAAGTAAGGCCTGGAGCTCAATACTTCCTCGGCGTTTCCGGCCACCGGCTACGCGCCTCAGTAGGATGTTGCCTCGGTCTTACAGCACTACTCCTACTGGTGTTTTCTCCTTGTTGCGTTGATCTCGTTTCTCACTCTTCACAATAAACCTCGCTTCTTGTCCTTTCTTGGGGTATCACCGCAATGAAGTGCAGGCGCGGTCCCGTAACGTTCTTTCTGTTCGCTAGGCCTCTGTCAGGATCCCACCCCTGACAGGGACCCCCCTGAATCTTCCCCTGCAACACTCTCTGCCACAGGATGTTGCCTGGTTCCAACCCAGTCAGCTTTCTGTCTAACTTCCTATCTAACCCCCAGTTTTACCAGATTGTGAGTAGTGGCCTAATACATAGCACCCTTAGCTCCCCCTGGAGGCCAGACTGTGAAGTGTATTGGTGTCTGTGATACCTGGTCAGGTGAACTCCTTCAGTGCCATCAGACGTACCAACACTCCCCTTAGCGGCAGAGCATCAGCACTGCAACGACCAGGACTCCGGGGCGCTGCAAAAACATAAGACACAAAGTGACGGAGGGTGTGAAACTGTGCAGAGTGTGAGACTGGAAAGAGCAACATAGTACACACACTCATACTTACACAGGGCAGAGCAATCCACAACAGGTAATTATGGAAAGGAAGGAGCAAGCCAGGCAAGGAGTCCAGGACAGGAAAAAAACACAGTCTAGAAGAAACAGAGAACGAAACATAAATACAGAGTACAGAATGCAGCGAGAGACAGACATATATTTTCAAAGCTTCTACGCTTATATCCAGAGTCTTTTCCAGAGTCTTGTGCTTGCATCCAGAGTCTTGAGAGTAATGGACTACCTGACCTGGACACAGTACGACAGACTTAAAAGTCCTAATACTAAAAGGTAATTTTAAGGACCACAGGGAAAGAAAAATTTGGGAATACAAACTAATGAATATGTTTAATTCGTTGACACTAGGACTCAATTTAACACCTGGATTCATGAGTCACTACATGGATACAATTCACACCTCCACCAGACAGACTCCAGATAACTAAGAACATTATTCCCACCTCCTCTCCATTTGTAAGAAAATGCCTAATTTGATTACCTTGGCTGATCTATGGACTCATCAAACTTCTCACCCCCTAACAAATGTCCTCCTGTAACATTCTTTAAATGTTGTGCCTTTTTCTTATTAATCTATTTGTAATCTAGCCTGAAGAAGGAGCCACTGTGCTCTGAAAGCTTGCAAACATATTATTTTCTGGTTAGCCAATAAAGGTATCACTCCAAGAATACTTCTGTCATCATTGGGCAGAAAAATATTCACAACAAAAAATGCTAAATGAATGTGCTGTGGTGGGCAGTGCTATTGATATAGTGGATGGTGTCCTCAAATGCATAGGTGTAATCAGAGCTAGGTTCCACAATGAACTGAATGAAACAATCCCCTTTGAAAAGGGGATATATATATATATATATATATATATATATATATATATATACATATATATATATATATATATATATATATATATAGACCACATGAACCACACATCCATAGCAAGTGAATGCAAGTGCACAATCAAATGAATTATGTGGGTTATTACCTATGGGAGAGTGGTACCAGGGTTTGTGGGACTGTGAGGCTTGCTGCGTTCCTCTCACACCCGGCGAGCGCCTTTAGGTGCTGTTTTCGGGAGTGGCAGTTCTTAAGTGCAGTGCATTCTAAGTACCGCTGTGCTGATGACTCCAATTGCGCCAGCGACAAATCACTTCTTATCTTTATGGTAAATAACACTGGGGCCAGTACAGAGCCTTGTGTTACCCCCCTTGAAACATTCTTCCAATTACATGTGCAACTGTTTATTACCACTCTGTGAATACGATCACTGAGCCAGTTATGAATCCACCTTACCGTAGCCTTGTCAATCCCATACTTGGTGATATTTTCAATAAGGATAGTATCAGATACTTTATAAAATGCTTTTCTGAAGTAGTGATATACTATAGCTACTGCATTTCCCTGATCCATCCAGTCAGTGATTCCATCATAGAAGGAAATTAGATTAGCATGACTTGTTTGCTTAAATTAAAGAGGCCCATGCGGCTCCCACATTCTTAGCCATGGTAGTTTTTTTTTCCTTACAGTACATTGTTCATTGCAAATCCCACCAAGGACAACATCTGCAAGGAGTTTGTATGTTCTCCCCGTGTTTCCGTGGGTTTCCTCCGGGTACTTCAGTTTCCTCCCACATTCCAAAGACATACTGATAGAGAATTTAGATTGTGAGCCCCATCGGGGACAGCGATGATAATGTATGCAAACTGTAAAGCGCTGTGGAATATGTTAGCGCTATATAAAAAAAAAGATTATTATTATTATTGCCACTTTTTGTTTACCTCACATTTTGTACAACACAATAATTACCTTTTGACAATCTTTTCAACCCCAATTATATAACCACTGCCAAAAAGGACATAGCAAGAAATGCTCTGTAGACATGTACACGTACAGAAAACAAAATGTGGCAGCAGGCTGCAGTTTCGGTACGGCATATATAATTGTCAAATTGGATTAGAAAAACAGGTGTGTAAAAACAGACCTTCAGAGTTAACTGTCTACTTTATTTATTTCTATTTTATTTTTTTTAACAAAATTCAACCCCCTTCCAAAGAAGACAAAATAAGAAATGCTAGGTACACGCGTGACCAAAAAGCCAGCATTGCTACAAGACGCTGCATTAGTGTTGTGTGTACAGATTAAAAATTTTACCGGAGACACAGATATACAAAGCAAATTGTTTGCAGAATACACTTTATGTGGTTGACAGTTGTAGTTAAATATCTGGCTTTTAGAGAATATTCTTTTCTATTAAAAAAAGAATTATTCCCACCTTCAAAGAAATGCAAAAACTCTATACTGTTACTTATAATAAGCAGGCACACAGTCTGACTTTGATTTCAGATTTTAATTTCTATGAGAAACATAGTGTTGCCTTACTGCTGCTTTCTATTGCATTAACCCCTTCACCCTGAAGCCTGTTTTCACCTAAGTTACAGGGCCAATTTTTACAATTCTGACCACTGTCAATTTATGAGGTCATAACTCTGAAACGCTTCAACAGATCCTGGTGATTCTGAGATTGTACTTTATGATAGTGGTAAAACTTCTTCGATATGACTTGCATTTATTTGTGAAAAAAATGGAAATTTGTCGAAAGTTGTGAAAATTTTGCAATTTTCAAACTTTTAGTTTTTATGCCCTTAAATTAGAGAGTTATATCACATAATATAGTTAATAAGCAACATTTCCCACATGTCTGCTTTACATCAGCACAATTTTGGAAACATATATTTTTTTAGTTAGGGAGTTATAAGGGTTAAAAGTTGACCAGAGATTTCTCATTTTTACAACAAAATTTGCAAAACCATTTTTTTTAGGGACCACCTAAAAAAAGTGACTTTGAGGGGTCTATATGACAGAAAATGCCCAAAAGTGACACCATTCTAAAAACTGCACCCCTTATTTTCCCAAGGGTAACAGGACAAATTGGCCCCCAAAATTTGTTATGCAATTTGTCCTGAGTACTCTGACACCCAACATATGGGGGTAAACCACTGTTTGAATGCATGGCAGAGCTCAGAAGGGAAGGAGCGCCGTTTGACTTTTCAATGCAAAATTGTTTGGAATTGAAATCGGAACCCATGTCACATTTGGAGAGCCCCTGATGTGCCTAAACAGTGGAAACCCCCCACATGTGACCACATTTTGGAAAGAAGAACCTCTAAGGAACTTATCTAGATGTGTGGTGAGCACTTTTAACCCCCAATTGTTTCACTAAAGTTTAGAATGTAGAGCCGTGAAAATTAAAAAATCATTTTTTCTTTCCACAAAATTATCTTTTATTCAAACAAGAGAAAAGTGGAGCATTGATGAAAAAGTATTACAAACGTTTATTTATTATTCATTTTGTTAGAAAACGTGAAGTTAAACATCCTTGACATAATGCTGTAATCACACAACGATAGAAACTCTAAAAAATGCTGTAACCTATAGCCCGAAATGCCCACAAGTAAATGTCCCACACCGGAAACCAACATGCGGCGCAGCCAAATACAAAATGCCCATATCACAGTAAAAAGTATCTCATAATATAAGTCAAAAAAAGGCACCATAAGGGCAGACGCCCTGAAATGAACATGCCGCAATAGCAGAGTTCAATGTTGAGTACCGGTCCCCTGCAGACAATATCCCATAATAGAAAACAGACAACGTTGCTGAGTGAGAAAAACAAAGGGGGATTGTTGCAAAGAGACCGGACTTACCAGCGGTGGGACAGGGTGGGTTAACAGCCGGGTGGTGGAACCCCGACGCGCGTTTCGTGGCAGAAAACTGCCACTTCCTCAGGGGGATACTTAAACGGGGCCTTCCAGGACCTTAAAATAGCCCCTGACCTTAATCACATGGCCGGTCCCGGCCAATCACGGC
Organism: Ranitomeya variabilis; assembly: GCF_051348905.1. Taxonomy (NCBI): domain Eukaryota; kingdom Metazoa; phylum Chordata; class Amphibia; order Anura; family Dendrobatidae; genus Ranitomeya; species Ranitomeya variabilis. The sequence continues at coordinate 486,803,417 of NC_135233.1, read as the reverse complement.
GGCGCTGTCGGCGCGTGCGCACTGCGCCCGACAGGTCCTGGCCGTGGAACAGCGTCAAGCCCAGCGCGCACGCGCGGGGAGCAGGAGAACCTCCCGAGCGCGTGCACAGGGCAAAGAGACGCCGATCCACACCAGGGCACAGCAGGGCACAGCGCGACGCGCACGGCCACCTATAAAAAGTAGAATTTTGGCCCTGCCAGGTTGGCATACCATACAATCAAACAACGGGGGGGGGGGGGGGGGAAAGGGGGGGGAAAAAAAGGAACCCATGTAAAGTTAGTAAAGTATCAGGACAGGACATTATTTAAATGGTCAATCATATCCATACATAAAGAGTTCACTTTATTTCATTTTTTGCGTCCCATTTCCCTCCAAATAGAAGACTTTCAATCCTCTTGTATTTGCATGGAGATCCGTCTTGATACGTCAGAAGATCATATTGCCAGTCCATTGAATAGAGTTTGGGTTCCAAGACCCGCGAGGTTTTAAATAGGACCAGTTCGATGATGTAGAAGAGGGCCAGAGAGCATAGAAGGAACCAAAGGCACCGGATCCAATAGAATTACTAGCAATAAGTGAAAATATAACAAAGTTAAAAACACACATAAAAAAAGGTTAAAAACAACACCAAACCGGCTGATCCCAACCATAGTAAAGGGACAATATACCGGGAAAAATAAAGGAAAGATGGAAGCAGGGGGTTTATCTTGATGGGGACAGAGGGAATATCTATACAGGAATGCCAAGAGCAATAACGGAGCCCAGGGGTACGGAGTTGCTCATAAATAAGAAGAGAAACTAAGTGCTTCATTCATGCCTTTTGGTGACACAGTGTCAAGTCGCACGATCCACTTAGTTTCTATTTGTGCTAGTAGTTTCTTATTGTCTCCCCCACGAATCCCCATATGTAAGGCATCAATCCCCCTCACCCCAAGGAGGTGAGGGGGATTGATGCCTTACATATGGGGATTCGTGGGGGAGACAATAAGAAACTACTAGCACAAATAGAAACTAAGTGGATCGTGCGACTTGACACTGTGTCACCAAAAGGCATGAATGAAGCACTTAGTTTCTCTTCTTATTTATGAGCAACTCCGTACCCCTGGGCTCCGTTATTGCTCTTGGCATTCCTGTATAGATATTCCCTCTGTCCCCATCAAGATAAACCCCCTGCTTCCATCTTTCCTTTATTTTTCCCGGTATATTGTCCCTTTACTATGGTTGGGATCAGCCGGTTTGGTGTTGTTTTTAACCTTTTTTTATGTGTGTTTTTAACTTTGTTATATTTTCACTTATTGCTAGTAATTCTATTGGATCCGGTGCCTTTGGTTCCTTCTATGCTCTCTGGCCCTCTTCTACATCATCGAACTGGTCCTATTTAAAACCTCGCGGGTCTTGGAACCCAAACTCTATTCAATGGACTGGCAATATGATCTTCTGACGTATCAAGACGGATCTCCATGCAAATACAAGAGGATTGAAAGTCTTCTATTTGGAGGGAAATGGGACGCAAAAAATGAAATAAAGTGAACTCTTTATGTATGGATATGATTGACCATTTAAATAATGTCCTGTCCTGATACTTTACTAACTTTACATGGGTTCCTTTTTTTCCCCCCCCTTTCCCCCCCCCCCCCGTTGTTTGATTGTATGGTATGCCAACCTGGCAGGGCCAAAATTCTACTTTTTATAGGTGGCCGTGCGCGTCGCGCTGTGCCCTGCTGTGCCCTGGTGTGGATCGGCGTCTCTTTGCCCTGTGCGCGCGCTCGGGAGGTTCTCCTGCTCCCCGCGCGTGCGCGCTGGGCTTGACGCTGTTCCACGGCCAGGACCTGTCGGGCGCAGTGCGCACGCGCCGACAGCGCCGCCGTGATTGGCCGGGACCGGCCATGTGATTAAGGTCAGGGGCTATTTTAAGGTCCTGGAAGGCCCCGTTTAAGTATCCCCCTGAGGAAGTGGCAGTTTTCTGCCACGAAACGCGCGTCGGGGTTCCACCACCCGGCTGTTAACCCACCCTGTCCCACCGCTGGTAAGTCCGGTCTCTTTGCAACAATCCCCCTTTGTTTTTCTCACTCAGCAACGTTGTCTGTTTTCTATTATGGGTTATTGTCTGCAGGGGACCGGTACTCAACATTGAACTCTGCTATTGCGGCATGTTCATTTCAGGGCGTCTGCCCTTATGGTGCCTTTTTTTGACTTATATTATGAGATACTTTTTACTGTGATATGGGCATTTTGTATTTGGCTGCGCCGCATGTTGGTTTCCGGTGTGGGACATTTACTTGTGGGCATTTCGGGCTATAGGTTACAGCATTTTTTAGAGTTTCTATCGTTGTGTGATTACAGCATTATGTCAAGGATGTTTAACTTCACGTTTTCTAACAAAATGAATAATAAATAAACGTTTGTAATACTTTTTCATCAATGCTCCACTTTTCTCTTGTTTGAATATGGTATTTTGGAGCTGATTTGGTGAGGGCTTGGGTGGCAGTTATTTCTGGCCACACCTCGCACCTCACAACATGTATTTGGGGTTGTTGTTAAAATTATCTTTTAGCCCGTGATCTTTTTTCCCAAGGGTAACTGGAGAAATTGGACCTGAAAAGTTCTTGTCCAATTTGTCCTGAGTACGCTGATACCCCATATGTGGGAGTAAGCCCCTGTTTGGGCGCACGGGAGAGCTCGGAAGAGAAGGAGCACTGTTTTAGTTTTTCAACGCAGAATTGACTGGAATTGAGATCGGACCCCATGTCGCGTTTGGAGAGCCCCTGATGTGCCTAAACAGTGGAAACTGTTGTGAATTCTGCTTTTGGGTTCCCTCCGGTGGTGGTAGGTGGTAATGCAGTTGTCCATGAGTTGCAGTCCTGGTCAGGTGTTTCTGCTGATTGCAGTTCTGACTGGGGTATTTAGGTGTGCAGGATTCATTAGTCCTTGCCAGTTGCCAATTGTTGTTGGGAGGTGTTACATAGTTACATAGTTACATAGTTATTGAGGTTGAAGGAAGACTTTAAGTCCATCTAGTTCAACCCATAGCCTAACCTAACATGCCCTAACATGTTGATCCAGAGGAAGGCAAAAAAACCCCATGTGGCAAAGAGTAACTCCACCATGGGGAAAAAAATTCCTTCCCGACTCCACATACGGCAATCAGACTAGTTCCCTGGATCAACGCCTTATCAAGGAATCTAGTGTATATACCCTGTAATATTATACTTTTCCAGAAAGGTATCCAGTCCCCTCTTAAATTTAATTAATGAATCACTCATTACAACATCATACGGCAGAGAGTTCCATAGTCTCACTGCTCTTACAGTAAAGAATCCGCGTCTGTTATTATGCTTAAACCTTTTTTCCTCCAGACGTAGAGGATGCCCCCTTGTCGCCGTCTCAGGTCTATGATTAAAAAGACCTCTGCTTGGTTCCTCCTGCCTTTCTGCCAAATCAGCAAAGATAAGTGTCTGTTTTTTTTTCTGTGGCACACATTCTGTGTGCTTTATGATTCAGTGCTATTCTTTTGTGTTTTCTTGTCCAGCTTAGATTGTGTCAGTATTTTCTCAGTCTTGTTGGATTCTCTGGGGTTGCAGATATTCATTCCACGTCTTTAGTTAGATTGTGGAATTTTTTGTATTATCTGCTGTGGATATTTTTTGAAGGGTTTTAATACTGACCGCCTAGTATTCTGTCCTATCCTTTCCTATTTAGCTAGAATGGCCTCTTTTGCTAAATCTTGTTTTCTGCCTGCGTGTGTCTTTTCTTCTCCTACTCACAGTCAATATTCGTGGGGGCTGCCTATGCTTTGGGGTTCTGCTCTGAGGCAAGGTAGTATTCCTATTTCCATCTATAGGGGTATTTAGACCTCCGGCTGTGTCAAGGTGTCTAGGGTTTGTTAGGCACACCCCACGGCTACTTCTAGTTGCGGTGTTAGTTTAGGATCTGCGGTCAGTATAGTCTCCACCTACTCCAGAGAAAGTTTCATGCGGCTCCAAGGTCACCGGATCATAACAGTACAACTGGCCAATAATGAGCTAAATGCATCTCAGAAGAAGGGAAGAAAGGTGTTGAGCCATTTTTTTTTCTGCAGTCTGTTTTGTCTTTTTTTCCCTCTTTATCTATGGGTGGCTGAAGAGTCTTGTGCTAGCATGGATGTTCAGGAATTAGCTCCTCGTGTAGACCAGCTTGCTGCTAGGGTACAGGGTATTTCTGATTATATTGTTCAGACTCCTGTTTTAGAACCGAAGATTCCTACTCCTGATTTTTTTTTTGGTGACAGGTCCAAATTTTTGAGTTTTAAAAACAATTGTAAACTGTTTTTTGCTTTGAGACCTCGATCCTCCTGTGATTCCATTCAGCAGGTTAAAATCGTCATCTCCCTGCTGCGTGGTGATCCACAGGATTGGGCATTTTCCCTGGAATCTGGGAATCCTGCTTTGCTTAATGTAGACTCCTTTTTTCAGGCTTTAGGATTATTGTATGATGAACCGAATTCTGTGGATCAAGCGGATAAGACCTTGTTGGCCCTGTCTCAGGGTCAAGAGGCGGCAGAATTGTATTGTCAAAAATTCAGAAAATGGTCTGTGTTGACTAAATGGAATGATGATGCTTTGGCATCAATTTTCAGAAAGGGTCTTTCTGAATCTGTTAAAGATGTTATGGTGGGGTTTCCCACGCCTTCCGGTCTGAGTGATTCTATGTCTCTGGCCATTCAGATTGATCGGCGCTTGCGGGAGCGTAGAACTGTGCGCGCTGTGGCGTCGTCCTCAGAGCCAATTCCTGAGCCAATGCAGTGTGATAGGATTCTGTCTAGGACAGAACGACAAGGACTCAGACATCAGAATGGGTTGTGTTATTATTGTGGCGACGCTTCTCATGTCATTTCAGTCTGCCCTAAGCGGACAAAAAGGATCGCTAGTTCATTTACCATCAGTACTGTACAACCTAAATTTCTGTTATCGGTGTCCTTGATCTGCTCATTGTCATCATTTTCTGTCATGGCGTTTGTGGATTCAGGCGCCGCCTTGAACTTAATGGATTTTGAGTTTGCCAGGCATTGTGGTTTTCCCTTGCAGCCTTTGCAGAACCCTATTCCTTTAAGGGGGATTGATGCTACACCTTTGGCTAAAAATAAGCCTCAGTTTTGGACACAGGTGACCATGCACATGGCGCCAGCCCATCAGGAAGATTGTCGATTTCTGGTGTTGCATAATTTGCATGATGTTATCGTGCTGGGTTTTCCGTGGTTGCAGGTACATAATCCTGTGTTGGATTGGAAGTCTATGTCTGTGACTAGTTGGGGTTGTCAGGGGGTTCATAATGATGTTCCTTTGATGTCAATCTCCTCTTCTTCCTCTTCTGAAATTCCAGAGTTTTTGTCTGATTTTCAGGATGTATTCGATGAGCCCAAGTCCAGTTCCCTTCCACCGCACAGGGACTGTGATTGTGCGATTGACTTGATTCCAGGCAGTAAGTTTCCTAAGGGCCGACTTTTCAACCTGTCTGTGCCTGAACATACCGCCATGCACCAGTTATGTTAAGGAGTCTTTGGAGAAAGGGCATATTCGGCCATCTTCTTCACCGTTGGGAGCGGAATTTTTTTTTGTTGCTAAGAAGGATGGCTCCTTGAGACCTTGTATTGATTATCGCCTCTTGAATAAGATCACGGTCAAGTTTCAATACCCTTTACCTTTGCTTTCTGATTTGTTTGCTAGGATTAAGGGGGCTAGTTGGTTTACTAAGATTGACCTTCGGGGGGCATATAATCTTGTTCGTATTAAACAGGGTGATGAATGGAAAACTGCGTTTAATACACCCGAAGGCCATTTTGAATACCTTGTGATGCCATTCGGGCTCACTAATGCTCACTAATCATAACAGGAAACCCCCCAATTCTAACTGAAACCCTAACTCAAACACACCCCTAACCCTAATCCCAACCATAACCCTAACCACACCCCTAACCCTAATCCCAACCCTAATCCCAACCGTAAATGTAATCCAAACCCTAACTTTAGCCCCAACCCTAACCCTAACTTTAGCCCCAACCCTAACTTTAGCCCCAACCCTAACTTTAGCCCCAACCCTAACTTTAGCCCCAACCCTAACCCTAAACCCAACCCTAACCCTAGCCCTAACCCTAGCCCTAACCAGAGGTGTATCTAGGTTTTCTGGCACCCGGGGCAAGAATTCAGTTTGGCGCCCCCCAGCACATACGTGATTTGTACACTTAGTCACGCGCCAACGAGCTGCTGTCCCTAATTTTCTCAATGTTCAGTGAAAAACTGAGAGAAGCAGGAAGAACACCTCATTGTCACATGACTATTGTTGAGCGATACCGTCCGATACTTGAAAGTATCGGTATCGGAAAGTATCGGCCGATACCGGCAAAGTATCGGATCTAATCTGATACCGATACCCGATACCAATACAAGTCAATGGGACACCAAGGATCGGACAGTATCCTGTGTGGTTCCCAGGGTCTGGAGGAGAGGAAACTCTCCTTCAGGCCCTGGGATCCATATCAATGTGTAAAAGAAAGAATTAAAATAAAAAATAGGGATATACACACCTCTCCGACGCAGCCTGGACTTTACCGCCGTAGGTTCCAGCAGTCATCACATGGCCACTTCACCCATATGTGATTTTCATATTTGCTGTCATGTGTAGTGTTGAGCATTCCGATACTGCAAGTATCGGGTATCGGCCGATACTTGCGGGTATCGGAATTCCGATACCGAGATCCGATACTTTTGTGGTATCGGGAATCGGTATCGGGATTAATATCAATGTGTAAAAGAAAGAATTAAAATAAAAAATAGGGATATACTCACCTCTCCGACGCAGCCTGGACTTTACCGCCGTAACCGGGAGCCGTTGTACCTAAGAACGCGCGCTTGAAGGGCCTTAGATGACGTCACGGTGCTCTGATTGGTCCGTAGCGGTCGCGTGACCGCTACGCGACCAATCACAAAGCAGTGACGTCACCTAAGGTCTTTCAAGCGCTTGAAATACCTTAGAAGACATCCGCAGCTTCTGATTGGTCGCGTAGCGGTCTCGTGACCGCTACGCGACCAATCACAAAGCAGTGACGTCACCTAAGGTCTTTCAAGCGCTTGAAAGACCTTAGGTAACGTCACTGCTTTGTGATTGGTCGCGTAGCAGTCACGCGACCGCTACGGACCAATCAGAGCACCGTGACGTCATCTAAGGCCCTTCAAGCGTGCATTTTTAGGTACAACGGCTCCCGGTTACGGCGGTAAAGTCCAGGCTGCGTCGGAGAGGTGAGTATATCCCTATTTTTTATTTTAATTCTTTCTTTTACACATTGATATTAATCCCGATACCGATTCCCGATACCACAAAAGTATCGGATCTCGGTATCGGAATTCCGATACCCGCAAGTATTGGCCGATACCCGATACTTGCGGTATCGGAATGCTCAACACTACACATGACAGCAAATATGAAAATCACATATGAGTGAAGTGGCCATGTGATGACTGCTGGAACCTGAAAGCAGAGCTTAATCCTGACAGTTAGGATATTACACGTTGTTAGGACTGGCTACAGGGCTTCATTTTATAATTAAAGGGTGCGTCCAGGTTTGAGATGAAAGTCTGCAGTCATTCTATGTGACTGCAGGCTTCTGAATTCTCACAGCGCAAGCACTGCACACTTTTAGGATTCTCCCTTGCCGGTGGCCAGAGTGGACGGTCATGACAGCTCAAGTATGTGATTTGTATACTTCTGGCCACATTCCAACTAGACATATAGGCAAAAAAGGCGTCAGTTAGAAATATCACATTAATGGTGACTCTTATTACAGATAATAGCATAAAGGGAGAATAGAGAGTCAAAACTGGCCAATAGGTTTGCACAAAAACTTCTTTTTATTGACAAAAATCAGTCATATAAACATTAATGTACCATATCATAATAAATACTTAGTCACAAGAGTATTTAGCGACTATATCCATATATACATCAAAGGGATCCAGATACTCAAACAGGACAAAAGTGAAATAAATTCAATTGTTTAAATAATGTGTACACACACAATGGGTTTGGCTATTTGCAGACATGTATGGATTAAATCCAAGTCATATGCTCTAATGTGCTGAGAGTCACCACATGTCCCCAAAACGCCGACATAGATATAACAATTAGCGCAAATAAGGTTAGGTTAAGTTGAATTACCCATATGTGTCGGGACGTCCTGTGAGGGTCCTGGATTCCCTACCCCAACGCGCGTTTCGCGTGCAGTCTTTATCGCTTCCTCAGGGGGCGTGGTTAATAGGGATCTCAATCTGGTTTAAATAGTCATCACATCCAATCATGTGATGACGTGACAAGAACATTAGCGCGCATGCGTGGATCACCGGTCCGTCCCCATGCTGCGTTACAAGCCTCAATCCCAGACCGGTCCCAGTCACGTGAGCGGGCTGGCGCCACGCCCACACCACGCGACCAAGGAACGTTGCCAAGGAGAAGGAGAAACGCAGCTGGTTCTGCAGTCCAGCGTGCATTAGTAAAGTGACAGTGCCGAAAGTGCATAATGTGCCAGGTAAAATGAACGTGTACTCTCAATAGCAGAACAATATAGAAGTATATGTGTAGTGCCCGAGAGAGAGAATTCCTCTCAATGTCTAATTACTGTATCCATATAGATAAATTGGTATTAGGTGAACCCTTGGTTGAATAGAAATGTGAAAGTGAAAAAAATATGAAAGTGAAAAAATATATATACAGGTGCCCATAAGCAGTTTGGCACAAAGGTCAGCTGCTATTGAATGGAAGTGAATAATAACTGGGAAAAAAAGTGAATGTTATAGTGAATGATTTAATTAATCAAGTAACAAATTACTTGATTAATTAAATCATTCACTATAACTTTCACTTCTTTCATTTCTATTCAACCAAGGGTTCACCTAATACCAATTTAACCACATTATGCACTTTCGGCACTGTCACTTTACTAATGCACGCTGGACTGCAGAACCAGCTGCGTTTCTCCTTCTCCTTGGCAACGTTCCTTGGTCGCGTGGTGTGGGCGTGGCGCCAGCCCGCTCACATGACTGGGACCGGTCTGGGATTGAGGCTTGTAACGCAGCATGGGGACGGACCGGCGATCCACGCATGCGCACTAATGTTCTTGTCACGTCATCACATGATCAGATGTGATGACTATTTAAACCGGATTGAGATCCCTATTAACCACGCCCCCTGAGGAAGCGATAAAGACTGCACGCGAAACGCACGTTGGGGTACGGAATCCAGGACCCTCACAGGACGTCCCGACACATATGGGTAATTCAACTTAACCTAACCTTATTTGCACTAATTGTTATATCTATGTCAGCGTTTTGGGGACATGTGGTGACTCTCAGCACATTAGAGCATATGACTTGGATTTAATCCATACATGTCTGCAAATAGCCAAAACCATTGTGTGTGTACACATTATTTAAACAATTGAATTTATTTCACTTTTGTCCTGTTTGAGTATCTGGATCCCTTTGATGTATATATGGATATAGTCGCTAAATACTCTTGTGACTAAGTATTTATTATGATATGGTACATTAATGTTTATATGACTGATTTTTGTCAATAAAAAGAAGTTTTTGTGCAAACCTATTGGCCAGTTTTGACTCTCTATTCTCCCTTTATGCTATTCCAACTAGACATGTCCGGCCTCAGTCAATTCATTTTCATTGAATGAGGCCACACATGTCTAGTCAGCAAGTGACCGCATGTATGTAAATCACCAACATCAGAGAATTATGATAGCAGTGTGCACTGTGAGAATTCAGAAGTCTGCAGTCACATAGTATGACCGCAGACTCATCACAACCTTGGACATCCCCTTTAATGTTCCTAACATAAATAAAAATCTGAGAATTAGTATCACAAAAAAAAACACATTTACATCCAGGTACCTGATAGATGACGTTGTTTGTGGAGTCGCCTCTTTCTTTTCATCTTCATCTTGTCCAGATGCGATGATGACTCTTCTCATCCACCGGCAGAGCTCGTTTCTGCAGACTTCCATCTTCTCCTGTCTTCTGCAGCACATCTCGACACAACACCCTTATAGATAGCAGTGTTATTATAATGCTCCGGAATAAAAATATCTGCCCTAGGCTGAGCCCCTGAGTAAATAATTGCCCCTCACTTTATTCCCAGCACATAATATGACCCTCACTGTCCCTCTTATGGTACATGCCATCCGCACTGCCCTCTCTCTTTTCCATACTTCACACTGCCTTCTCATACTTTGTCCCTCCAAGAGAGCCCAGTCTCTCTACTGTGCCTACTTGGCATACTGTCCTACTTGGCATACTGTCTCCTCCTGGCTGTTACCCTCACACTACTCAGTATCTATTCTGTGCCCACTCACACTTTCCTCCCCCCATACTGTCTGCACACATTTCTAATAGCCTCCTCATGCTCATCCCCCCTGCTAACATACCCCTTTGCTCTCCATATTTCCTCCTCACACATTCCCCCGACTCCCCATACTGTCCTCACACATCCTATCACCCTTGCTCCCAATACTGTGTCAGCACACATTTTTCCCCTCGCTACTGTGTCCACCCCCATCTCCCCACTCACCCCCACAGAATATATCCACTCCCCTTCTGACCCTCCTGACAGAATAAATCCATCTCCCTCCACACAGAATAAATGCACCCTGCCCCACACATGCTAAATAAATTCCCGCCCCCCACATACACACTGAATAAATCCCCACACACAACAAATAAATCCCCCCACACACACTGAATAAATCCCCGCACTAAAGAAATCCACACACACACTGAATAAATCCCCCCCACACACTGAATAAATCCCCACACTGAATAAATCCCCCACACACACTGAATAAATCCCCCCCACACTGACTAAATCCCCCCACACACACTGACTAAATCCCCCCATACACACTGACTAAATCCCCCCACACACACTGAATAAATCCCCCCACACACACTGACTAAATCCCCCCATACACTCTGACTAAATCCCCCCACACACTGAATAAATCCCTTCCATACACTCTGACTAAATCTCCCCCACACAGTGAATAAATCCCCCCCATACACTCTGACTAAATCCCCCCACACACTGAATAAATCCCCCCAACACACACTGAATAAATCCCCCCCAACACAGTGAATAAATCCCCCCCAACACAGTGAATAAATCCCCCAACACAGTGAATAAATCCCCCCCACACACATTGAATAAATCCCTAACCCCCAACACACTGATTAAATCCTGACTCCCCAACACACACACTAAATAAATCTCCCCCCCAAACACTGAATAAATATTCCCCATAAACCCAACCCACGCTGAATCTTCGGTGTCTTCAGCTCCACAACTACAGGATCACTTACCATCAAGTCTCTTCTTTCTCCTGCGCGCCGGATAGTGACATCAGCAGCGTGATCACATGACTTGATCACGCTGCTGGCGTCGCTCTGACCCAGCGGTCAGAGCCTGAATTGTACTCGCAGCTGTTAGATGTGAGTACAATTGATCTCCGGGAGCCGGCGCGCTGCAGCTTCTCTGTGCCGGCTGTCAGCTTGACAGGCAGCACAGAGAACAGCTGACTCCCAGTCCAGGGGGCGGCAGAATGCAGCCTCGGGGGGAGACACTTTGGACCGCCGCATTAGGCGGCCCAGCTGCACCCCCTTGCCGACTGCGCCCGGGGCACATGCCCCGGCTACCCCCCTAGATACGCCACTGGCCCTAACCCTAACCCTAGCCCTAACCCTAACCCTAATGGGAAAATGGAAATAAATACATTTTTTAAAATTTTATTATTTTTCCCTAACTAAGGGGGTGATGAAGGGGGGCTTATTTACTTTTATAGCATTTTTTGGGCGGATTATTATGATTGGCAGCCGTCACACACTAAAAGACGCTTTTTATTGCAAAAAATAGTTTTTGCCTCACCACATTTTGAGAGCTATAATTTATCCATATTTTGGCCCAGAGAGTCATGTGAGGTCTTGTTTTTTGCGGGACGAGTTGACGTTTTTATTGGTACCATTTTCGGGCACATGACTTTTTTGATCGCTTTTTATTCTGATTTTTGTGAGGCAGAATGAACAAAAAACAGCAATTCTTGAAATTCTTTTAGGGGGGGCATTTATACCGTTCCATGTGTGGTAGAATTGATAAAGCAGCTTTATTCTTCAGGTCAGTATGATTACAGCGATACCTCATTTATATCATTTTTTTATGCTTTGGCGCTTTTACACAATAAAATCTATTTTATATAAAAAATAATTGTTTTTGCATCGCTTTATTCTGAGAGCTATAACTTTTTTATTTTTCTGCTGATGATGCTGTATGGCAGCTTTTTTTTTGCAGGACAAGATGATGTTTTCAGCGGTACCATGTTTATTTATATCGGTCTTTTTGATTGTGTGTTATTCCACTTTTTGTTTTCCTGTATGATAATAGAGCGTTGTTTTTTTGCCTCGTTTTTTATTTATTTTTTTTGCGGTGTTCACTGAAGGGGTTAACTAGTGGGACACTTTTATAGAGCGGGTCATTACAGACGCGACAATACCAAATATATACTTACTTTTATTGTTTTTTTTTATTTACATAAATAAATTGATTTATTGGGAATATTTTTTTCTTTATTTGGGGATTTTTTTTTTTTTATACATTCTATTTTTTTTAAACTTTCTAGCATTGTCCCAGGCTGGGACATCACTATATTAGATCAGATCGCTGATCTGACACTGTGCATAGCACTGTGTCAGATCAGCGATCTGACATGCAGTGCAAAAGACTTTCCAGCGCCTGCTCTGAGCAGGCGCCAGCTAGCCACCTCACTTTATGACCCGGAAGGAGTCCCGCGGCCATCTTGGATCCGGGGACTCCTTCTGGAATACCGGAACAACGTGATCGCATCGCGTTGCTCCGGTTGGAGAGCGCTGGGAGCCCCCGTCCCTGCGCGATCCCCCTCTATGCCGCTGTCACTACTGACAGTGGCATCAGAGTTGTTAAATGCCTGCGATTGGCACTAGCGCCGATCGTGGGCATTGCTGCGGGGTGTCAGCTGTCATATACAGCTGACACCCACACCCGATCACCGCAGCGCTCAGCACGAGACCGCGGTGATCGGTTCGCCATACTAGTACTGCGGCTGGCACAATTGCAGTTGCCACAGCGCCGTACTAGTACATGGCACGAAGGGGTTAAGAATGAAGAAAAAAGAGACGAATGCCAGCTGTATCATATCACTGATCAATGACAAAAGTATGGTCTGCTGTTGGTACTTCTGCTATATCTCTTTCCCCATCAACTGAATTTCTGTATTATTCCCAGGCTACTACTCTCATCTTAATGTTGCCATTATAAAACACATTAGTGTCTGAAATATTTGCTTTTGCTTTCTCTTCCTATCTCTATTGCTGAGCTGTGAGCTCTGATGTCCTCTCGCTATCCTAAAATCACCCTTAAATGGCAGCTGAATTTCCTGCCCAGGCTTTTATATGGAACTAGATGTTGGCCCGATTCTAATGCATTGGGTATTCTAGAATATGTATGTAGCTTATTTATGAAGATTTCAGAATAATGCAATTTATACACAGAATTCGGCCGGCCGGGCGCGACCAATTAGCGAAGCGTGGTTCAAATTCTGTGCCAATTCTCGGGCGGACTGCACTGTTGTGAACTCTGTTTTCGGGCTCCCTCTTGTGGTCACTGGTGGTATGGTGTGACTTTTGCTTTGGGCTCCCCCTGGTGGCTTTGTTTGTTATCCTGCTGGTCTCTGGCTATCAGCTGGTTCGTTATCCTCTGGGAGGTTCCTATATAGCTCTGTTTTACTTCCGGCTGTCGATGTAATCAGTGCTACTCAGATTCCTTCTGACTACCTTGCTCCCAGTCCATCCAGGACAAGCTAAGTTTTCTTTGCTCATTTTTTGATCAGCAGTGTTTATCATGTTTTCTTGTCCAGCTTGCTAAAATGTGATTCCCTCGCTTGCTGGATGCTCTAGTGGACTGAGTTTCTCCCCACACACCATTAGTTGGTGCGTGGGTTCTTGAAATCTCAGGATGGATATTTTGTAAGGGTTTTTTATTGATCGCATAGACCCCTGCTCTATTTTCTGCTTTCTAGTACTAGTGGGCCTCTTTTGCTGAATCTGATTTCATTCCTACGTATGTGCCTTCTTCTTACTTCACTGTTAATATTTGTTGGGGGCTTCTGTATCTTTGGGGATTATTTCTCTGGAGGCAAGTGAGGTCTTTCTTTCTCTTTAGGGGTAGCTAGTTCCTCAGGCTGGCTCGAGACGTCTAGGAATATTTTAGGCACGTTCACCGGCTACCTCTAGTTGTGTTGGATAGGTTCAGATTTGCGATCAGTCCAGTTACCATCTCCCTAGAGCTTGTCCTTAGTTTATTCACTTGCTGGTCTATTCGTGATCCTCAGCCACTAAGGATCATAACAGTACAGCCGGCCGCTAAAGTGTTAATTGCATGGCAGAAGCAGGAGAAAAGAAGCCTTGAGAAATTTTTTTTTTTTTGTTGTTGTTGCCGTGTGTCTAGCTGCTGTGGCTAGCTTCTCTCCTCCTCTTAATCTTGGTGTGGCTCTGAGTTCAGCTGCTGACATGGATGTCCAGAGCTTGGCTTCCAGTCTGGATCATCTTGCTGCTAAGGTTCAAAGTATTCAGGATTTTGTTGTTCACAGTCCTATGTCAGAGCCTAGAATACCTATTCCGGAGTTGTTTTCTGGAGATAGATCTAGGTTCCTGAATTTTAGGAACAATTGTAAGTTGTTTCTTTCTTTGAAACCTCGTTCCTCTGGTGATGCCATTCAGCAAGTTAAGATTATCATTTCCTTTTTGCGTGGTGACCCTCAAGATTGGGCCTTCGCATTGGCGCCAGGGGATCCTGCATTGCTTAGTGTAGATGCATTTTTTCTAGCCCTTGGATTACTCTATGAGGAACCTAATCTTGAGAACCAGGCTGAAAAAACGTTATTGGCCCTCTCGCAGGGGCAAGATGAAGCAGAGGTGTACTGCCAGAAATTTCGGAAATGGTCGGTGCTTACTCAGTGGAATGAGTGTGCCCTGGCTGCAAATTTCAGAGAAGGTCTTTCTGAAGTCATTAAGAATGTCATGGTGGGGTTCCCTACGCCTGCAAGTCTGAATGAGTCAATGACTCTGGCCATTCAGATTGATCGGCGTTTGTGGGAGCGCAAACCTGTGCACCATTTGGCGGTGTCTTCTGAACAGACACCTGAATCTATGCAATGTGACAGAATTCTGACCAGAAGTGAACGGCAAAATTATAGACGGCAAAATGGGTTGTGCTTTTACTGTGGTGACTCAGCTCATGTTATCTCAGCATGCTCTAAAAAAAAGGTTGATAAATCTGTCACCATTGGTACTTTACAGCCTAAGTTCATTTTGTCTGTTACCCTGATTTGTTCCCTGTCATCTTACCCGGTTAATGCTTTTGTAAATTCAGGTGCCGCCCTGAGTCTGATGGATTGGTCATTTGCCAGGCGCTGTGGTTTTGATTTGGAGCCTTTAAAATTCCCTATTCCACTAAGGGGAATTGATTCTACACCATTGGCTACGAATAGACCTCAGTACTGGACACAAGTGACCATGTGCATGACTCCTGTTCATCAGGAGGTGATTCGCTTTCTTGTACTGCATAATTTGCATGATGTCGTCGTGTTGGGTCTACCATGGTTGCAGACTCATAATCCAGTCCTGGATTGGAAAGCTATGTCGGTGTCAAGTTGGGGTTGTCAGGGAATTCATGGTGACGCTCCTGTGGTGTCAATTGCTTCGTCCACTCCTTCTGAAGTCCCTACATTTTTGTCAGACTACCAGGATGTATTTGAGGAGCCCAAACTCAATTCTCTACCTCCTCATAGGGACTGTGATTGTGCTATACATTTGATTCCTGGTAGTAAGTTTCCTAAGGGACGACTTTTCAATTTATCTGTGCCGGAGCATGCTGCCATGCGGAGTTATATAAAGGAGTCTTTAGAGAAGGGACATATTCGCCCGTCCTCATCCCCTCTTGGTGCAGGATTCTTTTTTGTGGCTAAAAAGGATGGTTCCCTGAGACCCTGTATTGATTATCGCCTTTTGAATAAAATCACGGTCAAATTTCAGTATCCTTTGCCATTGTTAACTGATTTGTTTGCTCGCATTAGGGGGTCTAGTTGGTTCACCAAGATAGATCTTCGTGGTGCGTATAACCTTGTGCGTATAAAACAGGGTGATGAATGGAAAACTGCATTTAATACGCCTGAAGGCCATTTTGAGTACTTGGTGATGCCTTTTGGACTTTCTAATGCTCCTTCAGTCTTTCAGTCCTTTATGCATGACGTCTTCCGTGAATATCTGGATAAGTTTATGATTGTGTATCTGGATGATATTCTGTTTTTTTCGGATGATTGGGAGTCTCATGTTAAGCAGGTCAGGATGGTCTTTCAGGTCCTGCGTGACAATGCTTTATTTGTGAAGGGCTCAAAATGTCTTTTTGGAGTCCAGAAGATTTCTTTTTTGGGTTTCATTTTTTCTCCTTCTACTATTGAGATGGACCCAGTCAAGGTTCAGGCTATTCATGACTGGACGCAGCCTACATCTGTTAAGAGTCTTCAGAAGTTCTTGGGTTTTGCTAATTTTTACCGTCGCTTCATAGCTAATTTTTCTGGCGTTGTTAAGCCTTTGACGGATTTGACCAAGAAGGGTTCTGATGTGACTAATTGGTCTTCTGCGGCTGTGGAGGCCTTTCGGGAGCTGAAGCGTCGGTTTTCTTCGGCTCCGGTCTTATGTCAGCCAGATGTCTCACTTCCCTTCCAGGTGGAGGTTAATGCTTCCGAGATTGGAGCGGGGGCTGTTTTGTCGCAGAGAAGCCCCGATGGCTCTGTGATGAAGCCATGTGCTTTCTTTTCAAGAAAGTTTTCGCCTGCCGAGCGGAATTATGATGTCGGTAATCGGGAGCTGTTGGCTATGAAGTGGGCATTTGAGGAGTGGCGACATTGGCTCAAGGGAGCTAAACATCGTGTGGTGGTCTTGACTGATCACAAGAATTTGATTTATCTCGAGTCGGCCAAGCGGCTGAATCCCAGACAGGCTCGTTGGTCGTTGTTTTTCTCTCGTTTTGATTTCATGGTCTCGTACCTGCCGGGTTCGAAGAATGTGAAGGCTGATGCTCTTTCTAGGAGTTTTGTGCCTGACTCTCCTGGAGATTCAGAGCCGGCTGGTATCCTTAGAGAAGGGGTGATTTTGTCTGCCATCTCCACAGATTTGCGACGTGTGCTGCAAAAGTTTCAGGCGGATAGACCTGACCGCTGTCCACCGGAGAGACTGTTTGTCCCGGATAGATGGACCAGCAGAGTCATCTCCGAGGTTCATTCTTCGGTGTTGGCGGGCCATCCTGGAATATTTGGTACCAGAGACTTGGTGGCCAGGTCTTTTTGGTGGCCTTCCTTGTCGCGGGATGTGCGTTCCTTTGTGCAGTCTTGTGGAATTTGTGCTTGGGCGAAGCCTTGCTGTTCTCGTGCCAGTGGTTTGCTGTTACCTTTGCCTGTCCCGAAGAGGCATTAGACGCACATTTCCATGGATTTTATTTCAGATCTTCCTGTCTCTCAGAGAATGTCTGTCATCTGGGTGGTGTGTGATCGTTTTTCTAAGATGGTCCATTTGGTGCCCTTGCCTAAGTTGCCTTCCTCCTCCGAGTTGGTTCCACTGTTTTTTCAAAATGTGGTTCGTTTGCACGGAATTCCTGAGAACATTGTTTCTGACAGAGGATCCCAGTTTGTGTCTAGATTTTGGCGGACCTTTTGTGCTAAGTTGGGCATTGAATTGTCTTTTTCGTCGGCCTTCCATCCTCAGACGAATGGCCAAACCGAGCGAACTAATCAGACCTTGGAGACTTATTTAAGATGTTTTGTTTCTGCTGACCAGGACGACTGGGTTACTTTTTTGCCGTTGGCCGAGTTTGCCCTTAATAATCGGGCTAGTTCTGCTACTTTGGTTTCTCCTTTTTTTTTATTTCGGGGTTTCATCCTCATTTTTCCTCGGGTCAGGTGGAGCCTTCTGACTGTCCTGGAGTGGATGTTGTGGTGGATAGGTTGCATCAGATTTGGAATCATGTGGTGGACAATTTGAAGTTGTCACAAGAGAAGGCTCAGCTCTTTGCCAACCGCCGTCGCTGTGTGGGTCCCCGACTTCGCGTTGGGGACTTGGTGTTGTTGTCTTCTCGCTTCGTTCCTATGAAGGTCTCCTCTCCTAAGTTCAAGCCTCGGTTTATCGGTCCTTATAAGATTCTGGAAGTCCTTGGCCCTTTGTCATTCCGTCTGGACCTCCCGGCATCATTTGCTATTCATAATGTGTTCCATCGCTCATTGTTGTGGAGGTATGTGGTACCTGTGGTTCCTCCGGTTGAGCCTCCTGCCCCGGTGCTGGTTGAGGGAGAATTGGAATACGTGGTGGAGAAGATCTTGGATTCTCGTGTTTCTAGACGGAGGCTCCAGTATTTGGTCAAGTGGAAGGGCTATGGTCAGGAGGATAATTCTTGGGTTGTCGCCTCTGATGTTCATGCGGCCGATTTGGTTCGTGCCTTCCATGTGGCTCATCCTGATCGCCCTGGGGGTTTTCATGAGGGTTCGGTGACCCCTCCTTAAGGGGGGGTACTGTTGTGAACTCTGTTTTCGGGCTCCCTCTTGTGGTCACTGGTGGTATGGTGTGACTTTTGCTTTGGGCTCCCCCTGGTGGCTTTGTTTGTTATCCTGCTGGTCTCTGGCTATCAGCTGGTTTGTTATCCTCTGGGAGGTTCCTATATAGCTCTGTTTTACTTCCACTTGTTGCCGGCTGTCGATGTAATCAGTGCTACTCAGATTCCTTCTGACTACCTTGCTCCCAGTCCATCCAGGACAAGCTAAGTTTTCTTTGCTCATTTTTTGATCAGCAGTGTTTATCATGTTTTCTTGTCCAGCTTGCTAAAATGTGATTCCCTCGCTTGCTGGATGCTCTAGTGGACTGAGTTTCTCCCCACACACCATTAGTTGGTGCGTGGGTTCTTGAAATCTCAAGATGGATATTTTGTAAGGGTTTTTTATTGATCGCATAGACCCCTGCTCTATTTTCTGCTTTCTAGTACTAGTGGGCCTCTTTTGCTGAATCTGATTTTATCCCTACGTATGTGCCTTCTTCTTACTTCACCGTTAATATTTGTTGGGGGCTTCTATATCTTTGGGGATTATTTCTCTGGAGGCAAGCGAAGTCTTTCTTTCTCTTTAGGGGTAGCTAGTTCCTCAGGCTGGCTCGAGACGTCTAGGAATATTTTAGGCACATTCACCGGCTACCTCTAGTTGTGTTGGATAGGTTCAGATTTGCGATCAGTCCAGTTACCATCTCCCTAGAGCTTGTCCTTAGTTTATTCACTTGCTGGTCTATTCGTGATCCTCAGCCACTAAGGATCATAACACTGCACCTGTCGCTGATTGTTCGCGGCCGGGCGTGACCAATCAGTGAAGCCAGGGCCAGCTCCAGGTTTTTGAGGGCCCCGGGTGAAAAAAGTCTCAGTGGGCCCCCCCTCTTTAACACATACCACGATTCATGATGTACAGATACAGCAGAGAAATATAGCACAGCCAAGTAGCATACAGCCCTCGTAGTATATAACCCACGTAGTATATAGCACAGCTGTGTAGTATATAACACAGCCACGTAGTATATAGCACAGCCACGTAGTATATTGCACAGCCATGTAGTATATTGAACAGCCACTTAGTATATAGCATAGCCCACGTAGTATATTGCCCAGCCACGTAGTATATAGCACACACGTAGTATATAGCACACACGTAGTATATAGCACAGACACATAGTATATTGCCCAGCCACGTAGTATATAGCACAGACACATAGTATATTGCCCAGCCACGTAGTATATTGTCCAGCCACGTAGTATATTGCCCAGCCACGTAGTATATAGCACACACGTAGTATATAGCACAGACACGTAGTATATTGCCCAGCCACATAGTATATTACCCAGCCACGTAGTATATAGCACAGACACATAGTATATAGCACAGACACGTAGTATATAGCACAGACACATAGTATATTGCCCAGCCACATAATATATTGCACAGCCACATAGTATATAGCACAGCCACGTAGTATATAGCACAGAGACATAGTATATAACACTGCCCATGCAGTATATAACACAGGTCACGTAGTATAGAGCACAGCGATGAAGTGTATTGCCCAGCCACGTAATATATACCACAGCCACGTAGTATATAGCACAGCCCATATAGTATATAGCACAGAGATGTGGTATATAGCACAGCCCACGCAGTATCTAACACATCCCACGTAGTATATAGCAATGTGGGCACCATATCCCTGTTAAAAAAAGATTTAAAATAAAAAATAGTTATACACTCACCCTCCGTCGGCCCCCCGGATCCAGCCGAGGCATTTACCGATGCTCCTTTCGACGCTCCGGTCCCAAGAGTGCATTGCGGTCTCGCGAGATGACGTCGTAGTGGTCTTACGAGACCGCTACGTCATCATCTCGTGAGACCGCAATGCATGGACCAGACCGTCGCGAGAAGCGGGAAAGGCACCAGAAGGTGAGTATATAATGATGTTTTCATTTTTTTTAATTATTTTTAACATTAGATATTTTTACTATTTATGCTGCATAGGCAGCATCAATAGTAAAAAGTTGGTCACACAGGGTTAATAGCAGCGTTAACAGAGTGCGTTACACCGCGGCATAACACGGTCCGTTAACGCTGCCATTAACCCTGTGTGAGTGCTGACTGGAGGGGAGTATGGAGCGGGCATTTGTTCGCATTTGCCAGGACCTGTGAATTTAATAAATCTTGGCTTGAATTTGATTTGTATCTAATTGATTCAATCATCTCAATTACATAAATATTTTTCTCATTCCACTCTGAAATTGACACAAGCTGCATCCAGGTTGAATATTTCCGAGAATAGTAGCTGATCTGCAGTACATGGAAGCTGCCAGTAAATAGTGTGATGAAGCTGTGCTGTTCTGCTCTGTTCACTGTTTACATCCATCCACTGCCGGAGCACCCACCCATTTGACATTGAAGGAGAGATGTTACACACCTGTCCCGAGTATCTCGGGCTTTGCTTCCTTTATCTTGGTCTGCTGCCCTCTGTTGTGCTCTTTGTCGGATTTACAGGTTGCCCGATGTGGCTCAGTGACGACATCTTCATAATTCCTAGTTAAGACCCAAACACACACCTGTTTCTTAGGATTGAGATTCAAGACTTTTGTTTGGTATGCGCCACCTTCTGTGAACACTCTGCTTAAACTTGCTTCATTCCCTGCTGACTTCCACTTCATCAGTCCTGCTGCTCCCAAGTGTGCCACGTCCTCACTCCCCACGTGCTATTTTTCCAGTTGCTCCAATTCCCGGGGTCCATGTACCCACCTGGACCTGGGACTTAGTGGGCCCATTTCACAAGGTAAGCTTCAGAATAGATCATCAATGTAAAAAAAGTGTACCATCCCTTCACAGTGAAATAACATTATAGCAGGTATGTCTGAGAAACAGGTTGTGTTTGAATTAAAAAAGTTTTACAAACTTTTAACTACTAGTAAACCAGTTGGCAATATACGGTACAATGTGGTACCACCAAAGCTTTACCAATTTTTTTTTTTAAATAGCATTTCCTTTATCAGTCATCATGATCCTGTTTTTCAGACAGCTTATAAGTAAACTGGTATGTCTTTCTGGTCACCACATGTGAAATGGTTTTCTTCACTTATTTAATTGCATTGCATGTACAGTGGAACAGATTGTACAAGTGCCTCCCCTTCTGGTTCATCTGGGAATTACTGGCTCCATATACTTCGGTGCACTTGCTACATGTATGGAGATGAAAAACGAGATTGATAAAAAATATATATTTTTAAATATTGCTCCATATATATCAAGTGAGTGAGTGCCCCGTATTAATGTTACATAATGTTCTCTTCAGATCTACAAACTCAAATAGTGAGAGAAATGTTATAATACGGCTAACGTATTACGGTGCATTTCTGTGCCTGTATTTCGATCGCCAAGCCCAGCGGGTGTAGTGACCTGAACTAACAGCATTCTAAATTCATAGTCATGTTAGTTCTGGTCATTAGATCTGCGGTCAAGTTGGGTGTGCAGTGGTAATATGGACACAAAAATCCCTCTGTATAATGCTTGTGTTAACTGAACTAACTTGTAGGAGTGCACAAACACGCCTAATGTAAAAGTCAAAATGTCAATCATAAACTGCTGCTATACCCATCCAAACAATATCCCAACATGTGCTAAGGAGACCCCCAATCAATTTAAAACGTACACAGTAGGATCAATGATTTATTTTGCAGAAAACTGCACAGAAAAAATGCAAAATCCATATATATATATGTTTCCCTTGACGAGTTGGAAGTAAGGACCCCAGTGCTGTTAAGAAATAATACTAACCACTAAGCCACTGTGCTTACACTTGATGGCGAGCAGATGGAAGATTCTTATAGCCACTGTCACCATTGAGAACTTAAGCTGGCCATACATCTGAAAGAACCGAAGGCTTACTGAAGAATCCGCATGCGTATAAATGTTCGGCTTGGCCCAGCATGAAGGAATTCTTAGGCCCCTTTCACACATCAGTTTTTTTCCCATCAGTCACTCACAATCCGTTGGCTCCAAGGATCGACGGATCCGGCGCAGATTGTGAAAAACTGATGAGACGGATTCATTTTTCGACGGATCTGACTAGTGGATCTGTCTAATTGGATCCTAAATAAATCGGAGCATGCTCAGTTAAAAAAACTGAATCTGTCAAAGGATTTGACGGATCCGGTGCCCATAGGCTTCTATCCGAGCAAACAACGGACAGCGATGGATCCGTCGCTGTCCGATTTTTCGACGTACACAAAAAACATTACTTTGGCCCCTTTCCCACATCAGTTTTTTGCTATCAGTCTCAATCCGTCAAATTTTGGAAAAAACGAATTCGGCGACTAATGCCGCCAGATCCTTTTTTTCATATAGACTTGTATTAGTGACGGATTGCAACAGATGGCTTCACGTTTCATCCGTCATTCGCCGGATCCATTGTTTGTCCGGCAGCCGGAGACGACGGACAAAGTAACGTTTTTTGTATACGTCGAAAAATTGGACAGCGGCAGAGCATCGTTTGCTCGAATGGAAGCCTATGGGCGCCGGATCCCGTTTTTTTAAATTGAGCATGCTCAGATTTATTTAGGATCCAATTAGCCAGATCCGCTAGTTTGATCCATCTCATGGCAGCAGGTTATCTTCCAGGAAAACAAAATGATTAGACATGTTGACATTTAGCCCGCCTTTCCTTTTTTTCTCCAATATCTGAACATTCATATACTTATTGGATAGTCTTTCAGTTTTTTTTAGATCAATCTTTGATTTCATCTTTACAGCCACCACTAGGGTTGAGCGAAACGGATCGGTCAATTTCATAAATCGCCGACTTTCGGCAAAGTCGGGTTTCGTGAAACCCGAGCCGATCCCAGTGTGAGATCGGCCATGTGGTCGACGATCTTCGCGCCAAAGTCGCGTTTCATATGATGCGTTCAGCGCCATTTCTCAGCCAATGAAGGTGGACGCAGAGTGTGGGCAGCGTGATGACATAGGTCTCGGTCCCCACCATCTTAGAGAAGGGCATTACAGTGATTGGCTTGCTTTCAGCGGCGTCACAGGGGCTATAAAGGGGCGTGCACGCCGACCGCCATCTTACTTCTGCCGATCTTATCATAGGGAGAGGTTGCTGCAGCTTCGTCAGAAGCAGGGATATTGTTAGGGAGGAAATATAAACCCCCAAACCGCTTGTGCTGTAGCGATTTCCACTGTCCAACACCACCTTTTCTTTGCAGGGACAGTGGAGGCTAGATTTCTGTGCCTCAGCTCTGTAGCTTATAAGGCTCCCTGATAGCTGCATTGCTGTTTGTATGCCGCTGTGCAAACCAACTGCTTTTTTCAAAGCAAAAATCCTGTTGCTTCTTTCTGCACAGTTCTATTGTTTATTTGTCCACACTTTTGTGTGCAGCAGTCCTTTCTATTGCTGGCTGCCATACTTGTCCTGATATCATTGTAGGGAGATTGTTATTGTAGCACAGTCCCTTTTTTTATATATATATCTGCTAGCCACTGTCTGCCACTGAAGCTGTGTAGTGTAATACAGTGGGCCTGATTTTCCCAGCAGTCTCCCACACATAAAAAGGGAGATTTATATTGCCACTAAGGGCATCTGCGTCAGTCCTGTTTGTGGCATATCTGTCAGCCACTTTCTGACACTGAAACTGTGTAGTGTAATACAGTGGGCCTGATTTTCCCAGCAGTCTCCCACACCTATAAAGGGAAATTTCTATTGCCACTAAGTGCATCTGCCTCAGTCCTGTTTGTGGCATATCTGTCAGCCACTTTCTGACACTGAAACTGTGTAGAGTAATACAGTGGGCTGCTTTTCCCAGCAGTCTCCCACCCACACCTATAAAGGGAAATTTATATTGCCACTAAGGGCATCTGCGTCAGTCCTATTTGTGGCATATCTGTCAGCCACTTTCTGACACTGAAACTGTGTAGTGTAATACAGTGGGCCTGATTTTCCCAGCAGTCTCCCACACCTATTAAGGCAAATTTCTATTGCCACTAAGGGCATCTGCGTCAGTCCTGTTTGTGGCATATCTGTCAGCCACTTTCTCCCACACCTATAAAGGGAGATTTAAATTCACAACAAGTTTACGTACACCTTCTACCTGGTTTTACAGTACCATATAACGGTTGTTAGTTTGGTTACATTTTTCCAAGAATGAGGAAGTCTGGTGGAAGAGGTCGTGGCCGTGGGCGGTCATTGCCAGCTGGTAATGATGGTAGTGGTGGTGGAGCATCAGGTGGTCGTGGGAAAAGCAAAATAGCACCTAAGTCTCGAGTTGTTGAGCCAGCGTCATCGTCTGGCTACACAAGGCCTTGAATGCTCCCTTTTCTGGGAGTAGGAAAACCGCTTTTAAAGCCGGAGCAGCAGGAAAAAATGTTGGCTTTCCTTGCTGACTCTGCCTCTAGCTCTTTCGCCTCTCCTTCGGAAAGTGCAAAATTTAAAAGCAGCGAGTCGTCAGTGGATGCTCCCGGTCAGGAACAAGTTGCTTCCTTGTGTCCTTCACCCAGAACAACAGTGAAGGATGCATCAGGTGACACAACAGGTTACTCCATGGAGCTCTTTACCCATACCGTGCCTGGGTTAGAAAGGGAAATTGTTAACAGGCCATGCCCATTACAAGATGAATCGGACATGTGCACAGATGCACAGCCACAGCTAGATTATTATGCTGTTCCATTGACTCAGATCACAACATTGCCCTCGCAGTGTACTGAGCCACAATCTGACCCTGATGAGACTATGGTGCCCCATCCCGAACGCTATAGCACCGGCTTTCACGGTGACACAGAGGAAGGTGCACAGGACATAGAAGAGGAGGTGATAGATGACCCAGTTGTTGACCCTGATTGGTAGCCATTGGGGGAACAGGGTGCCGCTGGGAGTAGCTCTGAAGCAGAGGAGGAGGAAACGCAGCAGGCATCAACATTGCAACAGCTTTCATCTGGCAGGCCCGTATCTGGCCAAAAACGTGTGTCAAAACCAAAAACAGTTGTAGGACAGCGTGGCCATCCGGTTAAAGTAGCACAGTGTGCAATGCCTGAAAAGGTATTCGATAGTAAGAAGAGTGCAGTCTGGCAATTTTTTAACCAAGATCCGAATGATCAGTGTAAATGCTCAAGGACCTTTAGCAGAGGTCAGAATGTCAAAAATTTAAATACAACTTGCATGCGTAGACATTTAAACACCATGCACTTGCAAGCCTGGACTAACTACCAAACGTCCCATAACATTGTTGCACCCGCTCACAATGAAGCTAGTCAGCAACGCTACATTCCTTCCTTCACTGTAAGCCCACCGTTTACGACACCACCTGCAGCAAATGTGGAGGTATCGTCGCAAGGCCAAAGCAGTCAGAGAATCACCAGGTTCTTGGTAGGAAACACTGTATGTAGGCCAACAGCAAGAATACCATCACCAACCCTCTCTCAGTCTGCCATGTCCACCACCACCCCTGTTGTGAATTTGCTTTTTGCTCCCTCTAGTGGTTACTAGTTTTTTGACTCTGGTTTTTCTGTCATTCCTTTTATCCGCACCTGGGTCGTTAGTTAGGGGTGTTGCTATTTAAGCTCCCTGGACCTTCAGTTCAATGCCTGGCAACGTAGTTATCAGAGCTAGTCTGCTGTGCTCTTGTCTACTGATCCTGGTTCCAGTTATATCAGCTAAGTCTGCCTTTTGCTTTTTGCTATTTGTTTTGGTTTTGTATTTTTGTCCAGCTTGTTCCAAATCTATATCCTGACCTTTGCTGGAAGCTCTAGGGGGCTGGTGTTCTCCCCCCGGACCGTTAGACGGTTCGGGGGTTCTTGAATTTCCAGTGTGGATTTTGATAGGGTTTTTGTTGACCATATAAGTTACCTTTCTTTATTCTGCTATCAGTAAGCGGGCCTCTCTGTGCTAAACCTGGTTCATTTCTGTGTTTGTCATTTCCTCTTACCTCACCGTCATTATTTGTGGGGGGCTTCTATCCAGCTTTGGGGTCCCCTTCTCTGGAGGCAAGAAAGGTCTTTGTTTTCCTCTACTAGGGGTAGCTAGATTCTCCGGCTGGCGCGTGTCATCTAGAATCAACGTAGGAATGATCCCCGGCTACTTCTAGTGTTGGCGTTAGGAGTAGATATATGGTCAACCCAGTTACCACTGCCCTATGAGCTGGATTTTTGTATTCTGCAGACTTCCACGTTCCTCTGAGACCCTCGCCATTGGGGTCATAACAGTTTGCCAGGCCAGTATTAAATGTTTAATGCATTGCAGAAGAGGGATTATAAGAAAGAAGATTCTGAGTTTTTTTTTTTTTTTTTTTCTCCTTCCCCTTTACCTCAGAGTGGCTATGCTTGCTGCAGACATGAATGTCCAGACCTTGATTACAAGTGTGGACCAGCTGGCTACTCGTGTGCAGGGCATACAAGACTATGTTATCAGAAATCCTAGGTCAGAACCTAAAATACCGATTCCTGAATTGTTTTCCGGAGACAGGTTTAAGTTTAGGAATTTCGTGAATAATTGTAAATTGTTTTTGTCCCTGAGACCCTGTTCATCAGGAGATTCTGCTCAGCAAGTAAAAATTGTTATTTCGTTCTTACGGGGCGACCCTCAGGATTGGGCTTTTTCGCTGGCGCCAGGAGATCCGGCATTGGCTGATCTTGATGCGTTTTTTCTGGCGCTCGGTTTACTTTATGAGGAACCCAATCTTGAGATTCAGGCAGAAAAGGCCTTGCTGTCTATGTCTCAGGGGCAGGACGAGGCTGAAGTGTATTGCCAAAAATTTCGGAAATGGTCCGTGCTGACACATTGGAACGAGTGTGCACTGGCCGCTAATTTTAGAAATGGCCTTTCTGAAGCCATTAAGAATGTTATGGTGGGTTTTCCCATTCCCACAGGTCTGAATGATACTATGGCACTGGCTATTCAAATTGACCGGCGGTTGCGGGAGCGCAAAACCGCAAATTCCCTCATGGTGTTGTCTGAACAGACACCTAATTCGGTGCAATGTGATAGAAAAACCGCAAATTCCCTCATGTTGTTGTCTGAACAGACACCTGATTTAATGCAATGTGATAGAATCCTGACTAGAAATGAGCGGAAAATTCATAGACGCCGGAATGGCTTGTGCTACTACTGTGGTGATTCTACACATGTTATCTCAGCATGCTCTAAACGTATAGCTAAGGTTGTTAGTCCTGTCACCGTTGGTAATTTGCAACCTAAATTTATTCTGTCTGTAACTTTGATTTGCTCACTGTCATCTTATCCTGTCATGGCGTTTGTAGATTCAGGTGCTGCCCTGAGTCTCATGGATCTCTCATTTGCTAAGCGCTGTGGATTTACTCTTGAACCATTAGAAAATCCTATTCCTCTTAGGGGTATTGATGCTACACCATTGGCAGCAAATAAACCGCAGTATTGGACTCAGGTTACCATGTGCATGACTCCTGAACACCGCGAGGTGATACGTTTCCTGGTTTTACATAAAATGCATGATTTGGTCGTTTTAGGGCTGCCATGGTTACAGACCCATAATCCAGTCCTGGACTGGAAGGCTATGTCAGTCTCAAGTTGGGGCTGTCGTGGTATTCATGAGGATTCCCTGCCTGTGTCTATTGCTTCTTCTACGCCTTCGGAAGTTCCGGAGTATTTGTCTGATTATCAGGATGTCTTCAGTGAGTCTGAGTCCAGTGCACTGCCTCCTCATAGGGACTGTGACTGTGCTATAGATTTGATCCCAGGCAGTAAATTTCCTAAGGGAAGACTGTTTAATCTGTCGGTACCTGAACATACCGCTATGCGTTCATATATCAAGGAGTCTCTGGAAAAAGGACATATTCGTCCGTCTTCTTCCCCTCTTGGTGCGGGATTCTTTTTTGTGGCAAAAAAGGACGGATCTTTGAGACCTTGTATTGATTATCGGCTTTTAAATAAGATCACTGTCAAATTTCAGTATCCTTTACCGCTGTTGTCTGACTTGTTTGCCCGGATTAAGGGTGCCAAGTGGTTCACCAAGATAGACCTTCGTGGTGCGTACAACCTTGTGCGCATTAAGCAAGGTGATGAATGGAAAACCGCATTCAATACGCCCGAAGGTCATTTTGAGTACTTGGTGATGCCTTTTGGGCTCTCCAATGCGCCTTCAGTTTTTCAGTCCTTTATGCATGACATTTTCCGGAAGTATCTGGATAAATTTTTGATTGTTTATCTGGATGATATTTTGGTTTTTTCTGATAATTGGGATTCGCATGTGGAGCAGGTCAGGTTGGTCTTTAAAATTTTGCGTGAAAATTCTTTGTTTGTCAAGGGCTCAAAGTGTCTCTTTGGTGTACAGAAGGTTCCCTTTTTGGGGTTCATTTTTTCCCCTTCTGCTGTGGAGATGGACCCAGTCAAGGTCCGAGCTATTCTTGATTGGACTCAGCCCTCGTCAGTTAAGAGTCTTCAGAAGTTCTTGGGCTTCGCTAACTTCTACCGTCGTTTTATCGCTAATTTTTCTAGCATTGTGAAACCTTTGACGGATATGACCAAGAAGGGCTCCGATGTAGCTAACTGGGCTCCTGCTGCCGTGGAGGCTTTCCAGGAGTTGAAACACCGGTTTACTTCGGTGCCTGTTTTGTGCCAGCCTGACGTCTCACTTCCCTTTCAGGTTGAGGTGGATGCTTCGGAGATTGGGGCAGGGGCCGTTTTGTCGCAGAGAGGCCCTGGTTGCTCTGTTATGAAACCTTGTGCCTTTTTCTCTAGGAAGTTTTCGCCTGCCGAGCGAAATTATGATGTGGGCAATCGGGAGTTGTTGGCCATGAAATGGGCATTTGAGGAGTGGCGTCATTGGCTCGAGGGTGCTAAGCATCGTGTGGTGGTCTTGACTGATCACAAAAATCTGATGTATCTCGAGTCTGCTAAACGCCTTAATCCGAGACAGGCCCGCTGGTCATTGTTTTTCTCCCGCTTTGATTTTGTTGTCTCGTATTTACCAGGTTCAAAGAATGTGAAGGCCGATGCTCTTTCTAGGAGCTTTGTGCCTGATGCTCCTGGAGTCGCTGATCCTGTTGGTATTCTTAAAGATGGAGTTATCTTGTCAGCTATTTCTCCGGATCTGCGACGTGTGTTGCAGAGATTTCAGGCTGATAGGCCTGAGTCTTGTCCACCTGACAGACTGTTTGTCCCGGATAAGTGGACCAGCAGAGTCATTTCCGAGGTTCATTCCTCGGTGTTGGCAGGTCACCCGGGAATTTTTGGCACCAGAGATCTGGTGGCCAGGTCCTTTTGGTGGCCTTCCTTGTCAAGGGATGTGCGGTCATTTGTGCAGTCCTGTGGGACTTGTGCTCGAGCTAAGCCTTGCTGTTCTCGTGCCAGCGGTTTGCTCTTGCCCTTGCCTGTCCCGAAGAGACCTTGGACACATATCTCCATGGATTTCATTTCTGATCTTCCGCTATCTCAGGGCATGTCCGTTATCTGGGTGATATGTGATCGCTTCTCCAAGATGGTCCATTTGGTTCCTTTGCCTAAGCTGCCTTCCTCTTCCGATCTGGTTCCTGTGTTTTTCCAGAACGTGGTTCGTTTGCACGGCATCCCTGAGAATATTGTGTCAGACAGAGGATCCCAGTTCGTTTCCAGGTTCTGGCGATCCTTTTGTAGTAGGATGGGCATTGATTTGTCGTTTTCGTCTGCTTTCCATCCTCAGACTAATGGACAGACGGAGCGAACCAATCAGACTTTGGAGGCTTATTTGAGGTGTTTTGTCTCTGCTGATCAGGACGATTGGGTGACATTCTTGCCGTTGGCTGAGTTTGCCCTTAATAATCGGGCTAGTTCCGCCACCTTGGTTTCGCCTTTTTTCTGCAACTCTGGTTTCCATCCTCGCTTTTCTTCGGGTCATGTGGAGCCTTCTGACTGTCCTGGGGTGGATTCTGTGGTGGATAGGTTGCAGCAGATCTGGAATCATGTGGTGGACAACTTGAAGTTGTCACAGGAGAAGGCTCAGCGCTTTGCCAACCGCCGCCGCGGTGTGGGTCCCCGACTACGCGTTGGGGATTTGGTGTGGCTTTCTTCCCGCTTTGTTCCTATGAAGGTCTCCTCTCCCAAATTTAAACCTCGTTTTATTGGGCCTTACAAGATATTGGAAATCCTTAATCCTGTATCTTTTCGTCTGGATCTTCCTGTGTCGTTTGCTATTCACAATGTATTTCATAG
The DNA here is from genome assembly GCF_051348905.1 of Ranitomeya variabilis. Taxonomy (NCBI): domain Eukaryota; kingdom Metazoa; phylum Chordata; class Amphibia; order Anura; family Dendrobatidae; genus Ranitomeya; species Ranitomeya variabilis. The sequence continues at coordinate 486,772,539 of NC_135233.1, read as the reverse complement.
GTCCTTGTTGCGGCGGTACATTGTGCCTGTAGTCCCTTCTGCTGAGCCTCCTGCTCCGGTGTTGGTTGAGGGCGAGTTGGAGTACGTGGTGGAGAAGATCTTGGATTCTCGCCTCTCCAGGCGGAGGCTTCAGTACCTGGTCAAGTGGAAGGGCTATGGTCAGGAGGATAATTCCTGGGTGGTCGCCTCTGATGTTCATGCGGCCGATTTAGTTCGTGCCTTTCATGCCGCTCATCCTGATCGCCCTGGTGGTCGTGGTGAGGGTTCGGTGACCCCTCACTAAGGGGGGGGTACTGTTGTGAATTTGCTTTTTGCTCCCTCTAGTGGTTACTAGTTTTTTGACTCTGGTTTTTCTGTCATTCCTTTTATCCGCACCTGGGTCGTTAGTTAGGGGTGTTGCTATTTAAGCTCCCTGGACCTTCAGTTCAATGCCTGGCAACGTAGTTATCAGAGCTAGTCTGCTGTGCTCTTGTCTACTGATCCTGGTTCCAGTTATATCAGCTAAGTCTGCCTTTTGCTTTTTGCTATTTGTTTTGGTTTTGTATTTTTGTCCAGCTTGTTCCAAATCTATATCCTGACCTTTGCTGGAAGCTCTAGGGGGCTGGTGTTCTCCCCCCGGACCGTTAGACGGTTCGGGGGTTCTTGAATTTCCAGTGTGGATTTTGATAGGGTTTTTGTTGACCATATAAGTTACCTTTCTTTATTCTGCTATCAGTAAGCGGGCCTCTCTGTGCTAAACCTGGTTCATTTCTGTGTTTGTCATTTCCTCTTACCTCACCGTCATTATTTGTGGGGGGCTTCTATCCAGCTTTGGGGTCCCCTTCTCTGGAGGCAAGAAAGGTCTTTGTTTTCCTCTACTAGGGGTAGCTAGATTCTCCGGCTGGCGCGTGTCATCTAGAATCAACGTAGGAATGATCCCCGGCTACTTCTAGTGTTGGCGTTAGGAGTAGATATATGGTCAACCCAGTTACCACTGCCCTATGAGCTGGATTTTTGTATTCTGCAGACTTCCACGTTCCTCTGAGACCCTCGCCATTGGGGTCATAACAGTTTGCCAGGCCAGTATTAAATGTTTAATGCATTGCAGAAGAGGGATTATAAGAAAGAAGATTCTGAGTTTTTTTTTTTTTTTTTTTCTCCTTCCCCTTTACCTCAGAGTGGCTATGCTTGCTGCAGACATGAATGTCCAGACCTTGATTACAAGTGTGGACCAGCTGGCTACTCGTGTGCAGGGCATACAAGACTATGTTATCAGAAATCCTAGGTCAGAACCTAAAATACCGATTCCTGAATTGTTTTCCGGAGACAGGTTTAAGTTTAGGAATTTCGTGAATAATTGTAAATTGTTTTTGTCCCTGAGACCCTGTTCATCAGGAGATTCTGCTCAGCAAGTAAAAATTGTTATTTCGTTCTTACGGGGCGACCCTCAGGATTGGGCTTTTTCGCTGGCGCCAGGAGATCCGGCATTGGCTGATCTTGATGCGTTTTTTCTGGCGCTCGGTTTACTTTATGAGGAACCCAATCTTGAGATTCAGGCAGAAAAGGCCTTGCTGTCTATGTCTCAGGGGCAGGACGAGGCTGAAGTGTATTGCCAAAAATTTCGGAAATGGTCCGTGCTGACACATTGGAACGAGTGTGCACTGGCCGCTAATTTTAGAAATGGCCTTTCTGAAGCCATTAAGAATGTTATGGTGGGTTTTCCCATTCCCACAGGTCTGAATGATACTATGGCACTGGCTATTCAAATTGACCGGCGGTTGCGGGAGCGCAAAACCGCAAATTCCCTCATGGTGTTGTCTGAACAGACACCTAATTCGGTGCAATGTGATAGAAAAACCGCAAATTCCCTCATGTTGTTGTCTGAACAGACACCTGATTTAATGCAATGTGATAGAATCCTGACTAGAAATGAGCGGAAAATTCATAGACGCCGGAATGGCTTGTGCTACTACTGTGGTGATTCTACACATGTTATCTCAGCATGCTCTAAACGTATAGCTAAGGTTGTTAGTCCTGTCACCGTTGGTAATTTGCAACCTAAATTTATTCTGTCTGTAACTTTGATTTGCTCACTGTCATCTTATCCTGTCATGGCGTTTGTAGATTCAGGTGCTGCCCTGAGTCTCATGGATCTCTCATTTGCTAAGCGCTGTGGATTTACTCTTGAACCATTAGAAAATCCTATTCCTCTTAGGGGTATTGATGCTACACCATTGGCAGCAAATAAACCGCAGTATTGGACTCAGGTTACCATGTGCATGACTCCTGAACACCGCGAGGTGATACGTTTCCTGGTTTTACATAAAATGCATGATTTGGTCGTTTTAGGGCTGCCATGGTTACAGACCCATAATCCAGTCCTGGACTGGAAGGCTATGTCAGTCTCAAGTTGGGGCTGTCGTGGTATTCATGAGGATTCCCTGCCTGTGTCTATTGCTTCTTCTACGCCTTCGGAAGTTCCGGAGTATTTGTCTGATTATCAGGATGTCTTCAGTGAGTCTGAGTCCAGTGCACTGCCTCCTCATAGGGACTGTGACTGTGCTATAGATTTGATCCCAGGCAGTAAATTTCCTAAGGGAAGACTGTTTAATCTGTCGGTACCTGAACATACCGCTATGCGTTCATATATCAAGGAGTCTCTGGAAAAAGGACATATTCGTCCGTCTTCTTCCCCTCTTGGTGCGGGATTCTTTTTTGTGGCAAAAAAGGACGGATCTTTGAGACCTTGTATTGATTATCGGCTTTTAAATAAGATCACTGTCAAATTTCAGTATCCTTTACCGCTGTTGTCTGACTTGTTTGCCCGGATTAAGGGTGCCAAGTGGTTCACCAAGATAGACCTTCGTGGTGCGTACAACCTTGTGCGCATTAAGCAAGGTGATGAATGGAAAACCGCATTCAATACGCCCGAAGGTCATTTTGAGTACTTGGTGATGCCTTTTGGGCTCTCCAATGCGCCTTCAGTTTTTCAGTCCTTTATGCATGACATTTTCCGGAAGTATCTGGATAAATTTTTGATTGTTTATCTGGATGATATTTTGTTTTTTTCTGATAATTGGGATTCGCATGTGGAGCAGGTCAGGTTGGTCTTTAAAATTTTGCGTGAAAATTCTTTGTTTGTCAAGGGCTCAAAGTGTCTCTTTGGTGTACAGAAGGTTCCCTTTTTGGGGTTCATTTTTTCCCCTTCTGCTGTGGAGATGGACCCAGTCAAGGTCCGAGCTATTCTTGATTGGACTCAGCCCTCGTCAGTTAAGAGTCTTCAGAAGTTCTTGGGCTTCGCTAACTTCTACCGTCGTTTTATCGCTAATTTTTCTAGCATTGTGAAACCTTTGACGGATATGACCAAGAAGGGCTCCGATGTAGCTAACTGGGCTCCTGCTGCCGTGGAGGCTTTCCAGGAGTTGAAACACCGGTTTACTTCGGTGCCTGTTTTGTGCCAGCCTGACGTCTCACTTCCCTTTCAGGTTGAGGTGGATGCTTCGGAGATTGGGGCAGGGGCCGTTTTGTCGCAGAGAGGCCCTGGTTGCTCTGTTATGAAACCTTGTGCCTTTTTCTCTAGGAAGTTTTCGCCTGCCGAGCGAAATTATGATGTGGGCAATCGGGAGTTGTTGGCCATGAAATGGGCATTTGAGGAGTGGCGTCATTGGCTCGAGGGTGCTAAGCATCGTGTGGTGGTCTTGACTGATCACAAAAATCTGATGTATCTCGAGTCTGCTAAACGCCTTAATCCGAGACAGGCCCGCTGGTCATTGTTTTTCTCCCGCTTTGATTTTGTTGTCTCGTATTTACCAGGTTCAAAGAATGTGAAGGCCGATGCTCTTTCTAGGAGCTTTGTGCCTGATGCTCCTGGAGTCGCTGATCCTGTTGGTATTCTTAAAGATGGAGTTATCTTGTCAGCTATTTCTCCGGATCTGCGACGTGTGTTGCAGAGATTTCAGGCTGATAGGCCTGAGTCTTGTCCACCTGACAGACTGTTTGTCCCGGATAAGTGGACCAGCAGAGTCATTTCCGAGGTTCATTCCTCGGTGTTGGCAGGTCACCCGGGAATTTTTGGCACCAGAGATCTGGTGGCCAGGTCCTTTTGGTGGCCTTCCTTGTCAAGGGATGTGCGGTCATTTGTGCAGTCCTGTGGGACTTGTGCTCGAGCTAAGCCTTGCTGTTCTCGTGCCAGCGGTTTGCTCTTGCCCTTGCCTGTCCCGAAGAGACCTTGGACACATATCTCCATGGATTTCATTTCTGATCTTCCGCTATCTCAGGGCATGTCCGTTATCTGGGTGATATGTGATCGCTTCTCCAAGATGGTCCATTTGGTTCCTTTGCCTAAGCTGCCTTCCTCTTCCGATCTGGTTCCTGTGTTTTTCCAGAACGTGGTTCGTTTGCACGGCATCCCTGAGAATATTGTGTCAGACAGAGGATCCCAGTTCGTTTCCAGGTTCTGGCGATCCTTTTGTAGTAGGATGGGCATTGATTTGTCGTTTTCGTCTGCTTTCCATCCTCAGACTAATGGACAGACGGAGCGAACCAATCAGACTTTGGAGGCTTATTTGAGGTGTTTTGTCTCTGCTGATCAGGACGATTGGGTGACATTCTTGCCGTTGGCTGAGTTTGCCCTTAATAATCGGGCTAGTTCCGCCACCTTGGTTTCGCCTTTTTTCTGCAACTCTGGTTTCCATCCTCGCTTTTCTTCGGGTCATGTGGAGCCTTCTGACTGTCCTGGGGTGGATTCTGTGGTGGATAGGTTGCAGCAGATCTGGAATCATGTGGTGGACAACTTGAAGTTGTCACAGGAGAAGGCTCAGCGCTTTGCCAACCGCCGCCGCGGTGTGGGTCCCCGACTACGCGTTGGGGATTTGGTGTGGCTTTCTTCCCGCTTTGTTCCTATGAAGGTCTCCTCTCCCAAATTTAAACCTCGTTTTATTGGGCCTTACAAGATATTGGAAATCCTTAATCCTGTATCTTTTCGTCTGGATCTTCCTGTGTCGTTTGCTATTCACAATGTATTTCATAGGTCCTTGTTGCGGCGGTACATTGTGCCTGTAGTCCCTTCTGCTGAGCCTCCTGCTCCGGTGTTGGTTGAGGGCGAGTTGGAGTACGTGGTGGAGAAGATCTTGGATTCTCGCCTCTCCAGGCGGAGGCTTCAGTACCTGGTCAAGTGGAAGGGCTATGGTCAGGAGGATAATTCCTGGGTGGTCGCCTCTGATGTTCATGCGGCCGATTTAGTTCGTGCCTTTCATGCCGCTCATCCTGATCGCCCTGGTGGTCGTGGTGAGGGTTCGGTGACCCCTCACTAAGGGGGGGGTACTGTTGTGAATTTGCTTTTTGCTCCCTCTAGTGGTTACTAGTTTTTTGACTCTGGTTTTTCTGTCATTCCTTTTATCCGCACCTGGGTCGTTAGTTAGGGGTGTTGCTATTTAAGCTCCCTGGACCTTCAGTTCAATGCCTGGCAACGTAGTTATCAGAGCTAGTCTGCTGTGCTCTTGTCTACTGATCCTGGTTCCAGTTATATCAGCTAAGTCTGCCTTTTGCTTTTTGCTATTTGTTTTGGTTTTGTATTTTTGTCCAGCTTGTTCCAAATCTATATCCTGACCTTTGCTGGAAGCTCTAGGGGGCTGGTGTTCTCCCCCCGGACCGTTAGACGGTTCGGGGGTTCTTGAATTTCCAGTGTGGATTTTGATAGGGTTTTTGTTGACCATATAAGTTACCTTTCTTTATTCTGCTATCAGTAAGCGGGCCTCTCTGTGCTAAACCTGGTTCATTTCTGTGTTTGTCATTTCCTCTTACCTCACCGTCATTATTTGTGGGGGGCTTCTATCCAGCTTTGGGGTCCCCTTCTCTGGAGGCAAGAAAGGTCTTTGTTTTCCTCTACTAGGGGTAGCTAGATTCTCCGGCTGGCGCGTGTCATCTAGAATCAACGTAGGAATGATCCCCGGCTACTTCTAGTGTTGGCGTTAGGAGTAGATATATGGTCAACCCAGTTACCACTGCCCTATGAGCTGGATTTTTGTATTCTGCAGACTTCCACGTTCCTCTGAGACCCTCGCCATTGGGGTCATAACACACCCCCGCTAGTTCCACCATATGCAGCTCTCCAGTCCAGCTCACCCTACAAGAGACTCTCGTTAGGAAAAAAAACTACTCATCCTCTCATCCGTGTACACAGGGTTTGAACGCCCACATTGCTAGACTAATCTCGTTAGAGATGATGCCCTACCAGTTTGTTGAAAGCGAAGCTTTCAAAGCCCTGATGGCCTACGCAGTACCATGCTATGACCTACCCAGTCGACACTTCTTTGCGAGAAAAGCCATCCCAGCCCTCCACCAGCATGTCAAAGACCGCATTGTCCATGCACTCAGGCAATCTGTCAGTAGAAATGTGGACCTCACAACAGAGGCATGGACCAGTAGGCATGGCCAGGGACGTTACGTGTCCATCACGGCACACTGGGTTAATGTGGTGGATGCAGGGTCCACAGGGGACAGCCACATTGGGACAGTTCTGCCTAGCCCACGGTCTAGGAAACAGTTGGCTGTAAGTGTTCGCCACCCCTCCTCCTCGTCCTCCAGCAGAAGCGCGAGCTAGTCCACAGACCGCAGTCACACGACCACTCCATCCGCAGCTGCCAGTGTTGAACACGAGGTGTCCCATTATGGAACAGCTAGTGGTAAGCGTCAGCAGGCTGTGTTGGAAATGAAGTGTTTGGGCGACAACAGACACACCACGGAAGTTCTGGCCGAGTTCTTGCAGCAAGAAACTCAGTCATGGCTGGGCAGTGTACATCTTGAGGCAGGCAAGGTAGTCAGTGATAACGGAAGAAATTTTATGGCTGCCATAGCCCTTTCACAACTGAAACACATTCCTTGCCTGGCTCACACCTTGAACCTGGTGGTGCAGTGCTTCCTGAAAAGTTATCCGGGGTTACCCGCCCTGCTCCTGAAGGTGCGAAGACTTTGCTCGCACATCCGCATTCGCTAGTACACTCCAGCCGTATGCAGAACCATCAGCGATCTTTTCAGCTTCCCCAGCACCGCCTAATAATCGACGTTGCAACAAGGTGGAACTCCACACTGCACATGCTTCAGAGGCTGTGCGAACAGAGGCGTGCTGTTATTTATTTGTGGGATGATACACATACACGGGCAGGCATTTGGATGGCAGACATGGAGTTGTCAGGTGTGCAGTGGTCGAAGCTACAAGACCTGTGTCAAGTCCTTCAGTGTTTTGAGGAATGCACACGCCTGGTTAGTGCAGACGACGCCATCATAAGCATGAGCATCCCCCTAATGCGTCTGCTGCTGCAAAGTTTGACGCACATAAAGGAGCAGGCGTCTGCAGCCGAGGACGAGGGAAGCCTTGATGACAGTCCGCCATTGTCTTCTCAGGGAAGTCTCCTGGACGAGGTGGCGGACGAAGAGGAGGAGGACGAGGACGATGATGGGGATGAATATTTATGGGAGGAGGAAGCTTCTCAGGGGGCAATAGAAACTGGTGGCGTTGCAAGGTCAGGTACAGGGTTTTTGAGGGAGACAAGTGATGTTGATTTGCCAGAAAGTGCTCCTCAACCCAGCACAAGCAGTGAATTGACACCTGGAACATTGGCCCACATGGCGGATTATGCCTTGCGTATCCTAAAAAGGGACCCCCGCATTATCAAAATGATGACCGATGACGATTACTGGTTGGCCTGCCTCCTGGATCCACGCTATAAAGGGAAATTGCAAAATATCATGCCACATGAGAACCTTGAACAAATATTGGCTACCAAACAAGCAACTCTTGTAGACCGTTTGGTTCAGGCATTCCCAGCACACGGTGGCGGTGAAGGTTTTCACACGAGCTGCAGGGGGCAACATGACAGAGGTGTTAGAGGTGCACAAATCAGAAGTGGCGTTGGACAGAGGGGGTTTATGACCAGGTTGTGGAGTGATTTCGCAATGACCGCAGACACGACAGGTACTGCAGCATCAATTCAAAGTGACAGGAGACAACATTTGTCCAGTATGGTTACTAACTATTTTTCCTCCCTTATCGATGTTCTCCCTCACACGTCATTCCCATTTGATTACTGGGCATCCAAAATAGACACCTGGCCTGAATTGGCAGAATGTGCATTACAGGAGCTTGCTTGCCCAGCTGCTAGTGTGCTATCAGAAAGAGTATTCAGTGCTGCTGGTTCAATACTGACTGAAAAAAGGACTACCCAAAATGTTGATGATCTAGCCTTCATTAAAATGAACCAATCATGGATTTCTAATTATTTTGCCCCACCTTTCCCTGCTGACACCTAGCTTTCCTGTAAAAAGGTCTTGCTTTTGGACTCGTCTTACTGACTGCTCCAATTTCTCCATTTGCAGCTGCAGTATGTCCACCATAGGCCATTTTTACACCTCCCTACATGGGCTGACTCCCCCCATGGGGCCGTGGTCACCACTTGGCACAAGCACCCGTGCGAGTGCCGTTTGGCTGAACAGGTGGGTGTGCCCACTTTTGGGTGACGGTACTGTCACAGGGTCCCTCATAGTTCAATGAAGTGTCTCAGGTGGTGGTGGTGCACACCCAACGTCAGACACACCGTCGTAACATGAGGGGCCCTGGGCCAGTACCGCCGCGCACGAGAGAGTGTTCCCCCCCCCAGCTCAAACAGTGCTCTACCACTTGCAAAATTACCTCTCACTGCTCCACCACTGTTTAGTCTGTGCTGTTAAATCCTTCAATGGCACTGCCAATACCAATTTGCTGACATGATTGATGCTAGTAAAAATATTCATGGGCCCTGTCCTACATTTACACCAGTTAATACTTTGCGCCAACTACCACTGTCTGCAAGTCAGCAGAGGAGCCCACCCCTGTACCTAGGTATGCCAGACATTAACCTCACTTTATTATTTTGGCCTACTAATTGTGTCAGTCACTCCTTACAGTTGTCCTCCACTGAACAAAGCTAGGCCGCCTGCGTACTCCTGTAACCTATTTTTAACTGCATTTTGCCTATTACTTTTTTGGCCTTACTAACTGTGACTGCCCCTCGTTGCAATCGTCCTCCGCTGAACACACCAATGCTGCCTGTGTACCCCTGTAGCCTAATTTAAACTGCATAGAGCCTACTTTTTAATTTTAGGCCTAGTAAGTCTGCGCCACTCCTTCCAATTGTCCTCCGCTGACCACACCAATGCTGCCTGTGTACCCCTGTAACCTACTTTAAACTGCATAGAGCCAACTTTTTTATTTTAGGCCTAGTAAGTCTGTCTGCGGTCCCTCTTTGCAATCGTCCTCCGCTGACCAAACCAATGCTGCCTATGTACCCCTGTAACCTATTTTAAACTGCATAGAGCCAACTTTTTTATTTTAGGCCTAGTAAGTCTGTCTGTGGTCCCTCGTTGCAATTGTCCTCCGCTGACCAAACCAATGCTGCCTGTGTACCCCTGTAACCTATTTAAAACTGCATAGAGCCTACTTTTTTATTTTAGGCCTAGTAAGCCTGCGCCACTCCTTCCAATTGTCCTCTGCTGACCACACCAATGCTGCCTGTGTACCCCTGTAACCTATTTTAAACTGCATATAGCCAACTTTTTTATTTTAGGCCTAGTAAGTCTGTCAGCGGGCCCTCCTTGCAATCGCCCTCCGCTGACCAAACCAATGCTGCCTGTGTACCCCTGTAACCTACTTTAAACTGCATAGAGCCAACTTTTTTATTTTAGGCCTAGTAAGTCTGTCTGCGGTCCCTCCTTGCAATCATCCTCCGCTGACCAAACCAATGCTGCCTGTGTACCCCTGTAACCTATTTTAAACTGCATAGAGCCTACTTTTTTATTTTCGGCCTAGTAAGTCTGCGCCACTTCTTCCAATTGTCCTCCACTGACCACACCAATGCTGCCTGTGTACCCCTGTAACCTTTTTTAAACTGCATTGAGCCAACTTTTTTGGTTAAGACCTACTACCTGTGTCTAAATCCAGACTGAAGAAAAGGACAGCGCCACACCGGATAGTGAAAAGCAGCTCACATATTTATTCTGCCTTCTGCGGCAACGTTTCGGTCCGAAGACCTTTGTCAAAAGGTCTTCGGACCGAAACGTTGCCGCAGAAGGCAGAATAAATATGTGAGCTGCTTTTCACTATCCGGTGTGGTGCTGTCCTTTTCTTCAGTCTGGATTTGGATGTTCTATCTGGGATGCACCCCCTGGTGAGGACGTGCGCCCTGATGTCCATAGAGACTATATAATTATAGGGTGCGGCTTTACTCCTTTTTTCGTAACTTACTACCTGTGTCTGACTGCGCCACTCAATACAGATGTCCTCCTCTGAAAAAAGCTGAGCTTCAATTGTCAGGATTTCAGCCTATTGGAATTTGAAAACTGCATTGGGGCTACTAGTTTGGTTGGGCCTACTAATGGTGTCTGCCGCTCCCTGGCGTTCTCCTGGATTTTTATCCTGAGCTTCTATCTTCAGGCTTTCGGCCTGTATTTAAAATATTAAACTGCATTTAGGCTACTAGTTTGGTTGGGCCAACTTACGGTGTCTGCCGCTCCTTGGTGATCTCCTGTTTTTTTTTCCTGAGCTTCAATCATCAGGCTTTTGGCCTACATTTTTACTATGAAACTGCATTTAGGCTACTAGTTTGGTTGGGCCTACTAACGGTGTCTGCCGCTCCTTGGTGTTGTCCTCCAAGGAAAAAAGCTGAGCTTCAATCTTCAGGCTTTCGGCCTATATCAGATATCAAACTGCATTTGGCCTACTAGATTGGTTGGGCCCTACTAATGGTGTCTGCCGCTCCTTGGTGTTCTCCTCCACTGAACAAAGCTGAGCTTCAATCTTCAGGCTTTCGGCTTATATTTTTAATATGAAACTGCATTTGGCCTACTAGTTTTGTTGGGCCCTACTAACGGTGTCTGCCGCTCCTTGGTGTTGTCCTCCAAGGAAAAAAGCTGAGCTTCAATCTTCAGGCTTTTGGCCTATATCAGATATCAAACTGCATTTGGCCTACTAGTTTGGTTGGGCCCTACTAATGGTGTCTGCCGCTCCTTGGTGTTCTCCACTGAACAAAGCTGAGCTTCAATCTTCAGGCTTTTGGCTTATATTTTTAATATGAAACTGCATTTGGCCTACTAGTTTTGTTGGGCCCTACTAACGGTGTCTGCCGCTCCTTGGTGTTGTCCTCCAAGGAAAAAAGCTGATCTTCTATCTTCAGGCTTTTGGCCTATATCAGATATTAAACTGCATTTGGCCTACTATTTGGTTGGGGCCTACTATCGGTGTCTGCCGCTCCTTGGTGTTCTCCTCCACTGAACAAAGCTGAGCTTCAATCTTCAGGCTTTCGGCTTATATTTTTAATATGAAACTGCACTTGGCCTACTAGTTTGGTTGGGCCCTACTAATGGTGTCTGCCGCTCCTTGGTGTTGTCCTCCAAGGAAAAAAGCTGATCTTTTATCTTCAGGCTTTCGGCCTATATCAGATATTAAACTGCATTTGGCCTACTAGTTTGGTTGGGGCCTACTAACGGTGTCTGCCGCTCCTTGGTGTTGTCCTCCAAGGAAAAAAGCTGACCTTCAATCTTCAGGCTTTCGGCCTATATTTACAAATTTTAAACTACATTTGGCCTACTAGTTTGGTTTGGCCCTACTAACGGTGTCTGCCGCTGCTTGGTGTTGTCCTCCACGGAAAAAAGCTGAGCTTCAATCTTCAGGCTTTCGGCCTATACAGTGGGGCAAAAAAGTATTTAGTCAGTCAGCAATAGTGCAAGTTCCACCACTTAAAAAGATGAGAGGCGTCTGTAATTTACATCATAGGTAGACCTCAACTATGGGAGACAAACTGAGAAAAAAAAATCCAGAAAATCACATTGTCTGTTTTTTTATCATTTTATTTGCATATTATGGTGGAAAATAAGTATTTGGTCAGAAACAAAATTTCATCTCAATACTTTGTAATATATCCTTTGTTGGCAATGACAGAGGTCAAACGTTTTCTGTAAGTCTTCACAAGGTTGCCACACACTGTTGTTGGTATGTTGGCCCATTCCTCCATGCAGATCTCCTCTAGAGCAGTGATGTTTTTGGCTTTTCGCTTGGCAACACGGACTTTCAACTCCCTCCAAAGGTTTTCTATAGGGTTGAGATCTGGAGACTGGCTAAGCCACTCCAGGACCTTGAAATGCTTCTTACGAAGCCACTCCTTTGTTGCCCTGGCGGTGTGCTTTGGATCATTGTCATGTTGAAAGACCCAGCCACGTTTCATCTTCAATGCCCTTGCTGATGGAAGGAGGTTTGCACTCAAAATCTCACGATACATGGCCCCATTCATTCTTTCATGTACCCGGATCAGTCGTCCTGGCCCCTTTGCAGAGAAACAGCCCCAAAGCATGATGTTTCCACCACCATGCTTTACAGTAGGTATGGTGTTTGATGGATGCAACTTAGTATTCTTTTTCCTCCAAACACGACAAGTTGTGTTTCTACCAAACAGTTCCAGTTTGGTTTCATCAGACCATAGGACATTCTCCCAAAACTCCTCTGGACCATCCAAATGCTCTCTAGCAAACTTCAGACGGGCCCGGACATGTACTGGCTTAAGCAGTGGGACACGTCTGGCACTGCAGGATCTGAGTCCATGGTGGCGTAGTGTGTTACTTATGGTAGGCCTTGTTACATTGGTCCCAGCTCTCTGCAGTTCATTCACTAGGTCCCCCCGCGTGGTTCTGGGATTTTTGCTCACCGTTCTTGTGATCATTCTGACCCCATGGGGTGGGATTTTGCGTGGAGCCCCAGATCGAGGGAGATTATCAGTGGTCTTGAATGTCTTCCATTTTCTATTTATTGCTCCCACTGTTGATTTCTTCACTCCAAGCTGGTTGGCTATTGCAGATTCAGTCTTCCCAGCCTGGTGCAGGGCTACAATTTTGTTTCTGGTGTCCTTTGACAGCTCTTTGGTCTTCACCATAGTGGAGTTTGGAGTCAGACTGTTTGAGGGTGTGCACAGGTGTCTTTTTATACTGATAACAAGTTTAAACAGGTGCCATTACTACAGTTAATGAGTGGAGGAAAGAGGAGACTCTTAAAGAAGAAGTTACAGGTCTGTGAGAGCCAGAAATCTTGATTGTTTGTTTCTGACCAAATACTTATTTTCCACCATAATATGCAAATAAAATGATAAAAAAACAGACAATGTGATTTTCTGGATTTTTTTTTCTCAGTTTGTCTCCCATAGTTGAGGTCTACCTATGATGTAAATTACAGACGCCTCTCATCTTTTTAAGTGGTGGAACTTGCACTATTGCTGACTGACTAAATACTTTTTTGCCCCACTGTATTTACAAATTTTAAACAGCATTTGGCCTGCTAGTTTGGTTGGGCCCTACTAACGGTATCTGCCGCTGCTTGGTGTTGTCCTCCACGGAAAAAAGCTGATCCTCTATCTTCAGGCTTTCGGCCTATATTTTTAATATGAAACTGCATTTGGCCTACTAGTTTGGTTGGGCCCTACTAAAGGTGTCTGCCGCTGCTTGCTTTTCTCCTCCACTGAACAAAGCTGAGCTTCAATTTTCAGGCTTTCAGCCTATATCAGATATTAAACTGCATTTGGCCGACTAGTTTGGTTGGGCCCTACTAACGGTGTCTGCTGCTCTTTGGTGTTCTCCTACACTGAACAAAGCAGTGCCGCCTGTTTACTCCTGTTACCAATTTTGAACTTTATTTGTCCCACTTTATTATTTGGGCCTACTAACTGTGTCTGCCTCTCATTACAGTTGTCCTCCACTGAACAAAGCAATGCTGCCTGGTTAGTCCTGTTACCAATTTTGAACTGCATTTAGCCCACTTTATTATTTGGGCCTATATCTGTGTTTCCTCCTCATCCTGCCCATTGCCCAGCCAGTGCTACATGAGTCTGCTGGTACATTGAACCAGACCACTACATTCCCCTTGCACTCTACACAGCCAGAATTTGACCCTGCTGAAAGTCAGGTTCCCCTTCCTGCATACTATACCACCATACACGGGGACAAAGAGGAAGGCGCAGATGAAAGTGCAGATTCCTTCATCAGGTGGGGAGGGCATGCTCGTTGGCGACGTCACTGTCACAAGGCCCCTCATAGTACGCAAAAGTGTCTCTGCCAGTGGGAGGCGCCCCCGCCATCAAACACAACGCTGTACTTTGAGGGGCCCTGTGCCAGTGCCAATGCGAACGAGTGGGCCCCCCTGCTTGCTCAGGATCACAGCTCTTGCAAAGTTGAAATACTGACCTCTCCCTGCTCCAACGCCATGACGTAGTCCGCGTTTCCTGGGCCCACGAAAAACTTGAGCCAGCCCTACCCCCCACAACTTTAGCCAAATGACCCCCAATTTTCAATGCCTAACTATTATTATAAGGTAAATTAAGATTCACAAGCTTAAGTGACACGAATTGATGTTTTTGACATTAAAATGGGCACTGTAGGTGTTTTCCTGTCCTCCACTCACTGCCCACTTTGCTTCCCCATTGACTTACATTGGGTTTCATGTTTCGGTCGATCCCCGACTTTGCGCGATAATCGGCCGATTTCACTCTACTCGACTTTTGACAAAGTCGGGTTTCGCAAAACCCGACTCGATCCTAAAGAAGTAAAAGTCACTCAACCCTAGCCACCACTGAATAATAACAAGCTAAACCAACTATGTAAAGCAATGATTTCTTAAATTGATGAGTTAAATGTGCCAGGTAACTCTGTCTGACCTCAACACAGTTTAAAAGACACTGTCAGTCTGGAGGATGCCCCACACCCTTAATCCAAACTGGGCGTGTGCTCTGCTTGTCCTTCAATGAGTTATTCCCTTTGCACCATGCCTCTTACTTCATTTGTTCCCACTCTAGCTCCAATATACCAATATACCGATGAACCAATAGGAGGACTAATGAGTAGTGATGAGCGAACGTGCTCGGTTAATGTCTTATTCACGTGTGTTCCGGTGTTATCCGAGAATCAGGGAGTGCTCGTATATTATGTCCGACTCCCTGTGGCTGCATGATTTGCGGCTGTTAGACAGACTCAACACATGAGGGGATTGCCTGTTTGTTAGGGAATCCCCACATGTGCTAAGGCTGTCTAACAGCCACAAATCATGCAGCCGCAGGGACTCAAACAATAAATGAGCACTCCCACATGCTCGGATAACACCAGAGCTTGCTCGGATACAACATTATTCGAGCACTTTCTCTTATCATTTCTAATGAGCCAATAAGAGGAACAAGTACCAATGAAGAAATAGGAGGACAAAATACCGATGAGCAACAAGTACTGATAAACCAATAGGAGTACCAATGAACCAATAAGAGGAACAAGTACCGAAAAACCATTAGAAGGATCAATGAACCTACAAGAGAAACAAGTACCCATGAACCAATAGGAGGACCAAGTACTGAAGAGGAACAAGTGCCAATGAACTACTAGAAGGACCAATGAGCCTACAAGAGGAGCAAGTACCAATGAACCAACAGGCGGACCAATGAGCCAATAGTACTGATGAGTCAATAGCAGGAACAAGTCAACAGCTGTTATACATGGACAGACTTCCACTATGATATGAGATCTAAAAGAAACCACTGAATTCCACCATTTAACCCCACATACGGTTGTGTAAATAAGTGTTTGCCCCTTCCTGATTTCCTATTCTTTTGCATGTTTGCCAAGCTTAAATGTTTCAGATCACCAAACAAATTTAAGTATTAGACAAAGATAGCGCGAGTAAACACAAAATGCAGTTTTTAAATGAAGGTCTTAATTATTAAGATAAAAAGAAATCCAAACCTACAGGGCCCTGTATGAAAAAGTGATTGCACCTCTCCCCTCCATAAATCATAAATTAACGTGGTTCATCACATCTTTGGGAAGCTGAGTTCAAATTTCCTAGCCACACAGGGGCCTGATTACTGCCATACCTGTTCTCAATCAAGAAATCACTTAAATAGGACCTGTCTGACAAAGTGAAGATGGCCAAAAGAGTCTCAAAAGTTAGACATCAAGCGTTGATCCAAAGAAATTCTAGAACAAATGAGAAACATAGTAATTGAGATCTATTAGTCTGGAAAATGTTATAAAGCCATTTCTAAAGCTTTGGGACGCCAGTGAACCACAGAGAGAGCCATTATCCACAAAAGGCAAAAACATGGAAAAGTGGTAAACCTGCTGGACCGACTAAAATTACACCAAGACTGCAGCGACGACTCATCCATGAGGTCACAAAAGACCCCACAACAACATCAAAAGAACTGCACTCCTCACTTGCCTCAGTGAAGATCAGTGTTCATAACTCCACTATAAGAAAGAGACTGGACAAAAATGGCCTGCATAACAGAGTTCCAAGACGAAAACCAATACTGAGCAATAAGAACATCTCAGTTTTGTCAGAAAACATCTTGATGATCCCAATGACCTTTGGGAGAATACTCTGTAGATTGACGAGACGAAAGTTGAACTTTTTGGAATGTGTATGTCCCACTAAATCGGGTGTGGAAGTAACACAGCATTTCAGAAAAGGAACACCACATCAACAGTAAAATATGGTGGTGGAAGTGTGATGCTCTGGTGTTGTTTTGCTGCTTCAGGACCTGGTAGACTTGCTGTGGTAAATGGAACCATGAATTAAGCTATCAAAAAATCCTGAAGGAGAATGTCCGACCATCTGTTCATGACCTCAAGCTGAAGTGCACTTGGGTTATGCAGCAGGACAATGATCTAAAATACACCAGCAACTCCACCTCTGAATGGCTTAAGAAAAACAAAATTAAGACATTGGAGTAGCCTAGTCGAAGTCCCGACTTTAATCCAATTGAGGTGCTATGTTATGACCTTAGAAAGGCAGTTCATGCTCGAAACCACCCAATGTGGCTGAATTGCAAGATTTCTGCAAAAATGAATTGGCCAAAATACCTCCAGATAATTGTAAAATACTTATTGCTAGGTATCGCAAATGCTTGATTGCAGTTGTTGCTGCTAAGGGTGACCAAACCAGTAATTAGGTTTAGGGGGCAATCACTTTCCCTTAATTATAAACACCTTCATTTAAAAACTGCATTTTGTGTTTATTTGTGTTATCTTTGGCCAATATTTACATTTTTTGGTGATCTGAAACATTTAAGTGTATCAAACATGCAAAATAATATGAAATCAGAAAGGGGGGCAAACATTTTTCCACATAACTGTATACCATAATCAAAGGTACTAGGGAACAGAATAAGGGAGCAAAAATCTGTGATGTGCTCAGAACTAAAGATGAGTGAACCTTTTAAGGTTCAATTTTGTTCAATTCGCTGAACATTTAGATTTTCAACGAACATGTTCGACTAATGTGCCCAAACCTCATTAAATTGAATGGGAGGCCAAACCAAACGTATACACAACACATTAAGTGGTGACAAAAAGCTTCCCAAACAGTTAAAATTAGGGGTAGCTGAAAAGTGTAATCAATTGACCCACAGTAAAAATTTGCAAATGGCACAGCATCAGTCAGCCATGGGCCATGCATGAGGTATCAGGGTCTGTGCTAGCATTTAGAGCTTTGAAATAAAGTTTCAATTAAGAGCTGGTGGTTAAGGGAGTGATGTAGACCTTCTTTGCTGGGAGCACTGATACCTCATGCAACAGCTTCAATTTATTTTTCCAGCCAAACTCAAATGGCAAAAGTGCAGTCTGTGGCCCTGTCGGGAATTGATGTGAATCCTATTTTAGGGGGATTCAGGCAGAGCCTCCGGACGCACTGCAGAAGCGCAGTGTGAAAAAGGCTTAATATCCCATTGTATGGAATAGTGCAGTCACGCTTACTAATTTTCACCTCACTTTAGAAATTGAAATCAATGAACAGATTGGTTAGATGTGTTGGGCAGCTATGTCTATTTTCCCAGACCTTCCCATAGGTGTCAGGAGTCATATTGATGACTTACCCAGTGTTTAGTGCTCAGGCAGCATGATGGCCCAGTTGTTAGCACTGCTGCTGTCTAATGCTGGTGTCCTGGGTTCAACTTTGACTGAGGACAATGAGATTCATCCTCTCAGGTGTACTTTAGAAATTGTAGTCAGTGATTGTAATGGTACCTGCTCTAATTTTTTCTGACCTTCCCATAAATGCTGAGAGTCCTATTGATGATCTGGCCAGTAATAAACTCTCAAGCAGCACAGTGGCTCAGTGGCTACCTCAATTGCCATCCTACACTTGGGTCCTTAGTTCAACTCTGACAGAGGTCAATGAGATTTTCCCTCTCAGATACATCTTAAAAAATGAAATCAGAGACCTCAAATGAAACCTGCTCTTCCTTTTCATGACCTGTCGGTGGGTACTGATAGGCATATTGATTACCTATAGTATTTTTTAGTGCTCGGAGATTTAGTTTTTATTGCCGCAGCTGGATGATTTACATCTGTTAGCCAGCATAAGTACATGTGGGGATTCCCTAGCAACCAGGCAACCCCCACATGTAATCAAGCTGGCTAACAGATGTAAATCAATGCGGCAATAAAAACTAAATCTCTGAGCACTAAAAAATAAAAATACTCGGAGGACCCCCGAGCGTGCTTGAGAAATCTCGAGTAACGAGTATATTCACTCATCACTAGTCCTTAGTTCTTCTCTGACTGAGGTCGGAGTAATTCTACCTCTCAGTTGTACTTTAAAAATTGCAAATGGACCTGCTCTAGCTTTTCCTGATCTTCCCATAGGTGCTGGTAGTAATATCAATGACTTTCCCAAAGGTTATTTTCCGAGCAGCATTGTGGCTCAGTGGAAAGCACTGGTGCTTTGCAGCATGGGAGTCCAGGGTGGACCATGGATGACATCTGCAAAGTGTTTGTATGTTCTCCCTGTGCTTGACCTTGTCCTTCACTCATGCTCCAAAAACATACAGTGATGGTGTTACCTGTATCAAGGAGATAAACAGCTGCTATTCTGTGTTTCTGAAGGTTGGATGAACATTTGGATTTAGGGAAATGGGAGGGATAAAAGCCTAAAAATTTAGTTAAGTCCAAAAAGGACTTTTCACAGCTCAGTCACAACTGAGCTGAATATCTAACAAGTCAATTTCTTGCTACTTGTATCAGGACATTCATCCAATATGGACTCAGGCTACTTGCCCAATGAAGTGGACAGGCAAGCAGCCCTCCTGGATGCTTTACAGGTAACACCATCATTAACCACAGCACTTTCATCACTGGCCGCTACCTGTATTTCTTTGGAGCATGGGTGGCAGCCCACCTGAGCACAGGGAGAACATGCAAACTCCTTGCAGATATCATCCATGGTGGGATTTGAACACTGGACTCTGATGCTGCAAAGCACCAGTGCTTTCCACTGAGCCACTATGCTGCTCGGAAGGTAAACTTTGGCAAAATAATTGATATGACTTGCAGCACTAATGGGAAGATCAGGAAAAACTAGAGCAGGTCCATTTGCAATTTCTAAAGTACAACTGAGAGGTAGAATTACTCAGACCTCAGTCAGAATTGAACTAAGGACTCAAGCATTGAAAAGTAACCACTGAGCCACTGTGCTGCCTGAGCATTACCTGATGGCTAGGTCATCAATATGTCTATCAGTGCCCACCGACAGGTCATGAAAAACTAGAGCAGGTCCATTTGCAATTTCTAAAGTACAACTGAGAGGTAGAATTACTCTGACCTTAGCCAGAATTGAACTAAGGACCAACGCGTTTAAAGGTTATCGAGCTATTAACTGAGCCACCATAGAATTACCTGATGGCTAGGTCATCAATATGCCTATCAGTACACACCAATAGGTCATGAAAAGGAAAAGCAGGTTCCCCTTGTGGTCACTGATTTCATTTTCTGAGATGTGTTTGAGAGGAGGAATCTCATTGTTCTTGGTCAGAGCTGAACCAATGAAAACAACAGCAAGAAAAAGACAGCAACAGTGTTACCATGCTGACCTCACAGGGGGTAGCTCAGCGGACAGCACGACACACACAACGGGATGGAAATGGGCAGAGGAAGGGAAATGAGAGATGGACACCTCCTGCTCAAACTTGAGACTGACCCTGCACTCCCCTAATGCCCTAAGTGGGTCTTTTCCCGCACCGCAATCAGGAACATTGTCCCTTGCTGTCACCTAGCACTGCCCTGGCTAGTGCATTGGCCAGCAAGGGCCATAGCCTCATCACTGAAGATGGAACGACAGAGGGGACAGTGACAAACACGAGACAGACGATGACAAAAACACCAAACTTAGCTTAATGGCCTTCTCTGCAGCAAAGCACTGCACAGCAGAAGAAAGGCACCCAGGCCACGAAACCAGCTGAAACACCACAGCAGTCAGAGAGCTCCTTCCCCAAGGCTTGGTCAATATAGAATGCTCTATCATCATCAGTCAGCTGATGGATCGGGTGACTATTTAAAGGATGGTGGGAGTGGTCATCACCCACATCAGCTGACCTAGCCACTACAGTTGCAGCAGGGTTCCAGCAAGGGAAACTGACATTAACCCCCTCTGGTCCTGAAAGGAAAAAAGCTCCATTTAAATCAAAGTGGAACCAGAGCTGCCACGAATCCAAAAATGGATCGTGACACCACCTTATTCTCACACTTGGTAAGTGGATGGTTCACCACCGTGTCTGGCTGGTCCCATGTCTTTATTCTCCAGTGCAGGTTTTGCATGTGAGCTGCGGTTATATATTGTTATAACCACCAGAAATATGAGCATATTAACCACAGAAACATGCCTCCCGAGGAAGCGGATAGCGAAACACGCGTAGGGGCACTTATCTGCACTTCATGGATGTTGATATGGGTAAGGAGGACTATTAAACATTTTAAATAGTCCTTCTGCTGTATGGATGTTTCGTTTTTGAATGCTCACTGACCAGATAAACCTTGATGATACTGGATCACAATTTCTCTATATAGCAGTTAGGATATGCCATTCCCTTGAACTTTATATAGCAATTTGCACAGTTTTTTTACAGGCATTAATGTTCTTTTAGGGATAATTAGCATATCTGTTGTAGTACAGGTATCACCTTTTTCTGTGTCTAGCACCCATGATGTAGCACTATGTTCTTACTGGTGCACTTTGGCCAAACTCAAATTGCTCTGTTTTTGGATACTATGTCATATTGTGTGTCTGTTTTGATATATCATACTATTAAAGTTATATATTCTTTTAAAAATCTTGCATGTTTCTATGGTTAATATGCTCCAATTTCTGGTGGTTACATGCTGTTTGTGAGCTTCATAGGGTATATACCCATATTAGTCCTGACTGATAGTCTTGGACTTTTTGTTATAGACTATGATATCTCTATTTGAGATTGTGTTATTTACATATTGTTATAGCAGATAATTTTCTGGACTGCAGGACAGTATAGATCTCCACCTCGTATAAATATCACACCTCAAAATAAAATTGTTTACATTTAGATTGTTGATAATTGTTATCATTGTGCAAAGAGGAGATGATCACATCATCTGCATGACCGGCTCCAGGATAAGTATACATAAACTACAGAGAAGAAAAATCAGAAGATTCGCCATGCTTAAACCAGTATGGGGAGGTGCAAACAATGCGATACAATGTAGCTTCATTCTTTGCTCAGCGTTATTGTCACTAATGGATGATGAGAACTAGATGAACATCCAGCTAGAAAGAGAGAAAGAGGAGAACCCCAAGTTTCAGTGTCATTATCATATATCCCAAAAATCAGTGTGTAATTATTTTTTTCTGTAATTGTCAGCATCATTACTCCTTAGTCAATGTATCAGTGTCATTACCCTGTACCCAAAGTGTTAGTGTCATTATGCTGTAACCCAACTGTCAGTGTCATTATGTACTGTTTGGAGGAGGGAAAATGAAGCATATACTGAAATGAACACCCTGTCTACAGTGAAACATGGTGGGGGCTTGGGGATGTCTACAGTGAAGCATAGTAGGAGCTTATAGGTTCCTACAATGATGCATGGTGGTGGCTTGGTGATGCTTATAGTGTAGCACAGTGGCAGTTGCCGGGTAATACAGTGGCTGTTGCCAGCTAGTACAGTGGCTCAGTGGTTAGCACTGGAGTTATTGGTTCAATTCTGACCAACAATAATGTGATTCCAGCTCTCAGGTACACTTCAGAAATTGAAATCAATTAACTGATTTGATGCCTTGGGCATCTAGCTTTCTCTTTCATGATCATGCTATTGCTGCTGGTAGTCATATTGATAACTTATCTATAAACAATCTCCTGCGAAGCATGGTGGCTCAGTGGTTAGTAATGTTGTTGAAGTCATGGGTTTAACTCGGAAAGAGCACTGGCCTTTCCCTGGGGTCCATGCTGAGCAATTTGCCCAAATTCACAGGGAGCAACACTATGCTGTGGAGCTGGACTGATCGTCTTAGAGGCATGATGAGAATGCACTCCCTGACCCCTGTGCTGGAGGCCGAGGTGGCCATTATTACACTGGACGGGACGGAGAAGCTAGGGATTCAGTGATGTTTCGGACCCCCTAAGACCGAGATACCTTTAATACGGTGTTGCAGATCTTGGAGGAGACTCACGGAGACCTCACAGACATAGGGGAACTGAGAACATGACTTTTTGGTAGAATGCAGAGGGAGGGGGAGACCGTAACCCAATATATGAATGCATTGCAAGAGCTACACACTGCGATTATTAGAAAAGACGGCATGGGAGTAGAACCCACAGACATAATGTTACGAGATCTCCTAGTGACTGCTTTGCAGGACATGCTGACAAAAAAAGCCCTGCGAGAACGTGTACGGTTGAACCCCCAAATTACTTTCCCTGACATAGGGAGTGAGGCACGCATGCGTGAACAGGAGCAGGGGTGACAATCCCAATGGAGAAGGTTTAGGTGTCTGTAAACGCCATTGCTGAACCCCAATGGGTGGAAGAACTGAGGAGAGAAATTGTGAGTGTGAAAGTAGAATTGGCTGACATAAAGAATATAATGGAGGCTACCAGTAAGGGTATGTGCACATGTAGGAAAAGAGGTGCAAAATCCGCATCACCTGGCAAAATCCGCAGCCGCGGATTTACCACAGTTTTTATGCGGATTTTGTCCGGAAATGATGCGGATTTTGTGCGGATTTTCAGCGGTTTTTGCCACTGCGGAATTTTAACATGGAGGGGTGCAGAAACGCTGCAGATCCACACAAAAGAAGTGACATGCACTTCTTTGAAATCCGCAGCAATTCCGCACTGATTTTTCTGCACCATCTGCACAGCTTTTTTTTTTGCCATTGAATAACATTATACTGTATATCACAGTGCGGATTTGCAGCATTTCTGCGCGGAAAAATCCGCTGCGTATCCGCAGCAAATCCGCATCGTGTGCACATAGCCTAATTCTTCAGAGAGCAGGGAAGGCCTGGAGTCCCGCTGTGACTCCAGAATGTTTAGCTGGCCGAGGCTCATCACTTGTTACAACTGCGGAGATAGCGAACACATTGCACGGGAGTGCACCCACCAGGGAAGAGTGACACCTCGCCGCCCAGAGCCAGAACAGGTGAGGAAGAGTAGTGGAAGTCCCACAAGTTTAATATCAACATGCCCCCTGATATGGGCAGAGATAGACGGACATGCAGTGCGCTGCCTAGTAGACATGGGCTCACAGGTGCCAACGATGCCCGAGGCTTACTTCCGGCGACATTTTCCTGGAGCAAAGCGGCCTAAATGGGGCCCTGTGATAAAGTTAATGGTGGTCAACCAACTGCCCATCCCGGTCGCAGGAGTGGTATGAATGCAAGTGTCTATCTGCGGGAGGGATCTGGGACGGAAAGGTGTGATACTGACCCAGAGAAAAGTAAGCAATGGACCTACTGTCACCTTGGGAATGAACGTGCTGAAAGAGTTCGGAAGTCTTCTCATCAGGGAGCCCTTTAATGAGATTCTAAAACAGTGAGACCCACATACCCCCCCAAAGGAGAATTTTCCAACAACTGGCCCGGGTGGCACAAATACAAATTTCAGAGTGTCAAAGCTGCAAAAGGTTGGGAAGCTCTGATCTTAAAGCTGTCTGCATTATCCTACTGTACTAGCATATATATTATAGCAAGTAATGACGAATGTAAATTAAAATTCACTTTAGAAATAAAATGAAAAGAAAAACAATCATGAAGTAACATAACAAGAAAATATGCTATTTTCATAAATATAGCAATATGTTTATTTATATATATATATATATATATATATATATATATATATACTGTGTATATATATATATATATATATATATATATATATATATATATATATATATACAGGTCCTTCTCAAAAAATTAGCATATAGTGTTAAACTTCATTATTTACCATAATGTAATGATTACAATTAAACTTTCATATACTATAGATTCATTATCCACCAACTGAAATTTGTCAGGTCTTTTATTGTTTTAATACTGATGATTTTGGCATACAACTCCTGATAACCCAAAAAACCTGTCTCAATAAATTAGCATATCAAGAAAAGGTTCTCTAAATGACCTATTACCCTAATCTTCTGAATCAACTAATTAACTCTAAACACATGCAAAAGATACCTGAGGCTTTTAAAAACTCCCTGCCTGGTTCATTACTCAAAACCCCCATCATGGGTAAGACTAGCGACCTGACAGATGTCAAGAAGGCCATCATTGACACCCTCAAGCAAGAGGGTAAGACCCAGAAAGAAATTTCTCAACAAATAGGCTGTTCCCAGAGTGCTGTATCAAGGCACCTCAATGGTAAGTCTGTTGGAAGGAAACAATGTGGCAGAAAACGCTGTACAACGAGAAGAGGTGACCGGACCCTGAGGAAGATTGTGGAGAAGGACCGATTCCAGACCTTGGGGAACCTGAGGAAGCAGTGGACTGAGTCTGGTGTGGAAACATCCAGAGCCACCGTGCACAGGCGTGTGCAGGAAATGGGCTACAGGTGCCGCATTCCCCAGGTAAAGCCACTTTTGAACCATAAACAGCGGCAGAAGCGCCTGACCTGGGCTACAGAGAAGCAGCACTGGACTGTTGCTAAGTGGTCCCAAGTACTTTTTTCTGATGAAAGCAAATTTTGCATGTCATTCGGAAATCAAGGTGCCAGAGTCTGGAGGAAGACTGGGGAGAAGGAAATGCCAAAATGCCTGAAGTCCAGTGTCAAGTACCCACAGTCAGTGATGGTGTGGGGTGCCATGTCAGCTGCTGGTGTTGGTCCACTGTGTTTCATCAAGGGCAGGGTCAATGCAGCTAGCTATCAGGAGATTTTGGAGCACTTCATGCTTCCATCGGCTGAAATGCTTTATGGAGATGAAGATTTCATTTTTCAGCACGACCTGGCACCTGCTCACAGTGCCAAAACCACTGGTAAATGGTTTACTGACCATGGTATTACTGTGCTCAATTGACCTGCCAACTCTCCTGACCTGAAACCCATAGAGAATCTGTGGGATATTGTGAAGAGAAAGTTGAGAGACGCAAGACCCAACACTCTGGATGAGCTTAAGGCCGCTATTGAAGCATCCTGGGCCTCCATAACATCTCAGCAGTGTCACAGGCTGATTGCCTCCATGCCACGCCGCATTGAAGCAGTCATTTCTGCCAAAGGATTCCCGACCAAGTATTGAGTGCATAACTGAACATTATTATTTGATGGTTTTTTTGTTTGGTATTAAAAAACACTTTTATTTGATTGGTCGGGTGAAATATGCTAATTTATTGAGACAGGTTTTTTGGGTTATCAGGAGTTGTATGCCAAAATCATCAGTATTAAAACAATAAAAGACCTGACAAATTTCAGTTGGTGGATAATGAATCTATAGTATATGAAAGTTTAATTGTAATCATTACATTATGGTAAATAATGAAATTTAACACTATATGCTAATTTTTTGAGAAGGACCTATATATATATATATATATATATATATATATATATATATATATATATATATATATATATAATATTATATATATGGATTCCTAAGGCCAAATTCACTTATGTCCTTAAAGGATTAACATAAGAGCCCTTAAGTGTATAATATGCAAAGACATTATCAGCTTGCTGAGTCTTCTGACAAAGTGTGTGAGTTTTTCTTTACTGCTTTTAAATTGAAGTGGAGCCATTGTATTTGGAAGAACCAATTACTGCAAAGTGTGTCATTAAGCGAATTGGTCTGTTTCTGACAATATAGCCTCTGTCAGCTGAGAATTGAAGCTCAGATATTAAACTAGTGAATATTTTTTTCATAGATTTTGCTAGGAAACTATTTACAGAGAACCTTTGACCAGTGTGAACATGGTAAACTATCCACATCATGTAATAGTTGCTGCAGAGCCGAGTAAAACATATTTTTTTCCTTCTCAGTTGCAGAAATATTATCTTGTAAAAGTCAGGTTATAGTTTAGTTATGTGTTACTAGAGATTTGTCTATTGGGCATGTACTTCTTCCCCTGCATAAGACTGACCAATCATAATCAGGCAGCAACTGCAGGGAAGAAAAGAACACGCCCTCCTGTTTTCAGTGATCTCTATATCTACTGTGTTGAGGTACAGCTGAGCTGAATTATGAAACATTATAAGCACTTTTAGATGTCATCTCATGACAGTCAGTGTGGGGGGAGAGTCTGAGCTGATAGCACTGTTAGATGAGATCTGGAAGTTTTGTAATGCTTATTGTTGAGCATTCCGATACTGCAAGTATCGGGTATCGGCCGGTATTTGCGGTATCGGAATTCCGATATCGAGTTCCGATATTTTCAGTATATCGGATACCGGAATTGGAAGTTCCCACAATTCAGAGCCAGAATTCAGCCAATGAGTAATGTTTAGAAGTGTGGGCACATCCTGTGCTGCATGGTAGGCATGTAAGTACTGGCATGGCTGTGATTGGCTGCTGAAATGATGTCATGATGAACTATAAAAGTCGCCGCCGCCATTTTGGGCTCACTCTGCTGTGAATTCAGTTAGGGACAGGACACTGTGTTCTGACTGAGGGCCAGTTTAGAGATAGCGATTTGCTTCATTGTGCTTTACCCAGGCTAATTTAGCAACCTCTGTGTGAGAACCTTGCTTTTGCCTTGCAGCGCTGTTCACAGCTGTCTGCAAGACCTCTGTGTGTGTGAGTGCAGCTCACTCTGTAGTCTGTCCGCAGCCACAGCCGGTTGTAGTCAGCTCAGGGTGCGTCACTGCCTCATTCCATTGTCTTTTTTTGCAATTAGTGCAGCCTGCTGCACATTTTTTCAAATGTATCCTATTAGTGGCTTTCCATCCGTATCCAGCTAGATTGTGGAAAAACACTATATAGGATTGCATAGAGGAGCTGTTTTTGGCCTTGCAGCGCCGTTTACGGCTGTCTGCATGGTCTCTGTGTGAGTGCACATCGCTCTGTAGTCTGTCTGCAGCCACAGCCGGTTGTAGTCAGCTCAGGGTGCGTCACTGCCTCATACCATTCCATTGTCCTTTTTTGCAATTAGTGCAGTCTGATGCACATTTTTTCAAATTTATCCTATTAGTGGCTTTCCATCCGTATCCTGCTAGATTGTGGAAAAACACTATATAGGATTATGAAGACGAGTGTTTTTTGGCCTTGCAGCGCCGTTTACAGCTGTCTGCAGGGTCTGTGTGTGAGTGCAGCTCGCTCTGTAGTCTGTTCTGTGGAAAAAACAAAAAGTATATAAAGTTCACCAAACACTCCACTTCAGAGTTGTGTAGGCCTCATTAGCTCATATTAAAGTCTAGTCCACACTTGATAAAATTAGTGTTCCTTATAACTGTTAGCAGCTGTTCAGGAATAAGCACACTAAGCCCTTAGTACTTTTCTGCCTATCTTTATCAGTCTACCAAGATGAAGAAGGCAGGGAGTAAGGCACGTGGGCATGGGCGTGGAGCAGGGAGAGGACGTGGGGATTCTGTGCCTGCTGCGGGCACCGGAGAATCATCATCCCCCAGTTTTAGCAGAGAACAGTCCTTCATGCGCAGCTTTGTAGGAGCTCGCCGTGCCCCGCTGCTGCTAACGCATCGACTTCAATTAGTGCCACATCCTCTCAGGCACAGAGCACTGAAGAGCACCCATCTGTCTCTTCACCACCTTCCAAATTGCCCAGGCAGTCAGAGAGCCCAGGACAGGAGCCATCTATACTTCTGTTCTCTGAATCTCTTGGCTTGGAAACAGGGGGCCAGCCAAGCAGCATTGGAGAAATGGAAGAAGAAGCAATATGCAGTGATGCCCAACAGCTTTGTCTCTCTGATTCTGAAGAGACGGGTGGGCCAGTGCCTCCGGTCAGCACACCTCAGTACGCATCTGATGATGAGACTCAGGTGCCACTTTCAGGTGCGTACTGTGCTGCCGAGACTACCCAGGAGAAGCAGTTGGTGGAAGAGGGTAGTGTAGATGATGAGGTCCTTGACCCATCATGGCGTGAGGTACAGGAAGGTGGTGGGAGCAGCTCTGAGGAAGAGATTCCCCGAACGGCCCAAAGAGGGAGAGGGAGGGGGAAGACTGCGGAGCCTGTAGCCTCCACTTCGGCACCCGTTAGGAGCATGCCTCTTCAAAAAGCCAAAACGGGCGCTCCCAAGACTTGCAGTGCCTGGTCCCTTTTTGACACAGTTGCAGATGACATTTGCTTTGTCACATACAAGGTATGTCATCAGAAAGTCAAAAGAGGGAAAAATGACAGCAACCTCAATACCACAAATATGTGGAAACATGTGCGGACCAAGCACGCGGTGGAGTTACTAAAACACACTGAAGACCTAGGCCAACCTACAGCGGCACCTACCACCACTTCAGCTCGTGTTGTTGCCTCTTCCTCCAGCTCGCACACAGCTGGTTCAGCTTCCTCACAGGATCGCCATGGAAGAACCTCTAGCACTGTTGTCCACAGACCCAGTGTAATTCCACCCACAGCACCACATTCCCAGTCATCCTCACACTCCCAGCCCAGTCTACAGCCATCGGTAGCACAGGCATGGGAGAAAAGGCAGCCATTCTCGGCAAACCACCCCCGAGCACAGACTCTGAATGCTGACATTGCAAAACTACTGTCCCTTGAAATGCTGTCATTTAGGCTGGTGGAGACTAACAGCTTCCGTAACTTGATGGCATTGGCAGTCCCACAATACAATGTGCCCAGCCGCTTTTATTTCAGCAGGCAAGCCGTCCCTGCCCTGCACAAGCATGTGGAGGGACACATAAAACA
The DNA here is from genome assembly GCF_051348905.1 of Ranitomeya variabilis. Lineage (NCBI taxonomy): Eukaryota > Metazoa > Chordata > Amphibia > Anura > Dendrobatidae > Ranitomeya > Ranitomeya variabilis. Next base: position 486,743,396 of record NC_135233.1, on the reverse strand, counting down.
CGCACTACTGAACGCCGTCAGTAGCAAGGTCCACCTCACCACTGATCCGTGGACCAGTCACCATGGACAGGGGCGATACCTTTCCCTCACTGCCCATTGGGCTAATGTTGTTAAGTCGGGTACAGATCACGCGAGTGGTACAGGACCTGTTCTGCCAACTCCAAGGATTGCAGGAATCCAGTCTGTACGCATTGGCTCCTCCTCCTACACAAGTTCCTCAGAATCATCGCTGCAAGAGCCGTCACAGTCCACCTCCACATGGACCCGTGAACCTTTACCTGTTACGACCGATATGAGCACAGCTGTGGCCAAACGTCAACAGTCCGTCTTGAAATTAATTTCTTTGGGGAATCGAAGCCACACAGCGCAGGAGCTCTGGAATGCCATCAAGCAGGAGAGCGACGTGTGATTTGTGCCAGCGAATCTCCAGCCAGGCAAGGTAGTGTGTGACAATGGCCGAAATCTGGTGGCAGCTCTGGGCCTGGGCAACCTCACTCAAATCCCATGTCTGGAACATGTGCTCAACTTGGTCGTGCACAGTTTTTTGAGGTACTATCCGGATCTTGATGCACTGCTGCACAAGGTCCGCCTAGAGTGTGCTCACTTGCGGCGTTCTAGCATGGCAAGATCACGCATTGCAGCTCTGCAGCGCCGATTCCGCCTTCCGGAACATCGCATCATATGTGACCTACCCACCAGGTGGAATTCCATGTTACATATGTTGGAGCGGTTGTGTGAGCAGCAGCAAGCAGTAATGGAGTACCAGCTGCATCAGGCGCAAAGAAATCACACTGCGGGCCGGGACTTCACAACCACAGAGATCTCACAGGAATTTGCCACTCCTCTTCCAGATTAAATAATTGGTTGGCTACAATATCCCGGTCTCCTCTTGCGTTCATGTTTCTACCACCTGAACTGTAATCCCTGGGCTCCAACACCGCCAATTGATGCTCAGAAGTGCCGTCTGCACAGTCAAAACACTTGACCCAGTGTTATTGGGTTTCAGTAACGTCAGCTGATCCCCAGCTGTGTATCCGGCAATGTGTCCTGCGACCACCACACTGACACAACAATTTAAATTTAATGGAACCTGTGCACAAGGAAAAGGTAGCTCTTTTAGTTTTGCTCCTTGCACACGCTGAACTTAACACTTATAAAATGTGTCCCCTGGTTCCGTAAAACCGTCCCGGAGGTGGGACTTTCCTTCGTAATGGGACGCAGCACAGCTGTCATCCCTACCCCCTTGGCGTCGTGCGCCGCCTCCTTAGCGTTGTTTGAATCTGTCCCATAGCCTGCGCTGTAATGTTCAGCCTTGGCCATGCGCAGTTAGCGCTGCCCGTCTTCTGACATCATTTGGTGTCAGGCAGACTGGGCCTGTGCGGCCGCGCTGCCCGGGATCCCACCTCGCAGTCTCTTCTGATTTAATCATACTGCGGGCCTGGGATCCATGGTCATGCGCAGTGCATATTTTCACCTCAGGCTCTCATCTCCCTCCGCCTTCTTCAGACTGTGCGCCGTCAGCTGATCCCTACTAGCATGCCACGGCCATCATGCCGCACAGTCTGAAGAAGCCGAAAGGAGGTAAGTGAGAGGCGAAGATATGCACTGCGCATGCCCATGGATCCCAGGCCCGCAGTGTGATTACATTAGACGACACTGTGAGGCGGGATCTCGGGCAGTGCGGCCGCACAGGCGCAGTCAGCCTGACAACAAATGATGTCAGAAGACGGGCTGTGCTAACTGCGCATGGCCAAGGTTGAACATAACAGCGCAGGCTTCGGGACAGATTCAAACAACGCTGAGGAGGCGGCGCACGGCGCCAAAGGGGGTAGGAATAACGGCTGTGCTGCGTCCCATTACGAAGGAAAGTCCCACCTCCGGGACGGTTTCACTGTATCAGGGGACACATGTTTATAAGTGTTTAGTTCTGCGTTTGCAAGGAGCATAATTAAAAGAGCCACCTTTTCCTTTTGCAGCATTAGTGCTGCACAAGTTGGCTCTTTCAGCTACAAATGCCTGGGGGGGTTAAAGGATACCTTTCAACGTGCTCCAATTAGGCCTCAGCCTACACTCTGCTCCTCCTGCTTTCCCTGGGCTTCAACACCGCCAGTTGCTGCCCGGAAGTGCTGTCTGCACAGTCAACACTTGCTGCCGTGTTATTGGGGTTCAGTAACGCCAGCTGCTCCCCTGCTGTGTTGCGGCAATAACTCTAGCCTGCTCCTCCTGCTATCCCTGGTCTTCAACACTGCCAGTTGCTGCCCGGAAGTGCTGTCTCCACAGTCAACACTTGCTGCCGTGTAATTGGGGTTCAGTAACGCCAGCTGCTCCCCTGCTGTGTTGTGGCAATAACTCTAGCCTGCTCCTCCTGCTATCCCTGGGCTCTAACACCGCCAGTTGGTGCTCGGAAGTGCTGTCTGCACAGAAAAAAACACTCGCTCCTGTGTTAGTGGGGTTCAGTAATGCCAGCTGCTCCCCTGCTGTGTTGCGGCAATAACTCTAGCCTGCTCCTCCTGCTATCCCTGGGCTTCAACACTGCCAGTTGCTGCCCGGAAGTGCTGTCTGCACAGTCAACACTTGCTGCCGTGTTATTGGGGTTCAGTATCGCCAGCTGCTCCCCTGCTGTGTTGCGGCAATAACTCTAGCCTGCTCCTCCTGCTATCCCTGGGCTCTAACACCGCCAGTTGGTGCTCGGAAGTGCTGTCTGCACAGAAAAAAACACTCGCTCCTGTGTTAGTGGGGTTCAGTAACGTCAGCTGTTCCCCAGCTGTGTATCCGGCAATGTCTCCTGCGACCGCCACGCTGACAGTCCATCAGATATTAAACTGCCTCGAGTGCAGGCTTCAGCCTACACTCTGCTCCTCCTGCTGACCCTGGGCTCCAACACCGCAAGTTGCTGCCCGGAAGTACTGTTTGCACAGTCAACAGTTGCTCCTCTGCTATTGGGTTTCAGTAACGTCAGCTGATCCCCAGCTGTGTATCTGGCAATGTGTCCTGCGACCGTTACATTGACACTCCATCAGATATTAAACTGCCTCGAGTGCAGGCTTCAGCCTACACTCTGCTCCTCCTGCTGACCCTGGGCTCCAACACCGCTAGTTGCTGCCCGGAAGTGCTGTTTGCACAGTCAACAGTTGCTCCTCTGTTATTGGGTTTCAGTAATGTCAGCTGATCCCCAGCTGTGTATCCGGCAATGTGTCCTGCGAACGCCAGCTGACACAACAACACAAATTAAAGGGAACCTGTCCCCCCCCTAGGCGTTTGTAACTAGAAGAGCCATCTTGTGCAGCACTAATGCTGCATTTTTACAAGGTGGCTCATTTAGTTATTCTCCTTGCACACGCAGAACTAAACACTTATAAAATGTGTCCCCTGATACCGTTAAACCGTCCCTGAGGTGTGACTTTCCTTCGTAATGACACGCAACAACCCCCTTGGCGCTGTGGGCCGCATTTTCAGAGTTGTTTGAATCTGTCCCGGAGCCTGTGCTGTTATGTTATCCCTTGGCCATGCGCAGTTAGCGCTGCCCGTCTTCTGACATCATTTGTTGTCAGGCTGGCTGAGCCTGTGCGGCCGCCCTACCCAAGATAACGCCCCGCAGTGTCTTATTTATTCTCACGGCGGGGCGGTGATTCATGGGCATGCGCAGTGCATATCTTCGCCTCTCACTCATCTCTTTCCGCCTTCTTCAGACTGTGCGGCTTCACGGCGATGGCATGTGATTAGGGATCAGCTGACGCCGCACAGTCTGAAGCAGGCGTAAGGACATGAGTGAGAGGCGAAGATATTTACTGCGCAAGGCCATTTATCCCAGCCCCGCAGTGTGAATAAATCAGAAGACACTTCGGGGCTGGGATTCATGGGCATGCGCGGTGCATATCTTTGCCTCTCACTCATCTCCTTCCGCCTTCTTTAGACTGTGCGGCTTCACGGCGATGGCATGTGAGTAGGGATCAGCTGACACCACACAGTCTGAAGCAGGCGTAAGGACATGAGTGAGAGGCGAAGATATTTACTGCGCAAGGCCATGAATCCCAGCCCCGCAGTGTGAACAAATCAGAAGACACTGCGGGGCTGGGATTCATGGGCAGCGCCACCGCACAGGCTGACATCAAATGATGTCAGAAGACGGGCAGCGCTTACAGTGCATGGCCAAGGGATAACATAACAGTGCAGACTCCCGTACACAAAAAAGCAACGCTCAGGAGGCTGCGCCGTGCACCAAGGGGGTATTTTTGACAGCTGTGCTGCATCTCATTAAGGAGGAAAGTCCCACCTCCGTGACGGTTTCACGGTATGAGTGGCACAATTTTATAAATGTTTCGTTCAGCGTGTGCAAGGAGCATAATTAAAAGAGCCATCTTTTCCTTGTGCAGCATTACTGCTGCACAAAGTGGCTCTTCTAGTTACTAACGCCTGGGAGGTTTAAAGGTTCACGTTCAATTTGCTCCAATTAGGCCTCAGCCTACACTCTGCTCCTCCTGCTGACCCTGGGCTCTAACACCGTCAGTTGGTGCTCGGAAGTGCTGTCTGCACAGAAAAAAAACACTCGCTCCTGTGTTAGTGGGGTTCAGTAACGTCAGCTGTTCCCCTGCTGTGTATCCGCAATGTGTCCTGCGACTGCCACGCTGACACTCCATCAGATATTAAACTGCCTCGAGTGCAGGCTTCGGCCTTTACTCTGCTCCTCCTGCTGACCCTGGGCTCCAACACCGCTAGTTGCTGCTCGGAAGTGCTGTTTGCACAGAGAAAAACACTCGCTCCTGTGTTAGTGGGGTTCAGTAACGTCAGCTGTTCCCCTGCTGTATATGCAGCAATGTGTCCTGCGACTGCCACGCTGACACTGCAACAGATGTTAAACTGCCTCCAGTGCAGGCTTCGGCCTACACTCTGCTCCTCATGCTGACCCTGGGCTCCAACACCGCTAGTTGCTGCTCGGAAGTGCTGTTTGCATAGAGAAAAACACTCGCTCCTGTGTTAGTGGGGTTCAGTAACGTCAGCTGTTCCCCTGCTGTGTATCCGGCTATGTGTCCTGTGACCGCCACGCTGACACTCCATCAGATATTAAACTGCCTCGAGTGCAGGCTTCGGCCTTTACTCTGCTCCTCCTGCTGACCCTGGGCTCCAACACCGCTAGTTGCTGCTCGGAAGTGCTGTTTGCACAGAGAAAAACACTCGCTCCTGTGTTAGTGCGGTTCAGTAACGTCAGCTGTTCCCCTGCTGTGTATCCGGCAATGTGTCCTGCGACCGCCACGCTGACACTCCATCAGATATTAAACTGCCTCGAGTGCAGGCTTCGGCCTTTACTCTGCTCCTCCTGCTGACCCTGGGCTCCAACACCGCTAGTTGCTGCTCGGAAGTGCTGTTTGCACAGAGAAAAACACTCGCTCCTGTGTTAGTGGGGTTCAGTAACGTCAGCTGTTCCCCTGCTGTATATGCAGCAATGTGTCCTGCGACTGCCACGCTGACACTGCAACAGATGTTAAACTGCCTCCAGTGCAGGCTTCGGCCTACACTCTGCTCCTCATGCTGACCCTGGGCTCCAACACCGCTAGTTGCTGCTCGGAAGTGCTGTTTGCATAGAGAAAAACACTCGCTCCTGTGTTAGTGGGGTTCAGTAACGTCAGCTGTTCCCCTGCTGTGTATCCGGCTATGTGTCCTGTGACCGCCACGCTGACACTCCATCAGGTATTAAACTGCCTCGAGTGCAGGCTTCGGCCTTTACTCTGCTCCTCCTGCTGACCCTGGGCTCCAACACCGCTAGTTGCTGCTCGGAAGTGCTGTTTGCACAGAGAAAAACACTCGCTCCTGTGTTAGTGGGGTTCAGTAACGTCAGCTGTTCCCCTGCTGTGTATCCGGCAATGTGTCCTGCGACCGCCACGCTGACACTCCATCAGATATTAAACTGCCTCGAGTGCAGGCTTTGGTCTACACTCTGCTCCTCCTGCTGACCCTGGGCTCCAACACCGCTAGTTGCTGCTCAGAAGTGCTGTTTGCACAGAGAAAAACACTCCCTCCTGTGTTAGTGGGGTTCAGTAACGTCATCTGTTCCCCTGCTGTGTATCCGGCAATGTGTCCTGCGACCGCCACGCTGACACTCCATCAGATATTAAACTGCCTCGAGTGCAGGCTTTGGTCTACACTCTGCTCCTCCTGCTGACCCTGGGCTCCAACACCGCTAGTTGCTGCTCGGAAGTGCTGTTTGCACAGAGAAAAACACTCCCTCCTGTGATAGTGGGGTTCAGTAACGTCATCTGTTCCCCTGCTGTGTATCCGGCAATGTGTCCTGCGACCGCCACACTGACACTCCATCAGATGTTAAACTGCCTCGAGTGCAGGCTTCGACCTACACTCTGCTCCTCCTGCTGACCCTGGGCTCTAACACCGCCAGTTGGTGCTCGGAAGTGCTGTCTGCACAGAAAAAAACACTCGCTCCTGTGTTAGTGGGGTTCAGTAACGCCAGCTGCGCCCCTGCTGTGTTGCGGCAATAACTCTACCCTGCTCCTCCTGCTGTCCCTGGGCTCCAACACCGCTAGTTGCTGCTCAGAAGTGTCTTTGGCACAGGTACTCCCTCCTGCCCAGCCCGGTTACAGCATGTCAGCTGTTTCCAGGTAGTGTTACGGTCACTTTGCCTCCAATCCATTGTCCTGTCGGGTTGAGGTCGGGTTAGCCGACTCCATGGTGCCTGCAGTTTAGGTTCTCCTATATGGGCTGTGGGAACTGGCAATGAAGGCTGGTTCGGTAGTGCCAATAGGACAAGCTCCCCCTGTAGGACTGTGGATTTTCGGTAACCACAGCCGGCTCACGGCCTATCAACTTTTGTTTTTCCTGTGGACCTTCTTCTGCCTATCAGAGTTCCAGCACCATTAGCTGGTTCTTAGGAAGACAATCTTGAATAGGTCCCCCTGGTTCCAGTACCGTCAGCTGGTTCTGGGCAGAGCCTTTGGCTTAGATGCCTCCTTCTGGGTATCCGAGTTCCACCAATGTCAGGTGGTCCTTGGTAGTGCATTCTGGCATGGGTACCTCCTGCTTTGTAACTGGGTTCCAGTACCGTCAGCTGGTCCTCGGTAGTTCCATTGGCTCTTGTACCTTCGGCTACCCATCCGGGTTCCAGTTCCATCAGCTGGTTCTCGGCAGTGTCTTTTGCTCTTGTACCTTCTGCTCCCCATCCTGGTTCCAGTACCATCAGCTGGTTCCGGGCAGAGCCTTTGGCTTAGGTGCCTCCTTCTGGGTATCCGAGTTCCACCAACGTCAGGTGGTCCTTGGTAGTGCTTTCTAGCACGGGTACCTCCTGCTTTGTAACCGGGTTCCAGTACGTCAGCTGGTCCTCGGTAGTTCCATTGGCTCTTGGACCTTCGGGTAGCCATCTGGGTTCCAGTACCGTCAGCTGGTTCTCGGCATTTCTACAGCCTTCTTGTACCTTCTGCTACATTTCCAAGTTCAAGACCCTAAAGACGATGACCCTGAAGACCACCACTAAGATGACGACGACCCCAGAGACGATGACCCCTGAAACGACGACCCTGGAGACGACGACCCCGAAGACCACCCCGAAGACGATGATGACCCCGGAGACGACGACGCTGGAGACGACGACCCTGGAGACCGAGAAGCAGAAGAACAAGAAGCTGCAGAACAAAGAGCAGAAGAACATTAAGCATAAGACTAAACATCAGAGCAAAAGATATTATCTAAATTATAAGCAGAAGAAGACTAAGCAGTGTATGAGGGTGAGTCCGTTCCTCCTCGTGGTGCCCTGGAAAAAGCCTGCTGCTGCAGGCCTAACTGAATGTGGACAAATCCTGTTGTTACTCTTTTGTGACAGGCAGAACGGAAGGTGTACTCTTCAAACTTTTATAGATAACAACTACAGGAATGCCTGTCACAAATAAGAATATGATGAAGAAGTAGAATATGAAGAATAATAATAGTTGAATAGAAAGAATATGAAGAATGTAACAAAATAGAATAATAGGTAGAAGATGAAGAAGATGAATAAGGTGAAGAAGAAGTTGATGTAAAAGATGCTGCTGCTGAGGATGATGAAGAAGAAAGTGTCGGAGAAGTAAAAAAGAAGGTGAAGAGCATGGAAGTAGTGAAACATCAATATCTGACAAAATATAAAAAATCTTAACATAGTCAATATCTTTGTAACTCCGAACGTCTTAAAAAAAAAATTGAAATTCCTGCTATTCCATTTGATTGGGCTAAACCTCTATGCCTTTAATGTCTCCGCCACCTCCCCCAATACATCCTACATTATTCTTAGTTGTTTTCCTTCCTGTAGAATGAACCTACAATGAATGAAAGGGTTTATTTCTTCCCACAAGCCTACAACCTGCAGTAACCACCGATCAACCAATCCGCTGCATGACCAGCTCTATCCTCACCTACTGTATTCTCACCCATTCCTTGTAGATTGTGAGCCTTCGCGGGCAGGGTCCTCTCTCATCCTATACCAGTTATGACTTGTATTGTTTAAGATTATTGTACTTGTTTTTATTATGTATACCCCTCCTCACATGTAAAGCGCCATGGAATAAATGGCGCTATAACAATAAATAATAATAATAATAATAATAATAATAATATTTTAATTCCGATATTTTGGTCCCATTGACTTGCATTGGTATCGGGTATCGGTATCGGCGATATCCGATATTTTTTGAATATCGGCCGATCCAATCCGATACCGATACTTTTGGATATCGGAAGGTATCACTCAACACTAGTAATGCTAGATAATTCAGAATTGCTGTTACAGAGTAGCTGCAGTTATGTATCATTACAAACTCCGACCATACAATATTTTAATGTATTCTAATTAGGTCCCACAGCTCCTCAGTAGCATTTACGTCACTAAGGCTACTTTCACACTAGCGTTTTTTTCAATACGTCGCAATGCATTGTTTTGGCAAAAAAACGCATCCTGCAAAAGTGCTTGCAGTTTGCGTTTTTTTCCCATTGACTAACATTAGTGACGCATTTGCGACGCATTGACACACGTCGCAACCGTCGTGCGATGGTTGCGCCGTGTTGTGGTGGACCGTCGGCTGCAAAAAACGTTGCTTGTAATGTTTTTTGCGGCCAACGGACCGCCATTTCCGACCGCGCATGCGCGGCCGGAACTCCGCCCCCACCTCCCCGCACCTCACAATGGAGCAGCTGATGCGCTGGAAAAATGCATCCGCTGCCCCCGTTGTGCGGCGCAGAGAACGCTAGCGTCGGTAACATCGGCCCGACGCACTGCGACGGGCCGAGCCCGACGCTAGTGTGAAAGTAGCCTTAAAAGACCCAGTCGCATTCTTACCTTATCCTAGGACTGCTGTACTGGAATGTACTGAATATCCATTCTAAAAGTGATAATAAATGATACCGCACTTGAGGAAGATAGATAAGGACGAAAACCTGGTATGACACAGACAGTGTCCGCTTGATGATACCATATGGTTCACCACAATATAGACCCCTACTAGAAATATTGCTAAGTTTATAGCTGGGGTTACTCTAGATTACCTCTACATGCAAAAGAATACAAAAGAATACAAAGTTGAGTGAAATGACTCTGACCACAGACCACAGATGGTATCATAAAGCAGACACTGTCTGTGTCATTCCTGGTTTTTGTCCTTATCTATCATCCTCAGGCGCGGTATCATTTATTATCACTTTTAAACTTTTCTAGCGGGAGAATTGGCACTTTTCTGTCTTGATCCCAGCTGCTGAGGATTTTTGTGGTGGATGAGTGGCAGTGCGTTCGATTAATTTTGGATATCCATTCTACACTGCATGACACAGTGTTCCATGTTTATGACCACCGAATCCAGCATGTTGCTGAATTTAAATAAATCCTAAAGAGTAACCATTATTTTATTCAAATATGCAAACGTGTGAAGAATATATGGTGGAGAAAAATGAGGAGCAAGTGTGATTCAAATCATGGATTGGTGGGTAAGTAAGGAAATATATTGAGAAAGACCTGTCACCAAAGAAGCTTTTTCCAATTCATAGCCCGTATTCAACTAGACTGGCTTTTTTCTCCCTTGTCTTGATGAAAGGATGTGGTGGAGTCAAATACTTCTGATTCTTGAAGAGACATATGCCTCTTTATGACTCTGGAGTGTCTGAGGTATGGCGTGGAATTAGATTTCTGGCATACGGAACCTCACAGGTAGTCATGAATTAAATGATTTGTGGTGCTACACCCCAGCCACACCCCCATCACACCCTAGCTCCACCCATTTTAGTGGAACTGAGAGAAACGGTCTTGAAAATGTCGAAAGCTGCAAAATGTTAGCCTTGTGACACAGTTTTGTGATTTTTCTAAACTTTTACGATACGTTTTGGGTGTAAAAGCTTTGATGAATTGGGGCTTTATTGTTATTTGTGGAGATATGTGTCACAAACGACTGTGTTATACCATATTGGTGGATTTAAGTAAGGCTTTTATTATTTACTGTGGGTGGAGGTAAAAAAAAATCACTTCCAAACTATGACTTGAACCTCTCTTGCCACAACCATCGTTCTGTGTGTTATGATAACCTACAAATATCTGAAGGGATGTCACGGGGTAGAGGGATCATCCTTAATCCTAATTGCACATGGAAACATGAGAAGCAATGGAATGAAACTGAAAGGGCGCAGCTATAGATTAGATATTAGAAAAAACTTTTTGACAGTGAGGGTGATCAATGAGTGGAACAGGCCGCCATGAGATGTGGTGGGTTCTCCTCCAATGGAAGTCTTCTAACAGAGGCTGGACAGACATCTGTCTGAAATGGTTTAGTGTCTCCTGCATTGAGCAAGGGGTTGGACACGATGATCCTGGAGGCCCCTTCCAGCTGTAACATTCTATGATTCTATGATTCTGTGAACTTTACAAAGTTTTCCCTTTAGTTCTCAAAACCCCCAAATGATGTGTTTTCATGGAATACATTACGTGGTTTATCCAACTTAGGACCACTACTTTAATATGACGGCAGATGATACAGAATCTCTTGGGAATCCCAGATTTTAATTACTTTCTGCTTCGAGTATTTTAAGGGCGCTTTTCCAAAAAAATCTGATGTGATTGACAAGCATCCCACCCAAGAGATTCTACGAGGTTCACGTGCACAAGTCATAGTTCTCAAGTGATTTTTTAAGATCCGCCTTGTTACATTGCTTAAAGTGTTAATGTAAAGTTAGAAAAAAATAAAAAAATTGTGACTTTTTTGGACCTGATTCGTGTTTTTTAACTTTCATGCCAAATAATTACTCGCTCTTGAACGTTAGGTGTAGACACTTTGATTTGTTATATGCAATCTCCCTTTTCTTGGAGTGTAAGGATGCCGGGTGCTGGGAGCAGAACTTGGGTGTTGATGTTTCAAATTGTTGTACAGTAAAAATGTTGGCGCAAGGGGATGCCACCCCTGAGCTAAGTTTTGGGAGAGAAGTGAATCTCCAGGACAAACACTAATGTTTATGTGAATATAGTTTACATCTTGGGTAAAAACAACCTCCCTCCCTTCCTCCTTTTTGCTCTTTCCAACATGTGTTGTTTTGGACTTTCAGAGGCTGACAGATGGGATGTGTCATGTTAGGAGGGGTAGTGGGGGGCATTTTAAGTTTTAAACTTTGTCAATGAAACGCGGATGTCTATATCGTTGTGCGATGCGCTGGAAAAACAGACATTAATGTACTGTATTAACTATTTCCTAACCGGTGCCTTTTTCTCTCCTGTGTCTGAGAATTCCTATATTTAACTATGGGTAGAAAGTGCTTTTTGGCCTATCGAGGAGCAATTCAATAAGAAAACAGTGACTGGTCTACATTAACGGCCTTAGTATTTACATGGCAGCAATGCTAAAAGATTAGAATGTGGGAATGTTAGCCCTGAGGTTTGCAAAAGTAAGTTAAATGGAAATTGATTTTAATGGATAACATATACCTTTTAGAAATGTAGTATAATGATGCATGGAAAGATCTATCTTCTTTTTAGACTTTGTAAAAAAAAATCCTTAATCACAATTTATGAGGTGCTCTAAAGTCATCCCTGGAAGTGCAGAAGTAACGAATTAGTCATTTGGTAATTACATCACAATTGGTTAATCTATCAAGCAATGCTTCATATATACTATAGCCATGATTACTTTATACACAGTGCATGCTGCTAGTCACTATATTGTGGCTTCATAACATTTTCTTTGGCATGTAAGGGGTTCATTGACTAATACCACTCGGGTCTGTCCATGGTTCCTCTGCTTGGGAGGGAATCAAACCTCATCTGAAAGTCAGAGGGAAAGGTCAGACGTAATATAAGGAGGCAAATTCCAGATACATTCTCGCCCCCTCACCCCTGTATTTTTTCTCATATATCCTACAAATCTCCTCATCTCATCCCTACAAAACCATTCTATCTATACATATCATCCTCTTAGTAGTCTACATAGCTCCCTTTAACTAAACAATAGCCTAAATCTGAATGTAGAGCGTAAAGGAATGAGTACTAGAAAGCAATAAAGAAATGTCCGGAAGGCAAGCAGTACAATGAACCACATGCATAATACAGTGTGCAATAGAGTCTATGTACAATACAGGTAAACACTGTTTTGTGTGCAATAGGGGCAAACATTACTCTCTACACTAGAATGGCAAACACTTTTCTCCAAATAACACAAATAGTTAAATGATAAACATTCAAAGTAAGAACATTTCAAAGGTAATATTTTATAGTATGTACTTAATGTGTGCACATAGCCTACATGGAGTTTTCGTTTGATTTTTCTGTGTTATTTAGCTATTAGGATTTAGCTATAAGGATTTAGCAAATGTTAAATCCTAACTTTATAACACATGTAATCATGCCAAACAATATTTTGATAAAAAGAAATTGTGGCACTAGCCACAGTACCACACAGTGCAGCTGGTTGAACCTGATGATTACGACACCTTACACCTGTGTTCCCCAACTCCAGTCTTCAAGAGCCACCATCAGGTCATGTTTTCAAGATTTCCTTAGTATTTCCATCACCTGTGCAATACTAGAAAAATCCATAAAACATGATCTGTTGGGATGGTGGCTCTTGAGGACTGATGTTGGGGTGACTGCCTTACAAAATGTCGTTCTGGTGTCACCAACCTTCATGGTTGCACAATTCTGTCCAAAGCGGCTTATGACTTCCCATAGATGAGAAATGACTTTGCACTTCTAGCCATAGCCCAGAGCTACCTCCTCCATTTGTCTGCAATTGAGCATTACAATGGAAAACATTAGAGCACATACTATTAGAGGTTGTGTGGGTCTTGCTTTCCCTGTAATGTATAAATAGACTTAATCATCTGTCATCTACGTTTCCTTAAATCGACCCTCCAACATTACTCCATCCCTAATCCTCTGGATCAATCAACTCTACACCATCCAAACTATTATTGTCCCTTCCAGATTACCTTATGGCCATCTCCATTTTGTACAAAGGAAGCTCTTCTGACTATCCCGAAATTGTCTGTCTCCCCAATTCCACACCTTTCATCCTGTGAGCTCCTTGAATAAAAGTGGGAGGCTGCTTCCACGTTTAGCTGTAAATTGATCACTATACAGCATTCACTGATCAAAAATTACTTTATTTTCACAAGACAAGGTGACACATTTCTGGATCGTACCTATCCCTTCCTCAAGACTATTTCATATAATAGACTTCACATTCATTCATTCATTATATGGCTCCACACAGACGCAGCGCGGCGTGCCAAACCCTTCCACTTCTATACAATAAACCACAAACTACTTTGCATCAACAAGCTACTCTGAATCTGGACGAGAGTCACTGCAGCAGTTCTCAGCAGTTTAATCTCACAAACCATCATAGGTGTTGTGATCTTAAAGTAGCACTCCCATTAAAATCTGTGCCCTCTTCATATACTATACAGTGCTCATTTTGTCTTTCTGCTCAGTTAATTCTTCTCTTTTTTAGGTCTATGACATCACGTGATGTGATTAAAAACTGACTAGCTAAATCCTTCTAAACTTTATGTAGAAGCAAGAAGTCTATTTTCCTTGCATAATTCATCACTGCAAAAGTCCCTTCCAGGAAGAAGAAGGAACAGCTGGGTCAGGACATGAAGAGGGGAATGATAAATGCAGGGAAAAGAGACTTCCTGTTTCTACATAGAGCAGAAAAAAGAGAAGAATTAACTGTTTGAAAGGCAATATGAGCAATTGTAAGTACACAGTGCTACATAATATGATGATTGCAATATATAAGAACTTTGATGGGAATGCTCTTTTAACACATCACCAGTACTGTAGGTGAGACAAAATACCTACTAATTTACTATCACCTATAATGTGAATGGATGTTTGCCCTATGAATCACAATTTCTCATTTTTTTTAGTCAGGACTAGCCTTCTATCCCCAGGGCCATCCTCATTGAACCTTACATGTTTGTTATACTTTTTCCTACATATAAAATACATACACAGCTACACTATTTCTAACATTAGGATGGATTTATCCATATTGGTGAACTCACAATCACTCTAACAGAGCACTGTGCAGAGATTGTTCCCAGGACACCATGGACTAGCTCTAATTCCTAAAGAAGACAGCACATAAACCTTGGATAACATGACATTTTTGGTGCACCTACGACACTAGGTTTGTGTCATCCATATATAATTGTCCACAGTATGTTTGCCCTTCATCAGTGCACAGCACAAGATCTCATTTGGCTGGGCGAGAGTCCTCTGACAGGTGATTTAAGGAGTAAAGTCAAGCTTCTCTTTGTGAAGAGCTCCAAGTCTGCATAAGGAGACTTAATGGCCATGCAACGTATATGTTTAATGTGCATAATGGCCCACATACCAGCAGTATTCTATAGGTATAATGAGCTCAGTTATATTTTAAAGTTTCTCCTTGTGAAGAGCTCCATGTCTGCGTAAGGAGACTGAATGGCCATGCAAAGAATGTTTTATGTACATAATGGCCCACATACCAAGAGTATTCTATGGGTAAACCGAGATCAGTTATATTAAAGTAAAGTAAAGTTTCTCCTTGTGAAGAGCTCCAAGTCTGCGTAAGGAGACTTAATGGCCATGTAAAGTATATGTTTTTTGTACGTAATGGCCCACATACCAGCAGTATTCTATAAGTATACAGAGCTCAGTTATATTATTATGCATACAGTATATATCTATAAGTGGTAGCGTAATAATGTAAATATGCCTAATGGAGAAGTAAATATATACTCAGCCATGTTTAGTTTTCGATATACAGTCCTCATGCAAATCCTCGCAAACCTTTTTCCACCTTTGTTCATGTAGAATGTTCTATGCTGCTTTTTCCTGCATATATTATATGCAATGCTACATAACGTCTAATATTTCTTCTGCAGGTACAATAATGTTTGCTTAGTCTCCAACACGACCCCACATCTGCAGCAAATCATGCCGACACCCAGACGTTTATAGATCTGCATCAGTTTGATCTACTCAGCGAGTTCCAGCTGCAGCAGATCCCTCATTTGTCCAACTGTGACAGAGCGTCACCCCATTAACCAGACTTTTTTATATGAAATTACAAAATACTTCAATATAAAACTATTTTTCTTTTTCAACTTGCACAACTTTATGTTATTAATCAGTTCCTTTTCCAGTGAATAACAGCACGTTATTTCATAAATCACCTCCCTATCCGGAGCCGCAGTAACAATTATTTGTCACAGATCTGCAGAACATTTGGCCTTCTCTCATTCCCTAGAAGTCCCTTGCAGAGCATTACTTTATTAACCCCTTTCTATCAATTGAAGAGTGTTGCGCCCCTAACCTTTCAACCTCTCTCCCCCCTCCTTCAGCACCAGAGACAAAGCACAGAGCTCCCAGCTGCCTCGGAGCAGGAAGCCCCCCGTCTCGCAGAGAGGGGGGCCATCAGACTGGGGCGTTCAGTCTCAGGGCTTTCCGAGGGGCTCGAGGTTTGCTTTCTGAAACAAAGCCAAATAGGGGGTCAGCTCAGGATAAGAACGCGGGGGGCGGAGAGGGATAGGGGGGATTGGGGGTCTGGGGGGGTAGGCAACAGCGAGTGGCTTTCAGCCAATAGTAAAGACACCCCCTCCCCTTCTAGCTATAACTTCTTCTTTAATAGAAAGCAGCACTGCTTCTCTTAGAATGGGATATAAGGTCTTTTGGCTTTGTCTACCCCCGTGTCCCCTTATACACCCCTTTAAAAAATCCCAGAGATCGCATACCCCATTTTCATCGCCAATTTAACCTTTCCCCTGCCATGGCAGCCTGATATTACAGAAGGAAGTGTTTTCCCATTCTATACGATACTTTAATTGTGGTTTTGGCCCGCAAAAAAAAAAAAGTGAAGTAGCTACGAGTTGGCTTATTCTTTTGTTGCGCACGCATAATGTATTTTTCCCTCTCTTGTTTCCTGTTGGTTGGATGTAAATACTGCCAGCTAATCACAGCAGCTGCGAGGCCGATGACAGGCCCCGAGCGTATAAATCCCAGCTTAATGTATTTATAAATCAAACTTATTATACACACAGTAGCGGCGTTAAATAATACCAGAAGAAGTGCTTTATCTCTTCCATTTATTTGTATTCAGCCAGGGAGAGAGGATGGATAGGTACAGAACACTTACATTATGAAAAGAGGCTTTGTAGGACATTTAAGGCATTTCACCCCATTCAGTGTCAGAAAAGCACCGGGTTAACGAAATTCTTCTCACAATTTCTTCCACTTGTTCACTGTCACCCCCGTCCTCTGCTCGGTTACTTTCGGGAGAGTTGATACCCTTGCGTGAACCCACATTTTTTTTTATAAGCGTTTGCCACCTGTCGTTCTGTATTCCACTTGTGTCTTTTTCCCGTTGGTAACACTTTCTATCTTCGCACAATACGTTGAATATTAATATCATCGTCCCCTAAGTTCTCTATCGGTATTCATATGTAACACAATGGCCAAAAGATACAATAGAAATATCAGGACCAGAGGGGGTACTTATATATAATGTGTGTATGTGTGATTTGCATAGACAGATCATTTATGAATGTGTCCCACTCCCAACATCTGTTCCTTAGTTGCAGTATTTCTTAAGATCATAATACGAGCATGTGCCATAGCAGCACCGTTCCACGATTCCTCCCTTGATTATTGGATAGTCCTGTGACCGGAGCTGCATCCCATCCATCTCACTGCCTTGGGCTCCGTTCACTATAGAAATAGGAAAACGTAGAAATGCATTATAAGATAAGACCAACGTCTGGCCTCATAAAACTGTCCTGACATCTCTACGTGAAAATATACCGCTATATTATGACACTACTATGGTGGTTTTTATTACCTTCACGATGTTCGGAGGCAGAGATGAATTATACTTTATTAGTTCATAAGGACAAAATTGTTTTTTTTCAATTTATGTAGGGCCAATATATTCTGCAATGCTGTACAGAGACCCTTATCTCTCATTGTTCCCTGTCTCAAATAGGGCTCTCAATCTAGGTTTCCAATGAATGTTTTGGGATAATTAACCTACAAAGCCATCCAGAATCTGTCTCCTCTGTTAATCTTCAAAGTAATCTCTAGATACCTTCCCACACTCCACATCTCCAGGCCTCCTAAGACCTATTTCTCTCCTTCACACTTAAACATTCCACACTCAATCACCGCCCAGACTTCTCCCGAATATCTCTCATTTTCTGGAATTATGCTCTCCAACACAACCTCCTTCACACTTGTACGTTCCTCACTCAATTACCACCAAGAATTCTCCTGAGTATCCCTCATCTTCTGGAATTCTGGGCCCCAACACGACCTCCTTCTCACTTGTACGTTGCCCACTCAATTACCACCAAGAATTCTCCCGAGTATCCCCATCTTCTGGATTTCTGTGCCCCAACACGACCGATCATCCACATTTGGAACCTTCAGAGTGGTTCTGGAGCCTAGTCCTCGTGACCCCTTCTTCGCTGACATAGATAATGATGGGGGTGCACTTCTATCCAGGATTCATGGCACTTTTGAGATTTGACAGCTCCTTCTGCATTTTGGGGACATCTTTCCTGAGTCTGTACATACTATAGTACACTGCTTATATTAGTGCAATTGCTTCTTGTCTTCTAAATTGACCTTTATTGACGTACAACTGATCCATCATTTATGACCAGAAGAACCATGCAGACCACACTGTTGGCACAGTAAAAAATAAATACCCAAGAGAACCCATAGCTGGTCCGAACTAAGCCTCAGACTTTCAGATTATGTCACACTCTATGGCTTGTACTAGTACATAGGGTTGAAATATAAAAAATGTATGTGATTATTCTTTAAAGATTATGTAAAGAGTTAGGCAAAAAAATCCCAGCTAATATCATCCCAGTTGCTAAATATGAAAATCATCCCAAAAAATAAGTGCAATTAGAGCAGTTTGAAATCTAATTTTGCCAAATGCTATATATGCGATACAGACAAGATGATAATTATAACACTGTTTTTTGAGAATCATTCAAGGGATTATTTAAACCTGTCATCTTTGAGTCAATTTTTGTCCCCTACTTACCGTATTTTTCACTTTAGATATTTTGTCTCAATTTTGTGTAAAAAGAAAAAGAGGCAGAAAAATGGAACAGCAAATACACCCATAGGGTACCTCATGATTATTTTAGAAAGACATTCTTGCTGAGACCATTAATATGGGTGGAGCAGCCAATAGACTGAAGGGGATTTTGTGTCCTATTTAACTTTCTTTACTTTATTCCAGTATTTGCTAGTTCACTTTTATTGTACTCTATTTAGTTATGGCTTCCTACAGACTGATCCATCTAACTGTAAAGTAGAATAAAACATGTGATATACTATTATAAATCATATACGAATGTACCAGTAAGGATAGCTTCAAGATGGTGGCTGTTATGACTTCCCGAAATGTGCTTGTCATGAGCCATCTAGGAGTCTGTGATGGAAATTACCGTTTCAGATTTTTTTATACCTAAGCTTGCAATGTTGACATGGGTACATAATCTACATTTAGAGGAAAAAAGTTTTGATCATCATCACAAAAGGTGATTATTTACTGAAAGAGCAGTGAGATTATGTATTCTTTATTGTAAGAGCAGTTAGTTTATGGATTGTTTATTGTAAGAGCAGTGAAATTATGGATTCTTTATTGTAAGAGCAGTGAGATTATGGATTCTTTATTGTAAGAGCAGTGAGATTATATAGTTATTAAGGTTGAAGGAAGACTGTAAGTCCATCTAGTTCAACCCATAGCCTAACCTAACATGCCCTAACATGTTGATCCAGGGGAAGGCAAAAAAACCCCATGTGGCAAAGAGTAACTCCACCATGGGGAAAAAAATTCCTTCCTGACTCCACATACGGCAATCAGACTAGTTCCCTGGATCAACGCCTTATTAAGGAATCTAGTGTATATACCCTGTAACATTATACTTTTCCAGAAAGGTATCCAGTCCCCTCTTAAATTTAATTAATGAATCACTCATTACAACATCATACGGCAGAGAGTTCCATAGTCTCACTGCTCTTACAGTAAAGAATCCGCGTCTGTTATTATGCTTAAACCTTCTTTCCTCCAGACGTAGAGGATGCCCCCTTGTCCCTGTCTCAGGTCTATGATTAAAAAGATCATCAGAAAGGTCTTTGTACTGTCCTCTCATATTTATACATTAACATAAGATCACCCCTTAGTCTTCGTTTTTCCAAACTAAATAGCCCCAAGTGTAATAACCTATCTTGGTATTGCAGACCCCTCAGTCCTCTAATAACCTTGGTCGCAGTGGCGGACACTGACAGCTTTGGGCCCCTGTGCAAGAAATGTGTCTGGGCCCCCCTCCCTGCCCAGCATCATACCTCCCAACTTTTGAAGATGGGAAAGAGGGACCAAGCTTGCGGCGCGCAACGTGCGCCGCGGCAAATTTTAGGCCACGCCTCTGGTCACACCCATTCATAACTAGTCACACCCATATCCACGTCCCAACCACACCCATTTAGCACTGCTGATCACACTTTCATAAAGAATAATTATAAATAAAAAAATATGGCCACACAGTGCTCCATACTGTATAATGGCCACACATGATGGTCAATACTGTATAATGACCGCAGATAATGCTCCATACTGTATAATGACCGCACATGATGCTCCATACTGTATAATGGCCACACATGATGCTCCATACTGTATAATGACCGCAGATAATGCTCCATACTGTATAATGACCGCACATGATGCTCCATACTGTATAATGGCCACACATGATGCTCCATACTGTATAATGACCGCACATGATGCTCCATACTGTATAATGACCGCACATGATGCTCCATACTGTATAATGGCCGCACATGATGCTCCATATTGTATATTGACCGCACATGATGCTCCATACTGTATAATGACCGCACATGATGCTCCATACTGTATAATGACCCCTCATGATGCTCCATACTGTATAATGACCGCACATGATGCTCCATACTGTATAATGACCGCACATGATGCTCCATACTGTATAATGGCCGCACATGATGCTCCATATTGTATATTGACCGCACATGATGCTCCATACTGTATAATGACCGCACATGATGCTCCATACTGTATAATGACCCCTCATGATGCTCCATACTGTATAATGACCGCACATGATGCTCCATACTGTATAATGACCGCACATGATGCTCCATACTGTATAATGACCGCACATGATGCTCCATACTATATAATGACTGCACATGATGCTCCATACTGTATATTGACCGCACATGATGCTCCATACTGTATAATGACCGCACATGATGCTCCATACTGTATAATGACTGCACATGATGCTCCATACTGTATATTGACCCCACATGATGCTCCATACTGTATAATGACCGCACATGAGGCTCCATACTGTATAATGACTGCACATGAGGCTCCATACTGTATATACTGTGCACTGTACTATGTGCACATATATAGTGTTATATACACTGAGCACTGACCATTATAATATACTATATTATAATGTGAGTTCCTGCAGCCTGGTCAGTGCTCAGTGCACATAACACTATATATGTGCACACAGTACACATATATATCTGATATATAATGTGGGATGTCCTGGAGCCGGGCTCAGGGTCACACAGTGCAGGGTGAGGATCACTGTGACTTATTGCTGCAGCTTCAGCTTACATGCAGATCGGGTGACGCTGGAGCCGAGACCTTATCTGTATGTAAACTTAAGGTGGTGCAATAAATCTCACAGTACAGAGAGATCCTCTACAGAAAGCAGATAAGAAAGCAGGAGTGAGATGAAGCCCGTCACATACCTCCTGCCCGGGACCCCATGGCTTTCTACTAACTTCATCTCTCCTCTCCGGCGCGCAGGTGACGTCAGATCAGCAGACACACAGGCTCCTGCTGTGTCTGCAATAGGAGGATGCCGGCCGGCACTTGTACACTGCTAATACAGTGCGGGGCCTGCACCCGTGCACCGATCTACTGCAGCAGCACAAAGCCGGGCCCCTGTATGTCCCTGCCTGCAAGGGCCCCCCTCCACCTCCGGGCCCCGGTGCGGCTGCACCGGTTGAACTGGCGGTAGGTCCGCCCCTGCTTGGTCGCTCTTCTCTGCACCCGCTCTAGTTCAGCTATGCCTTTCTTATACACCGGAGACCAGAACTGTGCACAGTATTCTAAGTGTGGTCGAACTAGTGACTTGTATAGAGGTAAAATTATGTTCTCCTCATGAGCATCTATGCCTCTTTTAATACATCCCATTATTTTATTTGCCTTTGTAGCAGCTGCCTGACACTGGCCACTGAATATGAGTTTGTCATCCACCCATACACCCAGGTCTTTTTCATTGACGGTTTTGCCCAGAGTTTTAGAATTAAGCACATAGTTATACATCTTATTACTTCTACCCAAATGCATGACCTTACATTTATCCCCATTAAAGCTCATTTGCCATTTATCAGCCCAAGCTTCTAGTTTACATAAATCATCCTGTAATATAAAATTGTCCTCCCCTGTATTGATTACCCTGCAGAGTTTAGTGTCATCTGCAAATATTGAAATTCTACTCTGAATGCCCCCTACAAGGTCATTAATAAATATGTTAAAAAGAAGAGGGCCCAATACTGACCCCTGTGGTACCCCACTGTTAACCGTGACCCAGTCCGAGTGTGCTCCATTAATAACCACCCTTTGTTTCCTATCCCTGAGCCAGCTCTCAACCCACTTACACATATTTTCCCCTATCCCCATTACTCTCATTTTATGTAACAACCTTTTGTGTGGCACCGTATCAAAAGCTTTGGAAAAGTCCATATATACTACGTCCACTGGGTTCCCTTGGTCCAGTCCTGAACTTACCTCTTCATAGAAGCTGATCAAATTAGTCTGACATGAACGGTCCCTAGTAAACCCGTGCTGATACTGGGTCATGAGGTTATTCCTCTTCAGATACTCCAGCATAGCATCCCTTAGAATGCCCTCCAGGATTTTACCCACAGTAGAGGTTAAACTTACTGGCCTATAATTACCGAGTTCAGTTTTTGCCCCTTTTTTGAATATTGGCACCACATTTGCTATACGCCAGTCCTGTGGTACAGACCCTGTTATTATTGAGTCTTTAAAGATTAAAAATAATGGTCTATCAATGACTGTACTTAGTTCCTGCAGTACTCGGGGGTGTATCCCATCTGGGCCCGGAGATTTGTCAATTTTAGTTATTTTTAGACGCCGCTGTACTTCCTGCTGGGTTAAGAAGGTGACATTTAATGGGGAATTTTTATCACTAGTCATATTGTCTGCCATGGGATTTTCTTTTGTAAATACTGATGAAAAAAAGTCATTTAGCATATTGGCTTTTTCCTCATCCTCATCCACCATTTCACCCAGACTATTTTTAAGGGGGCCAACACTGTCATTTTTTAGTTTCTTACTATTTATATAGTTAAAGAATATTTTGGGATTATTTTTACTCTCTCTGGCAATGAGTCTCTCTGTCTCAATCTTTGCTGCCTTGATTTGCTTTTTACAGAATGTATTTAATTTTCTGTATTTATTTAATGCCTCCTCACTACCTACTTCCTTTAATTCTCTAAATGCTTTCTTTTTGTCCCTTATTGCGCCCCTTACAGCTCTATTTAGCCATATTGGTTTCCTCCTATTTCTAGTATGTTTATTCCCATACGGTATATACTGTGCACAGGTCCTATCCAGGATGCTAATAAATGTCTCCCATTTTCTTTGTGTATTTTTGTGTCTCAGGATATCGTCCCAGTTAATTGCACCAAGATCCTCTCTCATCCGTTGGAAATTTGCCCTCCTGAAGTTTAGTGTCCTTGTAACCCCCCTTCTACCCATCTTATTAAAGGTTATATGAAAACTTATTATTTTGTGATCACTATTCCCAAAGTGACCCCCAACCCTTATATTTGATATGCGGTCTGGCCTGTTGGTTAATATTAGGTCTAGCAGTGCCCCCCTCCTTGTTGGGTCCTGAACCAGTTGTGAAAGGTAATTGTCTCTCATAGTTGTCAAAAACCGATTACCTTTGCTGGAACTGCAGGTTTCTGTTCCCCAATCTATTTCAGGATAGTTGAAGTCCCCCATAATAATGACTTCTCCTTGAGTCGCAGCTTCATCTATTTGCTTTACGAGGATATTCTCCATTGCTTCCATTAGTTTTGGAGATTTATAACAAACCCCTATCAGTAATTTATTATTTTTTCCCCCTCCCCTTATCTCCACCCACAGGGACTCTACATTTTCATTAGATTCACCTATATTATCACGCAGGATGGGTTTTAAGGTCGATTTTACATACAGACACACCCCACCCCCTCGCTTATCTGTACGGTCATTTCTGAAAAGGCTATAGCCCTGCAAGTTAACAGCCCAGTCATGGCTCTCATCCAGCCACGTCTCAGATATCCCCACCATGTCATAATTATGCTCCAACAACATTAGTTCTAATTCATCCATTTTGTTGGCGAGGCTTCTGGCATTAGTATACATGCACTTGATGTTACTCTCTGTACCTCTATTCTTTCTTAAATTACTAACTATTCTAACCCCACCCCCCATGCCACCGCCACCCCCAACTTCCTTATTTGTGCCCAGGTCTCTATCTGCACTATCTTCCCCTCCTATAAAATGAATACCCTCCCCCCCAATCCCTAGTTTAAACACTCCTCCAACCTTCTAACCATTTTCTCCCCCAGCACAGCTGCACCTTCCCCATTGAGGTGCAGCCCGTCCCTAGCGTAGAGCCTGTAGCCAACTGAGAAGTCGGCCCAGTTCTGCAGCAACCCAAACCCCTCCTTCCTACACCAATTCTTGAGCCACTTATTAACCTCCCTAATCTCCCGTTGCCTCTCTGGCGTGGCACGTGGTACAGGCAGTATTTCGGAAAATACCACGTTGGAGGTCCTTGCTTTCAGCTTGCAGCCTAATTCCCTGAAATCATCTTTAACCCCTTCACCCCCGGAGCTTTTTCCGTTTTTCCGTTTTCGTTTTTCGCTCCCCTCCTTCCCAGAGCCATAACTTTTTTATTTTTCTGTCAATTTGGCCATGTGAGGGCTCATTTTTTGCGGGACGAGTTGTACTTTTGAACGACATCATTGGTTTTACCATGTCGTGTACTAGAAAACGGGAAAAAAATTCCAAGTGCAGTGAAATTGCAAAAAAAGTGCAATCCCACACTTGTTTTTTGCTTGCCTATTTTGCTAGGTTCACTAAATGCTAAAACTGACCTGCCATTATGATTCTCCAGGTCAGTACGAGTTCATAGACACCAAACATGACTAGGTTCTTTTTTACCTAAGTGGTGAAAAAAAATTCCAAACTTTGCAAAAAAATAAATAAATAAAATTGCGCCATTTTCCGATACCCGTAGCGTCTCCATTTTTCGTGATCTGGGGTCGGGTGAGGGCTTATTTTTTGCGTGCCGAGCTGGCATTTTTAATGATAGCATTTCGGTGCAGATACGTTCTTTTGATCGCCCGTTATTGCATTTTAATGCAATGTCGTGGCGACCAAAAAAACGTAAATCTGGCGTTTCGATTTTTTTTTTCATTACGCCGTTTAGCGATCAGGTTAATGCTTTTTTTTTATTGATAGATTGGGCGATTCTGAACACGGCGATACCAAATATGTGTAGGTTGGGCTTTTTTTTTATTGATTTATTTTGATTGGGGCGAAAGGGGGGTGATTTAAACTTTTATATTTTTTTTATTTTTTTCACATTTTTTTTTACTTTTTTTTTTAACTTTTACCATGCTTCTATAGCCTCCATGGGAGGCTAGAAGCAGGCACAGCCCGATCGGCTCTGCTACATAACAGCGATCATCAGATCGCTGTTATGTAGCTAAAATGCAGGTGTGCTGTGAGCGCCGACCACAGGGGGGCGCTCACAGCCACCGGCAATCAGTAACCATAGAGGTCTCCAGGACCTCTATGGTTACAATGCACAAGCATCGCCGACCCCCGATCATGTGACGGGGGTCGGCGATGCGCTCATATCCGGCCGCACGGCCGGATGCGGTAGTTAAATGCCGCTGTCTGAGTTTGACAGCGGCATTTAACTAGTTAATAGCGGCGGGTGATCGCGATTTCACCCGCCGCTATTGCGCGCACATGTCAGCTGTAAAAAACAGCTGACATGTCGCGACTTTGATGTGCGCTCACCGCCGGAGCGCACATCAAAGCGGGGGTCCCGACATGTGACGTACTATTACGTCACATGTCGGGAAGGGGTTAAGGACCTTCCACCTACCTCTAACTTTGTCATTTGTGCCAATGTGCACCATGACCGCTGGGTCCTCACCAGCCCCTCCCAGTAATCTGTCCACCCGATCAGCGATGTGTCGGACTCGAGCGCCAGGTAGGCAGCACACCGTCCGACGATCCCTGTCTTTGTGACAGATTGCCCTATCTGTTCCCCTAATAATTGAGTCCCCCACTACCAGCACCTGTCTGGCCTGCCCTGCTCTCCTTTTTCCCTCCTTACTGGAGCAGTCACTCCTCCGGCTTTCAGAGGACATGCCTGGCTGCAGCAGTGCTACCCCTGTACTGGCACCCCCCTCATCTGCCAACTTAGCAAACTTATTGGGGTGTGCCAGATCAGGACTAGCCTCCCTGGCACTCTTCCCTCTACCCCGCCTTCTATCTGTCACCCAGCTAACTGCCACACTGTCCTGCAGCTCCATCCTACCATCCCCCTCCTCATCTATCCCATTGAGCGTCTGCTCTGTGAGCAGAAGACTCCTCTCCATATTGTCTATGGATCTCAGTGTTGCCAGCTGCACATTTAGATCCAGTATCTGGGTTTCCAAATGCACAACGTGCTCACATCTCGCACAGCAGTATGCACCCTCGATCGGCTGGTCAAGGACTGCATACATGTGGCAAGATGTGCACTGGATGGCATTAACAATTGTGGAGCACATTTCCTAATGGGGATTGCACCACACAGAAACGTTAATTAAAAATAAATACAAAGTATTAATTAAACCAAAAAAAAAAAACAGAAGCAATTCCTCCCTTGGAAACTCCCTGATTCCAAAGTCACTGAATCACAAGTCACACACTTACCGTCGTTCACACTTACGCTCAGGTCACACTCAGCTCGCTCACACTCGCTGTGCTGAAGATTTATAGATTTTTTTTTTTTCTCTCTATCTCCCCTCAACAGCAATCCACCTTGCTGTTCAGATGCACTTCCAAAAAGGACTTGAGCCCCAAACAGCTGCCCCTTATATCCCCTTAATTATGAGCCCCCACCCTAAGTTAACTCCTTATGAATATAGCTACTCCCAATTCAGCAACTCACTCCAATTCACACAGGTATTTGTTAAAGGCCTTCCAAATACCTCTTCACTGAATCACAAGTCACACACTTACCGCCGTTCACACTTACGCTCAGGTCACACTCAGCTCGCTCACACTCGCTGTGCTGAAGATTTATAGATTTTTTTTTTTTCTCTCTATCTCCCCTCAACAGCAATCCACCTTGCTGTTCAGATGCACTTCCAAAAAGGAATTTATAGATTTATAGATATATAATTATAGATTCTTTATTGCAAGAGCAGTGAGATTATGGATTCTTTACTGTAAGAGCTGTGAGATTATAGATTCTTTATTGTAAGAGCAGTGAGATTATGGATTCTTTGTTGTAAGAGCAGTGAGATTATGGATTCTTTATTGTAAGAGCAGTGAGATTATGGATTCTTTATTGTAAGAGCGGTGAGATTATATATTCTTTATTGTAAGAGCAGTGAGATTATGGATTCTTTATTGTAAGAGCAGTGGGACTATGGAATTCTCAGCCACATGATGTTGTAATGGTTGAGTCACTACATAAGTTCAAGAAGGGCCTGGATGCCCTTCTTGAAAAATATATTACAGTTTATGGGTACCAAATTCTGGGATGGGGCATTGATCCAGAGCACTAGTCTGATTGCCGTATTTGGAATCAGAAATTCAATTTTCCCTTAATATGGAGCTGTTAGTGTATGCCTCATGGGGTGTTTGCCTCCCTCTGGATCAACATATTAGATCATAGGTTGAACTTGATGGTCATATGACTGAAGTTGAGCAAATTTGCTCGATTTCCCTCTTATTTGGCAAGCTGCAGAGGGAACCCGGCTTCCTGGATCACGCAGGCCGATCAGCTGATCGGCGCCGCAGCTGCATGTGTTACGGATGTGTCACAGTCATGAATCATTCATGGAGAACCTGGTTGTTGGGCTCTCCATGTGTGTGTCGTGACTGTGACATAGCCGCGACACATGCAGCTGCGGCGCCGATCACCTGATCGGCCGGCGTGATCCAGGAAGCCGGGTTTCCTCTGCAGCTTGCCGAATAAGATGGAACCCGAGCAAATTTGCTCTATCTACTTATGACTACCTTCAACCATAAAAACTATGAAACTATAAATATGAAAAGGGTTTTCCAATGTAAAGCATTATTGGCATATATGCCATAAATGTCTGATAGGCGATTGTCTCTATTCGGGACTTCCAAGTCCATATTAGAAGACTGATGATCCCTAATAACTGTTTGAAGATTTCAAACTGCCACTAGCTGCATAATTCCCAAAGACTAGGAATAATAGGAACGCGTCACTAAATTCATGCTGACCATGGATTGGGCATGGTTTTTGTCAAATTCCTATTAATAGTTAAAGATTCAAGCATGGCTATGCTTCCATTGAAGCTGAGGTAGCTGAAGGCCACTTTGGAGAATAGGTGCCCCTGACTACCAACATTTAAGGCATATCTTCTGAATAACACATAAATGCTTCCAATGAAAAATGTTGGCGCACAAGAAAAAACGTTATATAAAAAATAGCAGTCACTTACTGTAACTGAGATGAGTGAAGGTTGATTGATATGACAGGTTACAGATTTTCAGTAAACCGGAATAATTTGAAATAGTATAATAAAAAAGTGGGTACCAGCCACCTGGCTTGATTGGAACAGTCACTTTTTGACTTTTTCTTAAAGAGTTTGTCTACTACATTAACATTGATGATCTATCCTTAGGATAGGTCATTAATGTCTGATCTGTGGGGGTGCGACATCTGGCACCTCTTCCGATCAGCTGTTCTCGGTGTCGTTGGTGGTCAGAAGTGCTGAGTTATGGAGCTGCTCCGTCTACTGATGGTGACCGCTACTGGATACTGCCCCCTATTCAAATCAATAACGGAGTGATGTGCAGTACCTGGCCACAACCACTATCAATAGATGGAGTAGTTCTTCAACTGAGCATTTCTGGCCGCTACCAGCACCGAAAACAGCTGATCGTTGGGGGTGCTGGATGACACCCCCCCCCACCGATCAGACATTAGTGACCTGGCCTAAAAATAGGTCATCAATATTAAAGTAGTGGACATCCTCTTTATGATAGCAACATACACTAGGAAAACAATCTTAAAAGGGTCAGCTAGTCAAAGCAGTTTACTAATACATTTTTTTACTTTTTGATTTTTTTTTTATGGTGGACCACCACTGATAAGAATCATGCCTTCCAGACATGTCTATTTTTCAAAAATGTTTGTACTCCCCATAATATAAATTTTGTTAAATTCATTTTTGTGAAATACTTTACTTAGTTCTCCTAGAAATGTATGAGTAATTGATATCCAGGCATCATCGGCTGGTAAAGTGTCCCAACATGGATTAACACTGTTAGTTGGTGTCAGTTAGGGATAAATACACATGTCTGACTTCAGACATATAGAATTGGGGCTCATGTCCAACTATTGCAAAGAAAAAAGTAAACTGTGGAAAATGAAGAAACTGAAAGCAAGCATTAGACTGTTGTCGTAGTCAGCGCCACTCTTCCATTTTAGCAATATTTTTAAGGATACTTCCCCATTTTGAACCAATCTGTATCTATTGTCAAAATCTGAAGCTTAATATCTGAATTTTTAAAGCACATTCGCATCTTACCTAATGGCTGCTCAAGGTCTCGTCTGACCTTAGGGTGATAGAAACCTGTTTCACTACACACCATGTACAAGGCGTCTACAAGTTGATACCCACATAGGTGAGGTGTGGACCTGGCTTGGGTGGTGAGTAGGATGAGAAGTACTGCTAGCGGGAGATACTGTATCCACAGGGCCATGATGAAAGAACTAGAGGGTGGATCTGTGCACAGAAGAAATGACAAACTATGAGCTGTACTAAACTGAGAGAAATATGCTGAAATAGTACAGTATTGAATGCGTATATGAACTAAAGAACTGAAATATTCTCTCTTTCTTTCTTTCTTTCTTAAAGGGAACCTGTCACCCCGTTTTTTGAAGATGAGCTAAAAATAGCATTAAATAGGGGCAGAGCTGGGCGTTACATTAGTGTCTTTGTGTGCCTTTATTACCCACCTATGCTGCCGAAATACCTTTGTAAAGTCGCCGTTTTCTGCTGTCACTCACGCTGGTCTGGTCCTATGGGCGTGGTGACAGCGCTGTTTCTCCCCCAGAATCCTGCTCATCATTACGTTGGTGGCGTAGTGGTGTGCGCATGTCCAAAAGGCGAATCCACTGCCCAGGTGATGAAAAACAGCGCGATCTGCGCTATTCAGCCGTTTACCGGTGGGCGCGGCCATCTTTCCTGTGGCCGCGCGTGCGCAGATGGAGCGCTCTGCTGCCCGGGGCTTCAGGAAAATGGCCGCCGCGATCTCCATCTGCGCACGCGCGGAATCCCGCGGCCATTTTCCTGAAGCCCCGGGCAGCAGAGCGCTCCATCTGCGCACGCGCGGCCACAGGAAAGATGGCCGCGCGTCACCACGCCCATAGGACCAGACCAGCGTGAGTGACAGCAGAAAACGGCGACTTTACAAAGGTATTTCGGCAGCATAGGTGGGTAATAAAGGCACACAAAGACACTAATGTAACGCCCAGCTCTGCCCCTATTTAACGCTATTTTTAGCTCATCTTCAAAAAACGGGGTGACAGGTTCCCTTTAAGAAAGAAAGAAAGAGAGAATATTTCAGTTCTTTAGTTCATATACGCATTCAATACTGTACTATTTCAGCATATTTCTCTCAGTTTAGTACAGCTCATAGTTTGTCATTTCTTCTGTGCACAGATCCACCCTCTAGTTCTTTCATCATGGCCCTGTGGATACAGTATCTCCCGCTAGCAGTACTTCTCATCCTACTCACCACCCAAGCCAGGTCCACACCTCACCTATGTGGGTATCAACTTGTAGACGCCTTGTACATGGTGTGTAGTGAAACAGGTTTCTATCACCCTAAGGTCAGACGAGACCTTGAGCAGCCATTAGGTAAGATGCGAATGTGCTTTAAAAATTCAGATATTAAGCTTCAGATTTTGACAATAGATACAGATTGGTTCAAAATGGGGAAGTATCCTTAAAAATATTGCTAAAATGGAAGAGTGGCGCTGACTACGACAACAGTCTAATGCTTGCTTTCAGTTTCTTCATTTTCCACAGTTTACTTTTTTCTTTGCAATAGTTGGACATGAGCCCCAATTCTATATGTCTGAAGTCAGACATGTGTATTTATCCCTAACGCTATTTTTAGCTCATCTTCAAAAAACGGGGTGACAGGTTCCCTTTAATGTAGACATTTATCGCTGACTTTAATCTTTACACAGACATGAATGATTCAAATCTATTATTAAGAAGTGGATATAGTTATGCCATTGGTCAATATCTATATTTAAAGGCCATTTGTCAGTAGAATCAACCCTCCTAAACCGTCCATATGAGGATGTAGGTCATAGGAAGCTGAATAAAATGATACCTTGATATCTACGATCCAATGTTTTATTTCAGAAAAATAAATTTCCTGAAAATCTTCCTCCAGAGCTTATTTTCAATGTAAGGAGGCATTACTAATGTGAGATATGTAGTTCATGAGAACAGACTGTCAGTCATTACATGTCTCCCACTGGTAATGCCCCCTTTTTATTTAAAATAAACTCTGCAGGCAGATTCTCATGGAGATCTATGTCTGGCCCATAGATCTTAACAGCTCATTTGCATAATAAGAAAATGTGGATTTCTCTGGAATAAGACATTGGTTCGCACATATCAAGAGATCATTTTATTCAATTTTCTATGACCTGCGTGACAATAGGAGAGTTTAAACTACCGATAGATTAATTTTACTTCTCTCCCTTTCTTTTCTTTGATCTGTATATAGTTTTCGACCATATATATGTCTAAGCATGGCTGAAAGTGTTGGTACCCTTGAAATTGTTCCAAAAAAGAAGAGGCAATTTGCATCCAGAAAATGAAGTATTTCTCCCATAAAATTATTGCAATTACAAATGTTTTCTTATACACATGTTTATTTCCTTTGTGTGTATGCAAACTGGACATAATTTCACACAAAACCCCAAAAATGGGCCAGACAAAATTGTTGACACACTCAAATTAATATTTGATTGCACACCCTTTGGAATAAATAACTGCAATCAATCACTTCCTATAACCATCAAACAGCTTCTTATACCTCTCAACTGGAATTTTTGACCACTCTTCTTTTGCAAACTGCTCCAGGTCTTTCATATTTGAAGGGTTTCTTCTCCCAACAGCAATTTTAAGATCTCTCCACAGGTGTTCAATGGGATTTAGATCCAGACTCATTGCTGGCCACTTCAGATCTCTCCAACACTTTTTTTTCCATCCATTTCTGAGTGGTTCTTGAAGTATATTTGGGGTCATTGTTCTACCAAAAGACCCATGACCTAGGACACAAACCCAGCTTTCTGATATTGGGCAAAACATTGTGACCCAAAATCTTTTGGTTATCTTCAGACTTCATGATGTCTTGAACACAGTCAAGGCACCCAGTACCAGAGGCAGCAAAACAAACCCAAAACATCCTTGAACCCCCAACATATTTGACTGTAGGTACTGTGTTCTTTTCTTTGTAGACCTCATTCTATTTTTGATAAACAGTAGAATGATGTGCTTTACCAAAAACCTCTATTTTGGTCTCACCTGTCCACAAAGTGTTTTCCCAGAAGGTTTTTGACTTACCATATTTTTCTAATTATAAGATGCTTTGGATTATAAGAGGCACCCCAAATTTTGAGGAAAAAAATAGGATTTTTTTTTAATAATTAAAATCCACGCATCTTATTGCTTACCAGGAGTGGTGGCTGCGGTGAAGCAGGGTCCCAGTATTGCTGTTGGAGGAGGCTGAAGTGGGGTGATGCTGCTGGCTGCAGGCTGGGATGAGGGGGTGTTCTGATTTGCGGCGTGGCACTGCGGTGTCTGGTGCAGCTGTGGGTGTCTGGCGCTGCCCAGGTGTCCGGTGCTGCTGCGGGTGTCTACGGTGCTGCGGGGGGCTCTGCCGATATTTTGTGAAAGGCCTGAGCCACCCACAGTTCCATGGTTTCCTGTGCTGTGGACACCGGGAAAAAGGGCACCGGGGGCGGCGCATGCACAAATGGAGAGATGAGATCTCAGCGCAGGAAGCCATGGAACTACAGGGGGGCTCTGGCCTTTCACAAAATGTCAGCAGAGCCCCCCGCAGCAACACCAGACACCCCCGCAGCAGTGCTGGACACCCATAGCAGCACCGGACACCCCCTCATCCCAGCCTGCAGCAACGGTACCAGTAAGGTATATCTGCATTATAAAATTTTGGGGAAAAAAACTGTCTTATAATCCAGAAAATATGGTATGTTCATTTTAGCAAACTGCAGTCTAGCTTTTTTATGTCTCGGTGTCAGCAGTGGGATCCTCCTGGGTCTCCTGCCATAGTATTTCATTTCATTCAATGTCGACATATAGTTCATGCAGACACTGATGCACACTGAGCCCGCAGGACAGTTTGAATTTCTTTGGAATTTGATTGGGGCTTCTTATCCACCATCCAGACTATCCTGCATTGCACCTTTTCATCAATTTTTCTCTGCCATCCACATCCCAGGAGATCAGCTACAGTGCCACAGGTTGTATACTTCTTGATTTTGTTGTGCACTACGGACAAATGAACATAAAAATCTCTAGAGATGGACTTGTAACCTTGAGATTGTTTAAATGTTTCAATACATTTAGTTCTTTAAGTTCTCAGACAGTTCTCTTCTCCTATTTCTGTTCTCCATTCTTAGTGTGGCACACATAGACACACAATTCAAAGATTGAATCAACTTCTCCCCTTTTTATTTGGTTTCAGGAGTGATTTTCATATTGCCCACATCTGTTACTTGCCACAGGTGAGTTTGAACGAGGATCGCATGCTTGACACATGCTTGTTTACCCACAATTTTGGAAAGGTGGCAACAATTTTGTCTGACCCATTGTGATGGTTCTGTGCGAAATGATGTCAAATATGCCTTTTTTCTCAGTTTTTTTGTGTAATTGCAATAATTTTCTGAGATAAATATTTCATTTTCTGGAACAATTTCAATGGTGCGAACACTTTCAACCATTACTATGTTTACAGTTCGGCAAAAATTAAGAGACCACTGCAAAATGTTCAGTTTGTCTGATTTTTATCTTTATAGGTATATTTTTGAGTAAAATGTAAATTGTTCTTTTATTCTATAAACTTCTAACAACATGTCTCCGAAGTTCCAAGCAATACATTTTTGTATTTTTTTCTGACATTAAAAAATGGTGAAAATAAAAAAAAAAACAGTGCTTTCAGACCTCAAATAATGCAAAGAAAACAAGTTCATAATCATTTAGAAACAACAATACTAATGTTTCAACTCAGGAAGAGTTCAGAAATCAATATTTTGTAGAATAATGATTTTTAATCACAGCTTTCATGTATCTTGGCATGCTTTCCACCAGTCTTTCACACTGCTTATGGCGCAAAAATGTAAGCAGTTTTTCTTGGTTTGATTGCTTGTGACTATCCATCATCCTCGTGATTACATTCCAGAGGTTTTCAATGGTCTGGAGATTGGGCTGCCCATGACAGGGTTTTGATGTGGTGGTCTCTTAATTTTTGCCAGAGCTGTATATATACTGTACAGGTCCTTCTCAAAAAATTAGCATATAGTGTTAAATTTCATTATTTACCATAATGTAATGATTACAATTAAACTTTCATATATTATAGATTCATTATCCACCAACTGAAATTTGTCAGGTCTTTTATTGTTTTAATACTGATGATTTTGGCATACAACTCCTGATAACCCAAAAAACCTGTCTCAATAAATTAGCATATCAAGAAAAGGTTCTCTAAACGACCTATTACCCTAATCTTCTGAATCAACTAATTAACTCTAAACACATGCAAAAGATACCTGAGGCTTTTAAAAACTCCCTGCCTGGTTCATTACTCAAAACCCCCATCATGGGTAAGACTAGCGACCTGACAGATGTCAAGAAGGCCATCATTGACACCCTCAAGCAAGAGGATAAGACCCAGAAAGAAATTTCTCAACAAATAGGCTGTTCCCAGAGTGCTGTATCAAGGCACCTCAATGGTAAGTCTGTTGGAAGGAAACAATGTGGCAGAAAACGCTGTACAACGAGAAGAGGTGACCGGACCCTGAGGAAGATTGTGGAGAAGGACCGATTCCAGACCTTGGGGAACCTGAGGAAGCAGTGGACTGAGTCTGGTGTGGAAACATCCAGAGCCACCGTGCACAGGCGTGTGCAGGAAATGGGCTACAGGTGCCGCATTCCCCAGGTAAAGCCACTTTTGAACCATAAACAGCGGCAGAAGCGCCTGACCTGGGCTACAGAGAAGCAGCACTGGACTGTTGCTAAGTGGTCCCAAGTACTTTTTTCTGATGAAAGCAAATTTTGCATGTCATTCGGAAATCAAGGTGCCAGAGTCTGGAGGAAGACTGGGGAGAAGGAAATGCCAAAATGCCTGAAGTCCAGTGTCAAGTACCCACAGTCAGTGATGGTGTTGGTCCACTGTGTTTCATCAAGGGCAGGGTCAATGCAGCTAGCTATCAGGAGATTTTGGAGCACTTCATGCTTCCATCGGCTGAAATGCTTTATGGAGATGAAGATTTCATTTTTCAGCACGACCTGGCACCTGCTCACAGTGCCAAAACCACTGGTAAATGGTTTACTGACCATGGTATTACTGTGCTCAATTGGCCTGCCAACTCTCCTGACCTGAACCCCATAGAGAATCTGTGGGATATTGTGAAGAGAAAGTTGAGAGACGCAAGACCCAACACTCTGGATGAGCTTAAGGCCGCTATTGAAGCATCCTGGGCCTCCATAACATCTCAGCAGTGTCACAGGCTGATTGCCTCCATGCCACGCCGCATTGAAGCAGTCATTTCTGCCAAAGGATTCCCGACCAAGTATTGAGTGCATAACTGAACATTATTATTTGATGGTTTTTTTGTTTGTTATTAAAAAACACTTTTATTTGATTGGACGGGTGAAATATGCTAATTTATTGAGACAGGTTTTTGGGGTTTTCAGGAGTTGTATGCCAAAATCATCAGTATTAAAACAATAAAAGACCTGACAAATTTCAGTTGGTGGATAATGAATCTATAATATATGAAAGTTTAATTGTAATCATTACATTATGGTAAATAATGAAATTTAACACTATATGCTAATTTTTTGAGAAGGACCTGTATATATAAATATACTAGCTGAAGAGCCCGGCTTGCCTGGACATAGTAAATATCAGTGGTTAGTTATAGCACCTCACTTCTCTTATTTTCTCATCACGCCTTATTTTCTCCCTCACATCTTTCATTTTCCCCCTCACATCTCTCATTTTCTCCCTGACACCTCTCATTTTCTCCCTCACACCTCTCATTTTCCCCCTCATTCCTCTTATTTTCCCCTCAATCCTCTCATTCCCCCCTCACTTCTCTCAGTCCATCCAACACTTGTCATTTCGACCTCACATCTGTCACTTTCCGATCACTCCACTATTTTCCCTCACTCCTCTCATTTTGCACTCACACCGTTTCATTTTCACCTCACACCTCTCATTTTCACCTCACACCTCTCATTTTCACCTCACACCTCTCACTTTCCCCTCAGTATATACATGTTTGTCATCTCCCTTATATATAGTATACACTTGTATGTCATCTCCTGTATATAGTATATACCTGTATGTCATCTCCCCTGTATATAGTATATACCTGTATGTCATCTCCCCTGTAAATAGTATATACCTGCTGTATGTCATCTCCTCCTGTATATTGTATATACCTATGTGACATCTCCTCCTGTATATAGTATATACCTGTATGTCATCTCTTCTGTATATAGTATATACCTGTATGTCATCTCCTCCTATATATAGTATATACCTGTATGTCATCTCCTGTATATAGTATATACCTGTATGTCATCTCCCCTGTATATAGTATATACCTGCTGTATGTCATCTCCTCCTCTATATACCTGTGTCATCTCTTTTATATAGTATATACCTGTATGTCATCTCCTCCTGTATATAGTATATACGTGTGTCATCTCCTCCTGTGTATAGTATATACCTGTATGTCATCTCCTCCTATATATAGTATATACCTGTATGTCATCTCCTCCTGTATATAGTATATACCTGTAAGTCATCTCCTCCTGTATATAGTATATACCTGTGTGTCATCTGCTCCTGTATATAGTATATACCTGTGTGTCATCTCCCCTGTATATAGTATGTACCTGTATGTCATCTCCTCCTGTATTAGACCTCGTTCACACATTATTTGGTCAGTATTTTTACCTCAGTATTTGTGAGCTAAATTGGCAGCCAGCTTAATCCCCAGCCAACAGGAAGCCCTCCCCCCTGGCAGTATATATTAGCTCACACATACACATAATAGACAGGTCATGTGACTGACAGCTGCCGTATTTCCTATATGGTACATTTGTTGCTCTTGTAGTTTGTCTGCTTGTTAATCAGATTTTTATTTTTGAAGGATAATACCAGACTTGTGTGTTTTTGGGCGAGTTTCATGTGTCAAGTTGTGTGTGTTGAGTTGCATGTGGCGACATGCATGTAGTGACTTTTGTGAGATGAGTTTTGTGTGGCGACATGCGTGTAGCAACTTTTTGTGTGTCGAGTTGCATGTGACAGGTTAGTGTAGCAAGTTGTGTGCAGCAAGTTTTTGTGTGGTGCGTTTTGAGTATGCGCAAGTTTTGTGTCAGGCAACTTTTGCATGTGTTGCACCTTTTGTGCATGTGGCAATTTTTCCACGTGTACAAGTTTTGCGTGTGGTGAGTTTTCCATGAGGTGAGTTTTGCACGTGCGGCGAGTTTTGTGAGAGCCTAGTTTTGCATGTGGCGAGTTTTCCATGAGGTGAGTTTTGCGGGAGCCTAGTTTTGCACGTGGCGAGTTTTGAGCGGCGACTTTTGTGTTTCGACTTTTATGTGGTGAGGTTGGTATATGTGTGGTGAAATGTGCGCTGAGGGTGGTATATGTGTTCGAGCACGTGGTAGTGTGTGGCGCATTTTGTGTGTGTGTTCATATCCCCGTTTGTGGTGAGTATCCCATGTCGGGACCCCACCTTAGCAACTGTACAGTATATACTCTTTGGCGCCATCGCTCTCACTCTTTAAGTCCCCCTTGTTCACATCTGGCAGCTGTCAATTTGCCTCCAACACTTTTCCTTTCACTTTTTCCCCATTATGTAGATAGGAGCAAAATTGGTGAATTGTAAAGCGCGGGGTTAAAATTTCACCTCACAACATAGCCTATGACGCTCTCGGGGTCCAGACGTGTGACTGTGCCACATTTTGTGGCTGTAGCTGCAATGGTGCAGATGCCAATACCGGACATACACACACACATACACACATTCAACTTTATATATTAGATATATATATATATGCATATACATTTATGTATATAATTGGTGGAGAATTGGTTGAAATGAATACAGATAAAGGAACCAAACTAGTAAATAACGTAAGATTATGTATCTTTTTCCACTCTACACGCAGCTTTAAACTTCTAAGCTAATGTCTGGTTAAGTAGCCATCCAAACCCCAACCACAATGATGTAACACTTACCTGGACGAGTGCTACAGAAGGACCTTAAGAACGGTTGGAAGATGGAAGTGTGATCTTCCTGCTCCTGCAAACCCATTTTATACATCACAAAGCACCTTAGCTAAGCACGTTGCCAAATTCTGTCAGCTCTAGTGTTGAGCGATACCGTCCGATACTTGAAAGTATCGGTATCGGAAAGTATCGGCCGATACCGGCAAAGTATCGGATCTAATCCGATACCGATACCCGATACCAATACAAGTCAATGGGACACCAAGTATCGGACGGTATCCTGTATGGTTCCCAGGGTCTGAAGGAGAGGAAACTCTCCTTCAGGCCCTGGGATCCATATCAATGTGTAAAAGAAAGAATTAAAATAAAAAATAGGGATATACTCACCCTCCGACGCAGCCTGGACTTTACCGCCGTAACCGGGAGCCGTTGTACCTAAGAATGCGCGCTTGATGGGCCTTAGATTAGGTCACTGCGCTCTGATTGGTCCGTAGCGGTCGCGTGACCGCTACGTGACCAATCACAAAGCAGTGACGTCACCTAAGGTCTTTCAAGCGCTTGAAATACCTTAGAAGACGTCCGCAGCTTCTGATTGGTCGCGTAGCGGTCCCGTGACCGCTACGCGACCAATCACAAAGCAGTGACGTCTTCTAAGGTATTTCAAGCGCTTGAAAGACCTTAGGTGACGTCACTGCTTTGTGATAGGTCGCGTAGCGGTCACGCGACCGCTACGGACCAATCAGAGCACAGTGACCTCATCTAAGGCCCTTCAAGCGCGCATTCTTAGGTACAACGGCTCCCGGTTACGGCGGTAAAGTCTAGGAGCCGCCGGAGAGGTGAGTATATCCCTATTTTTTATTTTAATTCTTTATTTTACACATTGATATTAATCCCGATACCGATTCCCGATACCACAAAAGTATCGGATCTCGGTATCGGAATTCCGATACCCGCAAGTATCGGCCGATACCCGATACTTGCGGTATCGGAATTCTCAACACTAGTCAGCTCATAAGCTGCTCATCTCAAAAAGGTGAAAAGTTACCTATTAAACTTTCAAGTTCTCTGGATATTAGGATCAATGATTTCATTTCCCAGCATCAATGCTTGTTCCGATGACATGACCACCTGCCACATTAATTCTGGAAAAGGAATACACAAGACAATAGATCAAAAATATCTGTAGGCATTAGTAATGACACTTTTTTCATGGATGTACAGTATGAAATATACCCACAGTAGTCAGCGAATATATATTTATAACAAAATAGACTGCACACCGATCACTTATAACATTAAAACCAAAAGGTGAAATACATGATATTGAATGTTTTGTAACTATGTTACCTATCAAGGGTTTGAGATACATTAGGCAGCACCAGTCAGGTCTCAAAATTGGGCTAATAGGCAAGTGAAAGGCGTGACTTAGGCAAGGTCCAATGTGTGATAAACAACGAGAATAGAAAGTCTCCAAAAAAGTCAAAGGGCATGCCTACACCAGCTGCTGGCTTCTGATAGGCTTGTATGGATATTGTAGTGCAGGGAGTCGGTGGTTCTGTGCTCCGCAATACATTTCAACTGAATGTGCATTCAAGGTCGTACATCCAGTTGAAAAGAAGTGGCATCCTTCACCGATAGATCCAGTTACGTTTGTACCCTTAGCAACCTCAATTGTTACATGCCTGCTTGCCATCTTTCATAGTATGCTTTCTGTGAAGTATCACAGCATTTTAGAGTAAAATATATATTGAGGCACATTGTTTTGAGCACTGTACTATATGTATGTAAATTTACAGCTCTGTCAAAAATTAAGAGACTACTGCAAAATGTTCAGTTTGTCTGATTTTTCTCTTTATAGGTATATTTTTGAGCAAAATGTAAATTCTTCTTTTAGTCTATAAACTTCTGAGAAGGTCTCCAAATTTCCAAGCAATAAATTTTGTATTTTTTTTCTGAACAAGAAATAAAAAAAACACTGCTTTCAGACCTCAAATAATGCAAAGAAAACAAGTCCATAATCATTTAGAAACAAAAATACTAATGTTTTAACTCAGGATGAGTTCAGAAATCAATATTTTGTGGAATAACCATGATTTTTAATCACAGAATTCGTGCACCTTGGCATGCTTTCCACCAGTCTTTCACACTGCTCCTGGCGCAAAAATTTAAGCAGTTCTTTGTTTGATAGCTTGTGACTATCCATCATCCGGTTGATTACCTTCTAGAGGTTTTCAATGGGGTTCAGGTCTGGAAATTGGGCTGCCCATGACAGGGTTTTGATGTGGTGGTCTCTTGATTTTTGCCAGAGCTGTATATCGACCAGAAACTGGAACAATCAACCAATACTGTGAGCATGCAGTCAGGACTGGTGGTTAGTGCCAGGGAGAACAGGTGGTTTCGTGACCCAGCAATCACTCTAGTGATCCATGTGGTCACAACCTGCAGAAAATGACCAGATTGGCACCAAGAAGAGATGAAGACGTCAACTGGTGAGTATATTACTAGGAGCAGGGAACTTATATTAGTGGCACCACTCTAGTGCTGCATTAAAAAAAAAGCTGCTATACAGTATAGCGGCTGTCTTCTGCCACTCCATAGACTGGATCTATGCCTTCACCCGCTTCACTAATACTCCAATAGATGAGGCGATGTGAAGACCTTTTAGTCTCCCTGTTCTGCTCCACCTACGCCAAGCCGAGGTCCCAGTGGAGGTTAGGGATAACCCCCTACTGTGGTCAGTAATCTTGGGATCGCGCCATGCTAGATGAATTAGTGGACTTGACCCCCATATTTCAGTGATTCTTCCCATCCGAGGCAAACTCTCCTTTCTACAGGGCAGGCCACCTCCCATCTATCGTGTGCTTGGGAATAATGGATGTAGACTGGTTTGTGACATGTTGGCGGACAATCAATGTCCTTTTACTTTGGAAGACACCGTCTTTAAACACCCAATCCTGGCGGGAGATAACTTTACTATTACTCAAGTTAGACATTATGTAGGCTAGGTACTGCGGGATATACCGGACGACATTAGAGCGCACCCTCTAAACTTAACCTCCATTAAAGCCCGCGTGGGGAATTACTCTTTGAGTTTTATATACAAGTCACTGAAACCTTCCATACAGTGGTCAGACTCTTCACCGGACCCAGGGAGTTGGGTATCTCAACTTACTGACTGTTAGGTAAGAGACCTCTTGAAAGCCACATTACGTATTAACTCTATGTTATTGTATGATAGTTACACAACCATGTCTCTCATGATATTCCATAGAGCATATATTTCCCTAGAGGTTAAATCTAAAATGTCCCCCTCAGGTCATTTTACCTGCCCGCCCTAAATGCTTACATTCTCCAGCTGATATTTTTAATTGTTTCTTGGACTGTCCAAAAATATGGGAGGTTTGGGATACACTCTTGCAACATTTCACTAATACCTTTGGTGTATCTATCTCTCTTTTTCCGGAGTGGGCCATATTCAACATTCAAAATATTTAAAAAAATCAGCTCACCATGTCTTTGTATCTTGACCTCCTGTGTAATAACCAACCACCTTGCATGGACCAGAGTGAAGTAACCACAATGAATCCAACAGAAGAGCAGATGTGTCCAGCGAATGGTGAGCGTAAAAAATAACTTTTAATGAAAATATAACAAAAATGCGTCCATATATATGGTTTCCAGCACTCAGTACACACTGGCTACAGAGCCTAATAACGATATATGCATTTCGACCTGGTGGTCTTAGTCATAATCCCTCAGGGCCGGATAAACAGGCAGGATTGCCCTCATTATTAGCCGCCCTGCAGGGCCCCCCCGGAGCCTCTGGGCCCCGGTGCAGCCACACAGGCTGCACATGCGGTATGTCTGTCCGTGCACCAGCTATGCTGAATTTTTGACTTTGTATTTTTCATAGATAAAAACTACTGCTCAGTGTGAATGCTCCCTAGCAGGGTGAAAAGTTTTTAAAAATAAAAGAATGTCCAAGGCACCAGGACATTCTCCTCCAAGGGATCTGTTTATTGTTTACCGCTAGGGTTGAGCGACTTTCATTTTTTTAAGATCGAGTAGGGTTTTGGGAAACCCGATTTTGTCCAGAGTCGAGTCGAGTGCAGTCGGCCGATTATCGCTAAAAGTCGGGGATCGACCGAAACACGAAACCCAATGCAAGTCAATGGGGAAGCATAGTCGGCAGTGAGTGGAGGCCAGGAAAACACCTACAGTGCCCATTTTAATGCCAAAAACATCCATTCTTGTTTCTGAAGCTTGTCAATCTTAATTAACTTTATAATAATAGTTGGGCATAGGGAATTGGGGGTCATTTGGCAAAAGTTGTGGGGGGAGTAGGGCCGGCTCAAGTTTTTCGTGGGCCCAGGAAATGCGGACTACGTCACGGCGGTGTTGCAGGGAAAGGTAAGTATTTAAAAGTTGCAAGTGCTGTGATCCTGAGCAAGCAGGGGGGGGGCCCACTCGTTCGCATTGCCACTGGCACAGGGCCCCTCAAAGTACGGCGGTGTGTTTGCATGGCGGGGGCGCCTCCCACCAGCAGCGACACTTTTGCGTACTCTGAGGGGCCCTGTGCCAGTGACGTCGCCAACGAGTATGCCCCCCCACCTGATGAAGGAACCTGCACTTTCATCTGCACCTTCCTCTTTGTCCCTGTGTAAGGTGGTATAACATGCGGGAAGGGGAACCTTACTTTCAGCAGGGACAGATTCTGGCTGTGTAGAGTACAAGGGGAATGTAGTGGTCTAGGTCAATGTACCAGCAGACTCATTTAGCAGTGGCTGGGCAATGGGCAGGATGAGGAGGAAACAGATATAGGGCCAAAGAATAAAGTAGGCTACATGCAGTTCAAAATTGGTAACAGGACTAAACAGGCGGCATTGCTTTGTTCAGTGGAGTAGCAAACCCAAGAGCAGCAGACACTGTTTCAAGGGCCTAACCACACTAGTAGGCCAAATGCAGTTTAATATCTGATAGTATAGGGCGAAAGCCAGAATGTGGAAGCTCAGCTTTGTTCAGTTGAGGACAACACCAGGGAGGGGCAGACACCTTTAGTAGGCCGGAAAAGCCTATTGCATTTTTTAAAATGGTAATTTGGAGCAGAAGGTTGAAGCTCAGCTTTATTTAGTTGAGGGCAACACCAGGGAGGGGCAGAAGCCGTTAGTAGGCCCTAACCACCATTTTTTTTTTAAAACCACTTAATGAGAGCCGGAAGGTTGAAGCTCAGCTTTATTTAGTTGAGGACAACACCAGGGAGGGGCAGAAGCCGTTAGTAGGCCCTAACCACCATTTTTTTTTTTAAAACCACATAATGAGAGCCGGAAGGTTGAAGCTCAGCTTTATTTAGTTGAGGACAACACCAGGGAGGGGCAGAAGCCGTTAGTAGGCCCTAACCACCATTTTTGTTTTAAAACCACTTAATGAGAGCCGGAAGGTTGAAGCTCAGCTTTATTTAGTTGAGGACAACACCAGGGAGGGGCAGAAGCCGTTAGTAGGCCCTAACCACCATTTTTTTTTTTAAAACCACATAATGAGAGCCGGAAGGTTGAAGCTCAGCTTTATTTAGTTGAGGACAACACCAGGGAGGGGCAGAAGCCGTTAGTAGGCCCTAACCACCATTTTTTTTTTTAAAACCACATAATGAGAGCCGGAAGGTTGAAGCTCAGCTTTATTTAGTTGAGGACAACACCAGGGAGGGGCAGAAGCCGTTAGTAGGCCCTAACCACCATTTTTTTTTTTAAAACCACATAATGAGAGCCGGAAGGTTGAAGCTCAGCTTTATTTAGTTGAGGACAACACCAGGGAGGGGCAGAAGCCGTTAGTAGGCCCTAACCACCATTTTTTTTTTTAAAACCACATAATGAGAGCCGGAAGGTTGAAGCTCAGCTTTATTTAGTTGAGGACAACAC
The DNA here is from genome assembly GCF_051348905.1 of Ranitomeya variabilis. NCBI lineage: Eukaryota > Metazoa > Chordata > Amphibia > Anura > Dendrobatidae > Ranitomeya > Ranitomeya variabilis. The sequence continues at coordinate 486,699,046 of NC_135233.1, read as the reverse complement.
CAGGGAGGGGCAGAAGCCGTTAGTAGGCCCTAACCACCTTTTTTTTTTTTAAAACCACATAATGAGAGCCGGAAGGTTGAAGCTCAGCTTTATTTAGTTGAGGACAACACCAGGGAGGGGCAGAAGCCGTTAGTAGGCCCTAACCACCATTTTTTTTTTTAAAACCACATAATGAGAGCCGGAAGGTTGAAGCTCAGCTTTATTTAGTTGAGGACAACACCAGGGAGGGGCAGAAGCCGTTAGTAGGCCCTAACCACCATTTTTTTTTTTAAAACCACATAATGAGAGCCGGAAGGTTGAAGCTCAGCTTTATTTAGTTGAGGACAACACCAGGGAGGGGCAGAAGCCGTTAGTAGGCCCTAACCACCATTTTTTTTTTTAAAACCACATAATGAGAGCCGGAAGGTTGAAGCTCAGCTTTATTTAGTTGAGGACAACACCAGGGAGGGGCAGAAGCCGTTAGTAGGCCCTAACCACCATTTTTTTTTTTAAAACCACATAATGAGAGCCGGAAGGTTGAAGCTCAGCTTTATTTAGTTGAGGACAACACCAGGGAGGGGCAGAAGCCGTTAGTAGGCCCTAACCACCATTTTTTTTTTTAAAACCACATAATGAGAGCCGGAAGGTTGAAGCTCAGCTTTATTTAGTTGAGGACAACACCAGGGAGGGGCAGAAGCCGTTAGTAGGCCCTAACCACCATTTTTTTTTTTAAAACCACATAATGAGAGCCGGAAGGTTGAAGCTCAGCTTTATTTAGTTGAGGACAACACCAGGGAGGGGCAGAAGCCGTTAGTAGGCCCTAACCACCTTTTTTTTTTTTAAAACCACATAATGAGAGCCGGAAGGTTGAAGCTCAGCTTTATTTAGTTGAGGACAACACCAGGGAGGGGCAGAAGCCGTTAGTAGGCCCTAACCACCATTTTTTTTTTTAAAACCACATAATGAGAGCCGGAAGGTTGAAGCTCAGCTTTATTTAGTTGAGGACAACACCAGGGAGGGGCAGAAGCCGTTAGTAGGCCCTAACCACCATTTTTTTTTTTAAAACCACATAATGAGAGCCGGAAGGTTGAAGCTCAGCTTTATTTAGTTGAGGACAACACCAGGGAGGGGCAGAAGCCGTTAGTAGGCCCTAACCACCATTTTTTTTTTTAAAACCACATAATGAGAGCCGGAAGGTTGAAGCTCAGCTTTATTTAGTTGAGGACAACACCAGGGAGGGGCAGAAGCCGTTAGTAGGCCCTAACCACCATTTTTTTTTTTAAAACCACATAATGAGAGCCGGAAGGTTGAAGCTCAGCTTTATTTAGTTGAGGACAACACCAGGGAGGGGCAGAAGCCGTTAGTAGGCCCTAACCACCATTTTTTTTTTTAAAACCACATAATGAGAGCCGGAAGGTTGAAGCTCAGCTTTATTTAGTTGAGGACAACACCAGGGAGGGGCAGAAGCCGTTAGTAGGCCCTAACCACCTTTTTTTTTTTTAAAACCACATAATGAGAGCCGGAAGGTTGAAGCTCAGCTTTATTTAGTTGAGGACAACACCAGGGAGGGGCAGAAGCCGTTAGTAGGCCCTAACCACCATTTTTTTTTTTAAAACCACATAATGAGAGCCGGAAGGTTGAAGCTCAGCTTTATTTAGTTGAGGACAACACCAGGGAGGGGCAGAAGCCGTTAGTAGGCCCTAACCACCATTTTTTTTTTTAAAACCACATAATGAGAGCCGGAAGGTTGAAGCTCAGCTTTATTTAGTTGAGGACAACACCAGGGAGGGGCAGAAGCCGTTAGTAGGCCCTAACCACCATTTTTTTTTTTAAAACCACATAATGAGAGCCGGAAGGTTGAAGCTCAGCTTTATTTAGTTGAGGACAACACCAGGGAGGGGCAGAAGCCGTTAGTAGGCCCTAACCACCATTTTTTTTTTTAAAACCACATAATGAGAGCCGGAAGGTTGAAGCTCAGCTTTATTTAGTTGAGGACAACACCAGGGAGGGGCAGAAGCCGTTAGTAGGCCCTAACCACCATTTTTTTTTTTAAAACCACATAATGAGAGCCGGAAGGTTGAAGCTCAGCTTTATTTAGTTGAGGACAACACCAGGGAGGGGCAGAAGCCGTTAGTAGGCCCTAACCACCATTTTTTTTTTTAAAACCACATAATGAGAGCCGGAAGGTTGAAGCTCAGCTTTATTTAGTTGAGGACAACACCAGGGAGGGGCAGAAGCCGTTAGTAGGCCCTAACCACCATTTTTTTTTTTAAAACCACATAATGAGAGCCGGAAGGTTGAAGCTCAGCTTTATTTAGTTGAGGACAACACCAGGCAGGGGCACACAGACAGACTCCTTTAGTAGGCCTGAAAAGCCTATTGCATTTTTCAAAATGGTAATTTGGAGCAGAAGGTTGAAGCTCAGCTTTATTTAGTTGAGGGCAACACCAGGGAGGGGCAGAAGCCGTTAGTAGGCCCTAACCAAAGTTGAAGGCCAAATGCAGTTTAATTTCTGATACTATAGGCCGAAAGCCAGAAGGTGGAAGTTCCGATTTAGACAGTGGAGGACAATTTGAATTAGGGACTGCAGACAGACTTAGTAGGCTGTCCCCTGTGGACCATGCATCCACCACATTAACCCATTGCGCCGTAATGGACACGTAATCTTCCGTGGCCATGCCTACAGGTCCATGCGTCTGTTGTCAGGTGCACCTTTGTACTCACAGATTGCCAGAGTGCATGGACAATGCGGTCTTCTACATGCTGGTGGAGGGTTGGGATGGCTTTTCTCGCAAAAGAAGTGTCGACTGGTTAGCTTGTAGCGTGGTACAGCGTAGTCCATCATGGCCTTATTAATAGTAAATAAAATATATAACTAGGCTCTATGAACTTTTAAATAGGTTCCAGGGGTACACGGGCAGCATTGGTGTGGTCAGTGGAGGAGTATTGCAAGTAGGGGCTGCAGACAGGCTATCAAAGGCCTAAAATAACAAACAGTAGGCAGTCATGGCAGTTTTACATCGGTTACATGGATACACAGGCAGGCACTCCAGGCAGCATTGTGGTCAGTGGAGGAGTATTGCAAGTAGGGGCCGCAGACAGGCTATCAAAGGCCTAAAATAACAAACAATAGGCTCATGGCAGTTTTACAGCGGTTACATGGATACACAGGCAGCTTGGTGGTGAGTGGAGGAGTATTTAAAGTAGGGACCGCAGACAGGCTATCAAAGGCCTAAAATAACAAACAATAGGCTCATGGCAGTTTTACAGCGGTTACATGGATACACAGGCAGCTTGGTGGTGAGTGGAGGAGTATTTAAAGTAGGGACCGCAGACAGGCTATCAAAGGCCTAAAATAACAAACAATAGGCTCATGGCAGTTTTACAGCGGTTACATGGATACACAGGCAGCTTGGTGGTGAGTGGAGGAGTATTTAAAGTAGGGACCGCAGACAGGCTATCAAAGGCCTAAAATAACAAACAATAGGCTCATGGCAGTTTTACAGCGGTTACATGGATACACAGGCAGCTTGGTGGTGAGTGGAGGAGTATTTAAAGTAGGGACCGCAGACAGGCTATCAAAGGCCTAAAATAACAAACAATAGGCTCATGGCAGTTTCACAGCGGTTACATGGATACACGGGCAGGCAGCTTGGTGGTGGTGAGTGGAGGAGTATTTAAAGTAGGGACCGCAGACAGGCTATCAAAGGCCTAAAATAACAAACAATAGGCTCATGGCAGTTTTACAGCGGTTACATGGATACACAGGCAGCTTGGTGGTGAGTGGAGGAGTATTTAAAGTAGGGACCGCAGACAGGCTATCAAAGGCCTAAAATAACAAACAATAGGCTCATGGCAGTTTCACAGCGGTTACATGGATACACGGGCAGGCAGCTTGGTGGTGGTGAGTGGAGGAGTATTTAAAGTAGGGACCGCAGACAGGCTTCAAAGGCCTAACATAAGAAAATGGGCTGTCTGTAGGCACTTTATAATTGGTTCCAGGGGTACACGGGCAGCAGTGGTCTGGTCAGTGGAGGAGTATTTAAAGTAGGGACCGCAGACAGGCTTCAAAGGCCTAACATAAGAAAATGGGCTGGCTGTAGGCACTTTATAATTGGTTCCAGGGGTACACGGGCAGCAGTGGTCTGGTCAGTGGAGGAGTATTTAAAGTAGGGACCGCAGACAGGCTTCAAAGGCCTAACATAAGAAAATGGGCTGGCTGTAGGCACTTTATAATTGGTTCCAGGGGTACACGGGCAGCAGTGGTCTGGTCAGTGGAGGAGTATTTAAAGTAGGGACCGCAGACAGGCTATCAAAGGCCTAACATAACAAACAATAGGCTCATGGCAGTTTCACAGCGGTTACATGGATACACGGGCAGGCAGCTTGGTGGTCAGTGGAGGAGTATTTAAAGTAGGGACCGCAGACAGGCTATCAAAGGCCTAAAATAACAAACAATAGGCTCATGGCAGTTTTACAGCGGTTACATGGATACACAGGCAGCTTGGTGGTGAGTGGAGGAGTATTTAAAGTAGGGACCGCAGACAGGCTATCAAAGGCCTAAAATAACAAACAATAGGCTCATGGCAGTTTCACAGCGGTTACATGGATACACGGGCAGGCAGCTTGGTGGTGGTGAGTGGAGGAGTATTTAAAGTAGGGACCGCAGACAGGCTTCAAAGGCCTAACATAAGAAAATGGGCTGTCTGTAGGCACTTTATAATTGGTTCCAGGGGTACACGGGCAGCAGTGGTCTGGTCAGTGGAGGAGTATTTAAAGTAGGGACCGCAGACAGGCTTCAAAGGCCTAACATAAGAAAATGGGCTGGCTGTAGGCACTTTATAATTGGTTCCAGGGGTACACGGGCAGCAGTGGTCTGGTCAGTGGAGGAGTATTTAAAGTAGGGACCGCAGACAGGCTTCAAAGGCCTAACATAAGAAAATGGGCTGGCTGTAGGCACTTTATAATTGGTTCCAGGGGTACACGGGCAGCAGTGGTCTGGTCAGTGGAGGAGTATTTAAAGTAGGGACCGCAGACAGGCTTCAAAGGCCTAACATAAGAAAATGGGCTGGCTGTAGGCACTTTATAATTGGTTCCAGGGGTACACGGGCAGCAGTGGTCTGGTCAGTGGAGGAGTATTTAAAGTAGGGACCGCAGACAGGCTATCAAAGGCCTAACATAACAAACAATAGGCTCATGGCAGTTTCACAGCGGTTACATGGATACACGGGCAGGCAGCTTGGTGGTGAGTGGAGGAGTATTTAAAGTAGGGACCGCACACAGGCTATCAAAGGCCTAAAATAACAAACAATAGGCTCATGGCAGTTTCACAGCGGTTACATGGATACACGGGCAGGCAGCTTGGTGGTGGTGAGTGGAGGAGTATTTAAAGTAGGGACCGCAGACAGGCTTCAAAGGCCTAACATAAGAAAATGGGCTGGCTGTAGGCACTTTATAATTGGTTCCAGGGGTACACGGGCAGCAGTGGTCTGGTCAGTGGAGGAGTATTTAAAGTAGGGACCGCAGACAGGCTTCAAAGGCCTAACATAAGAAAATGGGCTGGCTGTAGGCACTTTATAATTGGTTCCAGGGGTACACGGGCAGCAGTGGTCTGGTCAGTGGAGGAGTATTTAAAGTAGGGACCGCAGACAGGCTATCAAAGGCCTAACATAACAAACAATAGGCTCATGGCAGTTTCACAGCGGTTACATGGATACACGGGCAGGCAGCTTGGTGGTCAGTGGAGGAGTATTTAAAGTAGGGACCGCAGACAGGCTATCAAAGGCCTAAAATAACAAACAATAGGCTCATGGCAGTTTTACAGCGGTTACATGGATACACAGGCAGCTTGGTGGTGAGTGGAGGAGTAGTGCAAGGAGTGTCTGTCCCAGTACTCCCAAAATATAAATAGATGTTAATGTCTCGCAAAACAACCAAAACAAAAAAAAAAGGTGGCATACTTAGGTACAGGGGTGGGCTCATCTACTGAGTTTCTGGCATAGTAATTTGGCAGTAACTATTTAATGGTGCCAATATAGGACACAGACACAGACTACTTTAAGTTGCATCATAGATGTCTACAAATTTGTATTGTCAGTGCCAGACATTGAATGATGTCAGCGAATAGACTAAAGATTGGTGGAGCTGTGCGACATAATTTTGCACGTGGTAGAGCACATTTTGAGCTGGGGTAGGGGGGAACTCTCTTGAGGCCGGCGGGACCGCCCCAGGGCCCCTCATGTTACAACGGTGTGTCTGACGTTGGGTGCGCACCACCACCGCCAGAGACACTACATTGTACTATGAGGGACCCAGTAGCAATGCCGTCAACCAAAAGCGAGCACACCCACCTCTTCAGACAAACAGCAGTCTCACGGGTGCTTGCGCCAAGTCGCGATACCACGGCCCCGTGTGGGGAGTTTTGCCATTTAGGGAGGTGTAAACATGTCGTATGCTGTACAATCAGCTGCAGCAAATTAGACATTAGAAAAGTAATTCACAGGCAAGAGCTTTTCATAGGAAAGCTAGGTGTCGGCCGGGCAAGGTGGGGCAAAAGATTTCGAAATCCAGTTGTGGTTCATTTTAATGAATGTTAGATCGTCAACATTTTGGGTAGCCAGACGAGTCCTTTTTTCGGTTAATATTGAACCTGCAGCACTGAATACTCTTTCTGATAGGACACTTGCTGCCGGGCAAGCAAGCTCCTGCAATGCATATTCTGCCAATTCTGGCCAGGTGTCTAATTTGGAGGCCCAGTAATCAAATGGGAATGACGGTTGAGGGAGAACATCGATAAGGGATGAAAAATAGTTAGTAACCATACTGGACAAATGTTGTCTCCTGTCACTTTCAATTGATGCAGCAGTACCTGTCCTGTCTGCGGTCATAGCAAAATCACTCCACAACCTGGTCAGAAAACCCCTCTGTCCAACGCCACTTCTGATGTGTGCACCCCTAACACTCCTAGTCTGCTGCCCCCTGGAGCTTGTGTGAGAACGATCACGTGCGCTGTGTGCTGGGAATGCCTGAAGCAAACGGTCAACAAGAGTTGATTGTTTGGTTGCTAATATTAGTTCCAAGTTCTCATGTGGCATAATATTTTGCAATTTGCCTTTATAGCGTGGATCAAGGAGGCAGGCCAACCAGTAATCGTCATCGTTCATCATTTTCGTAATGCGTGTGTCCCTTTTTAGGATACGTAAGGCATAATCCGCCATGTGGGCCAAAGTTCCAGTTGTCAAATCTCCGGTTGTGATTGGTTGAGGGGCAGTTGCAGGCAAATCTACGTCACTTGTGTCCCTCAAAAAACCAGAACCCGGCCGTGACACGCAACCAATTTCCTGTGCCCCCGTGAAAGTTTCCGCATTAAAAATATACTCATCCCCATCATCCTCCTCGTCCTCCACCTCCTCTTCGCCCGCTACCTCGTCCTGTACACTGCCCTGACCAGACAATGGCTGACTGTCATCAAGGCTTCCCTCTTCCTCTGGTGCAGACGCCTGCTCCTTTATGTGCGTCAAACTTTGCATCAGCAGACGCATTAGGGGGATGCTCATGCTTATTACGGCGTTGTCTGCACTAACCAGCCGTGTGCATTCCTCAAAACACTGAAGGACTTGACACATGTCTTGTATCTTCGACCACTGCACACCTGACAACTCCATGTCTGCCATCCTACTGCCTGCCCGTGTATCCTCCCACAAATAAATAACAGCACGCCTCTGTTCGCACAGTCTCTGAAGCATGTGCAGTGTTGAGTTCCACCTTGTTGCAACGTCTATGATTAGGCGATGCTGGGGAAGGTTCAAAGACCGCTGATAGGTCTGCATACGGCTGGCGTGTACAGGCGAACGTCGGATATGTGAGCAAAGTGCACGCACTTTGAGGAGCAGGTCGGAGAACCCAGGATAAGTTTTCAATAAGCACTGCACCACCAGGTTTAAGGTGTGAGCCAGGCAAGGAATGTGTTTCAGTTGGGAAAGGGAGATGGCAGCCATGAAATTCCTTCCGTTATCACTCACTACCTTGCCTGCCTCAAGATCTACTGTGCCCAGCCACGACTGCGTTTCTTGTTGCAAGAACTCGGACAGAACTTCCGCGGTGTGTCTGTTGTCGCCCAAACACTTCATAGCCAATACAGCCTGCTGACGCTTGGCAGTAGCTGGCCCATAATGGGACAACTGGTGTGCAACAGTGTCATCTGCCGATGGAGTGGTTGGCCGACTGCGTTCTGTGGAAGAGCTGTAGCTTCTGCAGGAGGACGAGGAGGAGGAGGAGGGGGTGCGAACGCCTACAGCCAACTGTTTCCTAGACCGTGGGCTAGGCACAACTGTCCCTAAATTGATGTCGCCTGTGGACCCTGCATCCACCACATTCACCCAGTGTGCCGTGATGGACACATAACGTCCCTGGCCATGCCTACTGGTCCATGCATCTGTAGTCAGGTGCACCTTTGTACTCACAGATTGCCTAAGTGCATGGACGATGCGCTGTTTAACATGCTGGTGCAGGGCTGGGATGGCTTTTCTGGAAAAAAAGTGTCGACTAGGTAGCTCGTATCGTGGTTCAGCGTACTCCATCAGGGCTTTAAAAGCTTCGCTTTCAACTAAACGGTAGAGCATCATCTCTAACGAGATTAGTCTAGCTATGTGGGCGTTAAAACCCTGTGTACGCGGATGCGAGGATAAGTACTTCCTTTTTCTAACCAGAGTCTCATGTAGGGTGAGCTGGACTGGAGAGCAGGAGATCGTGGAACTTTCGGGTGTGCCGGTGTACATGGCAGACTGAGAGACGGTTGGAGACGGTATTGTTTCCGCCGGTGCCCTAGATGCAATATTTCCTCCTACTAAACTGGTGATTCCCTGACCCTGACTGCTTTTGGCTGGCAAAGAAACCTGCACAGATACTGCCGGTGGTGCGGAAAATGGTGGCCTTACAGTGACGGAAGGGATGTTGCGTTGCTGACTAGCTTCATTGGCCGAGGGTGCTACAACCTTAAGGGACGTTTGGTAGTTAGTCCAGGCTTGAAAATGCATGGTGGTTAAGTGTCTATGCATGCAACTAGTATTTAGACTTTTCAGATTCTGACCTCTGCTTAAGCTAGTTGAACATTTTTGACAGATGACTTTGCGCTGATCAGTTGGATGTTGTTTAAAAAAATGCCAGACTGCACTCTTCCTAGACTCGGATCCCTTTTCAGGGATTGCAGACTGAGCTTTAACCGGATGGCCACGCTGTCCTCCAACAGGTTTTGGCTTTGACACGCGTTTTGGGCCAGATACGGGCCCGGCAGATGGAACCTGTTGCGATGTTGATGCCTGCTGCGGCCCCTCCTCCACCTCCGCTTCTGAACTACTGCCGCCTGCACCCTGTTCCCCCAATGGCTGCCAATCGGGGTCAATAACTGGGTCATCTATTACCTCCTCTTCGAGCTCGTGTGCAACTTCGTCTGTGTCACTGTGTCGGTCGGTGGTATAGCGTTCGTGGCGGGGCAACATAGTCTCATCAGGGTCTGATTGTGGATCTGTACCCTGAGAGGGCAATGTGGTGGTCTGAGTCAAAGGAGCAGCATAGTACTCTGGCTGTGGCTGTGCATCAGTGCACTCCATGTCAGAATCTACTTGTAATGGGCATGGCCTGTTAAATGTTTCACTTTCTAAGCCAGGGACGGTATGTGTAAAGAGCTCCATGGAGTGACCCGTTGTGTCGCCTGCTGCATCCTTCTCTCTTGTTGTAGTTTTTGCTGAGGAGGACAAGGAAGCGACTTGTCCCTGACCGTGAACATCCACAAGCGACGCGCTGCTTTTACATTTACCAGTTTCGGAAGAGGAGGCAAAAGAGCTAGAGGCTGAGTCTGCAATGTAAGCCAAAACTTGCTGTTGCTGCTCAGCCTTTAAAAGCGGTTTTCCTACTCCCAGAAAAGAGAGCGTTCGAGGCCTTGTGTAGCCTGACGACGAAACTGGCTCCACAGCTCCAGACTTAGGTGGAATATTTTTATCCCCACGACCACCTGATGCTCCACTACCACTACCATCATTACCAGCTGACAATGAACGCCCACGACGACCTCTTGCACCAGACTTCCTCATTGTTTAAAAATCGTAACCAAACTAACTTTATTTGTTGCTGTCAAACAACTTACACGGTGAGCTATAACTTCAGTATGATTTCAATATCCCTTAACAGGTTGGTGAGACCACAAGGAAAATCAGGCACAATGTTACACACTCTGTTTTCTGTGACACCAAATCACAGAGATGACACACACGCAGGACTGTCACTCAAGCACTAATGTCAATATTAATCTCCCACCTAATTTATTTTTTTTTTTTTCTCTGTGAGACTTTAGAAACCAAATAATATTTAAAAAAAAAACAAAAAAACAAGGCTTTCTATGGCCCACTGAATGAGAGATGGCACGCACAGGAGTGGCACACAAGCCCTGACTGAGGCCAATATTTTTCTCCCACTGATTGATGTAGTGTTTTTGTGTTGAGGTTGATTTTAAAACACAAATGAAGGAAAAAAATAAAAAGGCTTTCTATGGCCCACAATTAGAGAGAGAGGTGGCACACCCAGGAGTCAAGACTGGCACACAAGCTGAAATGGCAATATTACTCTCCCACTGTTTTTTTATGTATTTTTTTTTTATTTTCAGGGAGACTTTAGAAACCAAATAATATTAAAAAAAAAACAAAAAAACAAGGCTTTCTATGGCCCACTGAATGAGAGGGACAGAGGTGGCACACCCAGGAGTCAAGACTGGCACACAAGCTGAAATGGCAATATTACTCTCCCACTGTTTTTTTATGTATTTTTTTTTTTATTTTCAGGGAGACTTTAGAAACCAAATAATATTAAAAAAAAAAAAAAAAACAAGGCTTTCTATGGCCCACTGAATGAGAGGGACAGAGGTGGCACACCCAGGAGTCAAGACTGGCACACAAGCTGAAAGGGCAATATTACTCTCCCACTGTTTTTTTATGTTTTTTTTTTTTTTATTTTCAGGGAGACTTTAGAAACCAAATAATATTAAAAAAAAAAAAAAAAAACAAGGCTTTCTATGGCCCACTGAATGAGAGGGACAGAGGTGGCACACCCAGGAGTCAAGACTGGCACACAAGCTGAAATGGCAATATTACTCTCCCACTGTTTTTTTATGTATTTTTTTTTTTTATTTTCAGGGAGACTTTAGAAACCAAATAATATTAAAAAAACCAAAAAATAAATAGGCTTTCTATGGCCCACTGAATGAAAGGGAGAGAGGTGGCACACCCAGGAGTCAAGACTGGCACACAAGCTGAAAGGGCAATATTACTCTCCCACTGTTTTTTTATGTATTTTTTTTTTTTATTTTCAGGGAGACTTTAGAAACCAAATAATATTAAAAAAACCAAAAAATAAATAGGCTTTCTATGGCCCACTGAATGAAAGGGAGAGAGGTGGCACACCCAGGAGTCAAGACTGGCACACAAGCTGAAAGGGCAATATTACTCTCCCACTGTTTTTTTATGTATTTTTTGTTTTTTCAGGGAGACTTTAGAAACCCAATAATATTTAAAAAAAAAAATAAATAGGCTTTCTATGGCCCACTGAATGAGAGGGAGAGAGGTGGCACACCCAGGAGTCAAGACTGGCACACAAGCTGAAAGGGCAATATTATTCTCCCACTGTTTTTTTAGGTTTTTTTTTTTTTTTTCAGGGAGAATTAGAAACCAAATAATATTAAAAAAAAAAAATAAATAGGCTTTCTATGGCCCACTGAATGAGAGATAGCACACACAGCAGTGGCACACAAGCCCTGACTGAGGCCAATATTTTTCTCCCACTGATTGATGTAGTGTTTTTGTGTTGAGGTAGATTTTAGAACACAAATCACGGAAAAAATAAATAGGCTTTCTATGGCCCACTGAATGAAAGGGAGAGAGGTGGCACACCCAGGAGTCAAGACTGGCACACAAGCTGAAAGGGCAATATTACTCTCCCACTGTTTTTTTATGGTTTTTTTTTTTTTTCAGGGAGACTTTAGAAACCAAATAATATTAAAAAAAAAAAAAAAAAAAAAAATAGGCTTGCTATAGCCCACTGAATGAGAGATAGCACACACAGCAGTGGCACACAAGCCCTGACTGAGGCCAATATTTTTCTCCCACTGATTGATGTAGTGTTTTTGTGTTGAGGTAGATTTTAGAACACAAATCACGGAAAAAATAAATAGGCTTTCTATGGCCCACTGAATGAAAGGGAGAGAGGTGGCACACCCAGGAGTCAAGACTGGCACACAAGCTGAAAGGGCAATATTACTCTCCCACTGTTTTTTTATGTATTTTTTGTTTTTTCAGGGAGACTTTAGAAACCCAATAATATTTAAAAAAAAAATAAATAGGCTTTCTATGGCCCACTGAATGAGAGGGAGAGAGGTGGCACACCCAGGAGTCAAGACTGGCACACAAGCTGAAAGGGCAATATTACTCTCCCACTGTTTTTTTAGGTTTTTTTTTTTTTTCAGGGAGACTTTAGAAACCAAATAATATTAAAAAAAAAAAAAAAAAAAAAAATAGGCTTGCTATAGCCCACTGAATGAGAGATAGCACACACAGCAGTGGCACACAAGCCCTGACTGAGGCCAATATTTTTCTCCCACTGATTGATGTAGTGTTTTTGTGTTGAGGTAGATTTTAGAACACAAATCACGGAAAAAATAAATAGGCTTTCTATGGCCCACTGAATGAAAGGGAGAGAGGTGGCACACCCAGGAGTCAAGACTGGCACACAAGCTGAAAGGGCAATATTACTCTCCCACTGTTTTTTTATGTATTTTTTGTTTTTTCATGGAGACTTTAGAAACCCAATAATATTTAAAAAAAAAAATAAATAGGCTTTCTATGGCCCACTGAATGAGAGGGAGAGAGGTGGCACACCCAGGAGTCAAGACTGGCACACAAGCTGAAAGGGCAATATTACTCTCCCACTGTTTTTTTATGGTTTTTTTTTTTTTTCAGGGAGACTTTAGAAACCAAATAATATTAAAAAAAAAAAAAAAAAAAAAAAATAGGCTTGCTATAGCCCACTGAATGAGAGATAGCACACACAGCAGTGGCACACAAGCCCTGACTGAGGCCAATATTTTTCTACCACTGATTGATGTAGTGTTTTTGTGTTGAGGTAGATTTTAGAACACAAATCACGGAAAAAATAAATAGGCTTTCTATGGCCCACTCAGTGAGAGATGGCACACACAGGGATGGCACTGTAGCAGAAATGCCAATCTTAATCTCCCACAAAAAAAAAAAAAAAAAAAAAAAAAACTGTCCTACAATTACTATCTCCCTGCAGTAATGTAAGCCAGGTATGGCAGGCAGCAATAGGAGTGGACTGATGCACAAATTAAATAAAAAGTGTGGACAAACAGAAAAGATAGCTGTGCAGAAAGGAAGGAACAAGAGGATATGTGCTTTGAAAAAAGCAGTTGGTTTCCACAGTGGCGTACACACAGCAATACAGCTATCACGGAGCCTTCTAGGGCAGCCCAATGAGCTACAGCGCTGAGGGGAAAAAAAAAAAAAAATAGCTTCCACAGTCCCTGCACACCGAAGGTGGTGTTGGACAGTGGAAATCGCTGCAGCACAAGCGGTTTGGTGGTTAGTGGACCCTGCCTAACGCTCTCCCTGCTTCTGATGAAGCGGCAGCAACCTGTCCCTAAGCTCAGATCAGCAGCAGTAAGATGGCGGTCGGCGGGAACGCCCCTTTATAGCCCCTGTGACGCCGCAGACAGCAAGCCAATCACTGCAATGCCCTTCTCTAAGATGGTGGGGACCAGGATCTATGTCATCACGCTGCCCACACTCTGCGTTCACCTTCATTGGCTGAGAAATGGCGCTTTTCGCGTCATTGAAACGCGACTTTGGCGCGAAAGTCGCGTACCGCATGGCCGACAAGCACAGGGGTCGGATCGGGTTTCATGAGACGCCGACTTAGCCAAAAGTCGGCGACTTTTGAAAATGATCGACCCGTTTCGCTCAACCCTATTTACCGCATAAAAAAGGTAATTAATACAAGTCACATTTCAACCCCATAGGGCCCTATTCAAGCCAAATATATTAAGAGGTGTGCACATATTGAAAATATCCCTATGTGGCCGAAACATTGCTTGTATTTTTACCTTTTGTATGCGGTAACCAATAAATTGACTGGTGCCTTGGACGTTCTTTTATTTTAATGATCTAACAACACTGTGGGGAGTTACACCAGTAATGCATGGACCAAGAAGTGGTCCATGGGAGTAGACATATTTTCAAATGTAGAGTGAACAGGTATACCATGAATTATTTTGTGTTCAATCGTTTTCTTTTTGCTGTGAGCAAATGAGTCTGTCTCTCAAAGACAAACCCTGTCCATATTTATGCATTGTAAATCGTTCCCACTAGCGATGAGCGAGTATACTCGTTGCTCGGGTTTTCCCGAGCACGCTCGGGTGGTCTCCGAGTATTTATGACTGCTCAGAGATTTAGTTTTCCTTGCCACAGCTGGATGATTTACGGATGCTAGCCAGCCTGAGTACATGTAGGGGTTGCCTGGTTGCTAGGGAATCCCCATATGTAATCAAGCTGTCTAGTAGCCGCAAATCATCCAGCTGCGGCAAGCAAAACTAAATCTCTGAGCAGTCATAAATACTCGGATGCCACCCGAGCGTGCTCTGAAAAAACCCAAGCAACGAGTACACTCGCTTATCACTAGTTCCCACCTCTAAGAAAAAGCAGCTTCCAGTATGAACAGCTCTTACACTTTGCAGCTTATAGTCCAGCTCATTTATTTGGTTTTGCTGTCATTTCTTGTACTTTGTACGAACAGGAGCGTGGCCTCCTTTTCTGAGCTATGTATTTCATATAGTTAGCGTCACATGGATGGTGGTCTCAGACAGGACCTGGTCCAGCTCTGCCCTTATTCACATTGAAGTCATTTGATACAAGGTAAGGTTTTAATACTAGAGACAGGATAGGACCATCCCGATAGGTTTATCTTGTCGCGGTGGGATGGTTTTCATGCCTCTTTGATCAAAATAGCGTTAGCTAAGTATCCTATGTTATTTGCTAGAACTATTTACCTATTTATTTGCTGTAGAGTATAAGCTCTTTTTTTTTCTTGGTTTATGTCCCAGTTTGAACAGTCATGTATTACATGGACTCATATTGCAACTTCAATTCTTCTATGTTATACAGTAAACCATAAAAATTCCAATGGGGTCAATACTTTTTACAGTTACTGTATTAGATTATTAGCTCTTCCTTTTTTATGCTTTTTAAGTTCTAAAACTTTTTATTTGACAGCATAATTTAAGGCGTCAACATTTGAAAGATAATCAATTTCATTAGCTATCTGGGAACTTTTACTCCAATTTGAGACTTCGGCTTTGAAAGGGAATAATGTAGCAAATTCATGTTGTGAAACTGACACCCTGAAATGGATAAGGCAGCTCATTCTGTAAAGTATTCTGTGTTAGTGGAGATAACAGGGCTATTAAATTGTTAACGAGCTTGTTTCCTCTATAGTCTAAATTGTCTGACAGCTGGAAACACGCAAAGTAAATAAATCTGTGCATGATGATTTTCCAGCTCTGCTTCATTTGATGAGCTGCTCAATGGCTTGGGGGTGCTGAGTAAAAAACTTTAGGGGTGGTGTGGCAGAAAACCACATGAATCAGCTCCGATGAAAGAAAACCTCTTAATGAAGCTTTGTTTCCGCACAGTCCATTGTGCACGTGTCCATTCTCCTTATCATGTAGGTGACACTACTACAAATGTCAATGTGAGCCTAATGCCATCTCAGTGTGGCATCTGCTAAATGGAAAGCTTCTGGCTAATTGTAAAAACTGAAAAGGAACAATGATTAATATTATATTCCATTGTTATATAATGACATACAATTCCTAATATTGACTCTATCAAGATAGATCTTTCCACTACATAGTCCTGCCTACCTAAATGGAATACTTGCATATGCGGCGCCCCCACACCGCCGCAGGGCCGAGGGGTACCCGGAGCCGGGCCTCTAGTTCTCAGTCTCGGGGTTGTCACGGTGGCTAGACCCGGTCCGTGGCCCTGTCCGTCAGTGGGGGACGTCCGGTGCAATAGGTGGTAGTAATGGTAGCGATGTAGCGGTGCAGTTGTGGGGTGTAAGTCGCGGTAAATAACGAGGACACCAGGTTGCAGTCTCTTTACCTCTTTACTGGAGATCTCTGAGTCCTCAGTCCGGAATACGGTTCACCAGGCTACGCAAGTCCGGCCGGTCCAATGGCACCTCCAGAGTTCTCCTCTCAGGTGGAAATCTGTGCCTTCCTTCTTAGCGCTATGTGTTGTAGTCCTTCCCTGCTGTGCTCACGGAAAGTGACCCCACAACGGCTGTGTCTGTTTCTTAAGTTCCCTCACAACTCGATTTGATGTTCCTCTGTAATCCACCCCTTCCCTGTATTCAGGTTGGAATGGCACCCGTTTGTCAGGTAGGCCTGGAGTTCTTCCGGGACCCTAGAGACGCCCCTCTCCCGCAATTGCCCCCCAAGACTTCATAGGTGATATGTGGTAGACAGCCCGCCTGAGACCGACTGTCCTGCCGCTGTTTGGAGTATGGCTTGAAGCTGTATTCTAATCCACTCCCTCGGCGTTCCGGCCACCGGTATTGCGCCTCAGCAAGGTGCTGCCTCTTTCAGCACAACCCCTGCTGGTATTCTCCTTCTGCTTGATCTCGTTTCTCACTCAGCACAATCTGTCTCGCTTCTAGTCCTTTCTTGAGTCCCGCCGCTTCCAGGAGCCTGCGCGGACCCGTTACGTTCTTTCAATGCCAAGCCTCTGCCAGGATCCCACCCCTGGCAGAGACCCTACAGTCTCTCCCTTCACAACACCCCCTGCCACAGGGTGTTGCTCCGTTCAATCCCGTCAGCGTTCTCTCTCTAACTTCCTGCCTGACCCCCAGTTTACCCACTATGGTGGGGAGTGGCCTAATGAATAGCACCCTTAGCTCCCCCCGGAGGCCCAGCTGTGAAACATATTGGTGTCTGTGATACCTGATTGGAGGAACTCCTTCAGTGCCATCGAACGTACCATGGCTCCCCTTAGCGGCGAAGCCACAGCACTGCAACGACCAGGACTCTGGGGCGCTGCACATACATTTTTGAGGATAAGTTCTGGGTACAGCTATTTAGGGTGTAGTCTTGCAAAGGCCCTTTTTGTCACATACTAGGACACCAGTATTACAAATGTCACCTGGTGGGTGAGGGCCTTTCGACATTTCGCTCATAAGATCTAATAGTAGAGACAAGTGGTTAGGACAAACTTCGAATTCGCCAAATCGTGCAGATTTTCCCTGGAAATTTGATTTGCAACAAAATTATTTTCTGCAAATTGAAAGTCCTTTATTATGCTCTTGGGTTATAATAAACGTAAGATGTAGTAAATAAAAAAATACTTATACTTGCTTTATCAATTATTTTTCCGGCACGTCAACTCTTCATCATCCCCTATTGGGTTCTTGATGCATCTTCTCATCACCGTTGCAGAGCACTGAATTCCCGTGCAGTCACAACATCACGATGTCACAACATGAGCCGTAATTCATAGTCTAGTGTGGGAGGACCAGGGATTCAGTGCTTGGCGGCAACAATTAGAAGATGCGATGAAGACAAAACGGGTCATGATGATGAGTATGGGGGCCGGAATGGTGAGCAGTAAGGTGAGCATACATTTTTTTTAAGTTTGAACCTTTTGATGGCTCTTTTCGGTTAAGCCAAACGCCACTCAGCTGAATCCGTACAGAAGTGAATTACAAAAATAAATAATTTGGTAAATGCATATTTTTGTAATGTTAGAGGAGAATTCAAGTCTACTCAAATATAGAATTAGAGGGGAAAGTTATAGGCTTTAAAGGGAATCTATCAGTAAGAGCTACACTTCTAAGCCGTCTATATGAGCATGTTGGTCATATGAAGCTGAATGAAATGATACCTTGATATCTGTGAGCCAATGCCTTATTCCAGAAAACTCCACATTTTTCTTCATATGTAAATGAGTTGTTAAGATCTATGGGCCAGTGATAGATCACCTTAAGAATCTGCCTCAAGATCTTATTACAAATGAAATGAGGCATTAGCAGTGTGAGACATGTAGATCAGGAGACCAGACTGCCAGTCATTACATGTCTCACACTAATAACACCCCCTTTCTTTTAAAATAAGCTCTGAAGGCAGATCCACAGGGAGATCTATGCCCAGCCCATAGATCTTAACAGCTGTAAAACATGGAAAGAGAAGATCGATTAGCAGTTACTGTGTTTTCTCCACAAGCTTTCAATCAACCTATTTAATTAATCTGCATACAGCAATTATAACAAATACTGTGTCTCATCTGTTGCGTCAACATTAATCTGTAATTTCACTTTTGAGTGTAATTTTACATATTCCATATAGAATTACATTGCATAAAAGTTAACGTACCACTCCAGTGTTTATTTTTATTTTAGCACTGGAGTGGTGCAGCTAATCTAAATTCCCTTGACCCTACCAGCCACAGTCTTCATCTCTTCCCTGACTATCAAAGACTTACATTGAGTTGTGACCTTTGGCTTGCCCGGCAAATGTTATAGAGATCGGGTGGATCACATCCTGTAGAAGACACCCGGAGTGGCGCTGAGAACTAAGCT
Source organism: Ranitomeya variabilis (assembly GCF_051348905.1). Lineage (NCBI taxonomy): Eukaryota > Metazoa > Chordata > Amphibia > Anura > Dendrobatidae > Ranitomeya > Ranitomeya variabilis. Next base: position 486,680,380 of record NC_135233.1, on the reverse strand, counting down.
GTTCTTCTTAGTTGAGTATACCTTACTGGAATTTACGGTATGGGTTTTTTTCATTGGATCTTCCATAGTTGTACAGGATGTCATCTAATGGTGCATTCCATGCTGTATTCAAAAGTGATCAAGCCTTTAAGGATACATTGGTGATGGGAATTGAAGGGCCACACGCCATTGGTACTAGATGGTAAGGGAAATCTATAACATACAAAATCCATTACTCAGGCAAAGGAAAGCTGATGATTTTAACTTTGTATTCTATTTAGAGGTCTGAAAGTATTGGGTATCACAAATATACGATAGCAGAAGGCATATGAAGGGTGCAAATACTATTAACTTCCCTGTAAAACTGTAATATATACTATAGTACACTGCGTAGAGCTCATATGCAGATATTTGTCCTTTATCTTTTCTTTCTTCGACCTCTGGCTATATTGCTACTGACTGATGTCTGGGATATAAGGGCAGTCATCTCGACAATCTGATGGTAGATTCTGGGAAAATTGGCTATGAGTATTTGTTTCCTCTGTGTTTTATTTTTACTGAATTTTGTCCTTAAGTAGCCTTATGGTTGTCTGTTCTCAGGGGTGTTGGCTACACTAACTCTGTTACTTGTTGCCTTGTAGGTTGTTAACTTTATGAAGAAGGATATTTTTGAAGCATTTGCCAATGTCTCTCCAGGATATTGTTCATGGCTCTGTGGTATCAGCTGATCCCAGTAAGGAAACCTACTTGGAACTGTGAAATAGTTTGTGTTTCCAGAAGGAACTTTTGGCAATTTGCTCAAATCTCAAGATTAAGCTTTTGTTTTGCTTTAATCACCAATTTGCTTTGAAAAACACAGAAGTTACATTAAATACAAAAAATATAGGAAAAAAATCCTAAATATAACCTCCAAAACATTGCCCAGAGGGAGAGAATGATGAAAGGAAGCTACAGTACAGAGAGATAGTGAGTGAGTTTAGTTTTCTTACTCCTGTTATGCCAGAAAGCAGGCAATCATGTGTGTATCAGGGCTGGACGTATGCAATACCCCTCCTCACAAATATAAGCACATAAATGAAATATGCTCATGTAAATAGATAAACACAATAAATGGAATCTCACGTATCCCCAAATGCTATTAACCTGCAGTTATAGGCAGTTGCATAGCTGCTGGAAGGACAGGGGTTGCAGTCGCCTCGGGCCCCATTAGCCAGGGAGACTGGTGCCAGCACAGACACTGGGTTCACTCTCGTCATCGCAAGTTCAACTGATACAGTTGAAAGGAATGATGAAAGAGGTAGCATCAGCTGACACTCCCTTCCCTATCATTCTTCCTTGGCGTCTGATTTATCAGCGCAGTGGGTGCGATTACATCACTACAGAGCACCAGCTGCACTGAGAACACTTGCTGCAAATATATGGAGGACTATGGGATGCATTATACTATATGGAGGACTACGGGGAGTGAATTTTACTGTATGGAGGACTATGAGGGGTGAATTTTACTATATGGAGGACTATGGGAAGCATTATACTATATGGAGGGCTATGGGGAGTGTATTACACTGTATGAACGACTCTGGATGTTTTATACTATATTGAAAACTAGTGGAAGTGCATTTTCCTGTATTTAGGACTATGAGGTGCATAGACTATATGGTATGTATGACTAGGGGGAATGCTTTATACTATATGGAGGACTATGGGATGCATTATACTGAATGAAGAACAATGGTGAGTGCATTATACTGTATTGGAGACCATAGGGAGTGCATTATACTACATGGAGGACTTTGGAATGCATTATACTATATGGAGGAATATGGGGAGTGCATTATACTGTAGAACGATGATGGGGAGTGCATTATACTGTATGGAGAACAATAGGGAGTGCACTAAACCATATTGAGGACTATGGGGAGTGTATTATAATAAACGGAGGACTGTGGGTAGTGCATTATACTATATGGAGAATTATGGGGAGTGCAATACAGGTCCTTCTCAAAAAATTAGCATATAGTGTTAAATTTCATTATTTACCATAATGTAATGATTACAATTAAACTTTCATATACTATAGATTCATTATCCACCAACTGAAATTTGTCAGGTCTTTTATTGTTTTAATACTGATGATTTTGGCATACAACTCCTGATAACCCAAAAAACCTGTCTCAATAAATTAGCATATTTCACCCGACCAATCAAATAAAAGTGTTTTTTAATACCAAACAAAAAAACCATCAAATAATAATGTTCAGTTATGCACTCAATACTTGGTCGGGAATCCTTTGGCAGAAATGACTGCTTCAATGCGGCGTGGCATGGAGGCAATCAGCCTGTGACACTGCTGAGATGTTATGGAGGCCCAGGATGCTTCAATAGCGGCCTTAAGCTCATCCAGAGTGTTGGGTCTTGCGTCTCTCAACTTTCTCTTCACAATATCCCACAGATTCTCTATGGGGTTCAGGTCAGGAGAGTTGGCAGGCCAATTGAGCACAGTAATACCACGGTCAGTAAACCATTTACCAGTGGTTTTGGCACTGTGAGCAGGTGCCAGGTCGTGCTGAAAAATGAAATCTTCATCTCCATAAAGCATTTCAGTCGAGGGAAGCATGAAGTGCTCCAAAATCTCCAGATAGCTAGCTGCATTGACCCTGCCCTTGATGAAACACAGTGGACCAACACCAGCAGCTGACATGGCACCCCACACCATCACTGACTGTGGGTACTTGACACTGGACTTCAGGCATTTTGGCATTTCCTTCTCCCCAGTCTTCCTCCAGACTCTGGCACCTTGATTTCCGAATGACATGCAAAATTTGCTTTCATCAGAAAAAAGTACTTGGGACCACTTAGCAACAGTCCAGTGCTGCTTCTCTGTAGCCCAGGTCAGGCGCTTCTGCCGCTGTTTATGGTTCAAAAGTGGCTTTACCTGGGGAATGCGGCACCTGTAGCCCATTTCCTGCACACGCCTGTGTACGGTGGCTCTGGATGTTTCCACACCAGACTCAGTCCACTGCTTCCTCAGGTTCCGGTCACCTCTTCTCGTTGTACAGCGTTTTCTGCCACATTGTTTCCTTCCAACAGACTTACCATTGAGGTGCCTTGATACAGCACTCTGGGAACAGCCTATTTGTTGAGAAATTTCTTTCTGGGTCTTACCCTCTTGCTTGAGGGTGTCAATGATGGCCTTCTTGACATCTGTCAGGTCGCTAGTCTTACCCATGATGGGGGTTTTGAGTAATGAACCAGGCAGGGAGTTTTTAAAAGCCTCAGGTATCTTTTGCATGTGTTTAGAGTTAATTAGTTGATTCAGAAGATTAGGGTAATAGGTCGTTTAGAGAACCTTTTCTTGATATGCTAATTTATTGAGACAGGTTTTTTGGGTTATCAGGAGTTGTATGCCAAAATCATCAGTATTAAAACAATAAAAGACCTGACAAATTTCAGTTGGTGGATAATGAATCTATAGTATATGAAAGTTTAATTGTAATCATTACATTATGGTAAATAATGAAATTTAACACTATATGCTAATTTTTTGAGAAGGACCTGTATACTACATGGAGAATTATGGGAGTGGAGTACACTATATAGAAAACTATGCAGAGTGCATTGTACTATATTGAATACTATGGAGAGTGCATTATACTATTTGAAAGACTATGGAAGTGCAGTATGCTATATGGAGTACTATGAGGACTGCATCATACTATTTGTAGGACTATGGGAGTGCAGCTTACTTTATGTAGGAATATATGAAGTACAATATACTATATGGAGAACTGTGGGGAGTATGTTATACTATATGAATGACTATAGAGGGCATTATACTATATGGAAGGCTATGAGGTGCATGATACTATATGGGGGACTATGCAGAATGCATCTTACTATGTGAAGGACTATGAAGTGCATTATACTATATGGAGCTATTATAATATTTGGAGGGCTATGTGGGAGCCTTTATACTGTATGAAAGCAATTATAGAGCGTGAAGATTTGTGTGGGATCCATCATATTGTGTGGAGAGCTGTGCATGAGAAATTATACACTATGGGGCCATAATACTGCATGGAGGGCTGTGTTGGGGGTCACAGTTGAGGGATCATGCTGTGTTGGGGTCATCAAACTTTTCCGGGGGAGTTGAGGTGTGATACAGAAGGGTCATTAAAATGTGAATGTGCAGGGTACTGTGGAGAAATTTACAATGGGGGTGTCTTAGAGTGTTTGTGTGACACTGTTGGCGACATCTTACATTGTGCAATTAAAAGGGAATCTATGGCTCCAATAGAGGAAAATTATAGGGCATACAGTTCCACACAGTAGGTGCAGTAATAGAGACATAGATAATGGCAGCATCTGCTCAGTATTGGGGCACTAGTAGGATAAGGAGTTTGTCCAGGTTGGCAATAGATGGGGACGGTGCTGGCAATGTTAGAAGTCAAACGTGTCTTTGCTGTAACCTCTGCAGATGAGTCTTGGCTGGAGAAATTGTCATGTCGGTCTGGGCCAGATGGAAAAGATGGGAAAAGTGAACGACTCCACCAGAAAGAACATCAGCTGTAAGTCACTATCTGTAACTGTACTGTAATCTCTATTCTGCAGGACTGGTATCTAGCACTACATGGCCACTATATGGCGGTAATATCAGTGCTGGTCTTTGTATAGAAATTTCTTTTAGTAACAGCGTGGTAATCTGGAAAGGTTTTACTACATCTACTATTAGGGCTCATACCCATTTGTGTGAGAAACGGACGAGCGCAATCTGATAAAAAATTGTATTGCACTCGGACCAATGTTATTCAATGGATGACATCTCATCTGCAATTTTTTTTCTCAGCTGAAATCGGACTGAGAGAAAAATCACAGCATGCTGAGATTTGCTGTGTATCTCTGACGAGTTTCGCCAATACAAGTCAATGGATGCGAGGAAAAAAACGCACAGCACTCGCACCATGCGAGTGCTGTCCATTTTTTAAGCACCGGTGTCCTTTGAAAAGCCAGTAATTCACATGCCGCTACTGTAAAAAATCACACTGACAGGTTATAATAGAAAAGATAGAATGGATAAACATAGAATACATACATAGACATGTCAGTGAGACACATATATGCATATGTATTTATATTTGCTGGCTTCTGTAACATCACTGCAGAAGCCAACAGGATAGAAGAGTTGGATTACATACAGTAAATCCATGCAGAATAGTTAGATATATAGGTGTGTATGATAAATACAATTAGTACAGTCTGTGTGCAAATTACTGGACATGTATTTAATTAATAAACGAGTATTTATTGGAAAAAAAAATGGCGTGGGCTCCTGCTCAATTTTCAAAATCAGCAGAAGGAAAGCCAGCCAGTGACTGGGGGTGATGTTTGTAGCCTGGGAAGGGGGTAATACCCATGGAGCTTCCCAAGCTATAAATGTCAGCTCACAGCTGGATAATTAGCCTTAACTGGCTATTAATATGACATGGGGGTCCCCCATAATTAATAGCCAGCAAAGGCTATGCAGACAGCTGCGGGCTGACACTAATAGCCTAGGAATGGACCATGGATATTGCCCCCCGGCTAAAAACATGACACTCAGCAGCCCCCAAAAAAGGCACAAGATGTGCAAATTCCGGCACTTACTGTAGCTTCACTCTTCCCACTTGCCCTGTATCTGTGGCAAGTGGGGTAATAGTTGTGGGGTTGATGTCAACTTTGTATTGTAAGGTGACATCAAACCGGCTTAGTAATGGAGAGGTCTCAATAAGACACCTAACCATTACTAATCCTATAGTTGGGAAAGGGTTAAATAAAGACACAGCCAGAATAAAGTATTTTAATGAAATAAAGCAGTGAACACAGTTTGACCATTTTATTGTTACTGCTAATCCATGTGACGCCCTTGATCTCCTGTAATAAATGAAAAAATAACAAACCAACAATATACTATACCTGTCCGGCGTTTAGTCAGTCCCAAGCCATAATCCATATCTGGAGATATACAGTTTACAACCGGGAGTGGTGCTAATGTGACCGGCCCGGCTGTAAACTACTGTGGAATGAATGAGTTGCTGCCGGCGTCAGCATCAGTGACTAGCGCTGACGTCACTGATGCTGCGCTGACTCACAGCTTGACTGACGGTGAACTCTTCAGCGTGGGAAAATGAACTGGCATTTTCCCTCGCTACAGAGGTCATCCCAGTTTAGCACGGCTGCGAGCGGCAGCTTCAGTGATTAGCGGTGCCTGAACTTTTATTCTTAAAACACCCTTAATTCCAGGGTGCTGTACATCTGAAAAGGGGTTACATTCATATAACATGTATAAAAATAAATAAACAAACTGACAGATTGGTAAGAGAGGCAGAAGACCCTGCCCTCACAGGCTTACAATCTACAGGGTAATGGGGAAGGAGACAGTAGGTCGGGGTTACACACACTCATATATAACATACACACATGAGCATACATTTTGCATGCAATTATGCATTCCATATATAAACTATTCATGTGCATGTGGTACACACATACATACTGTACATATCAAGCTCATATTTACCCATTTTGCATACATACACGCTTGAAGAGGGAAACATTGCACAGATTTTGCTGTAGATCCGCAGTGTTTCCGCAGCTGCGGGTCCGCAGCAGTTTCCCATGAGTTTACAGTGCAATGTAAACCTATGGGAAACCAAAAACGCTGTGCCCATGCTGCAGAAAAAATGTGCGGAAATGCAGCGGTTTACATTCCGCAGCATGTTAATTCTTTCTGCGGATTCCGCAGCAGTTTTACACCTGTTCCATAATAGAAAACCGCAGGTGTAAAACCGCAGTGGAATCCACAAAAAAACGCAGTAAATCCACGATAAATCCGCAGGAAAAATGCAGTGTTTTTGCTCTGCGGAATTATCAAATCCACTGTGGAAATATCCGCAGTGGACCATTCTACGTGTGCACATACCCTAATTCCTACTAAGCAGCATCACAGTATGTAGAGTGAACTACTCCCACATGTGGAATACGGAAAAGAAAACCTAAAACAATGTGCACTTTGGGTGAACATAATAAAAGTTGTTCAGAATAGACAGTTATATGCAATTATTTGTAATATCTAATAAGAACTTTTTTTTTTTTTTTTTTTTTTTAAACACCCATAAGTTTGGAATATTTGCCTTTTATTGAAAATAAGATCCTAGCGATGACTAGAAGTCCACCTAGCCAGGAGACGTGTCTAATTACCAAAACATGTTGCCGTTACCAGAGGCTCCTTTTCTGTTTACTTTTACTGCAACATGGAATAAAAGTCATCTTTTATTGAAAATTTCGTAAAGAGAGCTTGTCATCTTGACTTTATACCCCAAACTAATGGCAAGTATGTAAAGGTGCTTTAATATTAAGTAAATCCTCACCTTCCTTGTAGAAATCTGATTTGCTGTTTTAGAGAAATCAATATTTGAAATTGTAGTTAATGGGCTGTAAGTGCACTGGGCCAGCGCTGCACTTACTGCTCTCCTGCCTTTCTCTCTATTCCCCGTCCGCTGCTTGCCTCCTGTCTCTGATAGGTCACTGAAACATGAGAGACCTGTCAGTCAGAGACAGGAGGCTGGTGGCAGGCAGGGAATAGGGAGAGGGGCAGGAGAGATGTAAATGCAGCGCCTGCCCACTGCACTTACAGCATATTAGCTACAATTTAAAGGGAACCTGTCACCCCCAAAATCGATGGTGAGGTAAGCTCACCGCCATCAGGGGCTTATTTACAGCATTCTGTAATGCTGTAGATAAGCCCCCCGATGTTACCTGAAAGAGGAAAAAAAAGAGGTTATAATATACTCACCTAGGGGCGGTCCGGTCAAATGGGCGTCTCAGGTCCGGTACAGCGCCTCCTATCTTAATTCCATGACGTCCTCTTCTGGTCTTCATGCCGCGGCTCCGGCGCAGGCGTACATCGGAGCGGGACCGCCTCTGGGTGAGTATAATCTAAAGTCTTTTTCTCATCTTTCAGGTAACATCGGGGGCTTATCTACAGCATTACAGAATGCTGTAGATAAGCCCCTGATGGCGGTGAGCTTACCTCACCATCGATTTTGGGGGTGACAGGTTCCCTTTAAACTATGGATTTCTCTAAAACAGCAAAACAGATTTCTACAAGGAAGGAAAGGATTTACTCAACATTAACACACCTTTACATATGTGACATGTCAGCAGCATCCTGTGTAAGAAACTATACTATAAATGTAGAGTAGAGAGCAATATACAATGTATGGTACATAGAGAAATGCAACTCTGCATTCAGAGATAAATGCTCTTCAGATCGGTGCAGATCAGCTTCATGAGTGAACCAGCTGTATTAGATGTAACTGCGCATTTTGTGAATAAATCTTTGATTTTGCCCCACCAAATTGTGCAAAAATGTTAAGTACTGCCACATACATGGTCCATAATTTTAACTACTGGATTTTCCAGAGGAAAGGTATTCAGATATTCGGGAACTAAGTGTAAATAATATCGCTATCCTTTACTTTAGATGTTTTTTTTTTTTATGATGGAGATGAATGATACAGATCTTCTGAGGGACTAGTCCAGAAAAGAAAGAACTTTGGAAAGAAGATGCAAGGGAGAGACTTATTTACACTGCTATCACTGTTGTCAAACAATGAATTGAGAGCTTTATGGACCCGGCAGAATAGAAAGAACTATACATTATACCATTATTTTATCACCCTCTTTGTATGCTTTATAGCACTCCTACCTCGTAATGTCCCTTTTTGTAAAATATTGCTGTGTGGAGTTGCCACTGCGAATAAGCTTTCATCGCTCTCTTGTATTATGTAAGAAAGACTTGTTAAATTATAAGTTGTTGTATGTTATGTAACTGGTGTGCAGAGCAGGCGACCTTCAAGCACATGTTGTGTTTTTGACTTATTTCGTTAAATGACATCTGTTTTCTTTTGTGACACAGCGAGGGATGAGTTTCTTGGTTTTCCGTAAATATTTACCAGTAAAGAAGTTCACGTGTAGACGTTTGGTTATACAAAAAAGGAAGGAAGAAAACAAAACCAAATGGAGATAAAAAGGAGAGATATGTTGTAAACATATTTCAAACCAAAGACAAAATAACTGTAATGGAAATGACATAACTGACTTTGCACTTGGCAATTCCTTGTGGAAGGCCGTGCAACACATGTTAGAAAAGTCTGATTTAAAGGAGCAATAAATCTGAGCACAAAGCATATTAAAGTGCATCCTTTAATAGTCTCATTCAAGAGCTCTTGAGAAAGAACAGGTGAAGGAGCATGGAGGATTAAGTTATTGAAAGTGTTCTCTTACCAGATCATCCCATGCTGATGTGTCTTATTGGAGCATCTTCTCTAGTCTGATCTTCACTTGGCCACCTTTGAAGTTCTCTGGCATCTGGGCATCTTCTGGCGTTGCAAGGCCTTATCAGGCACCGAAGATGGTGGACACCGGCAGACGTCAAACATGGTCCAGTGAAAATTAAAGGGAATTTGTTAGTTTCGATAATGCTAAAAACTTGCAGATTAATGGCATTCTGAAGATTCCTGGCTGCAGTACTAAAAGTGCGACACCTGGAGAAATTAATTTTATTTCTCTTGGGAGCTGCCGGATTTCAGTCATTCAGACATGTCCAGAGCAGTTACAGTCACCACTCACAGCACTGAGAGAGGCAGAAGTAAGCACACCCTGGCACTAACTGACATCTGGCTCTGGTGGCATCTGGCAATGATGCACTGTAAAGCTGGCTGTCACTCAGTGCTGGAGCGTAAGCGGTGACTGTAATTGCTCCAGGAATTGCCTGCATGACTGAAAGCTAGCGGCTTTTGGGAAAAATAAAGTAAATGTTCTCCCTAGTGCCCCAAATTCAGTACATCGGCTGTGTAGTTGCATAACACTAATAACCTACAGATTAACTCTATATCTGCAGTATAATAACCAACCTAATGGGATCCCTTTAAGTGCAAATCAAATTTGTTACACAAATTTGAACAAATCTGGGCAATCACTAACATCTAACATGTTAGAGGCGTTATCTCATGAAGACATCGTGTTTTTGCAGCAGCTCCGGCTTCTTTAACCCCCAGTGATCAGAGGCTTTATCTTGCCAAATATTTCTATTTTGTTCCTTTAGCTTTACTTACCAACTGTCTACATGCTTTTAGTTGTTGGCCTTCAAGACAAAGGGGACTCTCAAGACTAAGAAGACTCTTGATATCAGTTGAAAGTTGCGTACTTTGACTAAAATATCAATCAATGTCTTGTTCATCATTATTATAGGATGCAGTTTTGTAATTTCGGAGGAACGTCTGCTGATAGCACTTTGTGTGGTACACTTAGATTATTATTATTATTATTATTATTATTTATTAGATGGTGCTAGATAACCTGCCTGATGTAGTAGTATCAGCATAACCACTAAGTTGTAATCTGGCATGATGTTATACAGTCCTTCCATGTGACTGACAACCTGTGAAAACCTTTTAGACATGTAAGTGACTTCACTGGTATTATGCACCTTTGTACATAACTCGCTTACATGCTGCAATATATTGTTTTTCTGACACCCCCTCACTATTGTGTTGTAAGTAGTGCTTTTTTGTCATTTCATTTTCTATGATTAAACTATAACTTTCTGGAAGAAGAACCAGATCTTTTTTTATGGGCCCCACATTTGCATTGCACTATTATGCCATTCATTAGAAAGGGTTTAAATATTAGAAGCAGATACAAAAATAACCAAAACTGGTTTGGAGAGGATTCTTCGGTGTAAACCATCTGGTCCTGGTGCTTAATTGACACTTATTTTGTCTAAAATTGTTTAGACCCTATCCATATTGAGCCAAGCACATTTACAGCAATGTTAATAGCACTGTCACAACATAGAACCTGTTTTAGGCTAAGTTCACACTAGGCGTTTTTGCTTTTTTTTCTTCAGCAAAACCTGCACTCTTGACAGAAAAGAAGCAGCATCAAAAACGCATGTTTTGGTGTGTTTTTTGCAATGTTTTTCGCTGCATTTTTCAGGATCCCAAAATTCAGCTTTGCTTCCACCACTGAAGCATGAACACAGGTCACCAATACAAGACATATGTTCATGAAAAAAAAATACACAAACAAATGCAACAGCTGAAGGAGGTGAATTGGTCTGGAATAATTTACCTAAAGGTACCGTCACACTAAACGATATCGCTAGCGATCCGTGACGTTGCAGCGTCCTGGCTAGCGATATCGTTTAGTTTGACACGCAGCAGCGATCAGGATCCTGCTGTGATGTCGCTGGTCGCTGAATAAAGTTCAGAACTTTATTTGGTCGTCCGATCGCCGTGTATCGTTGTGTTTGACAGCAAAAGCAACGATACCAGCGATATTTTACACTGGTAACCAGGGTAAACATCGGGTTACTAAGCGCAGGGCCGCGCTTAGTAACCCGATGTTTACCCTGGTTACCAGCGTAAAATGTAAAAAAAACAAACAGTACATACTCACATGCGTCCCCCGGCGTCCGCTTCCCACACTGACTGAGCGCCGCAAAGTGAAAGTGAAACCACAGCACAGCGGTGACGTCACCGCTGTGCCCTGCTACTGCCGGCGCTCAGTCATTGCAGGAAGCGGACGCCGGGGGACGCATGTAAGTATGTACTGTTTGTTTTTTTACATTTTACTCTGGTAACCAGGGTAAACATCGGGTTACTAAGCGCGGCCTTGCGCTTAGCAACCCGATGTTTACCCTGGTTACCCAGGGACCTCGGCATCGTTGGTCGCTGGAGAGCGGTCTGTGTGACAGCTCTCCAGCGATCAAACAGCGACGCTGCAGCGATCGGCATCGTTGTCGCTATCGCTGCAGCGTCGCTTAGTGTGACGGTACCTTAAGACACTGGCAGTGCATTGAGTTTGTAGGACACTGTTTAACTTTCACACTTTGGTCTGCTATTGAGTTGCTTAGGCATTGTGCAATCTCACACCTTGGTCGGCCAATGTTTAATTTTTACACATCAGTAATTTAATTAAACTGTTCTAATCTAAACTGCCATCCTCAGGTTACCAAGACAAGATGCCTGGAAAAATCACAAAAATAAATGGGTTTCATATACTGCTGTACTTGCTTTTTTTTAATTAAAAACGTTGCACAGCTTGATGCCTGCAGCGTTTTGTAAGTGTTTTTTTCATTACCCATTGCTTTCAATGGGTGAAAAATGCTGAAAAAACACTGAAATGCTTTATGTCCAAAAAAATATGCAAAGGACAAAATACTGATGGCAAAAAAAAACAATGTGTGTGCATGAGATTTTTGAAATCTCCTAGGCTTTGATGGTCCTGTAAAATGCAGCTAAAAATTAGCATAAAAATGCATCACAAAAACACAGAAAAAACACCTAGTGTGAATTTAGCCTTAGTTCTTTTGTATACACACAAACTTCTAAGAAGTCTTGAAGAAAAAGACGCAAATTGCTTATTCAGAGAAGAATGGGACTAGAACTCTATAGTGTCAGCGTCACCTGTTTGCAGCAGCAATCCAACAAGTTACTAACGACCCTTTAACGATCCTTGCAATATGGCATAGGATAAAAGCCAAATCAGAATCTCTGGCACAGAGAGGCTTTGGACTGAGGACTAAGAAGTATGGTTTCTCATTGTGGAGAGTGACATATCGGCCCTGGCATGCCAATGTAAGGAGATTTATTCGCTGAGCAATGCACCTCTGGGAAATTAAATATGCAAATTGCCTCTTAAAAGAGGAAGAGGACTAGAATTCTATAGCGCCACCTGTTGGAAGCTGTGCTTTAATACACAAAAAGGTCCCAGGTCATAAGGCTGAAGCAAAGACATATTGCAATACATATGAAGTTTAGAACAACTTTAGTTCTCACATATTACACAGAAGTTTAATGTTGGTATATACAATGAGAGGAACATGTGCTCCAGTAGTACAAATAGCGTAAGTCATAGTATACAACAACAGCTAAAAGAAGGAATGAGGAAGAGGGAAAAAGATGCCGGCTGCACTCTGGGGATATACAGAGAAGGTGGATTGCACATGAATACCTCCCATGTCCTGTTTACAGGGAAGCATTAGTGCAAGCAAACTAAGCAACTGCACAGGTTTACAATCCCCAAAAGGTCCCCTAGCCTTTACAATCCAGGATCTGTATTGATAATGCCAGTCCTGCATTATCAGCGCTTCTTCCAAAATGTTAAATGTAGAAGGGCTTTAGTTGACATCATAGTCGTGGGAACAAAAGTTCTTCACCCTGTTGTAGTATGGAGGAACTGAACAGGAGGAGAGAGCCTGGTATGTCCTCTACACTCTGCATGTGTGTAACATGTAGTGTATGTGCACCATGTAGTGTTAGGTGTAGTATACTGTGCGTGTGTCTGTGTGTAGCATGGAGTGTGTGTAGCATACAGCTAGTGTGTAACATGACGTGTGTAAATGTAACATACAGTGTTTGTGTAGTATGTACTGTGTGTAACATGGAGTTGATATGTAGCATACAATGTGGAGGGTGTTTATGTGTTGAAAGGATTCATGCTCAGCAGTAGGCAGCGTTCACACAGGCACTGGATTTTTGTGTCAAAACAATATGAAATTTATTTCTACAGGTTATATAGCACAGAAAAACAAAAACTCCAATCTCTAGCCTTGTCCAGGCACTAAATAAACAAAATAGACCCAGGCTACTCATACACAGATGAGCTAGTCCCTGTTTGGTCAAACAAAACTTGCATTGTCCATAGAAACTATTGATATTTGCAGTTTGGTGCTCACGGCCTGTGCCGTCTCATCTCAGAGGGAGATTCTGGCTTGTCTCTTTCCAGCTTCAACACAAATCCACCCTGGTCAGCTTCCCCCAGCTGACTGACTAAGGTGGACACCTAGCCTGGTTATATGCAGAGCCAGCCAGGAGCCCCTAATCACAACCTAGAGAGCTAGGATTTTACCACAGCCTACCTAGCTTTTCTGCAGTGTGTGTGCATCATGGAGTGTGTATGGCATGGAGTGTGCTTGTGATGGTGCAATAAGTTACCATTTGAAGCCCCATTTATTTTTTGCCCAGGTCCACATTTTGTCTGATGCCAGCTTTGCCTGTTTTTTTCCCACTTTTTTCCCTCTTTGCTCAACATATCCTGAAAATAGTGTAAGCTTTGAAAATAGAAAACGTTGCTATTACCTACATCTCCTCCCATAGCGATTCAAAAATTTCACTTTTCTTCAAACCTGGTTATCTCATGCCACTCATTTCTTGAGCCAAGAAGAAAAATAAGGAAGAATCTATGAAGTATCACCAGTTCTGCCAGAATGTTACAAAGATCCAATTCGTTTCTTGGCTTAAGAGCTATTTAACCAGTAAAACCATAGAAAAATTGACTTAATATGTGAAATCTTTGTCTAGTCCCTGCCACAATGTAATGTTGAATCCAAGAGGACATAATATAACAGCATCATCCGATATCTAACAGCACATTAACTTACTAAAGACAACATGTTACTGTGACCCAAAGCAACTGTACAATATGTTCACATGATATTATCGCTACTATGAAGTCAACATCACTGCAGCCTTGTAAACATTGGAGACCAGAAGTGTGGGTCATAAAAAACTAAAATGTATTGTATGTTAATAAATTAAGTTTTTCTTTTACTTTTACAAGTACAGAGGGCTTTTGACAACTTTCCTAATACTGGACAATAGTAACTTTTATAATATTTAATTGCGCTATTGACAATTGCTCAGTGTATAACTCACATCTGCTAATAAAATTGATTAGTGGTCTGGAAAACAAAGGCCATTCAAATGTCCGTTATTTATGGAATTAAATTAATTCAATTTTAATGTGGAGTCATTGATCTTATCTGAGCAAGTGATAAATCTGTCATAATGTAAGAAGGGAGGTGAATTCTAATTTCTGTGCTCTGCAACGAGCAGGCGTGATTTACCATCCTGGGAAAATGAGAGGTTTCCGTAGCATATTAAACCAGTTAGATATTTAGAAGATGACCGAGGGCATTATAACCTAACGCATAGTGAAAGATGACCTCCACTGTCATTTCCTTTATCTAGTGCCGATTAGAACAATCTGTTTCTAAGTACAACAAAGCAGCAATAAATTCATCCAAAGGGAAACATAGCTCTGTTATGGGAGCACCAGGGTTCTTCACCCTCATTTAATGAAGAGTCTTCTCCTTAATCAATAAATCTGAACACAGCATGAAAAGCAAAACTGGAAAAACTGTGACATAATAAATCATATTTAATGAGTTTTCAGTAAAAATGTAATGAATCAATAGGTATACCTATTAGTGGCAACAGGTAGAACACACACTGATGATAAACATATCCTTTGTAATCTTATGTATGAATGCAAACAATTATCAAGATCAGGGTCTAAGTGGTAATGACTCTTCTTGTGAAGAGTAGTGTTGAGCATTCCGATACCGCAAGTATCGGGTATCGGCCGATACTTGCGGTATCGGAATTCCGATACCGGGATTCCGATACTTGCCGCGTATCGGATACCGGAATCGGAAGTTCCAAGATTCAAAATGCAGAAATTCAGCCAATGAGAATGATTCCAAGTGTGGGCACATCCTGTTTAGCATGGAGGGCATGAAAGTACTGGCAAGGCTGTGATTGGCTGCTGAAATGATGTCATGCTGCAGTTTAAAAGTCGCTGGCGCCATTTTGCGATCACTCTGCTGTGAATTCAGTTAGTGACAGGACGCTGTTTGCTGACTGAGGGACAGTTTAGAGATAGCGATTTGCTTCTTTGTGCTTTCCAAAGGCTAATTTAGCAACCGCTGTGTTCACCTACTATTCACCTTGCTTTTGCCTTGTAGCGCTGTTTTCACAGCGATCTGCAAGGTCTGTGTGTGTGTGTGTGTGAGTGCAGCCCACTCTCTAGTCTGAGTGCAGCCACATAGGCCATCCATAGCTCGTTGTATTCAGTTCAGGGAGGGTGGTTCATTGCCTCATACTGTTCTTTTTTTTTTTTTTTTTTCCAAGTAGTGTAGTCTGCTGCTAATTTATTCAAAAAAATCCTATTAGTGTCTTTCCACCCGTCTCCAGCTAATTTGTGGAAAAACACTACATAGGATAAAGTAGAGGAGGGTTTTTGGGCCTTGCAGCGCCGTTTACGGCTGTCTGCACGGTCTCCGTGTGACTGCAGCTCGCCCTGTAGTCTGTGAGCAGCCGTAGCCTGGTTGTCTCCAGCTCAGGGTTGTTCACTGCGTCATACCGCCAAATCAATTTTAATTTTTTTTCAAGTAGTGTAGTCTGCTGCTAATTTATTTAAAAAAATCCTATTAGTGTCTTTCCACCCGTCTCCAGCTAATTTGTGGAAAAACACTACATAGGATAAAGTAGAGGAGGGTTTTTGGGCCTTGCAGCGCCGTTTACGGCTGTCTGCACGGTCTCCGTGTGACTGCAGCTCGCCCTGTAGTCTGTGAGCAGCCGTAGCCTGGTTGTCTCCAGCTCAGGGTTGTTCACTGCGTAATACCGCCAAATCAATTTTAATTTTTTTTCAAGTAGTGTAGTCTGCTGCTAATTTATTTAAAAAAATCCTATTAGTGTCTTTCCACCCGTCTCCAGCTAATTTGTGGAAAAACACTACATAGGATAAAGTAGAGGAGGGTTTTTGGGCCTTGCAGCGCCGTTTACGGCTGTCTGCACGGTCTCCGTGTGATTGCAGCTCGCCCTGTAGTCTGTGAGCAGCCATAGCCTGGTTGTCTCCAGCTCAGGGTTGTTCACTGCGTCATACCGCCAAATCAATTTTCTTTTTTTTTCAAGTAGTGTAGGTTGCTGCTAATTTATTTAAAAAAATCCTATTAGTGTCTTTCCACCCGTCTCCAGCTAACTTGTGGAAAAACACTACATAGGATAACGTAGAGGAGGGTTTTTGGGCCTTGCAGCGCCGTTTACGTCTGTCTGCACGGTCTCCGTGTGACTGCAGCTCTATCTGTTGTCAGTTCAGCCCCCCAAAAAGAAATAAATAATAAAGTTCACCAAACACACCAGTTACACCACTTTACATTTGTGTAGGCCACATTAGCTCATATTAAAGTCTAGTCCACACTTTAGAAAATTAGTGTTTCTTATACCTGTTAGGAGGAGTTGCTCAGGAATAAGCACACAAATCCGTTAGTACTTTTCTGCTTATCTTTATCAGTCAACCAAGATGAAGAAGGCAGTGAGTAAGGCACGTGGGCGTGGGCGTGGGCGCGGAGCAGGGAGGGGACGTGGGGATTCTGTGCCTGCTGCGGGCACCGGTGACTCATCAGCACCCACTTTCACCAGGCAACAGTCGTTCATGCGCAGCTTTGTGTCAGAGCGCCGTACACCGCTGCTGCGTCAAGACCAAATTGAAGCTGTTGTCGGATGGATGGCAGCTAATGCATCAACTTCCATTAGTGCCACATCCTCTCAGACACAGAGCACTGGAGAGCAGCCATCTGTCTCTTCACCACCTGCCAAATTGCCCAGGCAGACAGAGAGCCCAGGACAGGAGCCGTCTCTACTTCTGTTCTCTGAATCTCTTGGCTTGGAAACAGGGGGCCAGCCAAGCAGCATTGGAGAAATGGAAGAAGAGGCAGGGTGCAGTGATGCCCAACAGCTTTTTCTGTCTTCCTCTGAAGAGGCGGGTGGGCCAGTGGCTCCGGTCACCACATCGCAGGCCGCATCAGCTGATGATGACACTCAGGTGCCACTTACTGGTGCGTGCTCTGCTGCTGAGACTACCCAGGAGGAGCAGTTGGGGGCAGAGGGTAGTGTAGATGATGAGGTCCTCGACCCATCTTGGCGTGAGGGACAGGAAGGTGGTGGGAGCAGCTCTGAGGAAGAGATTCCCCGTACGGCCCAAAGAGGGAGAGGGAGGGGGAAGACTGCGGATCCTGCAGCCTCCGCTTTGGCACCCGTTAGGAGCATGTCTCTTCCAAAAGCCAAAAAGGGCGCTCCCAAGACTTGCAGTGCCTGGTCCTTTTTTGACACAGTTGCAGATGACATTTGCTATGTCAGATGCAACGTGTGTCATCAAAAAGTCAAAAGAGGTCGAAATGTCAGCAACCTCAATACCTCCAACATGTGGAAACATGTGCGCAACAGGCACCCGGCGGAGTTAGAAAAACACACTGAAGAGGTAGGCCAACCAACAGCGGCAGCTACCACCTCTTCAGCTCGTGTTGCCTCTTCCTCTAGCTCACACGCAGCTGGTTCGGCTTCCTCCCAGGATCGCCGTGGAAGAACCTCTGGCCCTGTTGTCCAGAGACCCGCTGTAATTCCACCCGCAGCGCCACTTTCCCAGTCATCCACACACTCCCAGCCCAGTCTACAGCCATCGGTAGTACAGGCATGGGAGTAAAGGCGGCCTTTCTCGTCAAACCACCCACGAGCACAGGCTCTGACTGCAGGCATTGCCAAACTTCTGTCACTGGAAATGCTGTCATTCAGGCTGGTGGAGACTGACAGCTTCCGTGACTTGATGTCATTGGCAGTCCCACAGTACAATGTGCCTAGCCGCTTTTACTTCAGCAGGCAAGCCGTCCCTGCCCTGCACAAGCATGTGGAGGGACACATAAAACACGCGCTACTGAACGCCGTCAGTAGCAAGGTCCACCTCACCACCGATGCGTGGACCAGTCAACATGGACAGGGGCGATACCTTTCCCTCACTGCCCATTGGGTTAATGTCGTTGAGCCGGGTACAGACCGTGCGAGTGGCGCAGGACGTGTCCTGCCCACTCCAAGGATTGCAGGAATCCATTCTGTACGCATTGACTCCTCCTCTTACACCAGTTCCTCAGAATCATCGCTGCAGGAGCCGTCACAGTCCACCTCCACATGGACCCGTGATGAACGTGTACCTGTTACGACCGACATGAGCACAGCCGTGGCCAAACGTCAACAGGCCGTGTTGAAATTAATTTTTTTGGGGAATCGTAGCCACACAGCGCAGGAGCTCTGGAATGCCATCAAGCAGGAGAGCGATGTGTGGTTTGTGCCAGCGAATCTCCAGCCAGGCATGGTAGTGTGTGATAATGGCCGAAATCTGGTGGCAGCTCTGGGCCTCGGCAACCTCACTCACATCCCATGTCTGGCACATGTGCTCAATTTGGTCGTGCAGAGCTTTTTGAGGGACTATCCGGATCTTGATGCACTGCTGCACAAGGTCCGCCTAGAGTGTGCTCACTTGCGGCGTTCCAGCACGGCAAAAGCGCGCATTGCGGCTCTGCAGCGCCGACACCGCCTGCCGGAACATCGCATCATATGTGACCTACCTACCAGGTGGAATTCCACGTTACATATGTTGGAGCGGTTGTGTGAGCAGCAGCAAGCTGTAATGGAGTACCAGCTGCTTCAGGCGCAAAAAAGTCGCAGTCAGCGCCGTACAGACTTCACAACCACAGAGTGGGCCACTATGAATGACGTCTGCCAGGTTTTGCGTCCCTTTGATTATTCCACGCGGATGGCGAGTGCAGATGATGCACTAGTCAGCATGACTGTCCCCCTTATCTGCCTGCTTGAAAAATCACTGCAAGCGCTAAGGGATGATGTTGTGGAAGAGGTGGAGGATGAGGATTCACCATTTCCATCATCTTCTGGACAGTCAGCGCCACGTGGTTCCTCACAAACGCGTAGGCAGGGGACAGTTTGTGAGGAGGATGAGGAGGAGTCAATGGAGGAGGAAGACATCCGTCCAGAGGAGGGAGTTACACAATTGTCCAGTACTCAGTGTGTACAGCGAGGGTGGGGTGATGACGAGCGGGCAGAGATCACGCCTCCAGCAGGGGACAGCGTTTCTTGGGCAGTTGGCAGTCTGCAGCACATGGTGGATTACATGCTGCAGTGCCTGAGAAACGACCGCCGCATCGCCCACATTCTCAACATGTCTGATTATTGGGTGTTCACCCTCCTCGATCCTCGCTACCGGGACAACGTAGAAAGCCTCATCACACCGTTGAACCGGGAGCGAAAAATGCGGGAGTACCAAGACACACTGGTCAATTCCATCATCTTCTCCATTCCAACTGAGAGAAGTGCTGCTAGTGCATTCCAAAGCAGCTCAGTGCGTCCAGGCAGTGGTGGAGGCTCTGCACAAAGAGGGAGCAGAAGCAGTGCCTCTGCCCAAGGCAAGACCAGTATGGCCCAACTGTGGCACAGTTTTCTGTGCCCCCCACAAAAGTCTACACCATCACAGACGGCTCCAGTCAGCAGGAGGCAACGGTTCCGTCAGATGGTGACAGACTACATGTCTTGCCCTCTTGCTGTACTCCCAGACGGCTCTTCCCCTTTCAAGTTTTGGGTCTCAAAGCTGGATACATGGCCAGAGCTAAGCCAGTATGCATTGGAGGTGCTGTCTTGCCCTGCGGCCAGTGTATTATCGGAACGTGTCTTTAGTGCTGCAGGTGGTGTACTAACTGACCGTCGCATGCGACTATCCTCCGATAACGTTGACTGGCTTACTTTCCTGAAAATGAACAAGGCCTGGATCTCGCAGGAATTTGCCACTCCTCCTCCTGATTAAATAATTAGGTCACTGTATACGTTATCCAGGTCTCCTGTTGTGTTCATCTTTCTACCACCTGAATTTAAATTCCTGGGCTCCAACACCGCCAGTTGAGGCTCAGAAGTGCCGTCTGCACAGTCAAAACATACGACCCAGTGTTATTGGGTTTCAGTAACGTCAGCTGATCCCCAGCTGTGTAGCCGGCAATGTGTCATGCGACCGCCACGCTGACACAACAACTGAAATGTAAGGGAATCTGTCCCCCCCCCCCAAGGCGTTTGTTACTGAAAGAGCCTCCTTGTGCAGCAGTAATGCTGCACAAGGAAAAGGTAGCTATTTTTGTTTAGCACCTTGCACACGCAGAACTTAACACTTATAAAATGTGTCCACTGATACCGTAACACCGTCCCGGAGGTGGGACTTTCCTTCGTAATGTGATGCAGCACAGCCGTCATTCCTACCCCCCCGGCGCCGCGCACCGGCTCCTCAGCGTTGTTTGATTCCGTCCCGGAGCCTGCGCTGTTATGTTATCCCGTGGCCAGGCACACTTAGCGCTGCCCGTCTTCTGGCATCATTTGGTGTCAGGATGGCTGCGCCTGTGCGGCCGCGCTGGCAGAGAGCCCGCCTCGCAGTGACTTCTGATTTAATCCCACTGGGGGCCTGGGATCCATGGACATGCGCAGTGCATATCTGAACCTCCACCTCTCACTCATCTCCCTATGGCTTCTTCAGACTGTTCGGTGTCAGCTGGTCCCTAATAGCATGCCACGGCCGTGACACCGCACAGTCTTAAGAAGCCGTAGGGAGGGGAGTGAGAGGCGAGGATATGCACTGCGCATGTCCATGGATCCCAGGCCCCCAGTGGGATTAAATCAGAAGACACTGCGAGGCGGGCTCTCGGCCAGCGCGGCCGCACAGGCGCAGCCATCCTGACACCAAATGATGCCAGAAGACGGGCAGCGCTAAGTGTGCCTGGCCACGGGATAACATGACAGCGCAGGCTCCGGGACGGAATCAAACAACGCTGAGGAGCCGGTGCGCGGCGCCGGGGGGGTAGGAATGACGGCTGTGCTGCGTCACATTACGAAGGAAAGTCCCACCTCCAGGACGGTTTTACGGTTGCAGGGGACACATTTTATAAGTGTTTAGTTCTGTGTTTGCAAGGAGCATGATGAAAAGAGCCACCTTTTCCTTTTGCATCTTTTGTGCTGCACAAGCTGGCTCTTTCAGCTACAAACACCTTGGGGGGGGGGGGTTTAAAGGTTCCCTTTCGACTTTCTCAGGCTTCGGCCTACATTGTGTTCCTCTGCTTTTCCACCTGTCCCTGGGCTCCAACACCGCCAGTTGCCGTCCAGAAGTGCTGTACGCACAGTCAACAGTCGCTCCTCTGTTATTGGGGTTCAGTAACGTCAGCTGTTCCCCTGCTGTGTGTGTGGCAATCCCTCCTACCTCCTCCTACCTCCTCCAACCTCCTCCTCCTCCACCTGTCCCTGGGCTCCAACACCGCCAGTTGCCGTCCAGAAGTGCTGTCCGCACAGTCCCGACAGTCCCTCCTCTGTTATTGGGGTTCAGTAACGTCAGCTGTTCCCCTGGTGTGTGTGTGGCAATCCCTCCTACCTCCTCCAACCTCCTCCAACCTCCTCCTCCTCCACCTGTCCCTGGGCTCCAACACCGCCAGTTGCCGTCCAGAAGTGCTGTCCGCACAGTCCCGACAGTCCCTCCTCTGTTATTGGGGTTCAGTAACGTCAGCTGTTCCCCTGCTGTGTGTGTGGCAATCCCTCCTACCTCCTCCAACCTCCTCCAACCTCCTCCTCCAACCTCCTCCTCCACCTGTCCCTGGGCTCCAACACCGCCAGTTGCCGTCCAGAAGTGCTGTCCGCACAGTCCCGACAGTCCCTCCTCTGTTATTGGGGTTCAGTAACGTCAGCTGTTCCCCTGCTGTGTGTGTGGCAATCCCTCCTACCTCCTCCAACCTCCTCCAACCTCCTCCTCCTCCACCTGTCCCTGGGCTCCAACACCGCCAGTTGCCGTCCAGAAGTGCTGTACGCACAGTCCCGACAGTCCCTCCTCTGTTATTGGGGTTCAGTAACGTCAGCTGTTCCCCTGCTGTGTGTGTGGCAATCCCTCCTACCTCCTCCAACCTCCTCCAACCTCCTCCTCCTCCACCTGTCCCTGGGCTCCAACACCGCCAGTTGCCGTCCAGAAGTGCTGTACGCACAGTCCCGACAGTCCCTCCTCTGTTATTGGGGTTCAGTAACGTCAGCTGTTCCCCTGCTGTGTGTGTGGCAATCCCTCCTACCTCCTCCTACCTCCTCCAACCTCCTCCTCCTCCACCTGTCCCTGGGCTCCAACACCGCCAGTTGCCGTCCAGAAGTGCTGTCCGCACAGTTCGACAGTCCCTCCTCTGTTATTGGGGTTCAGTAACGTCAGCTGTTCCCCTGCTGTGTGTGTGGCAATCCCTCCTACCTCCTCCAACCTCCTCCAACCTCCTCCTCCTCCACCTGTCCCTGGGCTCCAACACCGCCAGTTGCCGTCCAGAAGTGCTGTCCGCACAGTCCCGACAGTCCCTCCTCTGTTATTGGGGTTCAGTAACGTCAGCTGTTCCCCTGCTGTGTGTGTGGCAATCCCTCCTACCTCCTCCAACCTCCTCCAACCTCCTCCTCCTCCACCTGTCCCTGGGCTCCAACACCGCCAGTTGCCGTCCAGAAGTGCTGTACGCACAGTCCCGACAGTCCCTCCTCTGTTATTGGGGTTCAGTAACGTCAGCTGTTCCCCTGCTGTGTGTGTGGCAATCCCTCCTACCTCCTCCAACCTCCTCCAACCTCCTCCTCCTCCACCTGTCCCTGGGCTCCAACACCGCCAGTTGCCGTCCAGAAGTGCTGTACGCACAGTCCCGACAGTCCCTCCTCTGTTATTGGGGTTCAGTAACGTCAGCTGTTCCCCTGCTGTGTGTGTGGCAATCCCTCCTACCTCCTCCAACCTCCTCCAACCTCCTCCTCCTCCACCTGTCCCTGGGCTCCAACACCGCCAGTTGCCGTCCAGAAGTGCTGTACGCACAGTCCCGACAGTCCCTCCTCTGTTATTGGGGTTCAGTAACGTCAGCTGTTCCCCTGCTGTGTGTGTGGCAATCCCTCCTACCTCCTCCTACCTCCTCCAACCTCCTCCTCCTCCACCTGTCCCTGGGCTCCAACACCGCCAGTTGCCGTCCAGAAGTGCTGTACGCACAGTCCCGACAGTCCCTCCTCTGTTATTGGGGTTCAGTAACGTCAGCTGTTCCCCTGCTGTGTGTGTGGCAATCCCTCCTACCTCCTCCTACCTCCTCCAACCTCCTCCTCCTCCACCTGTCCCTGGGCTCCAACACCGCCAGTTGCCGTCCAGAAGTGCTGTCCGCACAGTCCCGACAGTCCCTCCTCTGTTATTGGGGTTCAGTAACGTCAGCTGTTCCCCTGCTGTGTGTGTGGCAATCCCTCCTACCTCCTCCAACCTCCTCCAACCTCCTCCTCCTTCACCTGTCCCTGGGCTCCAACACCGCCAGTTGCCGTCCAGAAGTGCTGTACGCACAGTCCCGACAGTCCCTCCTCTGTTATTGGGGTTCAGTAACGTCAGCTGTTCCCCTGCTGTGTGTGTGGCAATCCCTCCTACCTCCTCCAACCTCCTCCAACCTCCTCCTCCTCCACCTGTCCCTGGGTTCCAACACCGCCAGTTGCCGTCCAGAAGTGCTGTCCGCACAGTCCCGACAGTCCCTCCTCTGTTATTGGGGTTCAGTAACGTCAGCTGTTCCCCTGCTGTGTGTGTGGCAATCCCTCCTACCTCCTCCAACCTCCTCCAACTTCCTCCTCCTCCACCTGTCCCTGGGCTCCAACACCGCCAGTTGCCGTCCAGAAGTGCTGTCCGCACAGTCCCGACAGTCCCTCCTCTGTTATTGGGGTTCAGTAACGTCAGCTGTTCCCCTGCTGTGTGTGTGGCAATCCCTCCTACCTCCTCCAACCTCCTCCAACCTCCTCCTCCTCCACCTGTCCCTGGGCTCCAACACCGCCAGTTGCCGTCCAGAAGTGCTGTCCGCACAGTCCCGACAGTCCCTCCTCTGTTATTGGGGTTCAGTAACGTCAGCTGTTCCCCTGCTGTGTGTGTGGCAATCCCTCCTACCTCCTCCAACCTCCTCCAACCTCCTCCTCCTCCACCTGTCCCTGGGCTCCAACACCGCCAGTTGCCGTCCAGAAGTGCTGTACGCACAGTCCCGACAGTCCCTCCTCTGTTATTGGGGTTCAGTAACGTCAGCTGTTCCCCTGCTGTGTGTGTGGCAATCCCTCCTACCTCCTCCAACCTCATCCAACCTCCTCCTCCTCCACCTGTCCCTGGGCTCCAACACCGCCAGTTGCCGTCCAGAAGTGCTGTACGCACAGTCCCGACAGTCCCTCCTCTGTTATTGGGGTTCAGTAACGTCAGCTGTTCCCCTGCTGTGTGTGTGGCAATCCCTCCTACCTCCTCCTACCTCCTCCAACCTCCTCCTCCTCCACCTGTCTCTGGGCTCCAACACCGCCAGTTGCCGTCCAGAAGTGCTGTCCGCACAGTCCCGACAGTCCCTCCTCTGTTATTGGGGTTCAGTAACGTCAGCTGTTCCCCTGCTGTGTGTGTGGCAATCCCTCCTACCTCCTCCAACCTCCTCCAACCTCCTCCTCCTCCACCTGTCCCTGGGCTCCAACACCGCCAGTTGCCGTCCAGAAGTGCTGTCCGCACAGTCCCGACAGTCCCTCCTCTGTTATTGGGGTTCAGTAACGTCAGCTGTTCCCCTGCTGTGTGTGTGGCAATCCCTCCTACCTCCTCCAACCTCCTCCTCCTCCACCTGTCCCTGGGCTCCAACACTGCCAGTTGCCGTCCAGAAGTGCTGTACGCACAGTCCCGACAGTCCCTCCTCTGTTATTGGGGTTCAGTAACGTCAGCTGTTCCCCTGCTGTGTGTGTGGCAATCCCTCCTACCTCCTCCAACCTCCTCCAACCTCCTCCTCCTCCACCTGTCCCTGGGCTCCAACACCGCCAGTTGCCGTCCAGAAGTGCTGTACGCACAGTCCCGACAGTCCCTCCTCTGTTATTGGGGTTCAGTAACGTCAGCTGTTCCCCTGCTGTGTGTGTGGCAATCCCTCCTACCTCCTCCAACCTCCTCCAACCTCCTCCTCCTCCACCTGTCCCTGGGCTCCAACACCGCCAGTTGCCGTCCAGAAGTGCTGTACGCACAGTCCCGACAGTCCCTCCTCTGTTATTGGGGTTCAGTAACGTCAGCTGTTCCCCTGCTGTGTGTGTGGCAATCCCTCCTACCTCCTCCAACCTCCTCCAACCTCCTCCTCCTCCACCTGTCCCTAGGCTCCAACACCGCCAGTTGCCGTCCAGAAGTGCTGTATGCACAGTCCCGACAGTCCCTCCTCTGTTATTGGGGTTCAGTAACGTCAGCTGTTCCCCTGCTGTGTGTGTGGCAATCCCTCCTACCTCCTCCTACCTCCTCCAACCTCCTCCTCCTCCACCTGTCCCTGGGCTCCAACACCGCCAGTTGCCGTCCAGAAGTGCTGTCCGCACAGTCCCGACAGTCCCTCCTCTGTTATTGGGGTTCAGTAACGTCAGCTGTTCCCCTGCTGTGTGTGTGGCAATCCCTCCTACCTCCTCCAACCTCATCCAACCTCCTCCTCCTCCACCTGTCCCTGGGCTCCAACACCGCCAGTTGCCGTCCAGAAGTGCTGTACGCACAGTCCCGACAGTCCCTCCTCTGTTATTGGGGTTCAGTAACGTCAGCTGTTCCCCTGCTGTGTGTGTGGCAATCCCTCCTACCTCCTCCTACCTCCTCCAACCTCCTCCTCCTCCACCTGTCTCTGGGCTCCAACACCGCCAGTTGCCATCCAGAAGTGCTGTCCGCAACGTCCCGACAGTCCCTCCTCTGTTATTGGGGTTCAGTAACGTCAGCTGTTCCCCTGCTGTGTGTGTGGCAATCCCTCCTACCTCCTCCAACCTCCTCCAACCTCCTCCTCCTCCACCTGTCCCTGGGCTCCAACACCGCCAGTTGCCGTCCAGAAGTGCTGTCCGCACAGTCCCGACAGTCCCTCCTCTGTTATTGGGGTTCAGTAACGTCAGCTGTTCCCCTGCTGTGTGTGTGGCAATCCCTCCTACCTCCTCCAACCTCCTCCTCCTCCACCTGTCCCTGGGCTCCAACACTGCCAGTTGCCGTCCAGAAGTGCTGTACGCACAGTCCCGACAGTCCCTCCTCTGTTATTGGGGTTCAGTAACGTCAGCTGTTCCCCTGGTGTGTGTGTGGCAATCCCTCCTACCTCCTCCAACCTCCTCCAACCTCCTCCTCCTCCACCTGTCCCTGGGCTCCAACACCGCCAGTTGCCGTCCAGAAGTGCTGTACGCACAGTCCCGACAGTCCCTCCTCTGTTATTGGGGTTCAGTAACGTCAGCTGTTCCCCTGCTGTGTGTGTGGCAATCCCTCCTACCTCCTCCAACCTCCTCCAACCTCCTCCTCCTCCACCTGTCCCTGGGCTCCAACACCGCCAGTTGCCGTCCAGAAGTGCTGTATGCACAGTCCCGACAGTCCCTCCTCTGTTATTGGGGTTCAGTAACGTCAGCTGTTCCCCTGCTGTGTGTGTGGCAATCCCTCCTACCTCCTCCTACCTCCTCCAACCTCCTCCTCCTCCACCTGTCCCTGGGCTCCAACACCGCCAGTTGCCGTCCAGAAGTGCTGTCCGCACAGTCCCGACAGTCCCTCCTCTGTTATTGGGGTTCAGTAACGTCAGCTGTTCCCCTGCTGTGTGTGTGGCAATCCCTCCTACCTCCTCCAACCTCCTCCAACCTCCTCCTCCTCCACCTGTCCCTGGGCTCCAACACCGCCAGTTGCCGTCCAGAAGTGCTGTACGCACAGTCCCGACAGTCCCTCCTCTGTTATTGGGGTTCAGTAACGTCAGCTGTTCCCCTGCTGTGTGTGTGGCAATCCCTCCTACCTCCTCCAACCTCCTCCAACCTCCTCCTCCTCCACCTGTCCCTGGGCTCCAACACCGCCAGTTGCCGTCCAGAAGTGCTGTACGCACAGTCCCGACAGTCCCTCCTCTGTTATTGGGGTTCAGTAACGTCAGCTGTTCCCCTGCTGTGTGTGTGGCAATCCCTCCTACCTCCTCCAACCTCCTCCAACCTCCTCCTCCTCCACCTGTCCCTGGGCTCCAACACCGCCAGTTGCCATCCAGAAGTGCTGTACGCACAGTCCCGACAGTCCCTCCTCTGTTATTGGGGTTCAGTAACGTCAGCTGTTCCCCTGCTGTGCAGCCGGCAGCGTGTACTGCGACCGCCACGCAGGCACAACAAGTTAAATTTAAGGGAACCTGCCCCCCCCCCCCAGGCGTTTGTTACTGAAGGAGCCACCTTGTGCAGCAGTAATGATGCAAAGGGAAAAAGTGCCTCTTTTCGTGGTGCTCCTTGCACATGCTGATCCTAACACTTATGAAAAGTGCCCCCTCCTACCGTGATACCGTACGGTTGGTGGAACTTTCCTTTGTGATGTGACGCAGCACAGCCGTCATTCTTACCCCCTTGGCGCCGTGCGCCGCCTCCTCAGCGTTGTTTGAATCAGTCCCGGAGCCTGCGCTGTTAGGTTAGCCCTTGGCCATGCACACATTTTGCGCTGCCCGTCTTCTGACATCATTTGGTGTCAGGCTGGCTGCGCCTGTGCGGCCGCGCTGGCCGAGATCCCGCCTCGTACTGTCTTCTGATTTCATCCCACTGGGGGCTTGAGATCCATGGACATGCGCAGTGCATATCTGAACCTCCACCTCTCACTCATCTCCCTATGGCTTCTTCAGACTGTTCGGTGTCAGCTGGTCCCTAATAGCATGCCACGGCCGTGACACCGCACAGTCTGAAGAAGCCGTAGGGAGGGGAGTGAGAGGCGAGGATATGCACTGCGCATGGCCACGTATCTCAGGCCCCCAGTGGGATGAAATCAGAAGACAGTACGAGGCGGGATCTCGGCCAGCGCGGCCGCACAGGGGCAGCCAGCCTGACACCAAATGATGTCAGAAGACGGGCAGCGCAAAATGTGTGCATGGCCAAGGGCTAACCTAACAGCGCAGGCTCCGGGACTGATTCAAACAACGCTGAGGAGGCGGCGCACGGCGCCAAGGGGGTAAGAATGACGGCTGTGCTGCGTCACATCACAAAGGAAAGTTCCACCTACCGAACGGTATCACGGTAGGAGGGGACACTTTTCATAAGTGTTAGGTTCAGCATGTGCAAGGACCATAATTAAAAGAGCTAAGTTTACCTTTTCCAGCATTAGTGCTGTACACGATGGCTCTTTCAGCTACAAACGCCTGGGGGGGGGGTTAAAGTTTCCCTTTCAACTTGCTCCAGTGCAGGCTTCGGCCTACACTCTGCTCCCTCTCCTCCTCCTGCTGACCCTGGGCTCCAACACCGCCAGTTAGGGCCCGGTACTGCTAGCTGCACAGAGAAAAACACCAGCCAATGTGTCAGTGGGGTTCAGCACCGCCAGCTGTTCCCCTGCTGTGTAGCCGGCATCGTGTCCTGCAAAAGCCACGCAGACACAAGAACTGAAATTGAAGGAAACCTGTCCCCCCTCCCCCAGGTGTTTCTACGTTTTACAGCCACCTTGTACGACAGTAATGCTGCATGTGTGCAAGGTGGCTCAGAAACTTAGTCTCCTTGCCCATGGGGAACTGAACACGTCTAAAATGAGTCCTCTGCGACCATTAAAACGTCCCTCAGGTGTGATTTTCCTTTGTATTGACACGCAACAAGCTCCTTGGTAGCGCTGCCCGTCTTCTGGCATCATTGTTTGGCTGCCTGCGCCTCTGCGGCCGCCTTGCCCCACACAACGCCCCTCGGTGTCTTATTTATTTGTACTGCGAGGGTGTGTTTGATGGGCATGAACGGTGCATTTCTTCGCCTGTCCCTCATCTCCTTCCGCCTTCTTCGGACTGTGCGGCTTCATGGCCGTGGCATGCGATAAGGGATCAGCTGACGCCGCATAGTCTGAAGCGGGTGTAAGAAACCAAGCGAGAGGCGAACATATGTACTGCACCAGGCCATGAATCCCAGCCCCGCAGTGTTTTAACAATGTTAAGACACTGCGGGGCTGGGATTCATGGTCATCGCAAACCGCACCGGCCGACATTACATGATGTCAGAGGATGGGCAGCGCTAACAGCGCAAGGCCAAGGGATAACACGACAGCGCAGACTCCTGTGCAACAAATAACGATGCTCAGGAGGCCGCGCCAAGCACCAAGGTGGCATTTTTGCCAGCTGTACTGCATCTCTTTACGAAGGGAACTCGCGCCTCCAACACAGTTTGACTGTATAAAGGGCTAAATGTTATACGTGTTCCTTTCAGCGTGTGCAAGGAGCGAAATTAAAAGAGCAACCTTTGACTTGTGCAGCACTACTGCTGCATAAGCTGTGGCTCTTCTACTTTGTAACCCCTGAGGGGGGGTTAAAGGTTACCTTTGAAATTGGTTCAATTAGGCTTCGGCCTACACTCTGCTCCCCCTGCAGAGCCCTGGGCTCCAACACCGCCAGTTGGGGCCCGGTACTGCTAGCTGCACAGAGAAAAACACCAGCCAATGTGTCAGTGGGGTTCAGCACCGCCAGCTGTTCCCCTGCTGTGCAGCCGGCAACGTGTCCTGCAACTGCCACGCAGGCACAACAGACCCAAAAGCTGCCGCCAGTGCAGGCTTCGGCCTACACTCTGCTCCATCTCCTCCTCCTGCTGACCCCGGGCTCCAACACCGCCAGTTGGGGCCCGGTACTGCTAGCTGCACAGAGAAAAACACCAGCCAATGTGTCAGTGGGGTTCAGCACCGCCAGCTGTTCCCCTGCTGTGCAGCCGGCATCGTGTCCTGCAAAAGCCACGCAGACACAAGAACTGAAACTGAAGGGAACCTGTCCCCCCTCCCCCAGGCGTTTGTACGTTTTAAAGGCCACCTTGTACAGCGGTAATGCTGCATGTGTGCAAGGTGGCTCATAAACGTATTCTCCTCGCACATGTGGAACTGAAAACACGTCTAAAATGTGTCCTCTGTGTGACCATTTAACCGTCCCGGTGGTGTGACTTTCCTTTGTAATGACACGCTGCAACCCCCTTGGTAGCGCTGCCCGTCTTCTGGCATCATTGTTTGGCTGCCTGCGCCTCTGCGGCCGCCCTGACCCACACAACGCCCCTCGGTGTCTGATTTCTTGGGACTGCGAGGGTGTGATTGATGGGCAGGAGCGGTGCATATCTTCGCCTGTCCCTCATCTCCTTCCGCCTTCTGCGGACTGTGCGGCTTCATGGCCGTGGCATGCGATAAGGGATCAGATGACGCCGCACAGTCTGAAGCGGGTGTAAGGACCCGAGTGTGAGAGGCGAACATATGTGCTGCGCCAGGCCCTGAATCCCAGCCCCGCAGTGTTTTAACAATGTTAAGACACTGCGGGGCTGGGATTCATGGTCATCGCGAAACGCACCGGCCGACATTAAATGATGCCAGAACATGGGCAGCGCTAACAGCGCTAGGCCAGGGGATAACACGACAGCGCAGACTCCTGTACAGCAAATAACAACGCTCAGGAGGCTGCACCCAGCACCAAAGTGGGATTCTTGACATCTGTGCTGCGTCTCATTACAAAGGGAACTCGCGCCTCCAACACAGTTTGACTGTTTAAAGGGCTAAATGTTATACGTGTTTCATTCAGCGTGTGCAAGGAGCGAAATTAAAAGAGCAACCTTTGACTTGTGCAGCACTACTGCTGCATAAGCTGTGGCTCTTCTACTTTGTAACCCCTGAGGGGGGGGTTAAAGGTTACCTTTGAAATTGGTTCAATTAGGCTTCGGCCTACACTCTGCTCCCCCTGCAGAGCCCTGGGCTCCAACACCGCCAGTTGGGGCCCAGTACTGCTAGCTGCACAGAGAAAAACACCAGCCAATGTGTCAGTGGGGTTCAGCACCGCCAGCTGTTCCCCTGCTGTGCAGCCGGCAACGTGTCCTGCAACTGCCACGCAGGCACAACAGACCCAAAAGCTGCCGCCAGTGCAGGCTTCGGCCTACACTCTGCTCCCTCTCCTCCTCCTGCTGACCCCGGGCTCCAACACCGCCAGTTGGGGCCCGGTACTGCTAGCTGCACAGAGAAAAACACCAGCCAATGTGTCAGTGGGGTTCAGCACCGCCAGCTGTTCCCCTGCTGTGCAGCCGGCATCGTGTCCTGCAAAAGCCACGCAGACACAAGAACTGAAATTGAAGGGAACCTGTCCCCCCTCCCCCAGGCGTTTGTACGTTTTAAAGGCCACCTTGTACAGCGGTAATGCTGCATGTGTGCAAGGTGGCTCATAAACGTATTCTCCTCGCACATGTGGAACTGAAAACACGTCTAAAATGTGTCCTCTGTGTGACCATTTAACCGTCCCGGTGGTGTGACTTTCCTTTGTAATGACACGCTGCAACCCCCTTGGTAGCGCTGCCCGTCTTCTGGCATCATGGTTTGGCTGCCTGCGCCTCTGCGGCCGCCCTGACCCACACAACGCCCCTCGTTGTCTTAGTTATTGGGACTGCGAGGGTGTGATTGATGGGCATGATCAGTGCATCAGTTCGCCTGTCCCTCATCTCCTTCCGCCTTCTGCGGACTGTGCGGCTTCATGGCCGTGGCATGCGATAAGGGATCAGATGACGCCGCACAGTCTGAAGCGGGTGTAAGGACCCGAGTGTGAGAGGCGAACATATGTGCTGCGCCAGGCCCTGAATCCCAGCCCCGCAGTGTTTTAACAATGTTAAGACACTGCGGGGCTGGGATTCTTGGTCATCGCGAACCACACCGGCCGACATTAAATCATGCCAGAACATGGGCAGCGCTAACAGCGCTAGGCCAGGGGATAACACGACAGCGCAGACTCCTGTACAGCAAATAACAACGCTCAGGAGGCTGCACCCAGCACCAAGGTGGGATTCTTGACATCTGTGCTGCGTCTCATTACAAAGGGAACTCGCGCCTCCAACACAGTTTGACTGTATAAAGGGCTAAATGTTATACGTGTTCCTTTCAGCGTGTGCAAGGAGCGAAATTAAAAGAGCAACCTTTGACTTGTGCAGCACTACTGCTGCATAAGCTGTGGCTCTTCTACTTTGTAACCCCTGAGGGGGGGTTAAAGGTTACCTTTGAAATTGGTTCAATTAGGCTTCGGCCTACACTCTGCTCCCCCTGCAGAGCCCTGGGCTCCAACACCACCAGTTGGGGCCCGGTACTGCTAGCTGCACAGAGAAAAACACCAGCCAATGTGTCAGTGGGGTTCAGCACCGCCAGCTGTTCCCCTGCTGTGCAGCCGGCAACGTGTCCTGCAACTGCCACGCAGGCACAACAGACCCAAAAGCTGCCGCCAGTGCAGGCTTCGGCCTACACTCTGCTCCATCTCCTCCTCCTGCTGACCCCGGGCTCCAACACCGCCAGTTGGGGCCCGGTACTGCTAGCTGCACAGAGAAAAACACCAGCCAATGTGTCAGTGGGGTTCAGCACCGCCAGCTGTTCCCCTGCTGTGCAGCCGGCATCGTGTCCTGCAAAAGCCACGCAGACACTTGCTCTTGTACCTTCTGCTCCCCATCCTGGTTCCAGTACCGTCAGCTGGTTCCGGGCAGAGCCTTTGGCTTAGGTGCCTCCCTCTGGGTATCCGAGTTCCACCTCCTGCTTAGTAACCGGGTTCCAGTAACGTCAGCTGGTCCTCGGTAGTTCCATTGGCTCTTGGACCTTCGGCTACCCATCCGGGTTCCAGCACCGTCAGCTGGTTCTCGGCAGTGTCTTTTGCTCTTGTACCTTCTGCTCCCCATCCTGGTTCCAGTACCGTCAGCTGGTTCCGGGCAGAGCCTTTGGCTTAGGTGCCTCCCTCTGGGTATCCGAGTTCCACCAACGTCAGGTGGTCCTTGGTAGTGCTTTCAGGCACGGGTACCTCCTGCTTAGTAACCGGGTTCCAGTAACGTCAGCTGGTCCTCGGTAGTTCCATTGGCTCTTGGACCTTCGGGTAGCCATCCGAGTTCCAGTTCCATCAGCTGGTTCTCGGCATTTTCTCAGCCTTCTTGTACCTTCTGCTACATTTCCAAGTTCAAGAGACTAAACACGATGACCCGGAAGAACACACATAAGATGACGACGACACCAGAGACGACAACCACCGTGATGACGACGACCCTGGAGACGATGACCCTGAAGACCACCGTGATGACGACGACCCCGGAGACGACGACCCTGAAGACCACCCCGATGACGACGACCCCGGAGACGACAACCCTGGAGACGACGACGACCTGGAAGACCGAGAAGCAGAAGAACAAGAGGCTGCAGAACAAAGAGCAGAAGAACATTAAGCATAACACTAAATATCAGAGCAAAAAATATTATCTAAATTATAAGCAGAAGAAAACTAAGCAGTGTATGGGGGTGAGTCCGTTCCTCCTCGTGGTGCCCCTGGATAAAGCCTGATGCTGCAGGCCAAACTGAACGCGGACAAATGTAACTCTTTTGTGACAGGCAGAACGGAAGGTGTAATCTTCAAACTTTTATAGATAACAACTACGGGAATGCCTGTCACAAATAAGAATATGATGAAGAAGTAGAATATGATGAAGATAATAGTAAAATAAAAAGAATATGAACAATGTAACCCAAAAAATAATAGGTAGAAGATGAAGAAGAAGATGAATAAGGTGAAGAAGTTGATGTCAAAGAAGCTGATGATGAGGATAATGAAGAAGAAAGCGTGGGAGAAGTAAAAAAGAAGGTGAAGGGCGTTGAAGTAGTGATAGTGAAACATCAATATGTGACATAAAAAAAAAAAAAAATAACATAGTCAAATTCTTTCTAACGCCGAACGTCATAAAAAAAAAACAAATCCTGCTATTCTATTACATTGGGCTAAACCTCTGTGCCTTTAATGTCTCCGCCACGTCCCCCAATACATCCTACATTATTCTTAGTTGTTTTCCTTCATGTAGAATGAACCTACAAGTGTATAAAGGGTTTATTTTAATTCCGATATTTTCGTCCCATTGACTTGCATTGGGATCGGGTATCGGTATCGGATTGGATCCGATATTTTGACGGTATCGGCCGATACTTTCCGATACCGATACTTTCCGATATCGGAAAGTATCGCTCAACACTAGTGAAGAGTGATATGCCTGACAAACCAGTGTAAGGAGACTAATAGGCCATGCAATGCTCCTCAAACAACCAAATCAGACCTCTTGCTTTCCACTGAGGAGGGGTAACACCCAGAAACACGTTTACAAATAGAGATTCTGGTTTGGCTTTTATGCTAAGTCATGTGGCAAGGCAACTTCAATGGGATGTCCACTAGAAGAACAAACCATACTCAATCTGAATGTTTGCTCCTTTAAAATGAAAACATACTCACCTCCAAGGCTGGCGCTGTTCCAGCGGTGTTGACACTCGCTTTCACGGGTTTCATGTCACATTGTTATGTGGCACTCACCCAGTTTGCAGTGAAGTTGATGTCTTTAATTTACCATATCATGGTTGACATGACATGGACCCGTAGAAGCGATGTGTGCGCGAAACGGCCATCGTCCCTTTCTCACGCCCCACACCCTCACTATTTACCTGCTGCCTCCAAGTGAATGTCTGTAACCGTGATATGGTAAATTAAAGACATCAACTTCACTGCAAACTGGGTGAGTGCCACATCTCTTTTTTATTATCTATGGACAACCTTTTGGCTACTATATGTGAAGCACCATTTCCCAGTGGCAATGAGCAACCGTGTTTTATAAGTCCATAAGGATCAAATCCCATATATCTTTAAGTGCAATTTAACTCCTGGTGCCATTCATTTCTTTTTCTCTGACAAATTTTTGGTGTCACATTGTTATGCCACATGAGCCCTGTACCAAATCAGTGTAAGCTTCTCTGTCCATACCTTCAGACAAATAAGTAATTAAGGGAATTTAGAGCTACAGCTGGTCTCTCACCAACTCTTGATTACTTATGTAACACCCCAGGTGTTCGGTTGTTACAGTGGTATTGCCTTCCTCACGGGGAGGGTGATGCCTTGCCTGGAAGATCCCTTTAACAGGTAACACGTACATACAACATTGTTCTGACTCCAGGCCAGAAGGGGGAGCTTTAGACCCAGTTTGAGGGTGGCTTCCCTATATATTCTGGCTGGAGGAGGAGATAGAGGAGTCTGTGAGGAGACCTGGAGCTGAGCAGACATGCGACTCTGCAGCTCCTGACAGGAGAGTCAGACAGTCTGTAGGAGACAGTGAGGGGAGAAGGAGCAAAGGAGGAAAGAGAGAAACTGGAGTGGAGCTGTGATTGGGCTCACTCTAGGATCAAGCACAGAAACCGGAGGCTGGAATTCTGAGGTTGTGGGGGTAACTGCATGCCCTATAGCAGAAATCGGCAGGCAGGAGATTCCAAGTCTCCTGGCCACCATTGCACCCAAAAGCACAGCAGCAGATAGAGCCCGCAGTCACCATGAGAAGGGACACCTGTAAAAAAGCTCGAGTTGCCTGCCATGCGAGTAGTATCCACCTAAAGAGACAGAGAGGACCTCGTATGAAGCTTTAGGCAGCAAGGGACTGAGAACACAGCGCAGTAAGGAAAGCTTCCAACCCCACCTGGCTAGGGGGATTTCAAATCGCTTCCAGGCTGCCTGGATTCCAAAGACCACCTGTAACCTGTACCTGAACTGCTTCAATAAAAGGTAAAGAGACTGCAACCTTGTGTCCTCTAATTCTTTCCTGCACTCCACCATCAAC
This sequence comes from Ranitomeya variabilis, assembly GCF_051348905.1. Classification (NCBI taxonomy): domain Eukaryota; kingdom Metazoa; phylum Chordata; class Amphibia; order Anura; family Dendrobatidae; genus Ranitomeya; species Ranitomeya variabilis. The sequence goes on along the minus strand of NC_135233.1, from coordinate 486,644,102 downwards.
CATCCCTTTTAACAGCTACACCGGGAGCCCTGGGGACCAAGCCCTACCTGTGGGCTATACCATCTAAGCTGCAAAACCATCAGCCCCAGAGGACCCCTTTAAGCAGCGTCGGCAACCCCTGGCTGAATACCACAGGTGGCGCATGAGCATTTCTATATTAGACTTTATTCCCATTTTCATTAACCCCCTTTTACTGGACGCCCAGGGCCACGGACCGGGTCACTGCCACCATTACCACCCCTTTAAGAACCGTTCCGAGTACCCCACAGTCCTAGCAGGCGCTCCACTTATACATCTGAAGATGGGGACAGTAAAGCCATAGCTGATTGCAGGGCTTGTGTGATGTAACAACCTCCCGTGAGCTCTGGGAACGGAAGTGCCAAAACTACTCGAACGGCACTGGCACAGGAGGTGAGTATGAGTGTTTTTATTTTGATGGGGCAAACATTCATATTGAGACATACCAAAGAATACCGCTTGTTAAGAATGGCGAATGGCTCAAGGCTCCAGCATAACAGCCTGCCATTCATTCTGTATCCGATGTGTAAATAGCTGAGGGGGTTGCGGTTCATTTCTAAGGTGAATTGTCATCCGCACTTGTATGGCTGCAGATGCTGCAGGGCCCACACAATTGCAAGACATTCCTTCTCCATCGTGGAGTAAGCACCTACTTCAGCAGGAACTTCCGGCTCAAGCACAAAATGGGGTGTTCTTGGCATGTAGTGTTGACTTGGCTGAGCACAGCACTAAGATCATAGTCACTGGCATAGGTCTGTGCTACAAACGGCCGTGTGAAGTCTGCTGCTTGTAGTAGTCTTTCGGGGATTCACTAGGTTACTATAGTGTGGGGTGAACCTCCTATAGTACCCAGAAGTGCCCAGGAAGGACATGACCTATTTTTTGGTCCTGTTGGTGGGCCAGGATGTGATGGCACCCACGTTACTGGGCTTTGGCTCTAAAGCCCCCATTCTAACTAGTGTCCCAGGTAGTGGACCTCACTCATAACCAGCTGGCACTTTTCTGTCTTAATGGTCAAGCCTGCCCCGTGGATCCGCCCAATCACTTGCGCCAGATGCTCTAAGTGATCCTCCCAGGTGGGACTGAAGATGGCAATGTTGTCCAGGTACGCAGCTGCGTACTTTTCAAATCCCTTAAGCAGCGTGTTGACCATCTGCTGAAAAGTGGCAGGGGCATTCTTCATACCGAATTGCATCGCTGTAGACTTGTACGGTACGAATGGGGTGATAAAAGCAGAGCGTTGCCATGACTGGCAGGTCAGGTGAATCTGAAAATATCTCCGACTCAGATCCATGATGGTCAGGTACTTGGCCTCGGACAACTGATTGAAGTGGTCATCAATGTGCGGCATTGGGGATCGTGACAGCTTTGAGCCCCCTGAAGGCCATGCAGAACTGGGTTGTCCGGTCCTTCTTTAGAACGAGGACTATGGGTGAGGCTCAAATTCTGCTTGATGTTTGGATGACTCCCAGCTTCAGCATTTTCTCACAGCACATGTACCTGCTTACAGAAGGACTTCATCAGCTACGATTTGAACTGGGTCCCCCGGTCAGTGAGAATTTCTTGGGTAAAACACACTCGGGAAAAAATCTCTAGTAAGGCGGCCAGACAGATTGTAGGCCTGCATGGATGACAAGGCTACCACTTGCGGGTGGCATAGTCTACTACCGTCAGTATGAAACGTTTCCTGGAGCTGTGGTCTCGAGTTAATTAAATCCACAGCCACCCTCCTAAAAGGCTCTTTAATAATGGGCAGAGTTACTAGTGGGGCTTTGGGGCTCCACCCCAACTCCCCCCCTCTGACAGGTGTTGCATGAATGGCAGTGGAAAGCCCCATCTGTCCCCATCCTAGGCCAGTAGAAATGCTGGGTTAGCCTGGCCTTTGCCTTAGTGATCCCTACAGTGATTGTCACCATTATTGGCACCCCTTCATTTTTTTCATAGACTGTACAATATCTTCAGAAATAAATGTAAATGTAGCAAAGTTATATCCTCAGTTTTTTTTAATTAGTCTTCCAAAGTAATACAACAATAGAACACTGTTTTTCAACTTACAGTGGGGAAAAAAGTATTTACGGTAGTTAGCCACCAATTGTCAAAATTCTCCCACTTAAGATGAGAGAGGCCTGTAATTGACATTATAGGTAGACCACAACTATGAGAGTCTAAATGAGAAAACAAATCCAGAAAATCACCTTGTCTGATTTGGCAAGATTTATTTTGCAAATTATGGTGGAAAATAAGTATTTAGTCACCTAAAAACATGCAAAATTTCTGGCTCTCACAGACATGTAACTTCTTCTTTAAGAGGCTCCTCTTCCCTCCACTCATTACATGTAGTAAAGGCACCTGTGTGAACTTGTTATCAGTATAAAAGACACCTGTCCACAGCCTCAAACAGTCACACTCCAAACTTCACTATGGTGAAGACCAATGAGCTGTCGAAGGACACCAGAAACAAAATTGTAGCCCTGCACCAGGCTGGGAAGACTGAATCTGCAATAGCCAAGCACTCCAGTCTAATGGGGATAAAAAGTTCCACATTTTGCTGAATGGGTCCAAGCAGTCAGACCCCCACCAATCAATACGTTATCACTTATCCTGTGGAAAGGTGATTACTTTTTTCCACAGGAAACCCCCTGTAAGTGCATCTCCGCCGCTGTGTACAAAGCATTCAAACTCTAATGGAAATAAAGAATCTTCTCCTAATTAATATCAGAGAGAACAAATGATCGCCATGCACAACACAATCCACCACTATACCAAGACCAATATTACCACATACAGGAAGAAATACCACCACACCATGACCAGACCACATAGTGACCGAATAATGCTACATACAAGGGACAAATACCGCCACACCATGAACAGATCACATATTACCACCACACAGTGACCGAATAATATGACACATTAGTGCACCACAGTTCAGAGGTTAGCACTGCAGCCTTGCAGCGCTCGAGTCCTGGGTTCAAATCCCACCAAGGACAACATCTGCAATGAGTTTGTATGTTCTCCCCGTGTTTGCATGAGTTTCCTCTGGGTACTCTGGTTTCCTCCCACATTTACAAAGACATACTGCTAGGGAATCTAGATTGTGAGCCCCATCGGGGACAGTGGCAATAATGTCTGTAAAGCGCTGTGAAAATAATAGCGCTATATAAATGACTAAAAATAAATAAAAATAAATATTACCAGCATATAGGGACCCCATGATACCACATACAAGGAGAAATACTGCCACGCCATGACCAGACCACAAATTACCAACACATAGTGCCCGAATACTACAATATTGATTATGAATACAAATGTAATACTATTGTAGGAACTCAAGGATTCTGATAGCATGGGGCAATGAACAGACAGAGACGGGTTTCTTTAGTGCAAATAGTGTATTTGTACAACAGCAATAACACCCAAAACAATATACTGTTAACCCACAGTGTCCTGGAATGAAACGAGTCCTTGAAACATATACAGCAAATCGGCAGAGTTCTTAAGGCAGAGTCCTCAGCAAGGTGATCAAAAGGTGAGTGTGACAGGTGACGTGGTGCAGATCCAAACACTGTCAGTGCAGAAAGAGTCAAATCCAGGTATGAAGTAAACACAGGGAAGTCCAGAATAAGTCCACAAGTTCATCCCAGGTATGACATGAACACAGGTAAGTCCAGAAACTAGTTCACAAGTTGATCCCAGATGTGGCATAAACACGAGTAAGTTCAGAAACAGGTTCACATTAACCCCTTCCCGACCTGTGACACAGCGTATGCGTCATGAAAGTCGGTGCCAATCCGACCTGTGACGCATATGCTGTGTCACAGAATGATCGCGTCCCTGCAGATCGGGTGAAGGGGTTAACTCCCATTTTACCCGATCTGCAGAGACAGGGGGAGTGGTACTTCAGCCCAGGGGGGGTGGCTTCACCCCCCCGTGGCTACGATCGCTCTGATTGGCTGTTGAAAGTGAAACTGCCAATCAGAGCGATTTGTAATATTTCACCTATGAAAATGGTGAAATATTACAATCCAGCCATGGCCGATGCTGCAATAGCATCTGCCATGGCTGGAGACCCCAATCTGCCCCCACCCCACCGATCACCTCCCCAGTCGTCCTTTTTGCCCCGATCTCCGTTCCGCTCCCCTCCTCCCTCCTGTCGGCTCCCCCGGTCCTCCTGTCCGCACCCCAGGTCCTCCGATCCCTCCCCCGTGTTCCAATCCCACCCCCCCATACTTACCTAGCTCCGATGTCCCTCCCGGTGTCCGGCCGTCTTCTTCATGGGCGCCGCCATCTTGGAAAATGGCGGGCGCATGCGCAGTGCGCCCGCCGAATCTGCCAGCCGGCAGATTCGTTCCTGCACATTTTGGTCGCTGTGATAAGTTCTATCACAGCGATCAAAATAAAAAAAATAGTAAATAAATCCCCCCCCTTTATCACCCCCATAATAAAATATAGAAAATATAATTATTTTTATTGTTTTTCCATTAGGGTTAGGGGTAGGGTTAGAGGTAGGGTTAGGGGTAGGGTTAGGGGTAGGGTTGCACTTAGGGTTGCACTTAGGGCTAGGGTTGCACTTAGGGTTGCACTTAGGGCTAGGGTTGCACTTAGGGTTGCACTTAGGGTTGCACTTAGGGCTAGGGTTGCACTTAGGGTTGCACTTAGGGTTGCACTTAGGGCTAGGGTTGCACTTAGGGTTGCACTTAGGGTTGCACTTAGGGCTAGGGTTGCACTTAGGGTTGCACTTAGGGTTGCACTTAGGGATAGGGTTGCACTTAGGGTTGCACTTAGGGTTGCACTTAGGGCTAGGGTTGCACTTAGGGCTAGGGTTGCACTTAGGGTTGCACTTAGGGTTGCACTTAGGGTTGCACTTAGGGCTAGGGTTGCACTTAGGGTTGCACTTAGGGTTGCACTTAGGGCTGCACTTAGGGTTGCACTTAGGGCTAGGGTTGCACTTAGGGTTGCACTTAGGGTTGCACTTAGGGCTAGGGTTGCACTTAGGGCTAGGGTTGCACTTAGAGTTGCACTTAGGGTTGCACTTAGGGCTAGGGTTGCACTTAGGGCTAGGGATGCACTTAGGGCTAGGGATGCACTTAGGGCTAGGGATGCACTTAGGGCTAGGGTTGCACTTAGGGCTAGGGTTGCACTTAAGGCTAGGGTTGCACTTAGGGCTAGGGATGCACTTAGGGCTAGGGTTGCACTTAGGGCTAGGGTTAGAATTAGGGTTAGAATTAGGGTTAGAATTAGGGTTAGGGTTGGAATTAGGGTTAAAATTAGGCTATGTGCACACGGTGCGGATTTGGCTGCGGATCCGCAGCGGATTGGTCGCTGCGGATTCGTATCAGTTTTCCATCACGTTTACAGTACCACGTAAACCTATGGAAAACCAAATCCGCTGTGCCCATGGTGCGGAAAATACAGCGCGGAAACGCTGCATTGTATTTCCCGCAGCATGTCAATTCTTTGTGCAATTCTGCAGCGTTTTACACCTGCTCCATAATAGGAATCCGCAAGTGAAATCCACACAAAAAACACTGGAAATCCGCGGTAAATCAGCAGGTAAAGCGCAGTGCGTTTTACCTGCAGATTTTTCAAAAACTGCGGAAAAATCCACACAAATCCGCAACGTGAGCACATAGCCTTAGGGTTAGGGTTGGAATTAGGGGTAAGACTAGGGTTAGGGGTGTGTTGGGGTTAGGGTTGTGGTTAGGGTTGGGATTAGAGTTAGGGGTGTGTTGGGGTTAGTGTTGGAGTTAGAATTGAGGGGTTTCCACTTTTTAGGCACATCAGGGGGTCTCCAAACGTGACACGGCGCCACCATTGATTCCAGCCAATCTTGCGTTGAAAAAGTAAAATGGTGCTCTCTCCCTTCCGAGCCCCGACGTGTGCCCAAACAGTGGTTTACCCCCACATATGTGGTACCAGCGTACTCAGGAGAAACTGATCAACAACTTTTGGGGTCCAATTTCTCCTGTAACCCTTGGGAAAATAAAAAATTGTGGGCTAAAAAATTATTTTTGAGGAAAGAAAAATGATTTTTTATTTTCACGGCTCTGCGTTATAAACTTCTGTGAAGCACTTGGGGGTTCAAAGTGCTCACCACACATCTAGATAAGTTCCCTTGGGGGTTTAGTTTCCAAAATGGAGTCACTTGTGGGGGGTTTCTACTGTTTAGGCACATCAGGGGCTCTGCAAACGCAACGTGACGCCCGCAGAGCATTCCATCAAAGTCTGCATTTCAAAACATCACTACTTCACTTCCAAGCCCCGGCATGTGCCCAAACAGTGGTTTACCCCAACATATGGGGTATCAGCATACTCAGGAGAAACTGAACAACAACTCTTGGGGTCAAATTTCTCCTGTTACCCTTGGGAAAATAAAAAAATCAGGGCTAAAAAAATTTTTTTTGAGGAAAGAAAACGTATTTATTATTTTCACAGCTCTGCGTTATAAACTTCTGTGAAGCACTTAGGGGTTCAAAGTGCTCACCACACATCTAGATAAGTTCCTTTGGGGGTCTAGTTTCCAAAATGGGGTCACTTGTGGGGGGTTTCTACTGTTTAGGCACATCAGGGGCTCTGCAAATGCAACGTGACGCCCGCAGAGCATTCCATCAAAGTCTGCATTTCAAAACGTCACTACTTCCCTTCCGAACCCCGACGTGTGCCCAAACAGTGGTTTGCCCCCACATATGGGGTATCAGCATACTCAGGAGAAACTGGACAACAACTCTTGGGGTCAAATTTCTCCTGTTACCCTTGGGAAAATAAAAAAATCAGGACTAAAAAAATTGTTTTTGAGGAAAGAAAACGTATTTATTATTTTCACGGCTCTGCGTTATAAACTTCTGTGAAGCACTTAGGGGTTCAAAGTGCTCACCACACATCTAGATAAGTTCTTTTGGGGGTTTAGTTTCCAAAATGGGGTCACTTGTGGGGGGTTTCTACTGTTTAGGCACATCAGGGGCTCTGCAAACGCAACGTGACGCCCGCAGAGCATTCCATCAAAGTCTGCATTTCAAAACGTCACTACTTCCCTTCCGAACCCCGGCGTGTGCCCAAACAGTGGTTTACCCCCACATATGGGGTATCAGCGTACTCAGGAGAAACTGGACAACAACTATTGGGGTCAAATTTCCCCTGTTACCCTTTGGAAAATAAAAAATTCAGGGCTAAAAAAAAATTTTTGAGAAAAGAAATTTTTTTTTTTATTTTCATGGCTCTGCGTTATAAACTTCTGTGAAGCACTTGGGGGTTCAAAGTGCTCACCACACATCTAGATTAGTTCCTTGGGAGGTCTAGTTTCCAAAATGGGGTCACTTATGGGGAAGCTCCAATGTTTAGGCACACAGGGGCTCTCCAAACGCGACATGGTGTCCGCTAATGATTGGAGCTAATTTTCCATTCAAAAAGCCAAATGGCGTGCCTTCCCTTCCAAGCCCTGCCGTGCACCCAAACAGTGGTTTACCCCCACATATGGGGTATCATCGTACTCAGGACAAACTGGACAACAACATTTGGGGTCCAATTTCTCCTGTTACCCTTGGGAAAATAAAAAATTCTGGGCTAAAAATCATTTTTGAGGAAAGAAAAAATATTTTTTATTTTCACGGCTCTGCGTTATAAACTTCTGTGAAGCACTTGTTGGTTTAAAGTGCTCACTATGCATCTAGATAAGTTCCTTGGGGGGTCTAGTTTCCAAAATGGGGTCACTTGTGGGGGAGCTCCAATGTTTAGGCACACAGGGGCTCTCCAAACGCGACATGGTGTCCGCTAACGATTGGAGCTCATTTTCCATTCAAAAAGTCAAATGGCGCGCCTTCCCTTCCGATCCTTGCCATGCGCCCAAACAGTGGTTTACCCCCACATATGAGGTATCGGCGTACTCAGGAGAAATTGCCCAACAAATTTTAGGATCCATTTTATCCTGTCGCCCATGTGAAAATTAAAAAATTGAGGCTAAATAATTTTTTTGTGAAAAAAAAGTACTTTTTCATTTTTACGGATCAATTTGTGAAGCACCTGAGGGTTCAAAGTGCTCACTATGCATCTAGATAAGTTCCTTGGGGGGTCTACTTTCCAAAATGGGGTCACTTGTGGGGAAGCTCCAATGTTTAGGCACACAGGGGCTCTCCAAACGCGACATGGTGTCCGCTAACGATGGAGATAATTTTTCATTCAAAAAGTCAAATGGCGCTCCTTCCCTTCCGAGCCTTACCTTGTGCCCAAACAGTGGTTTACCCCCACATGTGAGGTATCAGTGTACTCAGGAGAAATTGCCCAACAAATTTTAGGATCCATTTTATCCTGTTGCCCATGTGAAAATTAAAAAATTGAGGCTAAAATAATTTTTTTGTGAAAAAAAAGTACTTTTTCATTTTTACGGATCAATTTGTGAAGCACCTGGGGGTTTAAAGTGCTCACTATGCATCTAGATAAGTTCCTTGGGGCGTCTAGTTTCCAAAATGGGGTCACTTGTGGGGGAGCTCCAATGTTTAGGCACACGGGGGCTCTCCAAACGCGACATGGTGTCCGCTAAAGATTGGAGCCAATTTTTCATTCAAAAAGTCAAATGGCGCTCCTTCCCTTCCGAGTTCTGCCGTGCGCCCAAACAGTGGTTTACCCCCACATATGAGGTATCAGCGTACTCAGAACAAATTGGACAACAACTTTCGTGGTCCAGTTTCTCCTTTTACCCTTGGGAAAATAAAAAATTGTTGCTAAAAGATCATTTTTGTGACTAAAAAGTTAAATGTTCATTTTTTCCTTCCATGTTGCTTCTGCTGCTGTGAAACACCTGAAGGGTTAATAAACTTCTTGAATGTGGTTTTGAGCACCTTGAGGGGTGCAGTTTTTAGAATGGTGTCACTTTTGGGTATTTTCAGCCATATAGAACCCTCAAATTGACTTCAAATGTGAGGTGGTCCCTAAAAAAAATGGTTTTGTAAATTTTGTTGTAAAAATGAGAAATCACTGGTCAAATTTTAACCCTTATAACTTCCTAGCAAAAAAAAATGTTGTTTCCAAAATTGTGCTGATGTAAAGTAGACATGTGGGAAATGTTATTTATTAACTATTTTGTGTCACATAACTCTCTGGTTTAACAGAATAAAAATTCAAAATGTGAAAATTGCAAAATTTTCAAAATTTTCGCCAAATTTCCATTTTTTTCACAAATAAACGCAGAAATTATCGACCTAAATTTACCACTAACATGAAGCCCAATATGTCACGAAAAAAGAATCTCAGAATCGCTAGGATCCGTTGAAGCGTTCCCGAGTTATTACATGATAAAGGGACACTGGTCAGAATTGCAAAAAACGGCAAGGTCATTAAGGCCAAAATAGGCTGGGTCATGAAGGGGTTAAAGTATTATACTGGTGTTGTTTCCAACAGCTCCCACCGGGGGGAGTAAATGAAGGATTAAGTAGCAACACACAGTCCAAAAACAAAGTCCCAAAACATAGTTCCAAAAACACAGTTCTTACCAGGAGGAATGAACCAAGGGTTAAGTTCCAAGTCAGCAGACTAATGATAACATAGAGAGTGTAGCTTACATATGCAGGAAATGTCCAGAGCCAGAGGTAGAGACACACTCAGAATCAGCAGCTGAGCTGAAGGAGAACAGAATCAGAATACTCCAGCAAAGAGGCTGACACCTGACCCGTGTTTCAAACAAACGAACAGGAAGTAGGGCAGACAAAAACTGCAAACTCCATCTTAACAAAGGGCAAAATCATTCACAAGGTGACTTAGAAAACCCAGAATACTGACAACAAACCACAATACTAACAACACTGTTATTACCACCAGTGACAATGTACACAGTACCTCTGTACATAGTGTCAATGTACAGGTAATACAGTGATCACCAGTGACATTACACACAGGAGCTCTGTATATAGTGTCAGTGTACACATAATACAGTGATCACCAGTGACATTATACAAAGAGCTCTGTACACAGTATATATTGTAAGTGTACAAGCAACACACTGACTCACCAGTGATATCTGTAATTGAGGTATTTTTTCTTCATCCAGTGCAGACCGCCATTACTTCTTCCAGCAAAGACTCGTCTCTGCAGAAAATAACACAGTTAGCTATAGCTGATCGCTTCCAGAGCACATTCCCCACTATTTTCCTCGACTTCTATACTATGTAAGATGAAGAAAAAAAAGACATAGGGAAGTCCAGAACAAGTCCACAAGTTCATCCCAGGTATGACATGAACACAGGTAAGTCCAGAAACTAGTTTACAAGTTGATCCCAGATGTGGCATAAACACGGGTAAGTTCAGAAACAGGTTCACATTAAAGTATTATACTGGTGTTGTTTCCAACAGCTCCCACGGGGGGAGTAAATGAAGGATTAAGTAGCAACATACAGTCCAAAAACAAAGTCCCAAAACATAGTTCCAAAAACATAGTTCTTACCAGGAGGAATGAACCAAGGGTTAAGTTCCAAGTCAGCAGGCTAATGATAACATAGAGAGTGTAGCTTACATATGCACGTCTCTTTTTTTTAATTTTTCCTCCTCCTCCTTCTCCTCCTCCCTGGGTCGGGGCCCACCGGGCATTTCACCGGTATCCCGGTGGGCCAGTCTGACCCTGGACACCGCCCAGAAAGCCATGGAGAGAAGAAGGAGGAGGACAAGGGAAAGCGTGGCCACAGCATGGCTGCACGCTACCCGGTAACCATAATGGCGGACAGCAGTGGAGGAACGCCAAAACCTGCAGACACCTACGGAGATGTCCCCGGTCCGCAGCATCAAGAAACCTCGGACCTGAAGCCTACACTGGATCCGGAACTCCTCACCGCAGAGATGGCAGAGTTGGCCCAGCGACTTCTGCAGACCCAGATGACAATGGTGGCCGCATGGAAGGAGTCCCTGGTCCGGAGAATGACGACTGCCCAGCCTCAACGACAATACTCATCAGCCGCTCTCCAAGCCCTGGTGGAGCCTGTGCCTTTGACCTCGGTGGAGCCGGAAAGCAAGGAACTACCAGAAAAGGTAACACAGCCTATGGAGAACCTGGAGCCAGCAATTGTAACACCGATGGAGCCAGAAAGTGAGACACGGCCGGAAAGTGAGACAACACTGATGGAGAACCCAGAGCCCACACCTGTGACCCCAGCGGAGCCGAAAAGTGAGCCACCACAATCAAACATGATGACATCGCCGCACCAGGCCCTGCAGCTTGTGGACAATGAGCCACAACAAGCAATCCTGACCCCTGCGGAGGAGGAAAAAGACACTGGCACCAGCGAGACAGGTATGAAAACTGCCCCGGTAGCTGAAGACACCTTAGTGGGACCCCTAGTGTTATGACCCCAATGGCGAGGGTCTCAGAGGAACAAGTAAGTCTGCGAAGTACAAAAATCCAGCTCATAGGGCAGTGGTAACTGGGTTGACCATATATCTACTCCTAACGCCAACACTAGAAGTAGCCGGGGAACATGCCTACGTTGGTCGCTAGATGTCTCGCGCCAGCCGGAGGACTAACTACCCCTAGAAGAGGAAAACAAAGACCTCTCTTGCCTCCAGATAATAGACCCCAAAAGTTGGATACAAGCCCCCCACAAATAATAACGGTGAGGTAAGAGGAAATGACAAACACAGAGATGAACTAGGTTTAGCAAAGAGAGGCCCACTTACTAATAGCAGAATGTAATAAGATAACTTATATGGTCAACAAAAACCCTATCAAAATTCCACACTGGAAATTCAAGAACCCCCGAACCGTCTAACGGCCCGGGGGAGAACTCCAGCCTCCCTAGAGCTTCCAGCAAGGTTAGGATACAGATTATGTACAAGCTGGACAAAAATGCAAACAAAAACAAATAGCAAAAAGCAAGAAAGCAGACTTAGCTTAATCTAGCAGGAACCAGGATCAGTAGACAAGAGCACAGCAGATTAGCTCTGATTACAACGTTGCCAGGCATTGAACTGAAGGTCCAGGGAGCTTATATAGCAACACCCCTGAACTAACGGCCCAGGTGAGCATACAAGGGATGACTGACATACCCAGAGTCAAATCACTAGTAACCACTAGAGGGAGCCAAAAAGCAAATTCACAACAGTACCCCCCCCTTAGTGAGGGCTCACCGAACCCTCACCAAGACCACCAGGGCGATCAGGATGAGCGGCGTGAAAGGCACGAACCAAATCGGCCGCATGCACATCAGAGGCGACCACCCAGGAATTATCCTCCTGACCATAGCCCTTCCACTTGACCAGGTACTGAAGCCTCCGCCTGGAGAGATGAGAATCTAAGATCTTCTCCACCACGTACTCCAACTCGCCCTCAACCAACACCGGAGCAGGAGGCTCCGCAGAAGGGACCACAGGCACAACGTACCGCCGCAACAAGGACCTATGAAATACGTTGTGAATGGCAAACGACACCGGAAGATCCAGGCGAAAGGATACAGGATTAAGGATTTCCAATATCTTGTAAGGACCAATGAAGCGAGGCTTAAATTTGGGAGAGGAGACCTTCATAGGAACAAATCGAGAAGACAGCCATACCAAATCCCCAACGCGAAGTCGGGGACCCACACCGCGGCGGCGGTTGGCAAAACGCTGAGCCTTCTCCTGTGACAACTTCAAGTTGTCCACCACATGACTCCAGATTCGCTGCAACCTATCCACCACAGAATCCACCCCAGGACAGTCAGAAGGCTCCACATGTCCCGAGGAAAAACGAGGATGGAAACCAGAGTTGCAGAAAAATGGCGAAACCAAGGTGGCGGAACTAGCCCGATTATTAAGGGCAAATTCAGCCAACGGCAAGAAGGTCACCCAATCATCCTGATCAGAAGAGACAAAACACCTCAAATAAGCCTCCAGAGTCTGATTAGTTCGCTCCGTTTGTCCGTTAGTCTGGGGATGAAAAGCGGATGAAAACGACAAATCAATGCCCATCCTACCACAAAAGGATCGCCAGAACCTGGAAACAAACTGGGATCCTCTGTCCGACACAATATTCTCAGGAATGCCGTGCAAACGAACCACGTTCTGGAAGAACACAGGAACCAGATCAGAAGAGGAGGGCAGCTTAGGTAAAGGAACCAAATGGACCATCTTGGAGAAACGATCACATATCACCCAGATGACAGACATGCCCTGAGACACCGGAAGATCAGAAATGAAATCCATAGAGATGTGTGTCCAAGGTCTCTTCGGGACAGGCAAGGGCAAGAGCAACCCGCTGGCACGAGAACAGCAAGGCTTAGCTCGAGCACAAGTTCCACAGGACTGCACAAATGACCGCACATCCCTTGACAAGGAAGGCCACCAAAAGGACCTGGCCACCAGATCTCTGGTGCCAAAAATTCCCGGATGCCCTGCCAACACTGAGGAATGAACCTCGGAAATGACTCTGCTGGTCCATTTAGCAGGCACAAACAATCTGTCAGATGGACAAGAGTCAGGCCTACCAGCCTGAAATCTCTGCAACACATGCCGCAGATCAGGAGAAATAGCTGACAAGATAACTCCTTCCTTAAGAATACCCACAGGTTCAGCGACTCCAGGAGCATCAGGCACAAAGCTCCTAGACAGAGCATCGGCCTTCACATTCTTAGAACCTGGTAAACACGAGACCACAAAGTCAAAACGGGAGAAAAACAATGACCAGCGGGCCTGTCTAGGATTCAGGCGTTTAGCAGACTCGAGATACATCAGATTTTTGTGATCAGTCAAGACCACCACACGATGCTTAGCACCCTCGAGCCAATGACACCACTCCTCAAATGCCCACTTCATGGCCAACAACTCCCGATTGCCCACATCATAATTTCGCTCTGCCGGCGAAAACTTCCTGGAAAAAAAAGCACAAGGTCTCATAGTAGAGCAACCAGGGCCTCTCTGCGACAAAACGGCCCCTGCCCCAATCTCCGAAGCATCCACCTCCACCTGAAAGGGAAGTGAGGTGTCAGGTTGGCACAAAACAGGCGCCGAAGTAAACCGGCGTTTCAACTCCTGGAAAGCCTCCACGGCAGCAGGAGCCCAGTTAGCTACATCAGAGCCTTTCTTGGTCATATCCGTCAATGGTTTAACAACGCCAGAAAAATTTGCGATAAAACGACGGTAGAAGTTAGCAAAACCCAAGAACTTCTGAAGACTCTTAACTGACGAGGGTTGAGTCCAATCATGAATAGCTCGGACCTTGACTGGGTCCATCTCCACAGCAGAAGGGGAAAAAATGAACCCCAAAAAGGGAACCCTCTGTACACCAAAGAGACACTTTGAGCCTTTAACAAACAAAGAATTTTCACGCAAAATCTTAAAAACCATCCTGACCTGCTCCACATGCGAGTCCCAATCATCAGAAAAAACCAGAATATCATCCAGATAAACAATCAAAAATTTATCCAGATACTTCCGGAAAATGTCATGCATGAAGGACTGAAAAACTGAAGGTGCATTAGAGAGCCCAAATGGCATCACCAAGTACTCAAAATGACCTTCGGGCGTATTGAATGCGGTTTTCCATTCATCGCCTTGCTTAATGCGCACAAGGTTGTACGCACCACGAAGGTCTATCTTGGTGAACCACTTGGCACCTTTAATCCGGGCAAACAAGTCTGACAACAGCGGCAAAGGATACTGAAATTTGACAGTGATCTTGTTTAAAAGCCGATAGTCAATACAAGGCCTCAAAGATCCGTCCTTTTTGGCCACAAAAAAGAATCCCGCACCAAGAGGGGAAGAAGAAGGACGGATATGCCCCTTCTCAAGAGACTCCTTGATATATGAACGCATCGCGGTATGTTCAGGTACCGACAAATTAAACAGTCTCCCCTTAGGAAACTTACTGCCAGGAATCAAATCTATTGCACAGTCATATTCCCTATGAGGAGGCAGTGCACTAGACTTAGACTCGCTGAAGACATCCTGATAATCAGACAAATACGCCGGAACTTCCGAAGGCGTAGAAGAAGCAATAGACAAGGGCAGGGAATCTCCATGAATTCCATGGCAGCCCCAACTTGACACCGACATTGCCTTCCAGTCCAAGACTGGATTATGGGTCTGTAACCATGACAAACCCAAAACAACCAAATCATGCATCTTATGCAGAACAAGAAAACGTATCACCTCCCGATGTTCGGGAGTCATGCACATGGTAACCTGTGTCCAAAACTGCGGTTTATTTTTTGCCAAAGGCGTAGCATCAATACCCCTAAGAGGGATAGGATTTTCTAATGGCTCCAGAACAAAACCGCAGCGCTTGGCAAATGACAGATCCATCAGACTCAGGGCAGCACCTGAGTCTACAAACGCCATGACAGGATACGATGACAGTGAGCAAATCAAAGTTACAGATAGAATAAATTTAGGTTGCAAATTACCAATGGCGACAGGACTAACAACCCTAGTAAGACGTTTAGAGCATGCTGAGATAACATGTGTAGAATCACCACAGTAGTAACACAAGCCATTCTGGCGTCTATGAATTTTCCGCTCATTTCTAGTCAGGATTCTATCACATTGCATTAAATCAGGTGCCTGTTCAGACAACACCATGAGGGAATTTGCGGTTTTGCGCTCCCGCAACCGCCGGTCGATTTGAATTGCCAGGGCCATGGAATCATTCAGACCTGTGGGAATGGGAAAACCCACCATCACATTCTTAATGGCTTCAGAAAGGCCATTTCTGAAATTTGCAGCCAATGCACACTCGTTCCACTGGGTCAGCACGGACCATTTCCGAAATTTTTGGCAATACACTTCAGCCTCGTCCTGGCCCTGAGACATAGCCAGCAAGGCTTTTTCTGCCTGAATCTCAAGATTGGGTTCCTCATAAAGCAAACCGAGCGCCAGAAAAAACGCATCAATATCAGCCAATGCCGGATCTCCTGGCGCCAGCGAGAAGGCCCAATCCTGAGGGTCGCCCCGTAAAAAAGAAATAACAATTTTCACTTGCTGAGCGGAGTCTCCAGATGAACAGGGTCTCAGGGACAAAAACAATTTACAATTATTCCTGAAATTTCTAAATTTAAATCGGTCTCCGGAAAACAGTTCAGGAATCGGTATCTTAGGTTCTGACATAGGATTTCTGATAACATAATCTTGTATGCCCTGCACACGAGCAGTAAGCTGATCCACACCCGTAATCAAGGTCTGGACATTCCTGTCTGCAGCAAACACAAGCCACTCAGAGGTAAAGGGGAAAAGAAAAAAAAAATTGAGAAAAAGAAAAAAAAAAACTCAGAATTTTCTTTCTTATAATCCCGCTTCTGCAATGCATTTAACATTTAATACTGGCCTGGCAAACTGTTATGACCCCAATGGCGAGGGTCTCAGAGGAACAAGTAAGTCTGCGAAGTACAAAAATCCAGCTCATAGGGCAGTGGTAACTGGGTTGACCATATATCTACTCCTAACGCCAACACTAGAAGTAGCCGGGGAACATGCCTACGTTGGTCGCTAGATGTCTTGCGCCAGCCGGAGGACTAACTACCCCTAGAAGAGGAAAACAAAGACCTCTCTTGCCTCCAGATAATAGACCCCAAAAGTTGGATACAAGCCCCCCACAAATAATAACGGTGAGGTAAGAGGAAATGACAAACATAGAGATGAACTAGGTTTAGCAAAGAGAGGCCCACTTACTAATAGCAGAATGTAGTAAGATAACTTATATGGTCAACAAAAACCCTATCAAAATTCCACACTGGAAATTCAAGAACCCCCGAACCGTCTAACGGCCCGGGGGGAGAACTCCAGCCTCCCTAGAGCTTCCAGCAAGGTTAGGATACAGATTATGTACAAGCTGGACAAAAATGCAAACAAAAACAAATAGCAAAAAGCAAGAAAGCAGACTTAGCTTAATCTAGCAGGAACCAGGATCAGTAGATAAGAGCACAGCAGATTAGCTCTGATTACAACGTTGCCAGGCATTGAACTGAAGGTCCAGGGAGCTTATATAGCAACACCCCTGAACTAACGGCCCAGGTGAGCATACAAGGGATGACTGACATACCCAGAGTCAAATCACTAGTAACCACTAGAGGGAGCCAAAAAGCAAATTCACAACACCCTAGCAACTCCACCGACTTTACCACCTGGCCAGGTAGTGACCACAGCCATTACCTGGGACCGCATCACAGACTTTGGGGGTAAGTTAGCCGCCTGTTGTGAATTCCGTTCTCGGGCTCCCTCCTGTGGTCATGAGTGGTACTGTGTGAGTTTGGTCTTGGGCTCCCTCTGGTGGCCTTTAGCGATATGGCTGGTCTTGGCTGGGCTCAGCTGTTTCATCTCCTGCTAGGCTGGGCCTATTTAACTCACCTGGACCTTTACTTGTCGCCTGCTGTCGGTGTATTCAGTCCTGATCCTGTGCTCTCCTGAATATTCCTTGTGACCAGTCTCCTGCTATGAGAAGCTAAGTTTGCTTGTTCAGTTTCTCATTATTTCCTTGAAAACGTTTCTCATTATATTATGAGTTCAGCCCAGCTTGCTTTTATGTGATTTTTTGCTTGCTGGTTAGTTCTGGGGTGCAGAGTGTGCCCCTCACATCGTGAGTCGGTGTGGGGGTTCTTGTATTCTCTGCGTGGTTTACTTTTGATAGTTTTTGTACTGACCGCACAGACACCTATCTATTTTCTGCCTATCTAGTATTAGCGGGCCTCATTTGCTAAATCTGTTTCATCTCTACATTTGTGTTTTCCCCTTGACTCACCGTTATTATTTGTGGGGGGCTATCTAAAACTTTGGGGTACATTTCTCTGAGGCAAGTGAGGTCTTTGCTTTCTCTCTAGGGGTAGTCAGTTTCTCAGGCTGTGACGAGACGTCTAGGTTTTCAGGTAACGTTCCACAGCTGCCTTTAGTGTGTTTGGATAGGATCAGGATTGCGGTCAGTATAGCTTCCACATCCCCAGAACTTGTCCTATATACTCAGGGTATATTTGTCAGGTCAGTTTGAGATCCTACCACCAGGATCATAACAGTACAGCAGGCCCGAAAGTGTTAATGCAGCTAAAGAGGGAGAAGAGAAATCTTAAGGTCATTTTTTTTTTTTTTCCTCTGCACTGTGTTTTGCCTCTCTCCTCCCCTTAATCTCTGGGTGGTTCTGTATGCAGCTACTAATATGGACATTCAGAGTCTGTCTTCTAGAGTGGATCATCTCACTGCAAGGGTACAGGGCATTCAGGATTATGTAATCCGCAGTCCTATGTCAGAGCCTAAAATACCTATTCCTGAGCTGTTCTCCGGAGATAGATCTAGGTTTTTGAACTTTAAGAATAATTGTAAGTTATTTCTTTCTCTAAGACCTCGCTCATCTGGCGACTCTGTTCAGCAAGTCAAAATTGTTATTTCTTTGTTGCGAGGTGACCCTCAAGATTGGGCATTCTCTTTGGCGCCAGGAGATCCGGTGTTGTGAATTAGACTTTTTTGGCTCCCTCTTGTGGTCACTAGTGATATGACTCTGGGATTGTCTTTCCTCAGTTTGGCACCCACCTGGGTCGTTGTCCAGGGGTGTTGCTATATGAACTTCCTGAATTCTCAGTCTGGTGCCTGGCATCGTTGTAATCAGTCCTTTCTGTTTGCTCCTGTCTGCTGGTCCTGGTTCTTGCAAAATTAAGCTAAGTCTTGCTTCCTTGTTTTTTGGTTATTTGCATTGCTCTTATTTTTTGTCCAGCTTGTACTAAATGTGATTCCTGATTTTACTGGAAGATCTAGGGGGCTGGTATTCTCCCCCCGGGCCGTTAGACGGTTCGGGGGTTCTTGAATATCCAGCGTGGATATTTTGATAGGGTTTTTGCTGACCGTATAAGTCATCTTACTATATTCTGCTATTAGTCAGTGGGCCTCTCTTTGCTAAATACCTAGTTCATTCTTACGTTTGTCTTTTCTTCTTACCTCACCGTTATTATTTGTTGGGGGCTTGTATCCAACTTTTGGGGTCTTTTCTCTGGAGGCAAGAAAGGTCTATCTTTTCCCTTCTAGGGTTAGTTAGTTCTCCGGCTGGCGCGAGACGTCTAGAACCAACGTAGGCACGTTCCCCGGCTGCTGCTATTTGTGGTGCTAGGATTAGATATACGGTCAGCCCAGTTACCACTGCCCTATGAGCTGGTTTTTTGTGTTTGCAGACTTGGTATTTATTTCTGAGACCCTCTGCCATTGGGGTCATAACAATCCGGCACTGCTAAATGTTGATGCGTTTTTTCTGGCGCTTGGAGTGCTTTATGAGGAACCAAATCTGGTAGACCAAGCAGAGAAGGTTTTGCTGGCTCTCTCTCAGGGTCGGGATGAAGCAGAGGTTTATTGTCAGAAGTTTAGGAAGTGGTCAGTGCTCACTCAGTGGAATGAGTGCACCCTGGCGGCGATTTTCAGAAAGGGTCTTTCTGAAGCCCTTAAAGATGTTATGGTGGAGTTCCCCACGCCGATGGGTCTGAATGAGTCAATATCTTTGGCCATTCAGATTGATCGGCGTTTGCGGGAGCGCAAACCTGTGCACCCTCTGGCGGTATTTTCTGAGCAGAAACCTGAGCCTATGCAATGTGACAGGATTCTGACCAGAGTTGAACGGCAAAACCACAGACGTCAGAATGGGTTGTGCTTTTACTGTGGTGATTCTGCTCATGTTATCTCAGCATGCTCTAAGCGCACAAAAAGGGTTGCCAAGTTTTTCACCATTGGTACTGTACAACCTAAATTCATTTTGTCTGTTACTTTGATTTGCTCTCTGTCATCCTACCCAGTTATGGCTTTTGTGGATTCAGGTGCTGCCCTGAATTTGATGGATTTGACATTTGCCAGGCGCTGTGGTTTTATCTTGGAGCCTTTACAATTCCTTATTCCGCTAAAGGGAATTGATGCTACACCATTGGCCAAGAATAAACCTCAGTACTGGACTCAATTGACCATGTGCATGGCTCCTGTACATCAGGAGGTAATTCGCTTTCTGGTGCTACATAATTTGCATGATGTTGTCGTGTTGGGTCTGCCATGGCTGCAGGCTCATAATCCAGTCCTGGATTGGAAAGCAATGTCTGTGTCAAGTTGGGGGTGCCAGGGGATTCATGGCGATGCTCCCTTGGTGTCAATTGCTTCTTCTACTCCTTCTGAAGTCCCTGAATTTTTGTCGGACTACCAGGATGTATTTGATGAGCCCAAATCCAGTGCCCTACCTCCTCATAGGGATTGTGATTGTGCCATAAATCTGATTCCTGGTAGTAAGTTCCCTAAGGGACGACTTTTTAATTTGTCTGTACCAGAACATACCGCTATGCGGAGTTATATAAAGGAGTCCTTGGAGAAGGGACATATTCGCCCGTCCTCGTCCCCTTTGGGTGCGGGGTTCTTTTTTGTGGCCAGGAAGGATGGTTCTCTGAGACCCTGTATGGATTATCGCCTTCTATATAACATCACGGTCAAATTTCAGTATCCCTTGCCACTGTTGTCCGATCTGTTTGCCCGGATTAGGGGGGCCAGTTGGTTCACCAAGATAGATCTTCGTGGAGCATATAATCTTGTGCGCATAAAGCAGGGTGATGAATGGAAAACAGCATTTAATACGCCCGAAGGCCATTTTGAGTACTTGGTGATGCCTTTTGGGCTTTCTAATGCCCCCTCTTTGTTTCAGTCCTTCATGCACGATATCTTCCGAGAGTACCTGGATAGATTTATGATTGTGTACCTGGATGATATTTTGGTCTTTTCTGATGATTGGGAGTCTCATGTGAAGCAGGTCAGGATGGTATTTCAGGTCCTGCGTGCCAATGCCTTGTTTGTGAAGTGCTCTAAATGTCTCTTCGGAGTCCAGAAGGTTTCCTTTTTGGGCTTTATTTTTTCTCCTTCTACTATCGAGATGGATCCAGTCAAGGTCCAGGCTATTCATGACTGGACTCAACCTACATCTGTGAAGAGTCTTCAGAAGTTCTTGGGTTTTGCTAATTTTTACCGTCGCTTCATCACTAATTTTTCTAGTGTGGTGAAGCCTTTGACGGATTTGACCAAGAAGGGTTCTGATGTGACGAATTGGTCTCCTGCGGCCGTGGAGGCCTTTCAGGAGTTGAAACGTCGGTTTTCTTCGGCTCCTGTCTTGCGCCAGCCCGATGTCTCTCTTCCCTTTCAGGTCAAGGTTGATGCTTCAGAGATTGGAGCAGGGGCTGTTTTGTCGCAGAGAAGCTCTGATGGCTCTGTGATGAGACCATGTGCTTTCTTTTCAAGAAAGTTTTCGCCTGCCGAGCGGAATTATGATGTTGGTAATCAAGAGTTGTTGGCAATGAAGTGGGCATTTGAGGAGTGGCGACATTGGCTTGAGGGAGCCAGGCATCGTGTGGTGGTCTTGACGGATCACAAGAATTTGACTTATCTCGAGTCTGCCAAACGGTTGAATCCGAGACAAGCTCGATGGTCGCTGTTTTTCTCTCGTTTCAATTTCGTGGTTTCATATCTTCCGGGTTCGAAAAACGTGAAGGCTGATGCCCTTTCTAGGAGTTTTGTACCTGACTCCCCGGAAGTTTCTGAACCGACTGGTGTTCTCAAAGAGGGGGTGATTTTGTCTGCTATCTCTCCTGATCTGCGACGGGTGTTGCAGGAGTTTCAGGCCAATAGACCTGACCGTTGTCCACCGGAGAGACTGTTTGTCCCAGACAGATGGACCAGTAGAGTTATTTCCGAGGTTCATTCTTCGGTGTTGGCGGGTCATCCTGGGATTTTTGGTACCAGGGATTTGGTGGCGAGATCCTTTTGGTGGCCTTCCTTGTCGCGGGATGTGCGTTCCTTTGTGCAGTCCTGTGGGATTTGTGCTCGGGCCAAGCCTTCGTGTTCTCGTGCCAGTGGATTGCTTTTGCCGTTGCCTGTCCCGAAGAGGCCTTGGACGCATATTTCCATGGATTTTATTTCGGATCTTCCTGTCTCTCAGAAGATGTCTGTCATCTGGGTGGTTTGTGATCGTTTTTCCAAAATGGTCCATTTGGTACCCTTGCCTAAGTTGCCTTCCTCCTCCGATTTGGTGCCATTGTTTTTTCAGAATGTGGTTCGTTTACATGGTATTCCGGAGAACATTGTGTCCGACAGAGGATCCCAGTTTGTGTCCAGATTTTGGCGATCCTTTTGTGCTAAGATGGGCATTGAATTGTCTTTTTCGTCAGCCTTCCATCCTCAGACGAATGGTCAAACCGAACGAACTAATCAGACCTTGGAAACTTATTTGAGATGTTTTGTTTCTGCTGATCAGGATGATTGGGTGACCTTTTTGCCATTGGCTGAGTTCGCCCTCAATAATCGGGCTAGTTCTGCTACTTTGGTTTCACCTTTCTTTTGCAATTCTGGTTTTCATCCTCGTTTCTCCTCGGGTCAGGTTGAGTCTTCTGACTCTCCTGGGGTGGATTCTGTAGTGGATAGGTTGCAGCAGATTTGGAACCATGTGGTGGACAATTTGACTTTGTCCCAAGAGAAGGCTCAGCGCTTTGCTAACTGCCGTTGCTGTGTGGGTCCCCGACTTCGTGTGGGGGATTTGGTATGGTTGTCTTCTCGTTATGTCCCGATGAAGGTTTCCTCTCCTAAGTTCAAGCCTCGTTTCATCGGTCCTTATAAGATTTTGGAAATCCTCAACCCTGTGTCTTTTCGTTTGGACCTCCCAACATCGTTTGCCATTCATAATGTGTTCCATAGGTCATTGTTGCGGAGATATGTGGTGCCTGTGGTCCCTTCTGTTGATCCTCCTGCTCCGGTCTTGGTCGAGGGGGAGTTGGAATATGTGGTGGAGAAGATCTTGGATTCTCGTATTTCGAGACGGAGGCTTCAGTACTTAGTGAAATGGAAGGGTTATGGTCAGGAGGATAATTCCTGGGTTGTCGCCTCCGATGTCCATGTGGCCGATTTGGTTCGTGCCTTTCATTTGGCTCGTCCTGATCGGCCTGGGAGCTCTGTTGAGGGTTCGGTGACCCCTCCTCAAGGGGGGGGTACTGTTGTGAATTCCGTTCTCGGGCTCCCTCCTGTGGTCATGAGTGGTACTGTGTGAGTTTGGTCTTGGGCTCCCTCTGGTGGCCTTTAGCGATATGGCTGGTCTTGGCTGGGCTCAGCTGTTTCATCTCCTGCTAGGCTGGGCCTATTTAACTCACCTGGACCTTTACTTGTCGCCTGCTGTCGGTGTACTCAGTCCTGATCCTGTGCTCTCCTGAATATTCCTTGTGACCAGTCTCCTGCTATGAGAAGCTAAGTTTGCTTGTTCAGTTTCTCATTATTTCCTTGAAAACGTTTCTCATTATATTATGAGTTCAGCCCAGCTTGCTTTTATGTGATTTTTTGCTTGCTGGTTAGTTCTGGGGTGCAGAGTGCGCCCCTCACATTGTGAGTCGGTGTGGGGGTTCTTGTATTCTCTGCGTGGTTTACTTTTGATAGTTTTTGTACTGACCGCACAGACAACTATCTATTTTCTGCCTATCTAGTATTAGCGGGCCTCATTTGCTAAATCTGTTTCATCTCTACGTTTGTGTTTTCCCCTTGACTCACCGTTATTATTTGTGGGGGGCTATCTAAAACTTTGGGGTACATTTCTCTGAGGCAAGTGAGGTCTTTGCTTTCTCTCTAGGGGTAGTCAGTTTCTCAGGCTGTGAACGTGGCGTCTAGGATTTTAGGAACGCTCCACGGCTGCCTTTAGTGTTTGTGGATAGGATCAGGATTGCGGTCAGTATAGCTTCCACATCCCCAGAACTTGTCCTATATACTCAGGGTATATTTGTCAGGTCAGTTTGAGATCCTACCACCAGGATCATAACAGCCGCCCCTATAGTGCCTGAGTCTTCTCCCTTGAAGTCATGAAGGCCAAAAGAGGCTAAACATTGGAAACACCCACAGGCAGACCTAATGGGATTCCCAATAGAGGCCCAAGCCGCAGCTAATGATGTATAGTTAATGGACAAAGAGGAATACTGCCGACAGCAGATTCTACAACTGGCCAATGAGGGGAAACAGCGCAGAATTAGATGGGACGCTGTGGAGCAAAGGAACCTGCTAGCTAAAGCCCAATCCCGTACAGCTAGATCAATACATATCAGAACAGGAACTGTTATTTCCTTCAACCTGGACAAAGGATGGGGATTTATCAGGGAACAAATAGGACACAGGGAGTTATTCGTCAATCGTAGAGATGTAGAATCACACCTCTTAAGAGGACACCCTGACCATGACTTATACCTTGGTGACAAAGTGACCTATACCCGGCACCATGGAGAAAGGGGATACTATGCCCTACACTTACAAAGGTGCCAAATGCAGCAGACTCATACCCGTGTAGCCACTGAGAGTGAACAGAAAACCTGGGCTACACAGATCTCTTATGATGAACACTTTTCTTAGGAGTCCCATGTTGACCCCCGTGTTAAAGAACTTCCCCAGTCGGGAAGCTGTACACGCCAGGACCTGCCCTGAAAAAAGAAGAATTAAGAGAGACATTCACCTACGTGAAAGTAATGTTTGATTATGTTATGTTGATGTTTTTCCTTGCAGTTTGAAAAAGGACAGTGTTATAAATAGTTTGGCATTGGCACCTGTTCAGGTGCCCCTCATTGATATTGCCATGCGCTGGTAGCATGAGCAGGACTGTGTGTTTACTTGTTTTTCTTTACAGACCTGAAGCAGGACTGCATAGCGCATTAATGCCCCTTGCTATTTAAATATTGCACTGGATTTGTATTTAAAAGTTTGCACTTTCTTTTGCCTGTGTGCACTTGTGTAAGGCTAGTTTCACACTAGCGTTTATCCGGGCCGTGGAGGGATGCGGACTTCCTCCGTGAAGCCCCACCCACTGCCACACCTCTTCGTCAGGTCCGCCTACGGCCATGCTGCTGTATGCGGATGCCGCCGCATGCGTCGTTTTTACGGTGTTGCGTTTTCGTGCAGACGCCGCACTATCCTATCAAAACGACGCATGCGGCGGCATCCGCATACAGTGACATGGCCTGGGTGCCCAATGTTAAAGATAGGGTGCGCACGCCGCATGCAGCTGTAGGCGGAGCTGAACGAAGAAGCGCAACAGTGGGCGGGGCTTCACTGAGGAAGTCCGCATCCCTCCGCAGCCCAGATAAACGCTAGTGTGAAACTAGCCTAAAAATGTTAGGCAATGTTCAAGAATCGTGCCTCCCATAAAGGGATGTTTAAGTTTTTTTTTCACCTGTTGATATGCATATCCAAAAATTGTCTTTTAACCTGTTGTTTATGTTTTCTTTTCCTAGTCCGGGAGTACTGGTGTGTAGTGGACTGTAGCACCCCAGGTAACCGGTTTCTACAGTGATGTTGCCTTTCCTTCGGGGAGGGTAATATCATGCTTGGAGGCAATAGAGTTCTATTTACCAGGTAAGGCACCTACACACAACACATTCCAAATCCAGGCCAGGAGGGGGAGCTCAGGAGCAAGGTTCAGGGGAACTTCCCTCAGCTTTAAGTGTCCTGGTCTGGAGGAGGAGTTAGTTAGTTGGTCCAGGGAGACCAAGCAGGACAGCCTGATAGAGAAACTGAAGGAGAAGGAAGTCTGGATCTGAGAGCAGACAGAGAGGCCGAGCAGCCACGAGGGAGCTGCAACCTCTGGAATGAGTGAGAGAACTCGAAGGGTTGTATGTGGTGGAGCTACAGAGGGAAGGAGCACAGGAGTGGAAAAGGGCTCAGAGGAGAACTGCACACCCTCAGAGCCAGAGCGCAGCAGCCAGGTACCGGGAGCTCGAGGCTTTTGTGGGACTCTAAGACACAGAAAAACACATCATAGAAAGCAAACTCACCAAAACCTTGTCAAATGACAAATGCACTAGCAGGGTGCAGCAGGCTCCCCACTGATAAAGGCTGGAGCAGCACAGGTGCAAGCTACTGATGAGAACAACCACCCACTCACCTAAATAATGGAGGGGTGGGTGCCTAGTAGCAAAAATGCACACAGATAAGGCATGCATAAGACCCTGTTCACACATGTAAGTGTGATGCACAGTGTCTGGACAGCCCATTGATCACACCCATAGTATTAGCAGGCGGGCCGTCCAGCACTATATATATATATATATATATATATATATATATATATATATATATATATGCACCACAGAAAAACCAAGCGAACATAAAGGGGCACTGCTGCACCCTGCAAAAAATGATAAAAAGTGCAATAAAAAGATGAAAAAATTAATGCATATAATACATTAAATGAGGTATTGGTTACAATTTTAACCAAAATGGATAAGCTCGCAACCCAATGTCAAGTGTCCTCATTAACTTGCGAGTCCTACGCTAATATCAAAAATAGCTAACATAGAGAAACTCAAAAAACAAGCTTATCCATTTTGGTCAAAATTGTAAGCAATACGTCATGTATAATATGCATTAATTTTTTCATCTTTTTATTGCACTTTTTATTATTTTTTGCAGGGTGCAGCAGTGCCCCTTTATGTTGGCTTGGTTTTGTGTGGTGCATATATATATATAGTGCTCGACGGCCCGCCTGCTAATACTATGTGCGTGATCAATAGGCTGTCCAGACACTGTGCATGACACCAACCTGTGTGAACAGGGTCTTATGCAAGCCTTATCTGTGTGCATTCTTGCTACTAGGCAGCCAACCCCTCCATTAGTTAGGTGAGTAGGTGGTTGTTCTCAGTAGCTTGCACCTGTGCTGCTCCAGCCTTTATCAGTGGGGGGCCTGCTGCACCCTGCTAGTGCATTTGTCATTTGACAAGGTTTTGGTGACTCTTAGGGTATGTCTCCACGGTACGGATGGGCAGCGGTATCGCCGCAGCGGCGAAGCCGCTCGGCGCTAAGCCCCGCCCCCTTTCTGGGACGCGATCATGCCGGATGTGTTAACTCTTCACATCCGGGATGATCGCTCGCTCCCATAGGGCCCTGTGATATGCCTTGCGGGGACGCTGCGTCCCCGCAAGGTGTACGGACATGCTGCGATCTGAAAAGACGCGCAGCATGTCCGGAGTCGCAGGGCCGCCGCGTGCGGGTTTCCACGCATAGTGGAGACGGGATTTCATAAAATCCCCTCCACTATGCTGGAACATCTGGACGCTGCTTTTTTGACGCTGCAGCTCTGCGCAGCGTCAAAAAAGCAGCGTTTCCTGACCGTGGAAACATACCCTAAGACACAGAGCAGATCAAGAGGGCCCAGAATTGTATGCAATTGGCCCACACCACACCTGAGGAGCAGCAGTACCCGAAGAGCCTGGGGCATGATAGAGTCATGTAAAAGGCTCAAGCTGCCTGTCATGCAGGTACCTGTCCCAGGACAGGGGAAAAGAATGAGGACCTTGTTAGAAAGCTTCAGGCAGCAGGGACCTCACAAAACAGCGCAAGGAGGAAAGGCTCACGGACCTCAACTGGGAAAGAGATTCTACCATTGCCTCTGAGCCGGCCGGACCACAGGACACCTGTACCTGGTACCCTGGACTGTGGACTACTACCACCAGTAAACCAGGTAAAGACTGCAGCGCTCTGTTATTTACTCACTTACCAGCATACACCATCATTGCCATACACTTGGAGCCCAGGGGACCCTGCTTCACCTGTGGGAAGCGTCACCATCTTTCCGCTATATCATCACCCCAGAGGACCCCTTTAAGCGGCGTTGGTCCCCACTGACCGAACACCGCTTTAAAGACCTTTCCCTTCATTTGGGCGCCCAGGGCCACGGACCGGGTCGCAGCCACCGTGACATCCCCTTTAAGAGCGACTGGACCTGGTACCGAGTACCCCGCTGCCCTGGTGGGCGACTCATATGCACCCCTAATTAATACTTGGTTGCACACCCTTTGGCATTGATAGTGGCGTATCTCTGATCCTGAATCCAAGACCAGTGTGTCTGAACTAAGCTCTAAAGTAGTGTCAGCATACCTCAGCAGCTGCAGTACCAGGTTCTGCCCAGAAGTAGTACCTGGTGGCTACCTTCTGCATAAGCCTGATCTTTCCACTAGAGGCTCCAGTAAAGCTGCCTAGCTACACCCCTTCCTGGGTTGGCCTTGTCCTGTGGCACAGTGTGTCCATGAATCCATGTGCGCCACGGCTGGGCATAACAGTCTGCTCTGCCCAGCCATGACCGCAACAACGCACAACACAATTCCCATTACATTACATAACATATCACATCACACGACAGTAAAACTTCTTTCTTCAAGAGGGAAACATGAGCAGCATGTCCATCCCCTTATACATCTATAACTTTTAATGATGCAGCAAGAATTTAATGGGAACCTCTCATTAGATTCATGCTGCCCGAACCACAGGCAACAGAAAAGAGGGCCTGGCTGCATGAGTGAAGCCCAGTATCCGTCTATCAAACGTTGCTACATTTCAGAGAAAACATAGTTTGAAAAGCCGACCAGGAACTGTATAGAGAGATCTGACTTGTCCTATGCGGCCCCCAGCTGGTTTATCACTGCCTGTTCCTGTTGATTATGGCGAGAAAGAAGCGCACTCTTGCTATAATGGAGGTGCAGACTGGATGATTTAATCCACAGACGGCATCATAAAGATAAACAGTCGCACTCAAAAAATCATATCTTTAGTAAAGAAAAAGATTTATTTCAATCACAAAAAAGTGCAATAAATTCACAGTAGTCAGGTCAAATGAGGAAGGCAAAGGTGCAAAGGTAACGTTTCGACCCTTATCTTGGGTCTTTTTCAAACCTTGCTCATGTGGAAGGTCATGAAGTGAAATTGTGCACAAATGGTACAAGAATCCCATTAGGGGCTTGCAATACGCGTTGAGGTAGACAAGATAAGGGTCGAAACGTTACCTTTGCACCTTTGCCTTCCTCATTTGACCTGACTGCGGTGAATTTATTGCACTTTTTTGTGATTGAAATAAATCTTTTTCTTTACTAAAGATATGATTTTTTGAGTGGGACTGTTTATCTTTATGTTCCTGTTGATTGACAGGTGTCCTATGTGTGCACATAGGGAAAGAATTGTCAATTATCTGGAGCCATGCGAGGAGAAGTATTTCAAACTATGCTTTCTATGAAATGCTTCAGCAGCATCAAAAATATCTGGCTGCAATTGTGCATAATGTCAGGTTCCCTTTAACAATGACATTTTCAGAGGGAATCGTACATGATCAGTAATGTGTTTTTAGTGTATACTCAAGGAGAAACTTCACCCTTAGACCGAATGACTACTGTGTCACACTCAACTTTATACATGTCCTTTGTACTAGTAAATGTTTAGCAAATAACTCAAAGGATATCGGCCTATGTTTAAAACTCTATGTTTCCATTTCAAGGTGACAATCCCAAAACATTGATTTTGAGGATGGCGGGTTATTAAATGTGCAAGAATTAATGATTAATGAGCACTAAAATGCTCGGGGGCTTGTTACTCGAATCGAGCAGGTCAGACTCGAGTAATTAGTATAATGGAAGTCAATGGGAAACTCAAGCATTCTTCCTGCTGACCATCCCCGGAGGTCGGGAGGGTAGAAAAATAACCAATACTAGCACAAAAAGAGGATTCAGAGATCCTCCAAAAATTCAGTGTTGATGCCATCTTAACCACATGGGTCCACTGCATCCTGAGTGCATTTGTTTTGGAGGCCTAGGCAGGTAAGCATCTCTGCCTTTTTTGCTATTTTTCTGAGGGTAGAAAAATAGCTGAAATAGATGCAAGAAGTGCTCAAATGGAATGGGAACAGCATGAGGAAGATGCCTGGATGCATTTCTGGCTCCCAGGTTGTTGCTGGGAACAATGTTGTCAGAGTATTACGCCACTTTTATGGACTGACAATAAAATATACCAAACTGAAGATATAATGGATTTTACAGGAAAAAGGCTTAGGAAACATTCTTTCCTTTATAATGACTTGTATAAAATGCAAATAAAAAAAGAGAAAAAAAATGCCTCCTCCATTTCTTAGGTTATTTTCACACATAGCGTTTTTGCAGCATTTTTGCAATTTTTCATTGCTTTCAATGGTGCAAAAATGGTGCAAAAATGCTGAAAAAAATTGACATGCTCCTTATTTAAAAAATGCAGCAGTTTTCCATTTCAGTAAGTAAAAAAAGGAATAAAGACTCAAGTGCATGAGATTTCTGAAATGTTTTCCCATTTGTAAGGAGTGTGACTTCTAGACTGGTGAAAAAATTGAAAGGAGGGATTGCAATGCACTCTGGAATACATGGAAAGGATGGCATCAGAAAACATTTTTTCCCCATTTGGAATGAGTGGGACTCCTAGATGGGTGAATCATAGGCACTATGTGCAAGGGCTTCCAAAAATTAGAGGGAGGCCCTCCAATACACCTTCGCACACACAAAGAGTAGTGCCTCAGAAAACATTTTCATTTAGAAGGAGTGGGACTTTTGTGGCCAATATCAAGGAGTCCCGGATTCGTTGCCACTACTCCAATTTTGCTCCATCTAAGGCGGGCAGCAGTTTCTCTTCTGGCAGCTCAGGGCATCAGGCAGCCCCGAGCCTTCACATAGATTGATTGTAGAAAAGCCGCGGAGACACCATCACGTGTTTCTCAACGAAGGCAATGAATAGCCAGGTCTTTCACCGGGAAGGAACAACCACGGGATGGGCAGCATCCAATAAAGGAAAACCACCTATGCCAAAACATGGTATCCATCCACAGACAGCTGTTTCGGGGTAAGCTATAATGTAATTAAGCTTTGTCAACACCATTAGTGAAAGAATAGCCATTCTTCCTCACAGCAGGTGGCTAGTCAAATTGTACACACTAGAGAGACTAAGCGGAGCCGACCAGTCTAGAATCTTCTGATGGACCCAACCATTGAATAGAAGGTGTGACCCCTACCCCCCTTCATGGGCGGATCCTAGGAGCTCAGACAATTCATTCTTATTTTTGAGATCAGATGTGAGTTGATCCTTAAAGGAGAAGGAGTGGGGATTCTTAGCTGAGGCAAGACCCCACGTCCATCTGTGACTGCAGAAGCGAACGGGGCGAGACTTGAGCTGAGGACATATCTTGTCGTTCGTGAGATTGTTTTGGGATCCCTTGGACTCGTGTGGACTCGTGTGGACTATTGCTTTGTTAGCTGGCACAAGGATTATCGGGAGGTGCCTCCGAATCTGTTCTGTTGGACTCGTGAAAGGACTATTGTTTCGTTTATCGGGTGAGGGTTTACTGGAAAGCACCTCCAGATCTGTTTCTTTACTTGGACTTATTGTGGACTTCTCGTGGACTTGAAGGACATTATGGATATTTGATGTTGTATGCTCCCTGCTTTAATAAATCTCATTGGATCATCCCTCGGCCTGTTGTCCCTTCTTGCTCTGCCGTATACCCCGTCACAAACTGGTTGGCAGAGCAGAAGGAATGGAGGACAATGGCCCAACATCGGGAACCAGCACTGCAGAATACAAGAACTGGACTTTGGGGAGCCTACAATCAAAGGCCCGTGAAGTAGGAGTCCGTTTTAAAGGACTCTCCAAGGAGCAGCTAATTGAGGCTTTGGAAGGAGTTCGCCTGCAAGATGACGCTGAGGAAGGATCCTCACAGCAAATGGAGGAAAGATTGCAGCCAGAGGTAAATACCCAAAAAAGTCAGTGGGCTGTGTGGTACGAGGAGGAGATGGCATTGCTGGGAGAAGAGGCCACCATAGACGATAAGAGGGAGGCCATTCACAGAGCTCAGGAGAGGGAGGCTATTCACAGAGCCGAGGAGAGGGAGGCCATTCACAGAGCTCAGGAGATGGCATTGCTGGAGAGGCAGATCGCTTTGGAAGCAGCTAGAAGCTCCAGACAGACTGTAACCCCAGCACCCACCATGAAGGAACTCCCCAGAGTGTCCCGCAAAGACTTTATGCCCTTTAATGAGGCTGCAGGCGACATTGAGGGCTTCTTCCAGGACTTTGAGCATCAGTGTCGATTAATGGAAGTCCCGGAAAGGGAGCAAGTCCGACATCTTGTGGGGCTCTTAGAGGGTGGAGCTGCCGAAGCCTATAGAGCTATGGACCCTCGGGGGAACCGTGAGTATGCGGAGATTAAACAGACTATTCTAGAACATTATGCTGTGATGCCAGACACTTACAGGACTCAGTTCCGTTCTTTAGCCTGTGATGGGGAAGTGTCTTTTAAGATATATGCTCATAGACTCAAACAAATATGTCATCACTGGCTGGAGGCAGAGGAGGCCTTAACCTGGAACAACTTTCTCCAGGTTATCCTAAAAGAACACTTCTTTGCCCAGTGCCCCGTTGAGATCAGGGAATGGGTGCGTGAGAGGAGACCAGCGACAGTGGAAGAAGCTGCATCTCTCGCTGATGAGGCTCTCACCATCAAGCCTCAGTGGAGGGTTCTGTTAGAGGATCGAGAGAGGCCTGCCAGCTCCACAAAACCGGTGGCCCCCAGTTCTTCTGTCCCCATTGTTCCCCGTTCCTCTAAGCCACCACCTCATGCTGATACCCGTGTAGATGTGCCTCCAGTTGCTTCTACTACGTTTTCTGGAATACGACGAGGAGAGGAAGTAGCAGAGCGCAGGTGTTATGGTTGTGGGCATCCGGGGCATCTGCAGACCTCATGCCCAGCCAGCCCATGGAGGAGTCATCCTCAAACCCCTACAGCACCTTCAGGTGGGAGCCGGCCTCCAGATTCCCTTACCCCTTGCCCAAGAGGACGCCTTGGATGGAGCGAGACCCAGCACAGATGCTATCGATGTGGGCAGCCGGGGCATCTGCAAGCCTCCTGCCCAGCTGTTCAAATGAGGATTGATCCTGTACCCAGTCGTATTATTAATTATGTACAGCCAAGTGCCATGGAGGAAGACGTGTCACCACTACGTGAGGACTGGCCTAGTGCCTCATCCACCAATGTTGCACCACTAGGAGTTTATGGTGTGCGACCCGCAGCTATGACGACTTCTGCTCATCGAGGTAAGCACTTTCAGGAGGTCATGCTGGATGGACAGAGACTTATTGGATTTTGTGACTCAGGGGCTTTCCTCACACTGGCTGATCCCCGAGTGGTTCGGCCTGAGGCAATCCATAGAGGACCTGGGATTGTCATTGAACTGGCTGTTGGACAATGGAGGACTATTCCCACAGCCACTGTGGATCTGAACTTTGGTTTTGGGGTCAGGCGATGTGTGGTTGGGGTGATGGGTGGTCTGCCTGCAGATGTTCTCCTGGGCAATGATGTGGGAGAGCTACGATGCCAATTCGTGGCTGCATGAAGCCACATGTAAGTTACGCTCTGCCTGTGTGTACTTAACCAGCAACCTGTAGAGGTCCCTAGTATGTACACAAATTGGGAGGGGAAGGGATTGTCATGATATGTACTTTTGCCCTGTCCTGTATTTGAATAATATGCCATTTGATGTATGTAACTGTTCTCTGGTTTCTATTAGCTGTAATTTATGTATTTTCTTGTGCTGGGAGTTCACCTGTAACAATATGTCTCCTTCCCCCAATACTTGCAGCCCTAAGGGCCCCTTCACACTGTGCAATCAAAGTCTGAACGAGCGTTCGATTTGTGACGTTTATCCGTCCTCGTTCCGAGGTTGCAAAGTGTGACATGGCGTTACGATTTGCGACGCAGCCCAGCATCGTACGATGTGAAAGAAAGAGCAGAACTTTCTTTCGTCGTAAATGTCCCGCTGTGGCGGTCGAAATCGTAGTATGTGACGGCGGTCATACGAGCTCGTAATGCGACTACGTGGGTTGGGCTTCCGCATACCTGTCTCCTGATTGGGCGTGACGTTTTAGCACGCCCATGCTGGTAATACGTCATGCTCGGAGTCGTAGGACTATGGCGGTGTGAAGGGTAGCGTACGATTGCGACCCGTGACGTTCACATCGCAACTACGTCAGAAAAAGCGTTAACATCGTAGAGTGTGACCGCTGGCTACGAGCTCGTACTGCGATGTCGAATATGACGCAAATGCGTCGTAATCGTAGCAGAATCGACCAGTGTGAAGGTACCCTAAGGTATAATGTAATTAAGCTTTGTCAACACCACTAGTGAAAGAATAGCCATTCTTCCTCACAGCAGGTGGCTAGTCAAATGTACATACTAGATAGACTAAGCGGAGCCGACCAGTCTAGAATCTTCTGATGGACCCGAGCTCTGTCATGCGCCCAAACAGTGGTTTACCCCCACATATAAGGTATCAGCGTACTCAGGACAAATTGTACAACAACTTTTGGGGTCCATTTTCTCCTGTTACCCTTGGTAAAATTAAACAAATTGGAGCTGAAATAAATTTTTTGTGAAAAAAAGTTAAATGTTCATTTTTATTTAAACATTCCAAACATTCCTGTGAAACAGCTGAAGGGTTAATAAACTTCTTGAATGTGGTTTTGAGCACCTTGAGTGCAGTTTTTAGAATGGTGTCACACTTGGTTATTTTCTATCATAAAGACCCCTCAAAATGACTTCAAATGAGATGTGGTCCCTAAAAAAAATGGTGTTGTAAAAATGAGAAATTGCTGGTCAACTTTTAACCCTTATAACTCCCTAAATGGAGTTCCAATTTTGGAACCCTAAATTTGGTTCCAAAATTGTGCTGATGTAAAGTAGACATGTGGGAAATGTTACTTATTAAGTATTTTGTGTGACATATCTCTGTGATTTAATTGCATAAAAATTCAAAGTTGGATAATTGCAAAATTTTCAAAATTTTCGCCAAATTTCCATTTTTTTCACAAATAAACACAGGTAATATCAAAGAAATTTTACCACTATCATGAAGTACAATATGTCACGAGAAAACAATGTCAGAATCACAGGGATCCGTTGAAGCATTCCAGAGTTATAACCTCATAAAGAGACAGTGGTCAGAATTGTAAAAATTGGCCCGGTCATTAACGTGCAAACCACCCTTGGGGGTAAAGGGGTTAAGCTGATTCCGTGGGTTCTTGGTGCCTCCGGGGGCATAATAACTAATACGTGCATCCGCCGCTGAAAATGCTGACAGGATGACTGTCCTCAAAATGAACAAGGCCTGGATTGTCCAAGACTTCTCAAACTCACCGGATGACAGCAGTGGAACATAAATGGAATTCAAATGCTTTTATTTTTCTGTTGCATTCAAATACACCCTTCCTACCCCAAAAATGGTCTACGTTTCATGGATTATTATTTTTCTTGTCCTTCTCCTCTTCCTAGTCCTCTTACACCATATCAACAGAGTTATCATGCGGCCTTCGCTCACAAATGTTTGAGGACCAATAGACGGCCCTCAGTCATACATTTGGAGGGCCAACAGGCGGCTCTCACTCACTCACAATTTTAGTTGCCACAGACGGGCACCAAATCAGAGTTTCACAGGCCGCATACACTGCTCCCTTCATGCTTAAATTGATTCCATGGGTGGTTAGTGCCACTGGGGGAATAATAACTGATAGGTGCATCTGCCTGTCAACTGAAAATGCTGACAGAATGACTGTTCTCAAAATGAGCAAGCACTGGATTGGCCAAGAATTCTCACCCCATCGGATCACAGCAGCAGAACACAAAGGCAATTCAAATGGGGTTTTTTTCCAGTGTATTCCCATGCACCCCTTCCAACCACCAAAAAGTTACACGGTTTATGGTTTATTATTGTTTTTGCTCTCCTTATCTTACGCAATATTAAGAGGGTTATCATGTGGCCCTCACTCCAAATGTTTTGAGAGCCATCGGGCAGCCCTCAGTCATATGTTTTGGAGGGCCATTAGGCAGCCCTCTCTCATAAATTTTGAAGGGCCATCAGGTGGCCCTCACTCATAATTGTTAGAGTGGCATTAGGAAGACCTCAC
Organism: Ranitomeya variabilis; assembly: GCF_051348905.1. Lineage (NCBI taxonomy): Eukaryota > Metazoa > Chordata > Amphibia > Anura > Dendrobatidae > Ranitomeya > Ranitomeya variabilis. Next base: position 486,608,391 of record NC_135233.1, on the reverse strand, counting down.
TCATAAATTTTGGTCTATCAGGAGGCCCTCCCTAATTCATTTTGGAAGGACATCAGACTCACTCATAATATTTTGTGGCCAGTAGGTGGCCCTCATGCAAAAATTTTGCAGTGCCAGCAGGCGGCTCTCATGCTAAAGCGGAAATACCCAGTCATACACCCACATGCCCAAACACTAACACATTTCCAGACTGCCTGGCCTGGAAATGATGACTGCCTTAAACCAGTACATGTCCCATAACATCACCTGTCCCCTTATCAATGCAGTTACTTGGAAGGTCCACTTAAATATCAGCACATTGACAAGTGCTTGTGGCCTGGGACATTACATTTCCCTGATGGCACACTGGGTGAACCTTGTGGAGGCCGGAACTGAGTCGGAGACTGGGATGGCACATGTGCTACCAACTTGGAGAATTGTGGGCCGTAGTCCCATTCACTTCTTACACCAGTTCCGCACTCCCTCTTCCCTCTCATCCTCTATCTCTGAATTTCCATCTGTGGGCACGTTGTCCATATCCATTGTGGGTTGAAAGCACTGCAGCACTGCCTCAGTGAAGCGGCAACAGTCTCCACTGAAACTAATTTGTTTACGTGACAAACAGAATACTTCTGCACAGTTGTGGAAAGGTATAACAAACCAGACAGATCTGTGGCTCTCACCTCTGAACCTACAACCAGGCATGGTCATGTATGATAATAGTCGTAACCTAGTGGCGGGTCTGAAGCTTGACAATCTTGCACATTTGTTTTGGTTTTATCATTCATATTCTCTGAAAAAAGGCCAAGAAAGCAAAAATTCTGCCCGGTATGTAAACTTTTGAGCACAACTGTAGCAGTTGTAAATCATTACGCTAGGGTTGAGCGAAACGGATCGAACAATTTCAAAAGTCGCCGACTTTTGGCAAAGTCGGATTTCGCGAAACCCGACCCGATCCCAGCGTGGGATCGGCCATGCGGTCGGCGATCTTCGCGCCAAAGTCGTGTTTCATATGACGCGTTCAGCGCCATTTCTCAGCCAATGAAGGTGGACGCAGAGTGTGGGCAGCGTGATGACATAGGTCCTGGTCCCCACCATCTTAGAGAAGGGCATAGCAGTGATTGGCTTGCTTTCTGCGGCGTCATAGGGGCTATAAAGGGGCATGCACGCCGACCGCTATCTTACTGCTGCCGATCTGAGCATAGGCAGAGGTTGCTGTAGCTTCGTCTGAAGCAGGGATATTGTTAGGGAGGGAAGATAAACCCCCAAACCGCTTGTGCTGTAGCGATTTCCACTGTCCAACACCACCCTTTCTTGGCAGGGACAGTGGAGGCTAGATTTCTGTGCATCAGCTCTGTAGCTTATAAGGCTCCCTGATAGCTGCATTGCTGTTTGTACGCCGCTGTGCAAACCAACTGCTTTTTTAAAGGCAAACGTCCTGCTGCTCCTTTCTGCACATTTCTCTTGTTTCTTTGTCCACATTCTTGTGTGCAGCAGTCCTTTTTATTGCTGCCTTTCTTGTCCTTTGATCATTGTAGGGAGATTGAAATTCTACTACAGCCCTTGTATTTTTAGTGGCATATCTGCCAGCCTCTTTCTGCCAATCAAACTGTGTAGTGTAATACAGTGGGCCTGATTTTTCTGCTGTCTCCCACACATAAAAAAGGGAGATATATATTGCCAGTGAGTGCATCTGTGCAGCGCCCCAGAGTCCTGGTTGTTGCAGTACTGATGCTCCGCCGCTAAGGGGGGCTATAGTACGTCTGATGGCACTGAAGGAGTTCACCTGACCAGGTATCACAGACACCAATACACTTCACAGTCTGGCCTCCAGGGGGAGCTAAGGGCGCTATGTATTAGGCCACTCCTCACAGTCTGGTAAAACTGGGGGTTGGATAGGAAGTTAGACAGAAGCTGACTGGGTTGGATCCAGGCAACATCCAGTGGCAGAGGGTGTTGCAGGGGAAGATTCAGGGGGGTGCCTGTCAGGGGTGGGATCCTGACAGAGGCCTAGCGAACAGAGAGAACTTAACAGGACCGCGCCTGCACCTGATCGCGGCGGTACCCTAAGAAAGGACAAGAAGCGAGGTTTATTGTGCTGAGTGAGAAACGAGATCAAGGCAACAAGGAGAAACACCAGTAGGAGTCGTGCTGTAAGACGAGGCAACATCCTACTGAGGCGCGCAGCCGGTGGCAGGAACGCCGAGGAAGCATAGAGCTCCAGGCCTAACTTCAAACCTACGGCAGGACAGTCAGTTATAGGCGGGCTGTCTCACCCAAATCACCTAAGAAGACATAGGGGGCAACAACAGGAGAGGGGCGACACTAGGGTCCAGGAAGAGCTCAGAGCCTACCCGTCATATGGGTGCGTCCTAGCCATATCATCTGGGGGACGAAGAAGAACATCAGAATCGAGTTGTGAGGGAACTTCAGAAACAGACACAACAGTTGTGGGGACTATCCCGTAAGCACAGCAGGGGAGGACAACAACACACAAGCGCTAGAAGGTAGGCACAGATTTCCACCTGCAAAGGGAACTCTGGAGGTGCCATCGGACCGGCCGGACTTGCGCAGCCTGGTTAACCGTATTCCGGACTGAGGATCCTGAAGCCTTCAGTAAAGAGGTAAAGAGACTGCAACCTGGTGTCCTCGTTATTTACTGCGACCTGCACCGCACCATAACATCACCACCACCAACACCTTTCATTGGGCGCCCCTCAGCAGGGTCACGGACCGGGTCTAGCCACCGTGACAACCCCAGGACAGAGACTCAGAGGCCCGGTACCGGGTACCCCTCGGCCCTGCGGCAGTGGGGGCACTGCATCTGCATCAGTCCTTTTAGTGGCATATCTGCCAGCCACTTTCTGCCAATCAAACTCTGTAGTGTAATACAGTGGGCCTGTTTTTTTCTGCATTCTCCCACACATAAAGAGGGAGATTTCTATTGCCACTGAGTACATCTGCATCATTCCTGTTTGTGGCATATCTGCCTGCCACTTTCTGACACTCAAACTCTGTAGTGTAATACAGTGGGCCTGTTTATTTCTGCATTCTCCCACACATAAAGAGGGAGATTTCTATTGCCACTGAGTACATCTGCGTCATTCCTGTTTGTGGCATATCTGCCAGCCACTTTCTGACACTCAAACTCTGTAGTGTAATACAGTGGGCCTGATTTTTCTGCTGTCTCCCACACATAAAAAAGGGAGATTTATATTGCCAGTGTGTGCATCTGTGTCAGTCCTGTTAGTGGCATATCTGCCAGCCTCTTTCTGCCAATCAAACTGTGTAGTGTAATACAGTGGGCCTGATTTTTCTGCTGTCTCCCACACATAAAAAAGGAAGATTTATATTGCTAGTGTGTGTTATGATCCGGCGACTCTGGAGCCGCATGAGTCTATCTCTGGAGTAGGTGGTACCTGTACTGACCGCAATCCTAATACTGACACCACAACTAGAAGTAGCCGTGGGATGTACCTAACCAGGCCTAGACACCTCGACACAGCCGGAGGACTAAATACCCCTAAAGATGGAAATGGGAAATCCTATCTTGCCTCAGAGCAGAGCCCCAAAGGATAGGCAGCCCCCCACAAATATTGACTGTGAGTTTAAGAGGAAATACGTACACAGGCAGAAAAAACAGAGTTTAGCAAAAGAGGCCCTTCTAGCTAGATAGAAAGGATAGGACAGAATTCTAAGCGGTCAGTATTAAAACACTAGAAAATTCCACAGCAGAAAATACTATATACTACATCTAACTAAAGAAATAGGATGTATATCTGCATCTCCAGAGAAACCAGCATGACAGAAAAATCCAAACAAGTCAAGCTGGACAAAAAACACAATAGATTGCACTGCACATAAAAGCACACTGCATGCGTGCTACAGAGAACCAAAACAAGGCACTTATCTTAGCTGAAATGACAGCAGGGCAGTGGAGCCAGACAGAGATGCAATCCCTCCAAGATACAATGGACAACTGGCAGGGATTGATGGATCCTACAAACCTAAATACCTAATAGAGCTGCAATAAGCAGAAACACCTGCCCTGGCCTATAATCCAGAGACCACTGCACTACCACTAACAACCACTGCAGGGAGCCCAAGAGCAGAATTCACAAGAAGTGTGTGCATCTGCGTCAGCCCTGTTAGTGGCATATCTGCCAGCCTCTTTCTGCCAATCAAACTGTGTAGTGTAATACAGTGGGCCTGATTTTTCTGCTGTCTCCCACACATAAAAAAGGGAGATTTATATTGCCAGTGTGTGCATCTGCATCAGCCCTGTTAGTGGCATATCTGCCAGCCTCTTTCTGACACTCAAACTCTGTAGTGAAATACAGTGGGCCTGATTTATTCTGCTGTCTGCCACATATAAAAAAGGGAGATTTATATTGCCAGTGTGTGCATCTGCGTCAGCCCTGTTAGTGGCATATCTGCCAGCCTCTTTCTGCCAATCAAACTATGTAGTGTAATACAGTGGGCCTGATTTTTCTGCTGTCTCCCACACATAAAAAAGGGAGATTTATATTGCCAGTGTGTGCATCTGCGTCACCCCTGTTAGTGGCATATCTGCCAGCCTCTTTCTGCCAATCAAACTCTGTAGTGTAATACATTGGGCCTGATTTTTCTGCTGTCTCCCACACATAAGAAAGGGAGATTTATATTGCCAGTGTGTGCATCTGCGTCAGCCCTGTTAGTAACATATCTGCCACCCTCTTTCTGCCAATCAAACTGTGTAGTGTAATACAGTGGGCCTGATTTTTCTGCTGTCTCCCACACATAAAAAAGGGAGATTTATATTGCCAGTGTGTGCATCTGTGTCAGCCCTGTTAGTGTCATATCTGCCAGCCACTTTCTGCCAATCAAACTCTGTAGTGTGGTACAGTGGGCCTGTTTTTTTCTGCATTCTCCCACACATAAAGAGGGAGATTTCTATTGCCACTGAGTACATCTGCGTCATTCCTGTTTGTGGCATATCTGCCTGCCACTTTCTGACACTCAAACTCTGTAGTGTAATACAGTGGGCCTGTTTATTTCTGCATTCTCCCACACATAAAGAGGGAGATTTCTATTGCCACTGAGTACATCTGCGTCATTCCTGTTTGTGGCATATCTGCCAGCCACTTTCTTACACTCAAACTCTGTAGTGTAATACAGTGGGCCTGATTTTTCTGCTGTCTCCCACACATAAAAAAGGGAGATTTATATTGCCAGTGTGTGCATCTGTGTCAGTCCTGTTAGTGGCATATCTGCCAGCCTCTTTCTGCCAATCAAACTGTGTAGTGTAATACAGTGGGCCTGATTTTTCTGCTGTCTCCCACACATAAAAAAGGAAGATTTATATTGCTAGTGTGTGTTATGATCCGGCGACCCTGGAGCCGCATGAGTCTAACTCTGGAATAGGTGGTACCTGTACTGACCGCAATCCTAATACTGACACCACAACTAGAAGTAGCTGTGGGATGTACCTAACCAGGCCTAGACACCTCGACACAGCCGGAGGACTAAATACCCCTAAAGATGGAAATGGGAAATCCTATCTTGCCTCAGAGCAGAGCCCCAAAGGATAGGCAGCCCCCCACAAATATTGACTGTGAGTTTAAGAGGAAATACGTACACAGGCAGAAAAAAACAGAGTTTAGCAAAAGAGGCCCTTCTAGCTAGATAGAAAGGATAGGACAGAATTCTAAGCGGTCAGTATTAAAACACTAGAAAATTCCACAGCAGAAAATACTATATACTACATCTAACTAAAGACATAGGATGTATATCTGCATCTCTAGAGAAACCAGCATGACAGAAAAATCCAAACAAGTCAAGCTGGACAAAAACACAATAGATTGCACTGCACATAAAAGCACACTGCATGCGTGCTACAGAGAACCAAAACAAGGCACTTATCTTAGCTGAAATGACAGCAGGGCAGTGGAGCCAGACAGAGATGCAATCCCTCCAAGATACAATGGACAACTGGCAGGGATTGATGGATCCTACAAACCTAAATACGTAATAGAGCTGCAATAAGCAGAAACACCTGCCCTGGCCTATAATTCAGAGACCACTGCACTACCACTAACAACCTCCGGAGGGAGCCCAAGAGCAGAATTCACAAGAAGTGTGTGCATCTGCGTCAGCCCTGTTAGTAGCATATCTGCCAGCCTCTTTCTGCCAATCAAACTGTGTAGTGTAATACAGTGGGCCTGATTTTTCTGCTGTCTCCCACACATAAAAAAGGGAGATTTATATTGCCAGTGTGTGCATCTGCGTCAGCCCTGTTAGTGGCATATCTGCCAGCCTCTTTCTGCCAATCAAACTGTGTAGTGTAATACAGTGGGCCTGATTTTTCTGCTGTCTCCCACACATAAAAAAGGGAGATTTATATTGCCAGTGTGTGCATCTGCGTCAGCCCTGTTAGTGGCATATCTGCCAGCCTCTTTCTGCCAATCAAACTATGTAGTGTAATACAGTGGGCCTGATTTTTCTGCTGTCTCCCACACATAAAAAAGGGAGATTTATATTGCCAGTGTGTGCATCTGCGTCACCCCTGTTAGTGGCATATCTGCCAGCCTCTTTCTGCCAATCAAACTCTGTAGTGTAATACATTGGGCCTGATTTTTCTGCTGTCTCCCACACATAAAAAAGGGAGATTTATATTGCCAGTGTGTGCATCTGCGTCAGCCCTGTTAGTGGCATATCTGCCACCCTCTTTCTGCCAATCAAACTGTGTAGTGTAATACAGTGGGCCTGATTTTTCTGCTGTCTCCCACACATAAAAAAGGGAGATTTATATTGCCAGTGTGTGCATCTGTGTCAGCCCTGTTAGTGGCATATCTGCCAGCCTCTTTCTGCCAATCAAACTGTGTAGTGTAATACAGTGGGCCTGATTTTTCTGCTGTCTCCCACACATAAAAAAGGGAGATTTATATTGCCAGTGTGTGCATCTGCGTCACCCCTGTTAGTGGCATATCCGCCAGCCACTTTCCGACACTCAAACTGTGTAGTGTAATACAGTGGGCCTGATTTTCCCAGCAGTCTCCTACACCTATAAAGGGAGATTTAAATTCACAACAAGTTTACGTACACCTTCTACCTGGTTTTACAGTACCATATAACAGTTGTTAGTTTGTTAACATTTTTGAAAGAATGAGGAAGTCTGGTGGAAGAGGTCGTGGCCGTGGGCGGTCATTGCCAGCTGGTAATGATGGTAGTGCTGGTGGTCGTGGAGCATCAGGTGGTCGTGGGAAAAGCAATATAGCACCTAAGTCTCGAGTTGTTGAGCCAGCGTCATCGTCTGGCTACACAAGGCCTCGAACGCTCCCTTTTCTGGGAGTAGGAAAACCCCTTTTAAAGCCAGAGCAGCAGGAAAAAGTTTTGGCTTTCCTTGCTGACTCTGCCTCTAGTTCTTTCGCCTCCTCTTCGGAAAGTGCAAAATTTAAAAGCAGCGCGTCGTCAGTGGATGCTCCCGGTCAGGAACAAGTCGCTTCCTTGTGTCCTTCACCCAGAACAACAGTGAAGGATGCGTCAGGCGACACAAGAGGTTACTCCATGGAGCTCTTTACACATACCGTGCCTGGGTTAGAAAGGGAAATTGTTAACAGGCCATGCCCATTACAAGATGAATCGGACATGGAGTGCACAGATGCACAGCCACAGCTAGATCATTATGCTGTTCCATTGACTCAGATCAGAACATTGCTCTCGCAGTGTACTGATCCAGAATCTGACCCTGATGAGACTATTAAGCCCCGTCCCGAATGCTATAGCACCGGCTTACACGGTGACACAGAGGAAGGTGCACAGGACATAGAAGAGGAGGTGATAGATGACCCAGTTGTTGACCCCGATTGGCAGCCATTGGGGGAACAGGGTGCCGCTGGCAGTAGCTCTGAAGCGGAGGAGGAGGAGCCGCAGCAGGCATCAACATCGCAACAGCTTTCATCTGGCAGGCCCGTATCTGGCCAAAAACGTGTGTCAAAACCAAAAACAGTTGTAGGACAGCGTGGCCATCCGGTTAAAGTAGCACAGTGTGCAATGCCTGAAAAGGTATTCAATAGTAGGAAGAGTGCAGTCTGGCAATTTTTTAACCAAGATCCGAATGATCAGTGCAAAGTGATCTGTAAGAAATGCTCAAGGACCTTTAGCAGAGGTCAGAATGTCAAAAGTTTAAATACAACTTGCATGCGTTGACATTTAACCACCATGCACTTGCAAGCCTGGACTAGCTACCAAACGTCCCGTAATGTTGTCGCACCCGCTCACAATGAAGCTAGTCAGCAACGCTACATTCCTTCCCTCACTGTAAGCCCACCGGTTAGGACACCACCAGCAGCAAATGTGGAGGTATCGTCGCAAGGCCAAAGCAGTCAGGGAATCAACAGGTTCTTGGTAGGAAACACTGTATGTAGGCCCACAACAAGAATAACATCACCAACCCTCTCTCAGTCTGCCATGTCCACCACCACCCCCGCTAGTTCCACCATATGCAGCTCTCCAGTCCAGCTCACCCTACAAGAGACTCTCGTTAGGAAAAGGAAGTACTCATCCTCTCATCCGCGTACACAGGGTTTGAACGCCCACATTGCTAGACTAATCTCGTTAGAGATGATGCCCTACCGGTTGGTTGAAAGCGAAGCTTTCAAAGCCCTGATGGCCTACGCAGTGCCACGCTATGACCTACCCAGTCGCCACTTCTTTGCGAGAAAAGCCATCCCAGCCCTCCACCAGCATGTCAAAGACCGCATTGTCCATGCACTCAGGCAATCTGTCAGTAGAAAGGTGCACCTCACAACAGATGCATGGACCAGTAGGCATGGTCAGGGACGTTACGTGTCCATCACGGCACACTGGGTTAATGTGCTGGATGCAGGGTCCACAGGGGACAGCCATATTGGGACAGTTCTGCCTAGCCCACGGTCTAGGAAACAGTTGGCTGTAGGCGTTCGCCACCCTTCCTCCTCCTCCACCTCCAGCAGAAGCGAGAGCTCGTCCACAGATCGCAGTCACACGACCACTCCATCCGCAGCTGCCAGTGTTGCACACGAGGTGTCCCATTATGGAACAGCTAGTGGTAAGCGTCAGCAGGCTGTGTTGGAAATGAAGTGTTTGGGCGACAACAGACACACCGCGGAAGTTCTGGCCGAGTTCTTGCAGCAAGAAACTCAGTCATGGCTGGGCAGTGTACATCTTGAGGCAGGCAAGGTAGTCAGTGATAACGGAAGGAATTTTATGGCCACCATAGCCCTTTCACAACTGAAACACATTCCTTGCCTGGCTCACACCTTGAACCTGGTGGTGCAGTGCTTCCTGAAAAGTTATCCGGGGTTACCCGCCCTTCTCCTGAAGGTGCGAAGACTTTGCTCGCACATCCGCCGTTCGCCCGTACACTCCAGCCGTATGCAGAACTGTTGTGAATCTGCTTTTGGGCTCCTTCTGGTGGTGGCTAGTGGTACTGGTGACTCGGGTGTGTTTTCTTTCTCAGTTCACCTGTTTTCATCAGTAGTGGGGAGTTCCTATTTATTCCTGCTCTTCAGTCATTGCCTTGCCGGCCATCAATGTAACCAGAGCCTTTCTGTTGCATGTTCCTGCTCCTAGACTACTTATCAGCTAAGTTGGACTCTTAGTCCTAAGTTTGTTTGCATCTTTTGTTCCAGTTTACAGTTATATCATTCTCTGTAGCTGGAAGCTCTTGTGGGCTGAAATTACCACTCCGGTGTCATGAGTTGACACATGAGTCTTAAAGTAATTTCAGGATGGTATTTTAAAAGGGTTTTCAGCTGACCGTGCAGTTCCTTTTTGTATCTTTCTACTATCTAGTAAGCGGACCTCGCTTTGCTGAACCTACCTTCATACTGCGTATGTCTTTTCCTCTGAACTCACCGTCAATATATGTGGGGGGCTTCTGTCTCCTTTTCGGGGGAATTTCCCTAGAGGTAAGCCAGGTCTGTTTTTTCCTCTACTAGGGTTAGTTAGTCCTCCGGCTGGCGAGAGACGTCTAGGGATAAAACTTAGGCACGCCCCCCGGCCACTATTAGTTATGTGGTAGGTTTAGTTCACGGTCAGCTCGAGATTCCATCACCCAAGAGCTCGTCCGTTATTTATGTGTCCTGACGTTCCCCTGCCATTGGGAACCCTGACACAGAACCATCAGCGATCTTTGAAGCTTCCACAGCACCGCCTAATAATCGACGTTGCAACAAGGTGGAACTCCAAACTGCACATGCTTCAGAGGCTGTGCGAACAGAGGCGTGCTGTTATGTATTTGTGGGAGGATACACATACACGGGCAGGCAGTTGGATGGCAGACATGGAGTTGTCAGGTGTGCAGTGGTCGAAGCTACAAGACCTGTGTCAAGTACTTCAGTGTTTTGAGGAATGCACACGCCTGGTTAGTGCAGACGACGCCATCATAAGCATGAGCATCCCCCTAATGCGTCTGCTGATGCAAAGTTTGACAAACATAAAGGAGCAGGCGTCTGAAGCCGAGGACGAGGGAAGCCTTGATGACAGTCAGCCATTGTCTGCTCAGGGAAGTCTCCTGGACGAGGTGGCGGACGAAGAGGAGGAGGACGAGGAGGATGATGGGGATGAATATTTATGGAAGGAGGAAGCTTCTCAGGGGGCAATAGAAACTGGTGGCGTTGCAAGGTCAGGTACAGGGTTTTTGAGGGAGACAAGTGATGTTGATTTGCCAGAAAGTGCTCCTCAACCCAGCACAAGCAGTGAATTGACACCTGGAACATTGGCCCACATGGCGAATTATGCCTTGCGTATCCTAAAAAGGGACCCCCGCATTATCAAAATGATGACCGATGACGATTACTGGTTGGCCTGCCTCCTGGATCCACGCTATAAAGGGAAATTGCAAAATATCATGTCACATGAGAACCTTGAGCAAATATTGGCTACCAAACAAGCAACTCTTGTAGACCGCTTGGTTCAGGAATTCCCAGCACACAGCGGCGGTGATGGTTCTCATACTAGCTGCAGGGGGCCACATGGCAGAGGTGTTAGAGGTGCACAAATCAGAAGTGGCGTTGGACAGAGGGGTTTTATGACCAGGTTGTGGAGTGATTTCGCAATGACCGCAGACACGACAGGTACTGCAGCATCAATTCAAAGTGACAGGAGACAACATTTGTCCAGTATGGTTACTAACTATTTTTCCTCCCTTATCGATGTTCTCCCTCACACGACATTCCCATTTGAATACTGGGCATCCAAAATAGACACCTGGCCTGAATTGGCAGAATATGCTTTACAGGATCTTGCTTGCCCCGCTGCTAGTGTGCTATCAGAAAGAGTATTCAGTGCTGCTGGTTCAATACTGACTGAAAAAAGGACTCGTCTGGCTACCCAAAATGTTGATGATCTAACCTTCATTAACCCCTTTCTGACATCTGACGTACTATCCCTTCGAGGTGGGGTGGGCCCGTATGACCACCGACGGGATAGTACGTCATATGCGATCGGCCTATCGCAGCTGACATCCGGCACTATGTGCCAGGAGCGGTCACGGACCGCCCCCGGCACATTAACCCCCGGCACACCGCGATCAAACATGATCGCGGTGTACCGGCGGTACAGGGAAGCATCGCGCAGGGAGGGGGCTCCCTGCGGGCTTCCCTGAGATGATCGGTACAAGGGAATGTACTCACCTTGTACCGAGCGTCTTCTCCCTGCTGGCCCCGGATCCAAAATGGCCGCGGGGCTGCATCCGGGTCCTGCAGGGAGTACTTCCGGGTCAGGGTCCGGAGCCGGCTGCAGAGCAGCCTGCTCCGATGAAAGTAAGATCGTCCATGTGACAGAGTGCTGTGCAAACTGTCAGATGGACGATCTGTGATGTCCCCCCCTGGGACAAAGTAAAAAAGTTTAAAAAAAAATTTCCACAAGTGTAAAAAAAAAAAAAAAAATTCCTAAATAAAGAAAAAAAATATATATTATTCCCATAAATACATTTCTTTATCTAAAAAAAACAAAAAAAAAACAATAAAAGTACACATATTTAGTATCGCCGCGTCCGTAATGACCCAGCCTATAAAACTGTCCCACTAGTTAACCCCTTCAGTGAACACCGTAAGAAAAAAAAACAAACAAAAAAACAACGCTTTATTATCATACCGCCAAACAAAAAGTAGAATAATCAAAAAGACGGATATAAATAACCATGGTACCACTGAAAACGACATCTAGTCCTGCAAAAAACGAGCCGCCATACAGCATCATAAGCAAAAAAATAAAAAAGTTATAGTCCTCAGAATAAAGCGATGCCAAAATAATTATTTTTTCTATAAAATAGCTTTTATCGTATAAAAGCGCAAAAACATAAAAAAATTATATAAATGAGATATCGCTGTAATCGTACTGACCCGAAGAATAAAACTGCTTTATCAATTTTACCAAACGTGGAACGGTATAAACGCCTCCCCCAAAAGAAATTCATGAATAGTTGGTTTTTGGTCATTCTGCCTCACAAAAATCGAAATAAAAAGTGATCAAAAACTGACACGTGTCCGAAAATGTTACCAATAAAAACGTTAACTCGTCCCGCAAAAACAAGACCTCACATGAGTCTGTGGACCAAAATATGGAAAAATTATAGGTCTCAAAATGTGGTAACGCAAAAAATATTTTTTGCAATAAAAAGCGTCTTTCAGTGTGTGACGGCTGCCAATCATAAAAATCCACTAAAAAACCCGCTATAAAAGTAAATCAAACCCCCCTTCATCACCCCCTTAGTTAGCGAAAAATAAAAAAATTAAAAAAATGTATTTATTTCCATTTTCCCATTAGGGCTAGGGTTAGGGTTAGGGCTAGGGTTAGGGCTAGGGTTAGGGTTAGGGTTAGGGCTAGGGTTAGGGTTAGGGTTAGAGCTAGGGTTAGGGTTAGGGCTAGGTTTAGGGCTAGGGTTAGGGCTAGGGTTAGAGCTAGGGTTAGGGCTAGGGTCAGGGTTAGAGCTAGGGTTAGGGCTAGGGTTAGGGCTAGGGTTGGGGCTAGGGTTGGGGCTAAAGTTAGGGTTAGGGTTGGGGCTAAAGTTAGGGTTGGGGCTAAAGTTAGGGTTAGGATTACATTTACGGTTGGGATTAGGGTTGGGATTAGAGTTAGGGGTGTGTCAGGGTTAGGGGTGTGGTTAGAGTTACCGTTGGGATTAGGGTTAGGGGTGTGTTTGGATTAGGGTTTCAGGTAGAATTGGGGGGTTTCCACTGTTTAGGCACATCAGGGGCTCTCCAAACGCGACATGGCGTCCGATCTCAATTCCAGCCAATTCTGCGTTGAAAAACTAAAACAGTGCTCCTTCCCTTCCGAGCTCTCCCTTGCGCCCAAACAGGGGTTTACCCCAACATATGGGGTATCAGAGTACTCGGGACAAATTGGACAACAACTTTTGGGGTCGAAGTTCTCTTGTTATCCTTGGGAAAATAAAAATTTGGGGGGCTAAAAATCATTTTTGTGGGAAAAAAAAAAGGATTTTTTATTTTCACGGCTCTGCGTTGTAAACTGTAGTGAAACACTTGGGGGTTCAAAGTTCTCACAACACATCTAGATAAGTTCCTTAGGAGGTCTAGTTTCCAATATGGGGTCACTTGTGGGGGGTTTCTACTGTTTGGGTACATCAGAGGCTCTGCAAATGCAACGTGACGCCTGCAGACCAATCCATCTAAGTCTGCATTGGCGCTTCTTCCCTTCCGAGCTCTGCCAGGTGCCCAAACAGTGGTTCCCCCCCACATATGGGGTATCAGCGTACTCAGAACAAATTGGACAACAACTTTTAGGGTCCAATTTATCCTGTTACCCTTGTGAAAATACAAAACTGGGGACTAAAAAATAATTTGTGTGAAAAAAAAAAGAATTTTTATTTTCACGGTTCTGCGTTATAAACTGTAGTGAAACACTTGGTGGTTCAAAGCTCTCAAAACACATCTAGATAAGTTCCTTAGGGGGTCTACTTTCCAAAATGGTGTCACTTGTGGGGGTTTCAATGTATAGGCACATCAGGGGCTCTCCAAACGCAACATGGCATCCCATCTTAATTCCAGTCAATTTTGCATTGAAAAGTAAAATGGCGCTCCTTCCCTTCCGAGCTCTGCTATGCGCCCAAACAGTGGTTTACCCCCACATATGGGGTATCGTCGTACTCAGGACAAATTTCACAACAACTTTTGTGGTCTAATTTCTTCTCTTACCCTTGGGAAAATAAAATATTGGGGGCAAAAAGATCACTTTTGTGAAAAAATATGATTTTTTATTTTTACGGCTCTGCATTATAAACTTCTGTGAAGCACTTGTTGGGTCAAAGTGCTCACCACACATCTAGATAAGTTCCTTAAGGGGTCTACTTTCCAAAATGGTGTCACTTGTGGGGGGTTTCAATGTTTAGGCACATGAGGGGCTCTCCAACCCGACATGGCGTCCCATCTCAATTCCAGTCAATTTTGCATTGAAAAGTAAAATGGGGCTCCTTCCCTTCCGAGCTCTGCTATGCGCCCAAACAGTGGTTTACCCCCACATATGGGGTATTGTCGTACTCAGGACAAATTGGACAATAACTTTTAGGGTCCAATTTATCCTGTTACCCTTGTGAAAATAATAAAAAGGGGGGCGAAAAGATCATTTTTGTGAAAAAATATGATTTTTTATTTTTACGGCTCTGCATTATAAACTTCTGTGAAGCACTTGGTGGGTCAAAGTGCTCACCACACATCTAGATAAGTTCCTTAGGGGGTCTACTTTCCAAAATGGTGTCACTTGTGGGGGGTTTCAATGTTTAGGCACATCAGGGGCTCTCCAAACGCAACATGGCGTCCCATCTCAATTCCAGTCAATTTTGCATTGAAAAGTAAAATGGCGCTCCTTTGCTTCCGAGCTCTGTCATGCGCCCAAACAGTGGTTTACCCCCACATATTGGGTATCAGCGTACTCAGGACAAATTGTCCAACAACTGTTGGGGTTCATTTTCTCCTGTTACCCTGGGCAAAATAAAACAAATTGGAGCTGAAATAAATTTTGTGTGAAAAAAAGTTAAATGTTCATTTTTATTTAAACATTCCAAAAATTCCTGTGAAACACCTGAAGGGTTAATAAACTTCTTGAATGTGGTTTTGAGCACCTTGAGGGGTGCAGTTTTTAGAATGGTGTCACACTTGGTTATTTTCTATCATATTGACCTCTCAAAATGACTTCAATTGAGATGTGGTCCCTAAAAAAAAATGGAGTTGTAAAAATGAGAAATTTCAGGTCAACTTTTAACCCTTATAACTCCCTAACAAAAAACAATTTTGTTTCTAAAATTGTCCTGATGTAAATAGACATGTGGGGAATGTTACTTATTAAGTATTTTGCATGACATATCTCTGATTTAAGGGCATAAAAATTCAAAGTTGGAAAATTGCGAAATTTTCTAAATTTTCGCCAAATTTCCGTTTTTTTCACAAATAAACGCAAGTTATATCGAATAAATTTTACCACTAACATGAAGTACAATATGTCACGAGAAAACAATGTCAGAATCGCCAAGATCCGTTGAAGAGTTCCAGAGTTATAACTTCATAAAGGGACAGTGGTCAGAATTGTAAAAATTGGCCTGGTCATTAACGTGCAAACCACCCTTGAGGGTGAAGGGGTTAAAATGAACCAATCATGGATTTCTAATTATTTTGCCCCACCTTTCCCTGCTGACACCTAGCTTTCCTGTAAAAAGGTCTTGCTTTTGGACTCGTCTTACTGACTGCTCCAATTTCTCCATTTGCAGCTGCTGTATGTCCACCATAGGCCATTTTTACACCTCCCTAAATGGGCTGACTCCCCCCATGGGGCCTTGGTCACCACTTGGCGCAAGCACCCGTGCGAGTACCGTTTGGCTGAACAGGTGGGTGTGCCCACTTTTGGGCGACGGCACTGGCACAGGGTCCCTCATAGTACAATGAAGTGTCTCTGGTGGTGGTCAATGTCAGACACACCGTCGTAACATGAGGGGCCCTGGGCCAGTACCGCCGCCCACGAGAGGGTGTTCCCCCCCAGCTCAAACAGTGCTCTATCACTTGCAAAATTACCTCTCACTGCTCCACCACTGTTTAGTCTGTGCTGTTAAATCCTTCAATGGTACTGCCAATACCAATTTGTTGACATGATTGATGCTAGTAAAAATATTCAGGGGCCCTGTCATACATTTACACCAGTTAATACTTTGCGCCAACTACCACTGTCTGCAAGTCAGCAGAGGAGCCCACCCCTGTTGTGGATTCTGTTTTTGGGCTCCCTCTGGTGGTTACGGCTGGTACTGGGTGACTTTGGTGGGTTGCGGTCTCTGGTTTCCACCTGTCCATCAGAGGCTGGGTGTTTCCTATTTAACCTGGCTTTCCTGTCATTCCCTTGCCGGCTATCAATGTACTCAGATGTGCTCAGTTTGGTTCCTGACTACCTGCTCCCAGATCTCTCAGGATAAGCTAAGTTCTGTTTTTCAGTTGTTTGGTTTTTTGTCCAGCTTGCTAATTATGACTCTATGCTAGCTGGTAGCTCTAGTGGGCTGAGGTTCTCCCCATGTGCCATGAGTTGGCACATGGGTTCTTGTAATCTCAGGATGGTTTTTGATTAGGGTTTTTTGCTGACCGCTCAGACCCCTTTTGTATCATTCTGCTTTCTAGTTATAGCGGGCCTCATTTTGCTAAATCTATTTTCATCTCTATGTGCGTGCCTTCCTCTCATTTCACCGTCAATACATGTGGGGGGCAACTATACCTTTTGGGGTTCATTCCTCTGGAGGCAAGCTAGGTCTTTATTTCCTCTGCAGTGCTAGTTAGCTCTTAGGCTGGCGCGTGGCGTCTAGAATCAACGTAGGCACGCTCCCTGGCTATTTCTAGTTGTGTTTGTCAGGAGTAGGGCAGCGGTCAGCCCAGGTTCCATCACCCTAGAGCTCGTCTGTTATTTATGTTATTTTGCTTGTCCAGTGCGATCCCCAGCCATTGGGATCCATGACACACCCCTGTACATAGGTATGCCACCTGTTTATTTGTGAATTTTTTTTGCCAGACATTAACCTCACTTTATTATGTTGGCCTACTAACTGTGTCAGACACTCCTTACAGTTGTCCTCCACTGAACAAAGCTAGGCTGCCTGCGTACTCCTTTAACCTATTTTTAACTGCATTTTGCCTATTTCTTTTTTGGCCCTACTAACTGTGTCTGCCGCTCTGTGCAATCATCCTACGCTGACCACACCAATGCTGCCTGTGTACCCCTGTAACCGATTTAAACCTGCATAGAGCCTACTTTTTTATTTTAGGCCTAGTAAGTCTGTCTGCGGTCCTTCCTTGCAATTGTCCTCCGCTGACCACACCAATGCTGCCTGTGTACCCCTGTAACCTATTTAAACCTGCATAGAGCCTACTTTTTTATTTTAGGCCTAGTAAGTCTGCCTGCAGTCCCTCCTTGCAATCGTCCTCCGCTGACCACACCAATGCTGCCTGTGTACCCCTGTAACCTATTTAAACCTGCATAGAGCCTACTTTTTTATTTTAGGCCTAGTAAGTCTGCGCCACTCCTTCCAATCATCCTCCGCTGACCACACCAATGCTGCCTGTGTACCCCTGTAACCTATTTAAACCTGCATAGAGCCTACTTTTTTATTTTAGGCCTAGTAAGTCTATCTGCGGTCCCCCCTTGCAATCGTCCTCCGCTGACCACACCAATGCTGCCTGTGTACCCCTGTAACCTATTTAAACCTGCATAGAGCCTACTCTTTTATTTTAGGCCTAGTAAGTCTGTCTGCGGTCCCCCTTGCAATCATCCTCCGCTGACCACACCAATGCTGCCTGTGAACCCCTGTAACCTATTTAAACCTGCATAAAGCCTACTTTTTTTATTTTAGGCCTAGTAAGTCTGCGCCACTCCTTCCAATCGTCCTCCGCTGACCACACCAATGCTGCCTGTGTACCCCTTTAACCTATTTAAACCTGCATAGAGCCTACTTTTTTATTTTAGGCCCAGTAAGTCTGTCTGCGGTCCCCCCTTGCAATCGTCCTCCGCTGACCACACCAATGCTGCCTGTGTACCCCTGTAACCTATTTAAACCTGCATAGAGCCTACTTTTTTATTTTAGGCCTAGTAAGTCTGTCTGCGGTCCCTCCTTGCAATCGTCCTCCGCTGACCAAACCAATGCTGCCTGTGTACCCCTGTAACCTATTTAAACCTGCATAGAGCCTACTTTTTTATTTTAAGCCTAGTAAGTCTGTCTGCGGTCCCTCCTTGCAATCGTCCTCCGCTGACCACACCAATGCTGTCTGTGTACCCCTGTAACCTATTTAAACCTGCATAGAGCCTACTTTTTTATTTTAGGCCTAGTAAGTCTGTCTGCGGTCCCTCCTTGCAATCGTCCTCCGCTGACCACACCAATGCTGCCTGTGTACCCCTGTAACCTATTTAAACCTGCATAGAGCCTACTTTTTTATTTTAGGCCTAGTAAGTCTGCCCCACTCCTTCCAATCGTCCTCTGCTGACCACACCAATGCTCTCTGTGTACCCCTGTAACCTTTTTTAAACTGCATTGAGCCAACTTTTTTGTTTAAGGCCTACTACCTGTGTCTGTCTGCGCCACTCAATACAGCTGTCCTCCTCTGAAAAAAGCTGAGCTTCAATTGTTAGGTTTTCAACCTATAGGAATTTGAAAACTGCATTGGGGCTACTAGTTGGGTTGAGCCTACTAACGGTGTCTGCCGCTCCTTGGTGTTGTCCTCCACTGAACAAAGCTGAGCTTCAATCTTCAGGCTTTCGGCCTATATCAGATTTTAAACTGCATTTGGCCTACTAGTTTGGTTGGGGCCTACCAACGGTGTCTGCCGCTCCGTGGTGTTTTCCTGTTTTTTTTTCCTGAGCTTCAATCTTCCGGCTTTCGGCCTATATCAGATTTTAAAATGCATTTGGCCTACTAGTTTGGTTGGGGCCTGCTAACGGTGTCTGTCGCTCCGTGGTGTTTTCCTGTTTTTTTTTCCTGAGCTTTAATCTTCCGGCTTTCGGCCTATATCAGATTTTAAAATGCATTTGGCCTACTAGTTTGGTTGGGCCCTACTAACGGTGTCTGCCGCTCCTTGCTTGTCCTCTCCACTGAACAGAGCTGAGCTTCAATCTTCAGGCTTTCGGCCGATATCAGATTTTAAACTGCATTTGGCCTCCTAGTTTGGTTGGGCCCTACTGATGGTGTCTGCCTCTCCTTGGTGTTCTCCTCCACTGAACAGAGCTGAGCTTCAATCTTCAGGCTTTCGGCCTATATTTAAAAATTTTAAACTGCTTTTGGCCTCCTAGATTGGTTGGGCCCTATTAAGGGTGTCTGCCTCTCCTTGGTGTTCTCCACTGAACAGAGCTAAGCTTCAATCTTCAGGCTTTCGGCCTATATTTTTAATATGAAACTGCATTTGGGATACTAGTTTGGTTGGGGCCTACTAACGGTGTCTGCCGCTCCTTGGTGTTCTCCTGGGTTTTTTTTCCTGAGCTTCAATCTTCAGGCTTTCGGCCTATATTTTTAAGATGAAACTACATTTGGGATACTAGTTTGGTTGGGCCTACTAATGGTGTCTGACGCTCCTTGGTGTTCTCCTCCACTGAACAAAGCAGTGCCGCCTGTTTACTCCTGTTAACAATTTTGAACTTTATTTGGCCCACTTTATTATTTGGGCCTACTAACTGTGTCTGCCTCTTACCAAGTTGTCCTCCACTGAACAAAGCAATGCCGCCTGGTTAGTCCGGTTACCAATTTTGAACTGCATTTTGCCCACTTTATTATTTGGGCCTATATCTGTGTTTCCTCCTCATCCTGCCCATTGCCCAGCCAGTGCTACTTGAGTCTGCTGGTACATTGACCCAGACCGCTACATTCCCCTTGCACTCTACACAGCCAGAATCTGACCCTGCTGAAATTCAGGTTCCCCTTCCCGCATACTGTACCACCTTACACAGGGACAAAGAGGAAGGCGCAGATGAAAGTGCAGGTTCCTTCATCAGGTGGGGAGGGCATAATCGTTGGCGACATCACTGTCACAGGGCCCCTCATAGTACGCAAAAGTGTCTCTGCCGGTGGGAGGCGTCCCCGCTGTCAAACACTACGCCGTACTTTGAGGGGCCCTGTGCCAGTGCCAATGCGAACAAGTGGGCCCCCCCTGCTTGCTCAGGATCACAGCACTTGCAAAGTTGAAATACTGACCTCTCCCTGCTCCACCGCCGTGACGTAGTCCGCGTTTCCTGGACCCATGGATAACTTGAGCCAGCCCTACCCCCCCTCAACTTTAGCCAAATGACCCCCAATTTTCAATGCCTTACTATTATTATAAGGTGAATTAAGATTCACAAGCTTAAGTGACACGAATTGATATTTTTGACATTAAAATGGGCACTGTAGGTGTTTTCCTGTCCTCCACTCACTGCCGACTTTGCTCCCCATTGACTTACATTCGGTTTCGTGTTTCGGTCGATCCCCGACTTTGCTCGATAATCGGCTGATTTCACTCGACTCGACTTTTGACAAAGTCGGGTTTCGCGAAACCCGCCTCGATCCTAAAAAAGACAAAGTCGCTCAACCCTACATTACGCCACTGCATTTTTTGACAGAAGCAAATTGAACTAGGTCTTTATATGTTATACCAACCTATATTCCGATGTCTTCTCTAGCCCTTTGTAACTACCTTCACATATCTCCTTTTCATGTTGCACTTTTCACCTTTGTGGTGAGTATATAAAATTAGTTTTTTATATTGAACTTACTAAAAGTTATATTTTAACCCCTTCCCGACATTTGACGTACTATCCCGTCGAGGTGGGGTGGGCCCGTATGACCGCCGACGGGATAGTACGTCATAGCCGATCGGCCGCGCTCACGGGGGGAGCGCGGCCGATCGCGGCCGGGTGTCGGCTGCATATCGCAGCTGACATCCGGCACTATGTGCCAGGAGCGGTCACGGACCGCCCCCGGCACATTAACCCCCGGCACACCGCGATCAAACATGATCGCGATGTGCCGGCGATGCAGGGAAGCATCGCGCAGGGAGAGGGCTCCCTGCGGGCTTCCCTGAGCCCCCCGCAGCAACGCGATGTGATCGCGTTGCTGCGAGGGTCTTACCTCCCTCCCTGCTTGCTCCAGACCCGGATCCAAGATGGCCGCGGATCCGGGTCCTGCAGGGAGGGAGGTGGCTTCACAGAAGCCTGCTCAGAGCAGGCACTGTGAAGCAGCCTGCACTTCTCGCAGATCGGTGATCTGTCAGAGTGCTATGCAAACTGGCAGATCACCGATCTGTATTGTCCCCCCCTGGGGCAAAGTAAAAAAGTATAAAAAAAAAATTCCAAATGTGTAAAAAAAAATAAAAAAAAATATTCCAAAATAATGAAAAAAAAAAAAAATATTATTCCCATAAATACATTTCTTTATCTAAATTAAAAAAAAAAACAATAAAAGTACACATATTTAGTATTGCCACGTCCGTAACGACCCAACCTATAAAACTGCCACACTAGTT
Source organism: Ranitomeya variabilis (assembly GCF_051348905.1). Taxonomy (NCBI): domain Eukaryota; kingdom Metazoa; phylum Chordata; class Amphibia; order Anura; family Dendrobatidae; genus Ranitomeya; species Ranitomeya variabilis. Next base: position 486,586,921 of record NC_135233.1, on the reverse strand, counting down.
AACCCCTTCAGTAAACACCGTAAGAAAAAAAAAAAAAAACGAGGCAAAAAACAACGCTTTATTACCATACCGCCGAACAAAAAGTGGAATAACACGCGATCAAAAAGACTGATATAAATATCCATGGTACCGCTGAAAACGTCATCTTGTCCCGCAAAAAACAAGCCGCCATACAGCATCATCAGCAAAAAAATAAAAAAGTTATAGTCCTGAGAATAAAGCGATACCAAAATAATTATTTTTTCTATAAAATAGTTTTTATCGTATAAAAGCGCCAAAACATAAAAAAAATGATATAAATGAGATATCGCTGTAATCATACTGACCCGACGAATAAAACTGCTTTATCAATTTTACCAAACCCGGAACGGTATAAACGCCTCTCCCAAAAGAAATTCATGAATAGCTGGTTTTTGGTCATTCTGCCTCACAAAAATCGGAATAAAAAGCGATCAAAAACGGTCACGTGTCCGAAAATTTTACCAATAAAAACGTCAACTCGTCCCGCAAAAAACAAGACCTCACATGACTCTGTGGAGCAAATGTGGAAAAATTATAGGTCTCAAAATGTGGAGACGCAAAAACTTTTTTGCTATAAAAAGCGTCGCTGGTTTCACACTTGCGTTTTTGTCTGCAGCGTTTTTTGCACAAAAAAATGCATGCGTTTTTTCCCTATATTTAACATTGAAAACGCATGCGGTTTTTTTGTACGCGTTTGGTCGCGTTTTCAAACGCATGCGGTTTTTTTCTGCATGCGTTCATTTTCAGAAATACAACCTGCAGTATTTTCTTGCGTTTTTAAGCACATGCGTTTGTTTGCGTTAAAAACGCATGCATTTTTATCGAATAAAACAGAAAACACACTGAAAAGCCACCCACCACCATCAAGGTGATAGAGATCCAAACCCTAACCCTAACTCTACCCCTAACCTCACCCCTAACCGTTTAATGAACATTTTCTGACAGTCATAGTGCCACGTATTTCAGTGCCACGTATTTCAGTGCCATGTATTTCAGTGCCACGTATCACGTATTTCAGTGCCACGTGTTTCAGTGCCACGTATTTCAGTGCCACGTATCACGTATTTCAGTGCCACATATTTTAGTACCACGTATTTCAGTTGCACGTATTTCAGTGCCACGTATGTCAGTGCCACGTATTTCAGTGCCACGTATTTCAGTGCCACGTGTTTCAGTGCCACGTATTTAAGTGCCACGTATCACGTATTTCAGTGCCACGTATTTCAGTGCCACGTATTTCAGTGCCACGTATTTCAGTGCCACGTATTTCAGTGCCACGTATTTAAGTGCCACATATCACATATTTCAGTGCCACTTATTTCAGTGCCACGTATTTCAGTGCCACGTATTTCAGTGCCACGTATTTCAGTGCCACGTGTTTCAGTGCCACGTATTTCAGTGCCACGTATCACGTATTTCAGTGCCACGTATTTCAGTGCCACGTATTTCAGTGCCACGTATTTCAGTGCCACGTGTTTCAGTGCCACGTATTTAAGTGCCACGTATCACGTATTTCAGTGCCACGTATTTCAGTGCCACGTATTTCAGTGCCACGTATTTCAGTGCCACGTATTTCAGTCACGTTTAGGGTTAGGGTTAGGGGTAGGGTTAGGGTTAGGGCTAGGGTTGGAGGTAAAGTTAGGGTTGGGGCTAAAGTTAGGGTTGGGGCTAAAGTTAGGGTTAGGGTTTGGATTACATTTACGTTTGGATTAGGGTTGGGATTAGAATTATGGGTGTGTCAGGGCTAGGGGTGTGGTTAGGGTTACCGTTGGGATTAGGGTTAGGGGTGTGTTTGGGTTAGGGTTTCAGGTAGAATTGGGGGGTTTCCACTGTCCAGGCACATCAGGGGCTCTCCAAGCGCGACATGGCGTCCAATCTCAATTCCAGCCAATTCTGCGTTGAAAAAGTAAAACAGTGCTCCTTCCCTTCCGAGCTCTCCCGTGCGCCCAAAAAGGGGTTTACCCCAACATATGTGTTATCAGCGTACTCGGGACAAATTGAACAACAACTTCTGGGGTCCAAGTTCTCTTGTTATCCTTAGGAAAATAAAAATTTGGGGGGCTAAAAATCATTTTTGTGGGAAAAAAAAGATGTTTTATTTTCACGGCTCTGCATTATAAACTGTAGTGAAACACTTGGGGGTTCAAAGTTCTCACAACACATCTAGATAAGTTCCTTGGGAGGTCTAGTTTCCAATATGGGGTCACTTGTGGGTACATCAGGGGCTCTGCAAATACAACGTGACGCCTGCAGACCAATCCATTTAAGGCTGCATTCCAAATGGCGCTCCTTCCCTTCCGAGCTCTGTCATGCGCCCAAACAGTGGTTCCCCCCGACATTTGGGGTATCAGCGTACTCAGGACAAATTGGACAACAACTTTTGGGGTCTAATTTATCCTGTTACCCTTGTGAAAATACAAAACTGGGGGCTAAAAAATCATTTTTGTGAAAAAAAAAAAAGAATTTTTATTTTCACGGCTTTGCGCTATAAACTTTAGTGAAACACTTGGGGGTTCAAAGTTCTCAAAACACATCTAGATAAGTTCCTTGGGAGGTCTAGTTTCCAATATGGGGTCACTTGTGGGGGGTTTGTACTGTTTGGGTACATCAGGGGCTCTGCAAATGCAACGTGACGGCTGCTGACCAATCCATTTAAGTCTGCATTCCAAATGGCGCTCCTTCCCTTCCGAGCTCTGTCATGCGCCCAAACAGTGGTTCCCCCCCACATGTGGGGTATCAGCGTACTCAGGACAAATTGGAAAACAAATTTTGGGGTCCAATTTATTCTGTTACCCTTGTAAAAATACAAAGCTGGGGGCTAAAAAATCATTTTTGAAAAAAAAAAAAAATTATTTTCACGGCTCTGCGTTATAATCTGTAGTGAAACACTTGGGGGTTCAAAGCTCTCAAAACACATCTAGATAAGTTCCTTAGGGGGTCTACTTTCCAAAATGGTGTCACTTGTAGGGAGTTTCAATGTTTAGGCACATCAGGGGCTCTCCAAACGCAACATGGCGTCCCATCTCAATTCCAGTCAATTTTGCATTGAAAAGTCAAATGGCGCTCCTTCCCTTCCAAGCTCTGCCATGCGCCCAAACAATGGCTTACACCCACATATGGGGTATCAGCGTACTCAGGACAAATTGCACAACATTTTTTGGGGTCCAATTTCTTCTCTTACCCTTGGGAAAATAAAAAATTGGGGGCAAAAAGATCATTTTTGTGAAAAAATATGATTTTTTATTTTTACGGCTCTGCATTATAAACTTCTGTGAAGCACTTGGTGGGTCAAAGTGCTCACCACACATCTAGATAAGTTCCTTAGGGGGTCTACTTTCCAAAATGGTGTCACTTGTAGGGAGTTTCAATGTTTAGGCACATCAGGGGCTCTCCAAACGCAACATGGCGTCCCATCTCAATTCCAGTCAATTTTGCATTGAAAAGTCAAATGGCGCTCCTTCCCTTCCAAGCTCTGCCATGCGCCCAAACAATGGTTTACACCCACATATGGGGTATCAGCGTACTCAGGACAAATTGCACAACATTTTTTGGGGTCCAATTTCTTCTCTTACCCTTGGGAAAATAAAAAATTGGGGGCAAAAAGATCATTTTTGTGAAAAAATATGATTTTTTATTTTTACGGCTCTGCATTATAAACTTCTGTGAAGCACTTGGTGGGTCAAAGTGCTCACCACACATCTAGATAAGTTCCTTAGGGGGTCTACTTTCCAAAATGGTGTCACTTGTAGGGAGTTTCAATGTTTAGGCACATCAGGGGCTCTCCAAACGCAACATGGCGTCCCATCTCAATTCCAGTCAATTTTGCATTGAAAAGTCAAATGGCGCTCCTTCCCTTCCAAGCTCTGCCATGCGCCCAAACAATGGTTTACACCCACATATGGGGTATCAGCGTACTCAGGACAAATTGCACAACATTTTTTGGGGTCCAATTTCTTCTCTTACCCTTGGGAAAATAAAAAATTGGGGGCGAAAAGATCATTTTTGTGAAAAAATATGATTTTTTATTTTTACGGCTCTGCATTATAAACTTCTGTGAAGCACTTGGTGGGTCAAAGTGCTCACCACACATCTAGATAAGTTCCTTAGGGGGTCTACTTTCCAAAATGGTGTCACTTGTAGGGAGTTTCAATGTTTAGGCACATCAGGGGCTCTCCAAACGTAACATGGCGTCCCATCTCAATTCCAGTCAATTTTGCATTGAAAAGTCAAATGGCGCTCCTTCCCTTCCAAGCTCTGCCATGCGCCCAAACAATGGTTTACACCCACATATGGGGTATCAGCGTACTCAGGACAAATTGCACAACATTTTTTGGGGTCCAATTTCTTCTCTTACCCTTGGGAAAATAAAAAATTGGGGGCGAAAAGATCATTTTTGTGAAAAAATATGATTTTTTATTTTTACGGCTCTGCATTATAAACTTCTGTGAAGCACTTGGTGGGTCAAAGTGCTCACCACACATCTAGATAAGTTCCTTAGGGGGTCTACTTTCCAAAATGGTGTCACTTGTAGGGAGTTTCAATGTTTAGGCACTCTACAGGGGCTCTCCAAACGCAACATGGCGTCCCATCTCAATTCCAGTCAATTTTGCATTGAAAAGTCAAATGGCGCTCCTTCCCTTCCAAGCTCTGCCATGCACCTAAACAATGGTTTACACCCACATATGGGGTATCATCGTACTCAGGACAAATTGTACAACAACTTTGGGGGTCCATTTTCTCCTGTTACCCTTGGTAAAATAAAACAAATTGGAGCTGAAATAAATTTTGTGTGAAAAAAAGTTAAATGTTCATTTTTATTTAAACATTCCAAAAATTCCTGTGAAACACCTGAAGGGTTAATAAACTTCTTGAATGTGGTTTTGAGCACCTTGAGGGGTGCAGTTTTTAGAATGGTGTCACACTTGAGTATTTTCTATCATATAGACCCCTCAAAATGACTTCAAATGAGATGTGGTCCCTAAAAAAAAATGGTGTTGTAAAAATGAGAAATTGCTGGTCAACTTTTAACCCTTATAACTCCGTCACAAAAAAAAATTTTGGTTCCAAAATTGTACTGATGTAAAGTAGACATGTGGGAAATGTTACTTATTAAGTATTTTGCGTGACATATGTCTGTGATTTAAGGGCACAAAAATTCAAAGTTGGAAAATTGCAAAATTTTCAAAATTTTCGCCAAATTTCCATTTTTTTCACAAATAAACGCAAGTTATATCGAATAAATTTTACCTTTAACATGAAGTACAATATGTCACGAGAAAACAATGTCAGAATCGCCAAGATCCGTCAAAGCGTTCCAGAGTTATAGCCTCATAAAGGGACAGTGGTCAGAATTGTAAAAATTGGCCCGGTCATTAACGTGCAAACCACCCTTGGGGGTGAAGGGGTTAAAAGGTTTTTTTTTCAGTTAGCATGTTATGTGAAACAGTATCAAATTCCTTTGCAAAGTCCAGATAAATCACATCAGCAACATTACCAACATCCTGATTTGCACTTACCTCCTCATAGAAACATAACATGTTAGTTAGACACGACTTATTCTTTATGAATCCATGGTGGTTGTCAGTTATTATATTATTATCTATTATCATTATTATTTATTTATATAGCACCATTAATATCATGGTGCTGTACATGAGAAGAGGGGTTACATCAAAATATGAATATCATTTACAGTAAACAAACTAACAATGACAGACTGATACAGAGGGAAGAGGACCCTGTCCTTATGGACTTACATTATCTGCAATATATTTCTGCAGGTCATCTCTTATAATGCCCTAAAAAAATTTGCATACTTCTGATGTCAGGCTTACCAGACAGTAGTTGCCTGGATCCCCGTTCTTACCTTTCTTAAATATTGGTACCACGTGAGCCATACTCCAATCCTGTGGCACCACCCCTGTTACAAGACAGTCTAAGAATATGAGATACAGTGGTCTGTCAATTATTGAGCTCAATTCCCTCAGTATCTGTGGATGAATGCCATCTAGGCTGGGGGATTTGTCACTGTTTAAACTGTGCAGATGTAGATGTACTTCGTTTTGTGTAAAACTAATTATATCAGGTAGTGACTTTTGATTTTTGCTTTGTTAAATGATCCCTGTAACAGACAGTTCATTGGTGAACACGGATGAAAAGTGCCTATTTAATATGTCAGCCTTTTCTCTGTCCTCTGTAATTATCTTGTTATTGTCATCTTTTAAGGGGCCAATACCATCTGTTTTTTTCTTTTTGGCATTGATGTATTTATAAAAAAATTTGAGATTAATTTTAATAACTTTGCTCGCTTGATTTTTTTTTTACATTTTTTATTTAGATATTTATACTCCTGAAATGCTATTTCAGTATTCTCGGCTTTCAACATTTTGAATGCCCTTTGTTTTTGTCTTATTAAATTGTATTGTCTTATTTATCCATAATGGTTTCTCTTTTTTCCTTGACATTTTATTACCAGAGGGTATACATTTTCTGCAGGACTCTAGCAGTATTTCCTTAACCCCTTAGTGACCGAGCCAAATTTTTTAAATCTGAACAGTGTCACTTTATATGATAATAACTCTGGAATGCTTCAACAAAACCCAGTGATTGTGATATTTTTTGTGGCATATTATAATTTATGATAATGGTAAATTAACATCAATATGTTTTGTGTTTATTTATAAAAAAAAATCTGAAATTTGCCAAAAAAATTTAAAAATTAGCAATTTTAAAAATTGAATGATTATTCCTTTAATCCAGATATTCATACTACACAAAAACATTAATGAGTAACATTTCCCTCATGTCTGTGTTCCATCAGCACCATTTGTAAAATGCTATTTTATTTATTATTATTATTTATTTTAGAATGTTTAACCCCCTTACCCCGAAGGGTGGTTTGCACGTTAACGACCGGGCCAATTTTTACAATTCTAACCACTGTCCCTTTATGAGGTTATAACTCTGGAAAGCTTCAACGGATCCCAGTAATTTTTACATTGTTTTCTCATGACATATTGTACTTCATGGTAGTGATAATAATAATAATCTTTATTTTTATATACCGCTAACATATTCCGCAGTGCTTTACAGTTTTGCACACATTATCATCGCTGTCCCAAATGGGGCTCACAATCTAAATTCCCTATCAGTATGTCTTTGGAATGTGGGAAGAAACCAGAGTGCCCGGAGGAAACCCACGCAAACACAGAGAGAACATACAAACTCTTTGCAGATGTAGTCCTTGGTGGGGGTTTGAACCTAGGACTCCAGCGCTGCAAGGCTGCAGTGCTATCCACTGAGCCACCGTGCTGCCCATTTAGTGATAACATTTCTTTCATATTATCTGTGTTCATTTGTGAAAAAAGCGGAAATTTGTCTAAAATTTTCAAAATTTCGCAATTTTCCAACTTTGAATTTTTATGCCCTTAAATCACAGAGTTATGTCACAAAAAATACTTAATAAGTAACATTTTCCACATGTCTACTTTACAACAGCAAAATTTTGGAACCAACATTTTTTTTGTTAGGGAGTTATAAGGGTTAAAAGTTGACCATCAATTTCTAATTTTTACAACACCATTTTTTTTAGGGACTACATCACATTTGAAGTCACTTTGAGGGGTCTATATGATAGAAAATACCCAAGTGTGACACCATTCTAAAAACTGCACCCCCCAAGGTGCTCAAAACCACATTCAAAAAGTTTATTAACCCTTCAGGTGTTTCACAGAAATTTTTGGAATGTTTAAAAAAAAATGAACATTTAACTTTTTTTCACAAACAATTTACTTTAGCTCCAATTTGTTTTATTTTACCAAAAGTAACAGGAGAAATTGGACCCAAAAGTTTGTTGTACAATTTGTTCGGAGTATGTTGATATCCCATATGTGGGGGTAAACCACTGTTTGGGCGCATGGCAGAGCTCAGAAGGGAAGGAGCGCCGTTTGACTTTTCAATGCAAATTTGACTGGAATTGAGATAGGACACCATGTCGCATTTGGAGAGCCCCTGATGTGCCTAAACATTGAAACCCCCCACAAGTGACATTATTTTGGAAAGTAGACCCCCTCAGGAACTTATCTAGATGTGTGGTGAGCACGTTGACCCACCATGTGCTTCACAGAAGTTGATAATGTAGAGCTGTAATGAAAAAAATCATATTTTTTCACAAAAATGATCTTTTTGCCCCAATTTTTTAATTTCCCAAGGGTAACAGAAGAAATTGGACCCAAAATTTGTTGTGCAATTTGTCCTGAGTATGCTGATACCCCATATGTGGGGGTAAACCATTGTTTGGGCGCATGGCACAGCTTGGAAGGGAAGGAGCGCCATTTGACTTTCCAATGCAAAATTGACTGGAATTGAGATGGGACGCCATGTCGTGTTTGGAGAGCCCCTGATGTGCCTAAACATTGAAACCCCCACAAGTGACACCATTTTGGAAAGTAGACCCCCTAAGGAACTTATCTAGATGTGTGGTGAGCACTTTAAACCCCCAAGTGTTTCAGTACAGTTTATAACGCAGAGCCGTGAAAATAAAAATTATTTTTTTTTCCACAAAAATTATTTTTTAGCCCCCAGTTTTGTAACAGGAGAAATCATCCCCAAAAGTTGTTTTCCAATTTGTCCTGAGTATGCTGATACCCCATATGTGGGAGAAAACTACTGTTTGGGCGCATGGCAGAGCTTGGAAGGGAAGGAGCGCCGTTTGGAATGCAGACTTAGATGGAATGGTCTGCAGGCGTCACATTGCGTTTGCAGAGCCCCGATGTACCTAAACAGTAGAAACCCCCCTCAAGTGACCCCATATTGGAAACTAGACCCCCCAAGGAACTTATCTAGATGTGTTGTGAGAACTTTGAACCCCCAAGTGTTTCACTACAGTTTATAACGCAGAGCCATGAAAAGAAAAAAAATCATTTTTTTTCCACACAAATTATTTTTTAGCCTCCAGTTTGGTATTTTCCCAAGGGTAACAGAAGAAATTGGACCCCAAAAGTTGTTGTCCAATTTGTCCCGAGTACGCTGATACCCCATATGTGGGGGGAACCACTGTTAGGGCGCATGGCAGAGATCGGAAGGGAAGGAGCTCCATTTGGAATGCAGAATTAGATGGAATGGTCTGCAGGCGTCACATTGCATTTGCAGAGCCCCTGATGTACCTAAACAGTAGAACCCCCCCACAAGTGACCCCCATATTATAAACTAGACCCCCCAAGGAACTTATCTAAATGTGTTGTGAGAACTTTGAACCCCCAAGTGTTTTACTACAGTTTATAACAGTTTTCCGGGGATTAACCCCTTCATGACCCAGCCTATTTTGGCCTTAATGACCTTGCCATTTTTTGCAATTCTGACCAGTGTCCCTTTATGAGGTAATAACTCAGGAACGCTTCAACGGATCCTTGCGGTTCTGAGATTGTTTTTTCGTGACATATTGGGCTTCATGTTAGTGGTAAATTTAGGTCGATAATTTCTGAGTTTATTTGTGAAAAAAACGGAAATTTGGTGAAAATTTTGAAAATTTTGCAATTTTCACATTTTGAATTTTTATTCTGTTAAACCAGAGAGTTATGTGACACAAAATAGTTAATAAATAACATTTCCCACATGTCTACTTTACATCAGCACATTTTTGGAAACAATTTTTTTTTTTGCTAGGAAGATATAAGGGTTAAAATTTGACCAGTGATTTCTCATTTTTACAACAAAATTTACAAAACCATTTTTTTTAGGGACTCACATTTGAAGTCAGTTTGAGGGGTCTATATGGCTGAAAATACCCAAAAGTGACACCATTCTAAAAACTGCACCCCTCAAGGTGCTCAAAACCACATTCAAGAAGTTTATTAACCCTTCAGGTGTTTCAGAGCAGCAGAAGCAACAAATAGGGGAAAAATTAACATTTAACTTTTTAGTCACAAAAATGATCTTTTCGCAACAATTTTTTTATTTTCCCAAGGGTAAAAGGAGAAACTGGACCACGGATGTTGTTGTCCAATTTGTCCTGAGTACGCTGATGCCTCATATGTGGGGGTAAACCACTGTTTGGGCGCACGGCAGGGCTCGGAAGGGAAGGAGCGCCATTTGACTTTTTGAATTAAAAATTGGCTCCAATCTTTAGCGGACACCATGTCGCGTTTGGAGAGCCCCCGTGTGCCTAAACATTGGAGCTCCCCCACAAGTGACCCCATTTTGGAAACTAGACCCCCCAAGGAACGTATCTAGAAGCATAGTGAGCACTTTAAACCCCCAGGTGCTTCACAAATTAATCCGTAAAAATGAAAAAGTACTTTTTTTTTCACACAAATTTTCTTTTAGCCTCAATTTTTTCATTTTCACATGGGCAACAGAATAAAATGGATCCTAAAATTTGTTGGGCAATTTCTCCTGAGTACGCCAATACCTCATATGTGGGGGTAAACTACTGTTTAGGCACATGGTAAGGCTCGGAAGGGAAGGAGCGCCATTTGACTTTTTGAATGAAAAATTATCTCCATCGTTAGCGGACACCATGTCAGGTTTGGAGAGCCCCTGTGTGCCTAAACATTGGAGCTCCCCCACAAGTGACCCCATTTTGGAAACTAGACCCCCCAAGGAACTTATCTAGATGCATAGTGAGCACTTTAAACCCTCAGGTGCTTCACAAATTGATCCGTAAAAATGAAAAAGTACTTTTTTTTCACACAAAATTTTTTTTAGCCTCATTTTTTTCATTTTCACATGGGCAACAGGATAAAATGGATCCTAAAATTTGTTGGGCAATTTCTCCTGAGTACGCCGATACCTCATATGTGGGGGTAAACCACTGTTTGGGTGCACGGCAAGGCTTGGAAGGGAAGGCGCGCCATTTGACTTTTTCAATGGAAAATTAGCTCCAATCGTTAGTGGACACCATGTTGCGTTTGGAGAGCCCCTGTGTGCCTAAACATTGGAGCTCCCCTACAAGTGACCCCATTTTGGAAACTAGACCCCCCAAGGAACTAATCTAGATGTATAGTGAGCACTTAAAACCCCCAGGTGCTTCACAGAAGTTTATAACACAGAGCCATGAAAATAAAAAAATATTTTTCTTTCCTCAAAAATGATTTTTAGCCCGGAGTTTTTTATTTTCCCAAGGATAATAGGAGAAATTGGACCCCAAATGTTGTTGTCCAGTTTGTCCTGACTACGATGATACCCCATATGTGGGGGTAAACCACTGTTTGGGCGCACGGCAGGGCTCGGAAGGGAAGGCACGCCATTTGGCTTTTTGAATGGAAAATTAGCTTCAATCATTAGCGGACACCATGTCGCGTTTGGAGAGCCCCTGTGTGCCTAAACATTGGAGCTCCCCTACAAGTGACCCCATTTTGGAAACTAGACCCCCCAAGGAACTAATCTAGATGTATAGTGAGCACTTAAAACCCCCAGGTGCTTCACAGAAGTTTATAACGCAGAGCCATGAAAATAAAAAAATATTTTTCTTTCCTCAAAAATGAGTTTTAGCCCGGAGTTTTTTATTTTCCCAAGGATAATAGGAGAAATTGGACCCCAAATGTTGTTGTCCAGTTTGTCCTGAGTACGATGATACCCCATATGTGGGGGTAAACCACTGTTTGGGCGCACGGCAGGGCTCGGAAGGGAAGGCACGCCATTTGGCTTTTTGAATGGAAAATTAGCTTCAATCATTAGCGGACACCATGTCGCGTTTGGAGAGCCCCTGTGTGCCTAAACATTGGAGCTCCCACACAAGTGACCCCATATTGGAAACTAGACCTCCCAAGGAACTAATCTAGATGTGTGGTGAGCACTTTGATCCCTCAAGTGCTTCACAGAAGTTTATAACGCAGAGCCATGAAAATAAAAAATTATTTTTCTTTCCTCAAAAATGATTTTTTAACCCACAATTTTTTATTTTCCCAAGGGTAACAGGAGAAATTGGACCCCAAAAGTTGTTGTGCAGTTTCTCCTGAGTACGCTGATACCCCATATGTGGGGGTAAACCACTGTTTTGGCACACGTCGGGGAGCGGAAGGGAAGTAGTGACGTTTTGAAATGCAGACTTTAATGGAATGCTCTGCGGGCGTCACGTTGCATTTGCAGAGCCCCTGATGTGCCTAAACAGTAGGAACTCCCCACAATTGACCCCACTTTGGAAACTAGACCCACAAGGGAACTAATCTAGATGTGTGGTGAGCACTTTGATCCCTCAAGTGCTTCACAGAAGTTTATAACGCAGAGCCGTGAAAATAAAAAATGTGTTTTCTTTCCTCAAAAATATTTTTTTAGCCCAGAATTTTTTAATTTTCCCAAGGGTAACAGGAAAAATTTGATCCCAAAAGTTGTTGTCCAGTTTCTCCTGAGTACGCTGATACCCCATATGTGGGGGTAAACCACTGTTTGGGCACATGGCGGGGCTCGGAATGGAAGTAGTGACGATTTGGAATGCAGACTTTGATGGAATGGTCTGCGGGAATCATGTTACGTTTGCACAGCCCCTGATGTGCCTAAACAGTAGAAACCCCCCACAAGTGACCCCATTTTGGAAACTAGACCCCCCAAGGAACTTATCTAGATGTGTGGTGAGCACGTTCAACCCCCAAGTGCTTCACAGAAGTTTACAACGCAGAGCCGTGAAAATAAAAAATAATTTTTCTTTCCTCAAAAAAGATGTTTTAGCAAGCAATTGTTTATTTTCACAAGGGTAACAGGAGAAATTGGACCCCAATATTTGTTGCTCAGTTTGTTGTGAGTACGCTGATACCTCATATGTGGGGGTAAACCACTGTTTGGGCGCACGTCAGGGATCGGAAGGGAAGTAGTGACATTTGAAATGCAGACTTTGATGGAATGGTCTGCGGGCGTCACGTTGCATTTGCAGAGCCCCTGATGTGCCTAAACAGTAGAAACCCCCCCACAAGTGACCCCATTTTGGAAACTAGACCCCAAAAGGATCTTATCTAGATGTGTGGTGAGCACTTTCAACCCCCAAGTGTTTCACATAAGTTTATAACGTAGAGCCGTGAAAATAAAAAATAATTGTTCTTTCCTCAAAATTATGTTTTAGCAAGTAATTTTTTTTTTTGCAAGGGTAACAGGAGAAATTGGACCCCAATAGTTGTTGCCCAGTCTGTCCTGAGTACGCTGGTATCCCATATGTGGGGGTAAACCACTGTTTGGGCGCACGTCGGGGCTTGGAAGGGAGGGCGCACCATTTGACTTTTTGAACGCAAGATTGGCTGGAATCAATGGTGGCGCCATGTTGCATTTGGAGACCCCTGATGTGCCTAAACAGTGGAAACCCCTCAATTCTAACTTCAACACTAACCCCAACACACCCCTAACCCTAATCCCAACTGTAGCCATAACCATAATCACAACCCTAACCCCAACACACCCCTAACCACAACCCTAACCCCAACACACCCGTAACCCTAAATCCAACCCTAATCCTAACCCTAATCCCAACCCTACCCACAACTGTAACCCCAACACAACCCTAACCCTATCCTTAACCCTAACCACAAGCCTAATCTTAACCCTATTTCCAACCCTAGCCCTAATTCCAACCCTAAGGGTACCGTCTCACATAACGATTTACCAAAGATCACGACCAGCGATACGACCTGGCCGTGATCGTTGGAAAGTCATTGTGTGGTCGCTGGGGAGCTGTCACACAGACCGCTCTCCAGCGACCAACGATGCCAAGGTCCCAGGTAACCAGGGTAAACATCGGGTTACTAAGCACAGGGCCGCGCTTAGTAACCTGATGTTTACCGTGGTTACCAGCGTAAAAGTAAAAAATAAAAAAACGTACATACTCACATTTCGGTGTCCTTCAGGTCCCTTGCCGTCTGCTTCCCGCTCTGACTGAGTGCCGCCATACAGTGAGAGCAGAGCGCAGCGGTGACGTCACTGCTGTGCTGTGCTCTCACTTTCCGGCCGGCAGACAGTCAGAGCGGGAAGCAGACGGCAAGGGACCTGAAGGACACCGAAATGTGAGTATGTACGTTTTTTTGTTTTTTTTTACTTTTACGCTGGTAACCACGGTAAACATCAGGTTACTAAGCGCGGCCCTGCGCTTAGTAACCCGATGTTTACCCTGGTTACAAGTGAACGCATCGCTGGATCGCTGTCACACACACTGATCCAGCGATGACAGCGGGAGATCCAGCGACGAAAGAAAGTTCCAAACGATCTGCTACGACGTACGATTCTTAGCAGGGTCCCTGATCGCTGCTGCGTGTCAGACACAACGTCATGGATCGTACCGTCGTAGCAACCAAAGTGCCACTGTGAGACGGTACCCTAACTCTAATTCCAACCCTAACCCTAAGGCTATGTGCCCACTTTGCGGATTCGTGTGAGATTTTTCCGCACCATTTTTGAAAAATCCGCAGGTAAAAGGCACTGCGTTTTACCTACGGATTAACAGCGGATTTCCAGTGTTTTTTTGTGCGGATTTCACCTGCGGATTCCTATTGAGGAACAGGTGTAAAACGCTGCGGAATCCGCACAAAGAATTGACATGCTGCGGAAAATACAACGCAGCGTTTCTGCATGGAATTTTCCGCACCATGGGCACAGCGGATTTGGTTTTCCTTAGGTGTACATGGTACTGTAAACCTGATGGAAAACTGCTTCGAATTCGCAGCGGCCAATCCGCTGCGGATCCGCGGCCAATCCGCTGCGAATCCGCGGCCAATCCGCTGCGTATCCGCTGCGTATCCGCTGCGAATCCGCGGCCAATCCGCTGCGTATCCGCTGCGTATCCGCTGCGTATCCGCGGCAGATCCGCTGCGTATCCGCTGCCGATCCGCTGCCGATCCGCTGCCGATCCGCGGCCGATCCGCTGCGTATCCGTTGCCGATCCGCTGCGGATCTGTGGCCGATCCGCTGCGTATCCGCGGCCGATCCGCTGCGTATCCGCTGCGTATCCGCTGCGAATCCGCGGCCAATCCGCTGCGTATCCGCTGCGTATCCGCGGCCGATCCGCTGCGTATCCGCTGCGGATCCGCTGCCGATCCGCGGCCGATCCGCTGCGTATCCGTTGCCGATCCGCTGCGGATCTGCGGCCGATCCGCTGCGTGTCCGCGGCCGATCCGCTGCGTATCCGCGGCCGATCCGCTGCGTATCCGCTGCCGATCCGCTGCGGATCCGCGGCCGATCCGCTGCCGATCCGCTGCGGATCCGCTGCGGATCCGCGGCCGATCCGCTCTGTGTGCACATGCCATAACCCTACCCCTAACCCTACCCGTAACCCTAACTCTACCCCTAACCCTACCCCTAGTTCTAACCCTAGTTCTAACCCTAACTCTAGTGGAAAAAGAAAAAAAAAAAATTATTTATTTTATTATTGTCCCTACCTATGGGGGTGATAAAGGGGGGGGTTATTTATTATTTTTTTTATTTTGATCGCTGTGATAGAACCTACCACAGCGATCAAAATGTACCTGTAAGGAATCTGCCGACTGGCAGATTCGGCGGGCGCACTGAGCATGCGCCGGCCATTTTCCAAGATGGCGGCGCCCAGCGAGGAGACGGCCGGACACCGGGAGGATCGGTAAGTATGAAGGGGTGGTGGGGGGGGGGTGTCGGAGCACAGGTCAGGTGATCGGACCACAGGGGGGCTTTATTCACACAAGGAGGGAGCGGACAGGAGGACGGGGGAGCCGGCAGGCGGACGGAGGGGACCGGAGGACTAACGGAGGACTGGGGGGGCGATCGGTGGGGTGGGGGGGGTCCACTTAAGTATTTCCAGCCATGGCCGATGATATTGCAGCATCGGCCATGGCTGGATTGTAATATTTCACCAGTTTTTTAGGTGAAATATTACAAATCGCTCTGATTGGCAGTTTCACTTTCAACAGCCAATCAGAGCGATCGTAGCCACGGGGGGGTGAAGCCACCCCCCCTGGGCTGAAGCACCACTCCTCCTGTCTCTGCAGATCGGGTAAAATCGGAGTTAACCCCTTCACCCGATCTGCAGGGACGCGATCATTCCATGACGCATACGCTGCGTCATAGGTCGGGAAGGCACAGACTTTCATGACGCAGCGTATGCGTCAAAGGTCGGGAAGGGGTTAATGTACCCGGAGCGGTCCGTGACTGCTCCTGGCACATAGTGCCGGATGTCAGCTGCGATAGTCAGCGCGGCTGATCACGTTTGACGCACTATTCCGTCCATGGGAAGTAGGCCCCACCCCACATGGACAGAATAGTACATCCAATGGTAGAAAGGTATTAAAAATGTGGCAGTAAATTTTTATTTTTTCAAGGAAATTTACTAAATGTATTTTTTTAGGGACCTATCCAGGTTTAAAGTGACTTTGAGGGTTCTATATATTGGAAAAAAAACAAAAGTGATACATTTAAAAAAATCACACCCACTGACATATTGAAAACTGCTGTCAGGTAATTTATTAACCCTTCAGGTGCTTTTCAGGAATTAATGCAAAGTGACATGACAGGAATGAAAAAGTGTATTTTTACCACCTACAGTACAGACCAAAAGTTTAAAGATTGAAAATTGTACATTCACACTGAAGGCATCAAAAGTATGAATTAACACATGTGGAATTATATACTTAACAAAAAAGTGTGAAACAACTGAAATTATGTCTTATATTCTAGGTTCTTCAAAGTAGCCACCTTTTGCCTTGATGACTGTTTTGCACACTCTCGGCATTCTCTTGATGAGCTTCAAGAGGTAGTCACCGGGAATGGTTTTCACTTCACAAGTGTGCCCTGTCATGTTTAATAAGTGGGATTTCTTGCCTTATAAATGGGGTTGGGACCATCAGTTGTGTTGTGCAGAAGTCTGGTGGATACACAGCTGAAACTGGCTCACATGAGGACTGCCTCAGGAAAGGAAGACCAAGAGTCACCTCTGCTTCTGAGGATAAGTTTATCCGAGTCACCAGCCTCAGAAATTGCAGGTTAACAGCAGCTCAGATTAGAGACCAGGTCAATGCCACACAGAGTTCTAGCAGCAGACACATCTCTACAACAACTGTTAAGAGGAGACTTTGTGCAGCAGGCCTACATGGTAAAATAGCTGCTAGGAAACCACTGCTAAGGACAGGCAACAAGCAGAAGAGACTTGATTGGGCTAAAAAACACAAGGAATGGACATTAGACCATTGGAAATCTGTGCTTTGGTCTGATGAGTCCAAATTTGAGATCTTTGATTCCAACCATCTTGTCTTTGTGCGACGCATAAAAGGTGAACGGATGGACTCTACATGCCTGGTTCCCACCGTGAAGCATGGAGGAGGAGGTGTGATGGTGTGGGGGTGCTTTGCTGGTGACACTGTTGGGGATTTATTCAAAATTGAAGGCATACTGAACCAACATGGCTACCACAGCATCTTGCAGCGGCATGCTATCCATCCGGTTTGCGTTTAGTTAGACCATCATTTATTTTTCAACAGGACAATAACCCCAAAATAGCTGCTAGGAAACCACTGCTAAGGACAGGCAACAAGCAGAAGAGACTTGTTTGGGCTAAAGAACACAAGGAATGGACATTAGACCATTGGAAATCTGTGCTTTGGTCTGATAATTCCAAATTTGAGATCTTTGATTCCAACCACCCTGTCTTTGTGCGACGCCAAAAATGTGAACGGATGGACTCTACATGTCTGGTTCCCACTGTGAAGCATGGAGGAGGAGGTGTGATGGTGTGGGGGTGCTTTGCTGGTGACACTGTTGGGGATTTATTCAAAATTGAAGGCATACTGAACCAGCATGCCTACCACAGCATTTTGCAGCGGCATGCTATTCCATCCGGTTTGCGTTTAGTTGGACCATCATTTATTTTTCAACAGGACAATGACCCCAAACACACCTTCAGGCTGTGTAAGGGCTATTTGACCAAGAAGGAGAGTGATGGGGTGCTACGCCAGATTATCTGGCCTCAATAGTCACCAGACCTGAACCCAATCGAGATGGTTTGGGGTGAGCAGGACCGCAGAGTGAAGGCAAAAGGGCCAACAAGTGCTAAGCATTTCTGGGAACTCCTTCAAGATTGTTGGAAGACCATTCCCGGTGACTACCTCTTGAAGCTCATCAACAGAATGCCAAGAATGTGCAAAGCAGTCATCAAAGCAAAAGGTGGCTACTTTGAAGAACCTAGAATATAAGACATAATTTCAGTTCACACTTTTTTGTTAAGTATATAATGCCACATGTGTTAATTCATAGTTTTGATGCCTTCTGTGTGAATGTACAATTTTCATAGAAATGAAAATACAGAAAAATCTTTAAATGAGAAGGTGTGTCCAAACTTTTGGTCTGTACTGTAAATGTTGGTAACTTCTGAACAGGTCACTGTAGCCGTTAGACTCTAAGGCCGTTATTTGGTTGCGAACTGCCATGGCAAACATCAGGACCACATGACCATGATCTCAGGGAGCTGATGGGGATAAAGAGGAAGCCCATACACTCTGTTAACCATTTGTATGATGTAGTCATTATTGACAGCAGGATCTAAGGGGTTAAACAGATATGGACTGTGCCAACACTGATCGTGGCTAATGCAGCAAGTTGTCAGCTATAGCGTACGGCTGACAGCTGCTGGATTGTCACCTGTATGAGGATGATATTCTCTTATATCTCAGGTCAGTAAAAAGACATATTGGCTGTCATTAAGTGGTTTAAATATGCCCCAGTCATGTTCGGTATCCCCAGTTACCATGGTGTGGCCCCAGTCCACACGATTAAGCTCTTCCCTTAATGTGTTGAAATCAGCTTTCTTAAAATTCCAGGTTTTAGCATTTCCCCTCTTGAATGTTTGAATTGAACATTACATTGAAACTTACCGTGTTATGGTCACTGCTTCCCAAATGCTCCCTGAACTGTAGATTTAAAATTGTATCTGATCTATTAGACAGAACCAGATCCAGAAGATTACCTCTCCTGGTCAGTTCAACTAACAGCTGAGAGAGGTAATTGTCCTGTGGATAAGAAATTGTAGCTTTTAGTACAACCTGAAGATTTTATGTCCCATTGAATGTCTGGATAGTTACAATCCCCCATTGTAAGAACCCTATTACTGTTTGCTGCCTTTTTAACTTGTTGCAGCATTTCATCCTATACCTGTTCAGCTATATTAGAAGGCTTGTAGCAGAATCCAATTAGCAGCTTTCTATTATTGCTATCCCCATGTACATTTACAAATAGTGGCTCTGCATTGATGTAAGTCCCCCCAATATCTTCATTGAGCACAGGTTTTAATGTGTATTTTACGAAGATGCACACCTCTCCACCTTTTATATCTTTCTTGTCCTTTCTAAATGTAGTGTAGCTCTCTACATTTGTAACCTTTGATAAAGACCAATTGTGGTTGAAACGTTGTATCATGGCAGAGTAAAGGTTTTTTCTTTTTCATCACCTGGACTGGATGCTGTTCCTTTCTATTCCTTTTGTACGTTTGTTACCTAGTCATAGCTCTCGTCAAGTCATGTTTCCGTAAAGCCCACTACATCGTATTCTGTGACTGTTTTGAGTCTCTAATTCATTCTTTTTTTTTTGCTTCAAAAGAGCATCGATTCTTCTAGGTACAATATCACTCAATTTTTTAAGGAACTCGGTACAGAAGTTGTTCCAGAACTAACCACAAATGTTCTGGGGATGTCTCTTGAGCGTAATTGTTCTGCCTCTTTATGTAATCAGAGACTGGATGATGTTGAGATCAGGGCTCTGTGGGGCCATATAATAATTTCCAGGACTTCTTGTTCTTTATTCTGAAAATAGTTCCTAATGATATTGGCTGTATGTTTGGGGTTGTTGTCCTGCTGCAAAATAAATTTGGAGCCAGTCAAATACCCCCCTGATGGTATTGCATGATGGATAACTATCTGCCTGTATTTCTCTACAATGAAGACAGCATTAATCCTGACCAAATTCCCAACTCCATTTTCAGAAATGCTGCCCCAAACATACGAGGACTCTTTGCCATGTGTCATTGTTGCCCACAGACCCTCATTATTGTAAAGTGCTCCAGCATTTGGCCATCAAATTTCCTTATGTTTACAGCCATTTTTCTACATGCCAATTGTTATATTTTTATGTATAGATGAGACATTTGGCTGTGTTTCCATGTCGAAGATATGTCTTTTTGGCAGCAATTCTTTCATAGAGATCATTTCAGGTGTAGCTGGGTCCCACTGGTGCTGCCAGTTCTGAGCTGATGATTCTACTGGACAAAGTATGATGTGTCATTGATCTGCTTTACAAAATTTCCTTCACCGAGCACTGCGGCTACGGTCCTAAATGTTGCCCATATCTTCTTCAAAGAGCTTGAACAGCAATTCTTGAAACTCCAGCCTGCTTAATTCTTACCCTTTGAGTGACCTTGATGATGCAATATAACCTTGTGTCTTGTTGCTGTGCTCAATTTTCAAATGGTGTATGGCATGTGCCATTAAACTTTCTTCCAATATGCATCCCCCAGGTTGCGAATAGAAGCGTATTAAGGCCGCTGGAGTGTATTGCAGTCACAGGCATAGCTGTGGTTGCAATGCAGAATAAAAGTAAGTGTGGTCTTGGACAAGCTATTTGCCCAAGGCAGGTTTAAGAAAACTCGGCATGGGCTTTAATTTTTGGAGCGACCTACAGGATGGTAGTGGGGAGATTCGCTCCATCCAGCCGGGTCTTACAAGTGGCCCATAGCCACGTATTTCATGTAAAAACCCTGCAGTAAAGGGTTTGGGTGTGTCAGTGTTTGTTTGCAAGTGGCACAGGGCTGCCATCAGAGCATTACTGCCCTTACTGCTGTTAGAGTGAGCAGCAGCACACAGAGGGGCCCGCAGGTCCGGGGCCCCACTTATGTGCTACTTTTCATCGGGCCCCATCGTGCAGCAAAGTGGTGCACGCTGCGGCGCACTCATCGGCACTGGGCCCCGGGAGCTTTCCCGGAGCTGTGCAAGGCCGTCTGACCTTGATGGCTGTGCTGCTCCTGCTCCCTCCATATTCTGTGTCATGTTCTGGACACTGGAGGCAGAGCAACGCTGCTGGGGAGCGACTGTGAGGTACATATGCAAAACTTTTTTGTTTTCTGTACAAAATGAATTAAATGGGTGAGGGGAGGAGGAGGAGGAATTGCACATGATGACGGGGGAAGGAGTAAGGCGGACTACACATGATGATGTGGGAAGGGGGGTTAAAGGGGACTGCACATGAAGTGGGAATTAAAGGGGAACTGCAAAGGATGACATGGGAGTAAAGGGGACTGCACATGATGATGTGGGGAGGGGGGTTAAAGGGGGACTGCACATGATGTGGGGGGTTAAAGGGGGATTGCACATGATGATGTGGGGAGGGGGTTAAAGGGGGACTGCACATGATGATGTGGGGAGGGGGTTAAAGGGGGACTGCATATGATGATGTGGGGAGGGGGTTAAAGGGGGACTGCACATGATGATGTAGAGAGGGGGGTTAAAGGGGGACTGCACATGAAGTGGGGATTAAAGGGGAACTGCAAAGGATGACATGGGGGTAAAGGGGACTGCACATGATGATGTTGGGAGGGAGGTTAAAGGGGGACTGCACATGATGTGGGAGGTTAAAGGGGATTACACATGATGATGTGGGGAGGGGTTAAAGGGGGACTGCACATGATGATGTGGGGAGGGGGTTAAAGGGGGACTGCATATGATGATGTGGGGAGGGGGTTAAAGGGGGACTGCACATGATGATGTAGAGAGGGGGGTTAAAGGGGGATTGCACATGATGATGTGGGGAGGGGGTTAAAGGGGGACTGCACATGATGATGTGGGGAGGGGTTAAAGGGGGACTGCACATGATAATGTGGGGGATTAAAGGGAGCTTGCACATGATGTGGGGAGGGGGTTAAAGGGGGACTGCACATGAAGTGGGGGGTTAAAAGGAACTGCACATGATGAAGTAGGAGTAAAGGGGACTGCACATGATGAAGTGGGGGAGGGGAACTGCACATGATGAAGTAAGGGAGGGGATGGGAGACTGCAAATGATGAATTGAGAGTGAGGGAAGAGGGACAGCAATTGAATTGAAGGTGGGGGTTGGGGAGAGCAAATGATCGGGAGAGAGCACACAATAATGAATTTTGAGGGTGGGGGAGTAAATGATGTATTGAATGTGAGTTTAGAGCTGTTAAAAATGAGGGTGGGAGAGAGAAGACATGACAATAAATTGGGGTGGAAGGGGCGTGTAAATATAATGAGTCGGGGGAGCGGGAGGTGCATAGTGGGAGGCATTGAGTATGCAGGTACTGGTAATGAATTGGGGAAAGAGAACAGGTGCTAATTAATTTATTTATTTATTAGGTGGGGAAAGTGGCTATGTATAGCTAGAAGGGGCCTAGTGGTGTATTATAATTTATATTTGGAATGGTGGGTTGCATAATAACCAATTATGTATTAATGGTGGGTGCATATCTATATTCAGATGTGTAGCGTAGAAGAAAGGAAAAAAGAGGGGAATGTGCTCTGGAAGCGGTGCTCTAGGTAACTGGGTTATTTTATGCAGAGATGACTCCTGGCAGGAAGAAGTGATGGCGGTCTGCGCTGCATGAAAAAGAAAGCAAAGATGAAGGACTTCAGCTAGAGACATCACTGGTGAGTCAATGTGTTACCTGTACACTGACACTATAGACTGTATACTCTGTACAGAGCTCCTGTGTATAATGTCACCAGTGATCACTATATTATATGTACACTGACACTATATACAGAGCTCCTGTGTATAATGTAACTAGTAATCACTGTGTTACCTGTACAGTGACACTGTATACTATGTACAGAGCTTTTTTTGTATAACACCACTTAGTATTGTGTTTTGTTTTGTTTTTTATTAATTATCATTATTGTAGTATTCAGTCACTATCTGGTGATAATATGTGGTCTGGTCATGGTGTGACGGCATTTGTCCCTTGTATGTGGTATTATAGGTCACTATGTGGTGGTAATATGTGGTCTGGACATGGTGTGGAAGTATTTGTTGCTTGTATGTGGTATTATTGGTGTTGGTATAGGGGATTGTGTTGTGTATGGAGGTCACTTGTTCTCTCTGGTATCAATAAGGGGAAGAGTCTTTATTTCCAATAGAGATTAAATACTTGGACGTTTAACCCCTCCCTGTCCTGTGACTATTACACAGTAGCAAATATGCACTTACAGGGCTTTTACGGTGAAAACAAGTAATCACCTATCCTAAGGCCCCGTTCACACATTCAGTATTTGGTCAGTATTTTGTCTCAGTATCTGTAAACCAAAACCAATAGTGAGCGATAAATACAGAAGTGTTGACGTGTTTCTATTATATTTTTACTCTGATTGTTTCACTCCTGGTTTTTTGACTTGCAAATACTGAGGTAAAAAATGACCAAATACTGAATGTGTGAACGTGGCCAAAGGATAAGTGATAATAAGTTATTGATTGGTGGGGGTCCGACTACTGGGACCTGCACCGATCTGCAGAATGTGCAACTTTTATCTCCGTTAGAAAAAAATTCCTACAAAAAATTAGTATATATATCTTGGTACCGTGTTAGCCAGTGGATAGAAAAATATTTAGAATTGAGAGTCCTCAGTGGTTGAACCACTGAGAACTCTCAATTCAAAATATTTTTACAAAAAATTAGGAAGCTATAGCCAAGCAAAATACATACCGTATATTTTATTGAATCGGGAAAAGATAAAAAAAAACTTCACATAAAATCATGTTTCAAGGGAGATACAAATACAAAATAAACTGCTCAGAAAATTTTGCCATTATCTTGAAAATTAGTGTCATAATAGAATCATGATCTCAGCACATACCAATCAACATAGAGAAACTGATTTAGAAATCAATTAGTAATTCAAGTTGAATATTTAAACAATCAATGAATATTCGCTAAAACTCTGCACATATCAATATTCAATGGGATAAAAATGATTAAATATAGTCCCGAAGGTTCATTAAATTATATCCTAACACGTGAGGGTTTAGGCTGCTGTCACACTAGCAGTATTTGGTCAGTATTTTACATCAGTATTTGTAAGCCAAAACCAGGAGTGGGTGATAAATGCAGAAGTGGTGCATATGTTTCTATTATACTTTTCCTCTATTTGTTCCACTCCTGGTTTTGGCTTACAAATACTGATGTAAAGTACTGACCAAATACTGCTAGTGTGACGGCAGCCTCACACAGGTAATACAGTATGCAGGTACAAGGGACTTTCTAGTACCAATTCAAAGTATAAGTTGGTATTCACAGACCTGAGTCGAAAAAAATGGGAAACACAGCAACACATAAATAAATACACTGGTTGTTATAATGCTATGTAAATGTCCAATAAAGACAGGAATAGGTTTTCTCTATACATACAAATTCACTGAAGGTAGCGCATAAAAATAAGGCACAGAGGCCATGTATCACTAAATCAACAAATAGATTATAGAGATTCCTATAAAGTGCATTTAAGCAGGATAGATATACATGTGCAGGTAGCAAAAATTGGATAAAGTGTCTCTCATGTAGTAGGCTAATTGAGGCATATTTACCTGGCACTGCAGTATATGGCCCCGACGCGCGTTTAGTGTGATGCTTCTTCCTAATCACTGATCAACACTGATTGGCAGCTTTCTGTCTATGCACAGTGTACATTGAAAGCTGACAAACAGTGTGGGGGGCAGGGTCATTCAGAGCTTATGAATATGGAGGACTGCATGGCAGCTGATTTACTAGTCTTATAATGATAATTTCCTGCCAATAGATCAGTGATTTTATCAAAACTACAGCAAGCAGCCCAGTAAATAACACATTGCTGGAATCTCTGGCTCTACATTATCTTGCTTTCAGATTAAGTCGCAAAAAACCCGATGACAGAGAATTCCTTTAAGGTCTGACTCCTGAGTGATCATAAAGATTAAAATAGGTTAAACTACCCTTGCAAGCATCATACTAACGTAGGAAGCCACGGATGCCGCATATTTTCTTTTTATGCTACGTACTAGAAAATATGACATTTATAGTGTCCCCATGTATCCTATCACACACTATGAAGAATTGTTATCAACCCCTTCAGGGGCTCATATGTTTTCTATTCTTTTAGCAGCACATTCTGTCTGAGGCATACCAGCAATCAGATGGAAATGAAGAAACTGGCCAGACCAAGAATACCGCAAGTCTTGCCTTACTGTGTCGTTCATTTAAAAATGTAATCGGCCACTGCAATCTTAGTTTGCTTGTGCCAATAGCTATGTACAAACAAGCCCAACCATCCTGTCATTTGGCACAAGGATGGGGTAGGTGTTAGGAAATGGATATACTGCCCACATTGTCCCTTGAAGACATGAGTATTGTTGTAATGTGTATTATGACATGCGTTATTAGTGATAGGTTGTATCTTGCCTAACAGTAGGAAGAGTTAGGGTTAATGTTTGAGAGTAGCCCAGAGTGGGATGGATATGGAGAAGGGACAAAGACAATTTCCTCTCAGGATATCAGATAGGGCCCAGTGCGCAAGAAAAGCAGACCTACAGTCTGACTAGTCAGCAGAAGAGCGTCACGTGAATGTCCCTGATGTGAGTACAGACCGAGACAGTGGACAGCGAGATTCTGACCAGGAAGAGGAAAAGCAACAGAAAGACAGAAGTCATGCACCAGAGACAGATCCTGGGACAATAGATTTAGCAGTCTGGGTTTAAAACTCAGAGAGGAAACGGGCCAGGACGAAATAAGGCAATGTGAGACAAAGAGAGTGCCCTTGGTCGGAGTCCCAAGGCATCATCAAGCTAAGAAGCTAAATACTAGCCATATTGGCAAGCTAATTCCCTTAGGAGGAAAGAGGACGCGGATGGGGACTCTCACTTACTGGACTGTAGTACTGTGCTGGGTTGTAGTGAAGGCAGAAGAACCAATTGAGACAGAAGCTAAGTGAGTTAAGAGAAAGGAACTGAGACTGTGAGTGAAAATGCTCCTTGTGTTGAAGGAAACATGACATTGGTATTGTCGATGTTCTCGGTGGGGCTACCACTTCTACTATATTCCCTAATAACCCAACATTTACCCCAAAACCCGATCCCCTCTCACTAATAAAGATGCAAACCCCAATTATGGATAATAATTGGTCACAGAAGCCTTTATTATAAACATACAAATATTTAACAGCAAAATCTGGTGATTCCATAAATTACACCCAGCCATCACCCCACTGGCTTGGGAGCACCAAATACCTTGAAGGGTTCCATTGTCCACTTAACCCAGGGTATCCGGCCCAACGATGCCAAAATCCCCCCAAAATCACCAGACAAGAAAAACCATTATGTAACACCAACTAAGGAATTCATATACCCACAAATTCCCCAGATGAAATTAGCACCAACTTAAAGGACCCCCCAACCGCATCAAAGCCACCATGACTCATGACTAAATCCCCAAGCCAACACAATAAACAAACAAAATTAAGGTCGGGTGGGCGGGACTGCTCACAAATGCCTCCAGAGCGGGAACTGGCAAGACCCCTCCCATACCTCACACTATAAAACCCCTTTTTTGCATACCCCCACCTACTCCCACTATCCCCACCCCCCTCCAACTCCCTGTCATGCCGGCCTTTGCTAACGCCACAGGGGGAAGGAGGCGGCTTGCCCCGGACTGTACTTTCATTAAGCTAAGTACCTGCTATCTTTTGTACATAATCCCTACCAGGTTAGTGTTCAGTAAAAAGTTTATTTTTGACTGGTGGTCTCCCTCATTGAAGTCCTCAACATCTGGCCCTTGCCAGCCAAAGTCTTCGCTAACATGCGGCCTGCAAGGGAGTAGCACCTCTATGGACCAAGTCCACACACCTAGCCAAGACCCCCGCTTACATGTAATGTGCCTGGGCGTAAGAGAGACGAGTACTTTATCCATTGCTACAGCCCCGGAATATGTTGCATAGGTCTGAAATTCAGCAATGGTGTGGCCTCATTCAGACTTTGGAGAATGTGTCCATTTAAAAATGTAGAGTTTACAGCTGTAAATCTACGTAAACCTTCAGCACTTAGGTAACTCTACAAGTCTGTTTAGGTTAAAACCCAGCCAAAGCTGTGAGTGATCAGATCTCCATATAAAACGGCTTGCCAAATGGGAAATCCGTCCATGTTTTCCAGCCAAAACTTGTTTGCGAATTTTAAGCAAAAAACCCGCAATGATTATTATGAAGACAAACATCTTGTAGTTAATCGGAACAGAGGAATATTTAGCTTGTAGAACTGCTCCCTCTAGTGGTCATAGAAAATGGCTCTCTGGAAATAATATGATTTCCGATGGTAGAACACGCAAATTGTCACATGTACTTTATTAAGTAGCTTCCCAAATAGTATGGACATCTAATTTCCAGAAAATAAATCCATGAAACTGTTATGTATGTGGAACGCCCGCCAGGGCCGTGGGGTACTCGGTATCTGGTCCGGTACTTAAAGGGGATGTCACGGTGGAGGCAACGCGATCCGTGGTCCTGGGTGCAAACACAAAAGGGACGGTCATTAAATGGATTTGAATAAAGTTTGTGTTCATGACGCCACCTGTGGTATTTGGTCAGGGTGACCGATGCTGCTAAAGGGGTCCTCTGGGGTTATATTGTGGCAGCAGAGATGGTATGGCCTCCCACAGGTGCAGGGGGAAAATAGAGATGGTGAATGATGTAGCAAGAAACGGAGGACACAGGTTTGCAGTCTCTTTACCTTGTTTACTGAAGGATTCAGACAGCCACAGTCCAGGGTACCGGATAACAGGTGCAGGTATGGTTCATCCGGCTAGGAAGCTAGTTGTGAGTCCCCCTTACCAGGTGGGGTTGGAAGCCTTCCTTCTAGTGCTGTGGTGTAGTCCCTTGCTGCCATAAGCCTCTCACAAGGTCCTCACGTGTTCTCTCTGTCCTCCAGGTTGGTAGGACACTACCCGCACGACAGGTAGCCTTTTTACAGGGTTTCTATCACGACCCGGGCTCTATATGCTACTGTGTCCTCAGGTATTAGGGCAGAGAGGTGATATATAATCCAGCTGTCCTGCCTGTTTCTGCTATGCCTCTTGGAGTACGACACAACCCTGGTCTTCCGGCTACTGGCATCTGCGCTCAGTAGGGTGGTAGCTCAGTTGCAGCTAATCCCCTAGTTCTTCACTCTCCTTTGCTTCTCTTCCCCTCCACTATCTCTACAGCTTGCTCTGTGTTCTGTTTTATCTCTTTCCTTTGAGGAACTGCATCAGTCTTGTGGCTGCACCACCCCTCTCTCATACGTTCTGTCTCAGACTTCTACAGTCTGCTGTCTGGCACTCACTGACTGACTTCCCTCCCTTTCCCTCCAGACCAGAATATATATAGAGGGGAGCCACCCACAAACTGGATCAGAGCTCCCCCTTCTGGCCTGGAGTATGAACATGTTGTATGCTTGTGTTTACCTGATAAGAGAGATCCTTTCTCGCTTCCAAGCATGACATCACTCTCCCCATGAGGAAAGCAAACCACTGTGACAACCAGCAACCTGGGGTGTCATACTCCCCCCCCTTCCCTGTTAAATCCAGTACTCCCAGACTGGGGAAAGAAAAACAACAATAACAGGTTAGGAAAAGACATACAAAATTTTGAAAAATGCATATAACAGGTTAAACACATAAACTTTAGCTTCCCTTTATGGGAGGAATTGATACTTTAATGTTACCAACCTTTATTACAAGGTATAAATACAACTTTTCCTAAAATAGAACTCTCTATGACATTTAATATGAAATATTAACTAATTAAGTAACAATTACCCCTTACGGGTATACTATGCTTAGCAATATTTCCTACACTGAAGTACAAATACATTAGCTTTACTTACAGTATATAAAACTCTCACTGTACTGTTCAATATTATCTGCATACTTTAAGGGTATGTTTCCACATTCAGGAAACGCTGCGTGTTTGACGCTGCGTAGAGCCGCAGCATCAAACACGCAGCATCCAGATGTTACAGTATAGTGGAGGGGATTTCATGAAATCCCGTCTGCACTATGCAGTAAAAGATGCATGCGGCAGACCCGCGGAAACGGACACACGGCGCGTCTTTTCAGAATGCAGCATGTCCTTACAATGCTCAAACAACGCATGAACAATGCAGGTGACCTGCCAGTGACCTCAGGTGCATATTTGGTGCAGATTTTACCTGCACAAAAAATCCTGACCAAATCCTGATGCAATCCTGAGCGTGGACACATACCCTAACTATCTCACATATAAAACACTATTCACTTCCTTTACAGGGTAACTTCTCTAGCAGTATTAAACACTATCACTCTATTAAACAAAGTGCAACAAATTCAACATTCATTTAAATGCACTAATTCAAGTCATTTAACAACATTTTATCATCAACAATGCGGGGGACCCATCATAAACCCCCAACGTAGCCACGCAAGACGTTTTTTCTCTTCAGGTCTCTTTAAGGCAAAACAACTTATTAAGGCAAACGTTAACAGTTTCTTCAAAGGTTCCATGTAAAACCAGTAGAAAGCACCTAAAGAGGTGTCAACTATTCACAGGGAAGTTCTGATCATGCCTAGTTCATGATTTTGTAGTTCTTTTAAACTGAAGCAACAATAACACAACCAACCAGGTTAATTCTTTAACTATTCACAGTCACATTCTTCTTTTGGTACAAATGTTATTGTTTCCATGAGCACACCTGTACATTATAGTCTCCTTGACAAGAGTTCAGTCATATGCCAGGTACAACATACAGTTGGTCAGCACCCACTATGGGAATCTGGGTGCTCTTGCAATGTTACTCTATTGCAGCTTGTGTAGCCCTGGAACACACGGTGGTTAGTTCTCTGATGGATGCAGGTGCAGGAATTACCTTGCCAGGTAATGGGGCTGATGGCTTAGATGTTGCTATTAGCTGTAGCTCTGGGTCACTTGCGGGTGACCTGGGTACTGTTCCTTTTGGGGCACATTTGTGCGCATGCAGCGCATACCACCCTTTTTGTCCCCAATGTCTGGTGTAGGTGACATGGTCTCCTGGGTAGAGGTCCCTGTCTGGGTGTCCCTTTAATAGGTGGGGTTCTACATCACCCCTGGTGACAAATACTTCCAGCTGCATTCCTGGTTCTTTAATGAATCCCCAGCCAGATTTTATAAGGAACGCCACTACTGTTCCCTGTCTCCGTGGGCCCCATTCCTCATGGTTAATCTTTCTGGCCTGAGCCTTAGCACGAAAATTTCTTTCCTCTATAGCCCTGCGCCAGGGGTCCTGCTCTCTGTCCTCCTGCTCCTGTTTGAGCGCCTGCTGCTGGCAATATTCCTTCTGGCTGATGACCTCCAAACACTCTCCCTCAGCCTGGGCCTCCCCGGGGAACCCCATCAGGTTGGTGCCAGAGTGCTCCCACCGGAAAGTCACCCATTCTCCATGTACGTCCTGGGTCCCCCTTGACGGCTGTAGTGGGGCTGCGGAAGTTTGTGCGACATCCCAGGGCTGCTTTCAATTAATCTGCACACCCAGCCGGGTGGTAGGGGCATCGGAGCATCTACGGGCCCTATCAGGGTGTCCTCGGCTACCGGGGCGGGGTTGGTCTCCTTACCTGCCGCTGCGGTGTCTCCGGTGCCGGACTCCTCCACTACAGGCTAGGATCCCAGAAGCTGGCTCCACTGCTGCTCCCACACTTTTGCGGCTGCGTTAAACCAGGACTGCCAGAGCTGACAGCACAGATCGTCCACTTCAGTTCCAAGAACCTCTGGGTTCATTGCTGATGGCAGGTCTTCTTTCTCCCATTCGCTGGGGCAGCTTCCTGCTTCCTCCCTCTACTCCGGGTGACCACCGCTAGCCATCTTGCCGGCTGGGTTCGGGCCACACCTTCCTGCTGTTCCTTCCACGTCCTCTTCCGTGGGCGGTTCTTTCTCCTCCGATTCCTACCATCCCAGATAAGGAGGCGGACTTCTCTCGGGGATGGACATATCGCTCGGACATAGCAATACCTATGAAGGGCAGCCATAATTTTGCACCGTTCCTCCAGGCTCCACCCACGACAACACGCCCCACTCCTCCTGCACGCCACATGGTGCCGTAATGGCAGCAATTTACAGTTCATAGTCCCACAGTTAAACACAGTCATTTAGGCGCACAAGACCCGACTTTTTGGGTTGGTCCATCCTGTTTGTTATGCCAAATTTGGAACGCCGCCAGGTCCGTGGGGTACCCGGTACTGGGTCAGGTACTTAAAGGGGATGTCACGGTGGCGGCGACCCTGTCCGTGGCCCTGGGCGCCCAAGTAAAAGGGACGGTCTTTAAAGGGATTGAATAAAGTTTGTGTTCTTGACGCCACCTGTGGTATTCGGTCACGGTGACCGATGCTGCTTAAAGGGGTCCTCTGGGGTGATGTTGTGGCAGCAGAGATGGTATGGCCTCCCACAGGTGCAGCTGGGTCCCCAGGGCTCCCGGTGTGTAGATAGAGATGGTGAATGATGTAGCAAGAAACGGAGGACACAGGTTTGCAGAATCTTTTCCGTGTTTACTGAAGGATTCAGGCAGCCACAGTCTAGGGCACCAGATCACAGGTGCAGGTATGGTCCGGCTGGCTTGGAAGCGAGTTTGGAGTCCCCTTTACCAGGTGGGGTTAGAGGCCTTCCTTCTAGCGCTGTGGTGTAGTCCTTTGCTGCCTTAAGCCTCTCACAAGGTCCTCACGTGTTTTCTCTGTCCTCCGGGTTGGTAGGATACTACCCACACGACAGGAAGCCTTTTTACAGGGTTTCTATCATGACCCTGGGCTCTATACGCTACTGTGTCCTCAGATGTAAGGGTGGACAGGTGACATATAATCCAGCTGTCCTGCCGGTTTCTGCTATGCCACTTGGAGTACAACACAACCCCGGTGTTCTGTTCCATCTCTTTCCGTTCAGGAGCTGCAGCATCCTCGTGGCTGCAGGCCCCTCTCTCAAACGTTCTGCCTCAGACTGCTCCAGTCTGCTGTCTGGCACTCACTGACTGACTTCCCTTTCCCTCCAGACCAGAATATATATATATATATATATATATATATATATATATATATATATATATATATATATATATAGGGGAGCCACCCACAAACTGGATCAGAGCTCCCCCTTCTGGCCTGGAGTATGTACATGTTGTATCCGTGAGGAAAACAATGCCACTGTGACAACCAGGAACCGGGGGTGTCACATACGCAAAGTAACTCACCAGATTTAATCAAGTTGTCATTATGGCATATCCTCCTTACCATAGTTAGCAAAAATAGCATTAAGGAAGAAATCCTGCCCATCGTCCTGCCTGGGAATGCTGCGCCCAACCATGGACTGGTCACCTTGTAGCAGTGTTCCACATAAACTTGATTCATGCTTCGACAAAATTTGCAAGACCGTATTTGAAAATTTAGGACATCCCTAGCAAATGCAGGACACTTGGCAAGTATGCCTGACATGGGACTTCTTATCTAGAACAGTAAATTGCATTTTACGATCTAGTAGACATAACAAATGCAAAATAAAGATTGTCCCTTCCAATGACTTGAGAACTTAACTGTCTCCAGTCTTATATAAATATTATTAGGTCAGTAATTAGGTAATTAATAAGACAGGTCTGCAATGGTAAAGTTGTTTGAAAAGTAAGAGGTCATTTTTATATACTTTCGATTGCTGAACTCAATAAAAATTTTGAAAAAATTCCATCACCTGCAGTTGCACCATCACAAGCACCTTTTCTTACACCAAACTTTGACCCCTTTGCGTGACCTTTGGGGGATGATTTTGGAGTCTTTACGTTGATTAGAAATTAATGGATGCTGGGCTGTAATTGGGTGCTGTGGACAGAGAAGATTTTCTTAACCCAGCTTCCAAAGAGTGTGGTGGTATTCATGGCATCCAATCATAGCATAGGTTTAATTTGACCCCAGCAGTATAAGAAAAGAAAGATGTACTGTGATTGGTTGTTATGGGCAGTAAAGACAGATTATTCTTTTCTCTCAGTTCATAACAGTGTGGTGGTGTCCACAGCAACTAATCAAAGCACAGCTTTCATTTTACCTCAGCAGTATAAGAACTGAAAGCAGCACTGTGACTGCTAGCGATGGGGAGCAAAGGCAGATTTTCTTTTAGCCAGAGTCTATAAGGGTATATGCACACGTCAGGATTTCTTGCAGAAATTTTCCTGACAAAAACCGGACATTTCTGCCAGAAAACCGCATGCGTTTTTTTAGCGTTTTTTCATGCATTTTTGACGCGTTTTTGATGCTTTTTTGTGTGTTTTTTTCCAAATGCGTAGAATTGCGGGAAAAACACGGAAAATCCGCAAAACTAATGAACATGCTGCTTTTTTTTACCGCGATGCGTTTTTTTCGCAGAAAAAAAAACGCACCATGTGCACAAAACATGCAGAATGCATTCTGAATGATAGGATGCATAATGTATGCGTTTTTAATGAGTTTTATAGCGTTTTTATCGCAAAAAAAACGCTAACGCGAAAAAACCTGAACATGTGCCATACTTTAAGAGTGTGGTGGGCTAGTTACCACGATTCCGTTCAGCATTTAGTGGTTGTGATGGATTACACTTCTGTTTCTAACAACGTGATCAAAATGTCTAGAGGGGGTGTCATAATTCCCCCAACAACTTTTGCTACATTTGCAGTTGTTTTGTAGTGAAAAAACAATGAAGGGACATTATGGACTTCGTTGGAGAAGTGTATTATGTATACTTTGGTGTAAAACTAGGTGATCAGGACAAGTCTTGGGCTCCAAATGTAGTGTGTTCTGTTTGTGTAGAAGAACTATAGTACAACAATGGTCTAAAGGAAAGAGAGCTTTCGTTTTGGTGTGCTTTTGACAAGGGACCGCAAAATCACTTGATTCAAAGCATGAAGAGCAGGATTCTGAAGAAGACTTTCACACTAGACCGAACGAGCCACAGCTTTTTTCATTGCTCGAATAAAATAATATAGTCAGGGACTTGGACCTTCCTAAAGATTCTGCAGAACTTTTAAGCTGTAGACTAAATGAAAAGAACCTACTAGCTCCTGGTACCTGTTTTTCATGGTACAGAAGCAGAGAAAAGGAATTCCTTCCATACTTTTCTCAAGACAGTGCTCTAGTGTGTTGAAGTAATGTTCCTGGGCTGAAAGAAAATGTAAGATTGAGTACTGTATAATGTGAGCTAGTGGAGACCCTTTATTGATTCATCCAAAAAAAAAAAGTCTGAAAGTTGTGCCTCTGTCAGAGATTAACTGCGGCATCTAAATGATTAAACAGCAACGATCTGAGCTCAGCTCCTGTTGCTGCTGTTAGAGGCAGATGTCGGCTGTGTAACACAGAGAGCGCTCACCTCCACTCAGAGTGCATCCTATATTGGAAAGAGCTTATAATCAGTAACAAGACACCTATGATATTTGTAAATGCCCTAAAATTTACTTACAGGTGGCTTTATATCACATGATCAAAACAAAAAAGGAAAAAATATAAAATTTTGATAAATTGTATATTATTATTTATTGCATCTTTCAAAACCATTTAGAAACACAATAATTATTTAAGAACAGAAACTGAGCAGCAAAAGAAAGCAGGTCGACATGCACAACAGCGTTTCCAGACCATAAAGCATGATTTGCAGATATAAGCCATTACATATCCAGTAATACCTTTATATTATGTACTAATGTATTCAAAATGAAAATTGATTCATATTTGTACATAATAGTGAGCTGACAGATTCCATACAAAAAGATGAGCCGACCACAGTGATGAAACTGAGATAGTGAAGACCGGAAGTCATGCAGTGCGCCCAGGAAGCCTCCATAGGGTAAGAGATGTTGACTGTTGCCTGCTAGGAGAGGATGTTGAGGGCAGTTGTCAGCGTCTGCAGTTCGTCTCTCAGCTCTTCCAGGGAGCTTTGAATTTGACTGGGTGAATCCAGAACTTCGATGCTCAAAGTGTAGGGGTTGTACTGCACCGCAAAAGGCCTCTTTATATGAGACACATAGGTCCTGTGGGATGGGAAATTGGATATAGGAACACATCATGGATATATCATGTAAACTAATAGGTTATATAAAAAGGACAGTAAATAAAGGTAAACTCGATTCTTTTTCTAATCTTTATATCAAAAAAGCTATAGTCACATGATGTTTCTGGCTTTTATTTAATGTATATGCCAGGACTAATGACCTCCATATACAGCAACATGCATATGGCAGGACTAAAGATCCCATACACAGCAACGCACAACTTTGCCAAGTGCTCCTGTATTCTCTATAAGAGAGCTGGTGCTAGATAAAAGGATCAGCCATTAGAAATCCAACAGACTTGAACCTTCTCTCTCTCTACATCATCTCTCCAGGGAGAGTCAGGGGCTTATGCACCTATTGACTACCTCCTCTTGGTACTTTTACTTGGTGGCCCCATCTGTGCTCTATATATGGTACATATTTGTCACAGGTTTACCACGACAGAGAGGGGCCAGAAGACCGTGGTGTCTGATTTCACGTACTCCTGCACTGATTAGAAGCACTTCACAATCATGTAAAACTGTTCAATTGAGAGTTCCAGGAGCTTTCCTGCTTTGATGGTCTCAGCTGTTCAATGTTGGCCACTCCCCTCTGCTATATATGCTCACATCTGGCAATCCAGGATTGCCAGAGTTAGTTTCTTACTGCCTGGTTCTGGAGTTGGAGTTGTTTTTTTGAGGAGGCGTTTGGAGTGCTGTTCTGAAGACTGTTGCTTGGTAATTTATTTATGTGCATATACTCATCCTCTCCTATTTGTTTTTTCCTTCCTTTACTTCCCGGTGTTCCAGTGTTCTGGTGTTTTCATTTATCTCTGTACATCCTCCTTTGTTAGTCTGGTTTGTGCATTCTTATACACTACAACTCCCCACTTCCCTGGATGGGGGAGGTGACTGATAGGGGCTCATTTAGAAGCTCAGTACGGCACATGGCCCCAACATCTTCATCATGAGAAGTAATCCAGGGAGC
Organism: Ranitomeya variabilis; assembly: GCF_051348905.1. NCBI lineage: Eukaryota > Metazoa > Chordata > Amphibia > Anura > Dendrobatidae > Ranitomeya > Ranitomeya variabilis. Next base: position 486,550,951 of record NC_135233.1, on the reverse strand, counting down.
ACGGATAGCTAAGACGCCCCTAGCTTTAGGGGAAGGAGCCCCTAGCCCCAACATATCCTGTAACAGAGCCATGACAATATTAAGATAATACACCAGACTAGGCCTTTAGAGATATTTTTTGGTGCCAAATTTGAATTTCTGATATTTTCAATGAATGTCTAATAAAATCACGTTTTTAGTGAGTAAGTTGTCATAGGAGTCTGGAGGAGCCCATACACATTAGACTATTGGCTGATCTTGCCGATATCAGTGGCTTTGGCTGACTTTAGTCCAATGTGCATTAAACAGATACTTGTTAGGAATAGAGGCCAAAAGGTTCATTTTTTGACTTGTGCTGAGCTGATGTTACCCTATGCACTTTTTTAGTGTGTTGGCCGGGAGATTTTCCCATGAATATGTTAAACATGATGTGACCATAGCCAAAGATCTAAACCACTGGCGGAAACAGACAGAAAAGGTCTCCTGTGCAAGAACAGCATATGGACCCTTTGCAGTTTAATAGTTCATTATAATGCACAATTCCATATGTTTTGGAGGTGGTAGTGGCCCTTTCACCTCTTGTACCCTATTGCAGCTACACAGATTGCACTAATGATATGCCGGACCCTAAGCTAAACACTGTGACTCTCACTAGAAGGTAAGACAAGTGTTCACCGCTCTTGTTCGTAGAGATAAATGTAAGTATCAGAAATGGCCAAGTAAGCACATTATGCTATTTCCAACATTCCCATTTATCTGTGTGCATATTCATTCTGTTAAGTGAATTGTGATGACTGTGGAACACATTTCACATTTATGGTTAACACTCTGTAGGATCTGCTACTAGTTGTATTCAAGTAGTCTCAAGTAGATAATTAAAGTGAACAAAAGCACTCCAAAGGAAATGCAAAATTATGATATTACTTTATGCAGTCAGGCATTATAATATGCGGTGGCCGACATTTCAGTCCTGTCTTGGACCTTGGTCATGGCCTCTCTGGAAATCTCAGGACTATGAGTTGATGGCTTTGGAAAATACATAACTTTAAAGAGAGACTAAATTGGACCAAGGAGACCAAGATGGAAGAATGAGCAAAAATCTACTTTTTGATCATCGCACATTTTAACAAACCTTTTCAAAATTATGACCTACAATATGGTATTGCAGTTCACCCTAATTCAAGTTTTAGGAAGTAGGGACTAAGTTGCAATACTATTCAAGACAAGACAAAAAAAAGCAGAATAATACTGGACAACTCCTTTAATCTAGTAGCGGTACTGAATACAGTATTGCTTAATATTCGATGTACAATATTTATTTTTCGATTCTTCTTTGTCATACCTTAGTTTTTCCTTAGCATCTGTGAAACTTTCTGATACAAAATATACAGACTGGTAATTCTGGTCCTGATATGGCTGAATCGCTGCTTCCTCTGGGTCAAAGGGTCGAATCTCTGGCTCATCAGACAAAGAGTGCTTAGAAAAAAAAATCCATAAAAGCATATATAAATAAATATAGAAATTCAATTATCCTAACAAAATTGTGAGTATCTGATCTACCTTTATCATTTTAAAAATGTCTATGTATGTAGTGTCAGAATGACATTTTTAAGATTTCCACAGATAGTAATATTAGAAGATACTGCTATATGAAGTACGGTAATACTATTAGATTTATGGAGTATGTGATACGGAATTTAACGTGATTTGTTCACAAGGAAAACAGATAATCGCCAGAGGTGTCTGGAAGTGCCTAACTGCCCTCTTCGTATTGAGTAGACACCACTTTGAGCATGCATGTGGTATCAAAAGGGATAGATGTCAGCCAGCAACCATCTAGGCATTTGTAGTTGACAATGTTTGAGTAGATTGGTTTAGAATATGCTCTTATTAGTGTTTGACCAGATGTTGCAGGAAAAAATTGCAATAGTCAGTAAAAAAGAATGGGCAGGTTAACAAATCCAGGAGCCAAAGAGATGTAAGACCTCATTCAGACATCCATTTTTCATGCACAACTACTATCTGTGTGTTTCACAGATAGCACTCGTCCCTGCAATATTCTATGGTTCTATTCACATGTCCGTGACTTTTGCGGAGACATGTCTGATTTTTATGCACATATCAGATCAAAATCGGCAACGGAAGTCTATGGGTCACTGAAAAAAATTGGACTGCACTCCGATGACATCTGAGTGTGGTTCCGTTTTCAAAAATGATAAGGTGGAAAAACTTTTTTTTTGTTTCCATGTACGAGAAAAACTGACGACACTTGGACCACACTCCAATCAAACTGGTCTGTCCATTTTTCTTGTACGTGAGAAAAACTGACACCTAAATGAGGCCTGAAGTTTAGGCAATAGCTGCTACATATTAAATGTCTGTGGGGCAACTTAGTGTCCCAGACCTCAGCTTATTATAGACCGTATGGCCCCAATTCATCAAGATGATGAACAGAGTGCTGGAGTAAGATGTACCAAATTCTTTAAAGAGTAACAGTCGTTTTGATTTTTATTTCATAAATCAATAGTGCACATGAAAGTAAGCTATTTTTTAATATATCTATCATACTTCTTTCTCCTACTGTAGTGATGTTTTGTTCTCAATTCATGGGTAAAATCTGTATTCAGTGAAGATCGACTTTCCTACTACTAAGATAAGAGATGACAGTTGGTTATTATGAAATTTCTATAAAGGAAGGAGGATCTAGTGGCAGACACAGACGAAAATACTGCTGCTAGTTCTCCTGAAACGACAGTTACAGTTCTCCATAGAACTTCATGAGCACCAATTGTCATCTCCTATTTCGGTAATGGGAACGTCTGAATTCACTGAAGACAGATTTTATTCGTGAATTGAAAATTTTTAGATTGAATGATCAGTCCAGAGGGAGAGAAAAGCTAATTTCCCTAGTAAATACATTACAAAGTTTCTTTTCTTCACCTGTTCTATTGATTTGTCCAATGCCCTATAAGGAATGGTTAGAGGATTTGGAAATGTTCAGCTTGCAAAAGAAAAGACAGAGAAGAAACTTAATAGCTGTCTACAAATATCTGAAGGGCTGTCACAGTGCAGAGAGATCATCCTTATTCTCATTTGCTCATAGAAACACGAGAAGTAATGGAATGAAACTGAAAGGAAGAAGATGCAGATTAGATATTAGAACAAACTTTTTGACAGTGAGGGTGATCAATGAGTGGAACAGGCTGCCACGAGAGGTGTTGAGTTCTCCTTCAATGGAAGTCTTCAAATTAAGGCTGGACAGACATCTGTCTGAGATGGTTTAGTGAATCCTGCATTGAGCAGGGGGTTGGATACGATGACCCTGGAGGTCCCTTAACATTCTAGGATTCTATGATTTATTAAATAAAAAATGAAATGACGGTTACTTATAAAGGGACATGTACATTTAGCACATCCCCTAATTGCCACGCGCCACTGCCAAAAATGTTACTCCAGCCAGGCCCTGGAGCATATTTCTCTTAGAATTTACGACCTCCCAGAAAAATTAAAAGGAACAGAGACAACGAACATTACTTTTCATAAAAATAAATGCAAAATAAGTCAATTTGCACAATTTCTGTCAGAGAAAAGTAGACCTAAGATACTTATATAATGCTATAAGGGAACGAAAAGCAGAAATAGGCTGAATTGGTAAAAAATAAAGAATATGTGTAATGCAGGAGACCAAACGCAACTTACAGAAGGCACAACGGTGCAAACAACAATAACCCATTAAATAATAAAATTAGAATAGAAGGGAAAGTCTCTCAAGAATTCTACTAATGTTCCTTAGGCCGGTTTCACACGTCAGTGGCTCCGGTACGTGAGGTGACAGTTTCCTCCCGTACCGGAGACACTGACACACGTAGACCCATAAAAATCAATGCATCTGTTCAGATGTCATTGATTTTGTGCGGACCGTGTGCAGACCGTGTCTCCGTGTGCCAAACACGGAGACATGTCAGTGTTCGTGGGAGCGCACGGATTACACGGACCCAATAGAGTCAATGGGTCCGTGTAAAACACGCACCTCACACGGACATTCTCCGTCTGGGGTCCGTGTGGCGTGCCGGAGACAGCGCTACAGTAAGCGCTGTCCCCCCCCACATGGTGCTGAAGCCGCCATTCATATGTTCCCTGTAGCAGCGTTTGCTACAGAGAAAATATGAATGATAGTGTTTAAACTAAAGATCCATGTGTCCGCCGCCCCCCCACCCCCTGTGCGCCCCCCCCGCTGGTCAGAAAATACTTATCCGGATCCCCCGTCGGCTGTCGCTCCTTCCTGGTCTGGCCGCGCCTCCTACTGTATGCGGCCGATTACACTCATGAATATGTGGCTCCACCTCCAATAGGGGCGGAGCCGCCTATTCATGAGTGTAAATGAGCGGCCCCACGTGACCGCATACAGTAAGCCGCGGCCAGACCAGGAAGGAGCGACTGCCGACGGGGGATCCGGGTGAGTATTTTCTGACCAGCGGGGGGGGGCGCACAGGGGGTGGGGGGGCGGCGGACACATGGATCTTTATTTTAAACACTATTCTTCATATTTTCCCTGCAGCAAACGTTGCTGCAGGGATGATATGAATCGCAGCTTCAGCACCATGCAGAGTGGGTACCACACGCTCCGTGTGGTACCCACTCGCCATACGGGCGGCACACGTGTGCCGCAGGTATGGCCTCCGTGAGTTCCCAGGCACACGGACACGGATAACTCCGGTACCGATTTATTCCGGTACCGGAATTATCTGGACGTGTGGGACAGCCCTTATATAAGGGTGATACACCCGTTCCTGGGAGTTACCACGTCAATTCTTTCTCCAACAATGGTTCTAGCAGGGGTCACCGGGTTTTCCCGCTAAGCCGCAATCCTACTAAGAAGAAAGAACAGAACCTATAAAATGTAGCTTTTATTAAATGAATGTAATTCTAAAAAGCTCCATTCTATTTAGACATATCGGTGAGTAGATCAGATCAGATCAGATCAAGGTCAGAAAAATATTAATAGTCATCAGGGGATAAGAAAGTGAGGGGCTCTAAGCAGCTCCTGCCAGTTGGAACGCATGTGTCACAGTGGACTGTCTTCATGCGTACGTTGGTGTTGGTGATGGCTTGGTGAGAGAATTCCTTTTACGGTCTGATACAGTGAGCCAACGTGGAACGGGGGAGCCACTACGTTTCCCATTGGGTGCCAACCTCCGCTGTTAGGAAGGGAAATGGAGGATTCATTTCTCTTCCCTTAGATTTATTTTCCATCATAATTATCTGTAATTCAGCCCAGATATGTGACTATTAATATTTTTCTGACCCTGATCTGATCTACTCACTGATATGTCTAAATAGATTGGAGGTTTTTAGAATTAATTTCATAAAAGCTAAATGTTATAGGTCCTGTCCTTTCTTTTTGGTCCTATACCTATCAGACCGCATTTATTCTTTTGTTTTTTGTCCTACTAACTAAGTCTATCAGGGAGCATTAAGCCTTTTGTGCCCCAACCGTCCCCCACTCCACCTGTTGTCCTAACCCAGGCCAACCACTGTACTGTACGTTATAGCTGGAAGTGATGGCTCTGCTCACTTGTGTCATCACTCTGTAACCGCAGGCATCCTCCTCTGGTTGATGTCTCTTCACGGATCTTTGGTGCTTAATCATCAGCTGGCGTCTCCTTGGCCTGGGACATAGAGGGCTGGGTCCCGACTCTTGATGGGCGTGATCTGGCTTCTGAAATTGACCGTCCTGGGGAGAAAGTTATGGTCTTGACAGGTGCAGCCTGGACTCTGGGTCTTGACCGGTGCAGGTCCGATCTCTGGGACTTGACTGGCGAAGTCGGGTCTCTGTGTATTGTGTGACCAACACCCTGCTGGCACACGCTTTTCTCTGCAGCCTATCACACTGGCTTTAGCATAGTCTCTGGTCCACATCTGCACAGCTCCTGTCCGTGGTGCCAAACTCCCATGCAATTTGGCATACAGGGCTTTTATATCCAGGAACTCTTTCATGCAAGGCACCTGACCAGGTCCTGCACAAGAACTGACTCTCCCTGCAATTTTTCTGGTTCAAATTGGTTCACCTGGCTTTGTCCCACAGTCTTTCCTCAATAATGTCACATCATGCAGGAACTTTTCAGAGGCATCATCGCTTCCTCTTACACATGCTCACCTGGTGTGGTTGTGTGCGACACAACTACTATACGACGTCTGCTATCAGCTGCTGCAACATCCATGATGACTCAACATTAGTGTTGAGCGATACCTTCCGATATTCAAAAGTATCGGTATCGGATTGGATCGGCCAATATCCAAAAAATATCGGATATCGCCGATACCCGATACCGACACAAATCAATGGGACACAAATATCAGAAGGTATCCTGGATGGTTCCCAGGGTCTGAAGGAGAGGAAACTCTCCTTCAGGCCCTGGGATCCATATTCATGTAAAAAATAAAGAATCAAAATAAAAAATATTGATATATACTCACCCCTCCGACGAACCCTGGCTGTCACCGCTGCAAGCGTCAGCCTCCGTTCCTAAGAATGCAGAGTGAAGGACCATCGATGACGTCGCGGCTTGTGATTGGTCGCGTGACCGCTCATGTGACCGCTCACACGACCAATCACAAGCCGCGACGTCACGCAGGTCCTACACTCACTGCATTCTTAGGAACGGAGGCTGCCCGTTACACCGCTAAGGTCCAGGGTCCGCCGGAGGGGTGAGTATATCCATATTTTTTATTTTTATTCTTTATTTTTTACATGAATATGGATCCCAGGGCCTGAAGGAGAGTCTCCTCTCCTCCAGACCCTGGGAACCACACACTGGGAACTTCCAATTCCGATTTCCGATATCACAAAAATATCGGAACTCGGTATCGGAATTCCGATACAGCGAATATCGGCCGATACCCAATATTTGCAGTATCGGAATGCTCAACACTACTCAACATGCCATGATACCAGGAAAGCAAATTTACTCTGAGCTGCTGAAATTCACGTCCAAGATCCAAGGACCAAGATTTGTTTAAAGTGGTTAAATGTCAACACTCTTCAAAGTTAACTGACTCCTTCTTAAGGGCAACCACAACATTTGACTTTGAAACGCATTGTCATTAAACCACTTTTAACAAATCTATGTCCTTGAATCCTTGATTGCAACTTCAGCAACACAGAATTAATCCGCATTTCTAGTATTTTTGCTAATTAAAATAGTTATATGGCTCATCACATGGTACAATGCCCATGTGCACCATCTTACTCTTTGGGGGAAAAACTTTCCAAAATAATAGCCGCTGCAGATCCAGTGGTGACCAGAAGACATGGTCAATAGATGATGTGTTAGGAATTAATTTTTCTAGGACATGTTTGTAACACCCCAGGGTCCTGGTTGTTACAGTGGTGTTGCTTTCCTCATGGGGAGAGTGATGTCATGCTTGGAAGCGAGCGAAGATCTTCTTTATCAGGTAAACACAAGCATACAACATGTTCACACTCCAGGCCAGAAGGGGGAGCTCTGATCCAGCTTATGGGTGGCTCCCCTACATATATATTCTGGCTTGGAGGGAAAGTTAGTTAGTTCCCATCAGGGAATGCCAGAGAGGAGCTTGTCAAGGAACATCCGCTTAGGTGGAGCTGGTAAGAAAGGAGTATAGCTGAGCAGACGTGGGAGTCTGCAGCTCCTAGCAGAAAGAGAGATAAAGGACTGAGGGGCCATGCAGCCACAAGAAAGAGCTGCAGCTCCTGGACAGAGATAACACAGAAAGACGAACAGCTTGTAGTGAGCGTGCTGGAGAGCGAAGTGCAGGAGAGTGACAACTGGGAAGGATAGCTGCGATTGGGCTAACTCCCTGCAGAGCACAGACATCAGTAGCCGGAAGGCCGAGGTTGTGAGGGACTCCAAGACTTACATCAGAAACCGGCAAGAAAGCTGGACTACATGTAACCTGTCCGCCCTAATACCTAGGAGACACAGTGGTGCATAGAGCCTGGGTCGTGATAGGGACCCTGTAAAAAGGCTCGAGCCACCTGTCATATGGGTTTGTGTCCCACCTTTATGGAGGACAGAGAGAATTGTGAGGACCTTGATAGAAGCCACAGGCAGCAAGTGACTACACCAAAGCGCTAGTAGGAAGGCTTTCAACTCCACCTGGTAAAGGGGACTCTGAACTTGCTTCCAAGCCGGCCAGACCATGCCTGTACCTGTGATCTGGTGCCCTGGGCTGCGGTTGCATGAAGCCTTCAGTAAGCCAGGTAAAGAGTCTGCAAACCGGTGTCCTCCGTTTCTTACCTCACCACCCACCATCTTCAACTACACACCGGGAGCCCTGGGGACCCAACTTCATCTGTGGGAAGTTTTACCATCTTAGCTGCCATAACATCACCCCAGAGGACCCCTTTAAGCAGCGTCGGTCCCCACTGACCGAATATCACATGTGGCGTCACGAACACAAACTTTATGCCAAACCCCCTTAAGGACATTCCCTTTTACTTGAATGCCCAGGGCTACGGATCGGGTTGCAGCCACTGTGACATCCCCTTTAAGTACCGGACCCGGTACCGAGTACCCCACGGCCCTGGCGGGCGTTCCATGTTGACAAAAAAAAATTACTTCTCATTGAGCATGACTTGAAATTTGGGCATCATGGTGACTGCAGCATTGCAGCACTGGGTTTAAATCCCACTAAGGACAACATCTGCAAGGTATGTATGCTGTAAGTTCTCTTTGGAGTGTGGAACGAAAACTACAAAAACACAGGGAGAAAATACAAAGACATACTGATAGGGAATCAAGATTGTGAGCCCCATTGGGGACAGTGATAATGTATGTAAAGCGCTGCGGAATTTATGGCGCTATATATAAGTGAGTAAAATAAATAAAAACTTATGGGCCCAAATGCAAAATCTCAAACAGAGCCTCCAACTATCATGTGTCTATTATAGAATGTATCTGCACATATGGATTTTTTGGGCCCCCTAGGCTTCAGTGTATGGGTGTGATTGCAACCTCTGGGCCCAGTATAATTATACCCATGCTTCTTTTCCAATGGCAGAATAATACATACCAGCAATTCACCATATGAAGATAGTAAACCGGCACCATAGGCTTTTACTTCTCCATCCTGCTTGCAAAGTCCAAACTCCACGGTAAACCAATAGAGCTGTAACAACACGCAGGGGAAAACAAACTGTTAAAATAATTTCTATTCCTATACATACAGCATACGAAAGCTTTATATGGGTTTACACGAAGCAAAAAAGAGCATGTTTCAAACATTCCTATGTGCCCCTATGTCTGCCCATTAAACGTCCTGGGGTCTCTGCTGACAAGGAATCTCTGTAGGTCGTCACCACCACGTAATGTCAGGATTTTGATATGTAATCTGAAGGCAGCATGAAATAGGGGCTGAGAATACAATGAAAGTTTTATTACCAAGAGATTATCACTGCCTGGACTACAGTTCATGTCAGCCATGGTCCAATCACACTCCTTCCTCTGATAAGCAGCTCACTGTCAATATACACTGTACACAGGGATCTGTGGCATGGGCTGAGTCAGCAGTGGTGTGGATGGGGTCAGCTTTCTGAGCTCTGCTACATCCTAATTTTAAGGACGCAGTCAGATGGCCGTATACACAAATGATGGCTTTTGGCTCTCCAGACCTGAGCGTAACAGCCTGTGTTTCTACTGAACTGTCACATTTGGGCCGGAGAGATGATTGCCAGTCCGACCATCGTGATACGATCGTTGTCCGTGTTATACGGCCGTCTGACTGCGCCCTAAGAATTCTGGTTGTATCACAACTACTGCACCCAGTAAACTAAGTGATACATCACTGGAATCAGGGTCTCTTTTCCTACATTATGTTGCTCTCAGATGAGGTAGTAAAAACTTGCTGACAGATTCCATTTAAATGAAAATGGCAATATTGATTATTTAGCAGTGAAAATCTTTCCTAAGTATCTTTTTATTACAGCTGAAACTACAAATGTGCAAAAATACTGCATATCACCATTAGCTTGCTGGTGACTTACAGTATGCTGAGACGTAGCAGTGGCATAGTGCGATCTTTGGCTGAGTGACGTATAACATAGTAACATACTGTAACCGCCGCCATTACAGCACCACGAGGAGCGCAGGAGAAGAAGAAGGACATGGATTTGTGGGCGTGAACGAACTGAAGAGCGCGAAGAACAATGGCTGCCCAGTCTAAGTATTTCTGTACCTTGAGGACGTGTCTGTCAGCAGCTGAGATCCGCCTCCTGATTCTCAACGGAGGGCGGAGACAAAGAAAGCGAAACCGCCCACGAAGGAGAGAGCGGGAAAAGGAAAAAGAGGTCAGCCACGTGGAGGACGCCATGGCCAGCCGCCCGGGACCAGAGCGTGGTGTCGGAGCAGAGGACTCCCCCAGCCTCCTGGAGAGACACAGCGGCAAGGCATCACCCGCTGGCCCTGACTTCCTGCCGGCCGGCATGGAAGAGCTCAACGACCAACTCCTGCAGATGCAGCTGAGCACTGAGGCTGGGTGGAAGAAGACCTTCATCGGGAGCCTCACCAGACGCCTGTCGGCAGCCTCGTCTGGTCCAGAGCAGGAAAGAAGTTCCAGCGCTCCGAAGCCAGAAAGCAAGGCCCTGCCGGAAAGCGAGGTGCTGCAAGCAGAGATGACAACGCCGCAGCACAAGGCCCTGCAACCAGCGTTCCAGACCCCAGCGGAGACGGAGCAGACCGGCACCGGGGGGACCGCATCTGAAGCAGGTATGAAGAACGACCCTGCCCTGATGACTGACACCACTCCAGCGACTGCTCGTGCCACCGCTACTGACTCCGTTCCAGTGACTGATCTTGCAGCAGCGCTACCTGCTGCCGCAACTAAGACTAACGACATTAACCCCCTAGTCTCTGAACTAGCGGGTCCCAACACTACCACCACTGTGTGCATTATTGCCGCTACTGAACTTGCTACCAAAACTGACATTCGAATTCAGACCCCTGGTGACCTGGCCGCACCTGAGAGACGAACCACTGACACTGACGCCGCATCAGATGAGGACACGGAATCAAAGCTCTCCCGGTCAGGAAGCGTCCGCTACCGACTGATGCCTTGCAACCTATTATGAGAATGAACCTCGGAACCACGAGTATGTATATAGTTCTTTAAAACTGTTTGTCTGTTTTGCTGCTAAAACCCGTCTAGGGTTATTCTTAAAGGGATCCCTTTGTTGACCCGGGATCCTTATTGTTTTTGAGTTTGCACAAGTTTTTCTAATTTTGCATCAAAGAACTGCTGGGATCATGAACTGCAAATGATTCACAAACTACTTGTACATAGTTTGCACCTTCTTAAGGGTGCCCCCTACTGGTTTTACAAAAAGAAGAGCTTTTTGAAGAGACTGTTCCTGATTACAGCGCAGAAGTTCTTGCTTTAAACTGACTTGCAAATAATTTGCACTACCTCAGAAGAGACTTGGGTCCCTCTTAAATGGAATGTTCAATTGTTGCACTGTTGAAACTTGATAATGTGCCTTAACTAGTTACACAGTAATAATGTTTTACATAGTGGTAGTATGTAGTTAGGAAGATAGTGATAAGGAATAGAAATGTTGATAATGTTTGCTGAATAAAGCCGAAGTTAAAGTGATTACTAGAACTGATGATAGAAAGTCAAGGAAAGATGCAGTAGGCCCGTGGGGGTAGACAATAGAGTCCTGCATATGAGAAAGAGAATTAAAGAAAAATGTTGATCTGCACTCTTAGTCTTGTAGTATACCTTTAGTGGGTACCTGCCCTTACGCCCTTAAAGGAAAAGTTAAATTATTGTTTAAGAAAAGTTTGCACTTAGTAGATAGTAGATAGTATGCCTGGCTGGGTAATGATAGTTATATATAGTTAGTTAATAAGTGTTATTTAAAATTTTAAGCACAATGTAAATATGTTTTTGTTTGTAACGTTCAAGTGTCCTCACCTCCCATAAATTTATTTGTTTACAGCATTACAAAAATTTTGTATGTCTTTTGCTAACATGTATTGTTGTTCTTCTTTCCCCAGTCCAGGAGTACTGGATTTAACAGGGGGGGAATGCAGCGCCCCAGAGTCCTGGTCGTTGCAGTATTGTCGCTCTGCCGCTAAGGGGAGTGATGGTACGTCTGATGGCACTAAAGGAGTTTGCCTGACCAGGTATCACAGTCACACACTACACTTCACACTCCAGCCACCAGGGGGAGCAAAAGGTTCTATGTATTAGGCCACTCCTCACACTCTGGTAAAACTGGGAGTCGGATAGGAAGTTAGGGAGAAGCTGACTGGGTTTTGCCCAGGTAACATCTAGTGAGAGGAGAGAGTTGCTTGGGAAGATTCAGGGAGGTCCCTGTCAGGGGTAGGATCCTGGCAGTGGCCTAGCATGAGACAGATCGCTACGGAGCCGCACCTGCACCTCATTGCGGCGGCATCCTAAGAAAGGACACGAAGCAAAGTATATTGTGGAGAAGTGAGAAACGAGATCACTGCACAAAGGAGATAGAACCAGGAGGAGTCGTGCCCCAAGATCGGCAATATCCTTCTGAGGTGCGTAGCCGGTGGCCGGAACACCGAGGAAGTAACAGGCTCCATGCATTACTTTGAACTACGGCAGGGCAGTTAACTTTAGGTTGGCTGTCTCACCTTTACACCTAATGAAGACAACGGAGGCAATTGTGGGAGAGGGGCGTCTCTAGGGTCCCTATAAAATAACTCCAGGCCTACCCCGTCATACGGGTGCGTCCTATCCATATCATCTGAGGGACGGAGAGAAAGAACAGAAACATACACGACAGTTGTGAGGACTATCCCGTGGTGCTCAGCAGGGAGGTACTACAACACACAGGCGCTAGTAGGAAGGCTACTGATTTCCACCTGCAAAGGGAACTCTGGATGTGCCTTTGGACCGGCCGGTCTCAGCCAGCCCTGTTAGCAGTGCTCTGGATTGTGGATGCCGAAGCCTTCAGTAAAAAGGTAAAGAGACTGCAACCCTGTGTCCTCGTCATTTACTGCGACTTACACCATCACCATCTACTCATCAAGGGAAGCCCTGGGGACATACTTCACCTGTGGGAAGTTACACCATCTAGCTGCCATTCCATCACTCCAGTGGGCCCCTAGCAGAGTCGGTCACCCTGACCGAATACCACATGTGGCGTCACGAACACTTGACAAACTCTCACCTACACCTTTAATTGGGCGCCCCTTAGCAGGGCCACGGACCGGGTCGGGCCACCGTGACATCCCCAGAACCGAGACCGAGGGACCCGGTACCGACTACCCCGCTGCCCTGCGTTTGAGGGGCGCTGCAGTAACATGGTTATTAAAGTTGAAGGAAGACTTTAATTCCATCTAGTTCAACCCATAGCCTAACCTAACATGCTCTAAGGCTACCTTCACACTAGCGTCGTGCACTGCACGTCGCAATGCGACGTGCCGACGCAACGACGCTAGCGTTGAAAGCGCCACACAATGGGGGCAGCGGATGCAGTTTTTCAACGCATCCGCTGCACCATTGTAAGGTCCGGGGAGGAGGGGGCAGAGTTCCGGCCGCCCATGCGCGGTCGGAAATGGCAGGCACGTTGCACAAAAAAAGTTACATGTAGCGTTTTTTTGTGCCGACGGTCCGCCACAACACGACGCATCCGTCACACGACGGATGCGACGTGTGGCAATCCATCGCAATGCGTCGCTAATGCAAGTCAATGGTGAAAAAATGCATCCTGCAAGCACTTTTGCAGGATGCGTTTTTTCTCCAAAACGACGCACAGCGACGGAGGCCAAAAAACGCTAGTGTGAAAGTAGCCTTACATGTTGATCCAGAGGAAGGCAAAAAATCCATGTGGCAAAGAGTAAGCTCCACATTGGGGAAAAAAATTCCTTCCCGACTACGGCAATCAGACTGGTTCCCTGGATCAACGCCCTATCAAGGAATCTAGTGTATATACCCTGTAACATTATACTTTTCCAGAAAGGCATCCAGTCCCCTCTTAAATTTAAGTAATGAATCACTCATTACAACATCATACGGCAGAGAGTTCCATAGTCTCACTGCTCTTACAGTAAAGAATCCGCGTCTGTTATTATGCTTAAACCTTCTTTCCTCCAGACATAGAGGATGCCCCCTTGTCCCTGTCACCGGTCTATGATTAAAAAGATCATCCGAAAGGTCTTTGTACTGTCCCCTCATATATTTATACATTAACATAAGATCACCCCTTAGTCTTCTTTTTTCCAAACTAAATAGCCCCAAGTGTAATAACCTATCTTGGTATGGTAGACCCCCCAGTCCTCTAATAACCTTGGTCGCTCTTCTCTGCACCCGCTCCAGTTCAGCTATGTCTTTCTTATACACCGGAGACCAGAACTGTACACAGTATTCTAAGTGTGGTCGCACTAGTGACTTGTATAGAGGTAAAATTATGTTCTCCTCATGAGCATCTATGCCTCTTTTAATGCATCTCATTATTTTATTTGCCTTTGTAGCAGTGGCCTGACACTGGCCACTGAATATGAGTTTGTCATCCACCCATACACCCAGGTCTTTTTCATTGATGGTTTTGCCCAGAGTTTTAGAATTAAGCACATTGTTATTCATCTTATTACTTCTACCCAAGTGCATGACCTTACATTTATCCCCATTAAAGCTCATTTGCCATTTATCAGCCCAAGCTTCTAGTTTACATAAATCATCCTGTAATATAAAATTGTCCTCCTCTGTATTGATTACCCTGCAGAGTTTAGTGTCATCTGCAAATATTGAAATTCTGCTCTGAATGCCCCCTACAAGTTCATTAATAAATATGTTAAAAAGAAGAGGGCCCAATACCTACCCCTGTGGTACCCCACTGCTAACCGCGACCCAGTCCGAGTGTGCTCCATTAATAACCACCCTTTGTTTCCTATCCCTGAGCCAGCTCTTAACCCACTTACACATATTTTCCTCTATCCCCATTATTCTCATTTTTATGTATTAACCTTTTGTGTGGCACCGTATCAAAAGCTTTTAAAAAGTCCATATACACTACATCTACTGGGTTCCCTTGGTCCAGTCCGGAACTTACCTCTTCATAGAAATTGATGAGATTAGTCTGACATGAACGGTCCCTAGTAAACCCGTGCTGATACTGGGTCATGAGGTTATTCCTCTTCAGATACTCGAGCATAGCATCCCTTAGAAGGCCCTCCAGGATTTTACCCACAGTAGAGGTTAAGCTTACTGGCCTATAATTACCGAGTTCAGTTTTTGTCCCCTTTTTGAATATTGGCACCACATTTGCTATACGCCAGTCCTGTGGTACAGACCCTGTTATTATGGAGTCTTTAAAGATTAAAAATAATGGTCTATCAATGACTGTACTTAGTTCCTACAGTACTCGGGGGTGTATCCCATCCGGGCCCGGAGATTTGTAAATTTTAGTGATTTTTAGACGCCGCCGTACTTCCTGCTGGGTTAAGCAGGTGACACTTAATGGGTCAAAAGTCATTTAGCATATTGGCTTTTTCCTCATCCTCATCCACCATTTCACCCAGACTATTTTTAAGGGGGCCAACACTATCATTTTTTAGTTTCTTACTATTTACGTAGTTAAATAATATTTTGGGATTATTTTTACTCTCTCTGGCAATGAGTCTCTCTGTCTCAATCTTTGCTGCCTTGATTTGCTTTTTACAGAATTTATTTAATTTTCTGTATTTATTTAATGCCTCCTCACTACCTACTTCCTTTAATTCTCTAAATGCTTTCTTTTTGTCCCTTATTGCGCCCCTTACAGCTCTATTTAGCCATATTGGTTTCCTCCTATTTCTAGTGTTGTGAAATTGGATTTTGGGCTCCCCCGGTGGCCACTGGTGGAATTGAACTTGTGTGCATCATCCTCTCTGTTCACCTGTTCCCATCAGGATGTGGGAGTCGCTATTTAACCTTGCTCCTCTGTCACTTCCATGCCGGTCAACATTGTAATCAGAAGCCTTTCTGTGCATGTTCCTGCTACCAGACTACTTCCAGCTAAGTCGGACTTTTGTCCTTGTTTGTTTTTTGCATTTTGTTCCAGTTCACAGCTGCAGTTTCGTTTCTGTGTCTGGAAAGCTCTTGTGATCTGAAATTGCCACTCTGATGTTATGAGTTAATACTAGAGTCTTAAAGTAATTTCAGGATGGTGTATTGATAGGGTTTTCAGCTGACCATGAAAGTACCCTTTCTGTCTTCCGGCTATCTAGTAAGCGGACCTCGATTTTGCTAAACCTATTTTCATACTACGTTTGTCATTTTCATCTTAAATCACCGCCAATATATGTGGGGGCCTCTGTCTGCCTTTCGGGGAAATTTCTCTAGAGGTGAGCCAGGACTATATTTTCCTCTGCCAGGATTAGTTAGTCCTCCGGCCGGCGCTGGGCGTCTAGGGATAAAACTCAGGCTACGCTACCCGGCTACTGTTAGTTGTGCGGCAGGTTTAGTTCATGGTCAGTTTAAGTTTCCATCCTTCCAAGAGCTAGTTCCTATGTATGCTGGGCTATGTTCTCTTGCCATTGAGAACCATAACAGTTTGACCGGCCCACAAAGGGTTAAATTAATTGGCAGAGAAAGGAGAGAAAAAAGAAGTCTGCTGAAAAAATTTTTTTTTTTTTTTTTTTTTTTCCTTCAGTTCTGAGTGTGCTTTTAATTGAATCACTTGCAAGTCTGCCTATATTGCAGCCTTCCTCTCTCTCTCTCCTTCTAATCCTGGAATGGCTCTGTGTTCACCTGTTTAAAATGGATATTCAGAGTTTAGCTGCAGGTTTGAATAATCTCACCACGAAAGTTCAAAATTTACAAGATTTTGTTGTTCATGTTCCTATATCTGAACCTAGAATTCCTTTGCCTGAATTTTTCTCGGGGAATAGATCTTGCTTTCAAAATTTCAAAAATAATTGCAAGTTGTTTTTGTCCCTGAAATCTCGCTCTGCTGGAGATCCTGCTCAGCAGGTCAGGATTGTGATTTCCTTGCTCCGGGGCGACCCTCAAGATTGGGCTTTTGCATTGGCTCCAGGGGATCCTGCGTTGCTCAATGTGGATGCGTTTTTTCTGGCCTTGGGGTTGCTTTATGAGGAACCTCATTTAGAGCTTCAGGCGGAAAAAGCCTTGATGTCCCTATCTCAGGGGCAAGATGAAGTTGTAATATACTGCCAAAAATTCCGTAAATGGTCTGTGCTTACTCAGTGGAATGAGTGCGCCCTGGCGGCGAATTTCAGAGAGGGTCTCTCTGATGCCGTTAAGGATGTTATGGTGGGGTTCCCTGTGCCTGCGGGTCTGAATGAGTCCATGACAATGGCTATCCAGATCGATAGACGTCTGCGGGAGCGCAAACCTGTGCACCATTTGGCGGTGTCTACTGAGAAGACGCCAGAGAATATGCAATGTGATAGAATTCTGTCCAGAAGCGAACGGCAGAATTTTAGACGAAAAAATGGGTTGTGCTTTTATTGTGGTGATTCAACTCATGTTATATCAGCATGCTCTAAGCGTACTAAGAAGCTTGATAAGTCAGTTTCAATTGGCACTTTTCAGTCTAAGTTTATTCTATCTGTGACCCTGATTTGTTCTTTATCATCTATTACCGCGGATGCCTATGTCGACTCTGGCGCCGCTTTGAGTCTTATGGATTGGTCCTTTGCCAAACGCTGTGGGTATGATTTAGAGCCTCTTGAAACTCCTATACCTCTGAAGGGGATTGACTCCACCCCATTGGCTAGTAATAAACCACAATACTGGACACAAGTAACTATGCGAATTAATCCGGATCATCAGGAGATTATTCGCTTTCTTGTGCTGTATAATCTACATGATGTGTTGGTGCTTGGATTGCCATGGCTGCAATCTCATAACCCAGTCCTCGACTGGAACGCTATGTCTGTGTTAAGCTGGGGATGTAAGGGGATGCATGGGGACGTACCTTTGGTTTCCATTTCGTCATCTATTCCCTCTGAGATTCCTGAATTCTTGTCTGACTATCGTGACGTTTTTGAAGAACCTAAGCTTGGTTCATTACCTCCGCACCGGGAGTGCGATTGTGCCATAGATTTGATTCCGGGTAGTAAATACCCTAAGGGTCGTTTATTTAATCTGTCTGTGCCTGAACATGCTGCTATGCGAGAATATATAAAGGAGTCCTTGGAAAAGGGACATATTCGTCCTTCGTCATCTCCCTTAGGAGCCGGTTTTTTCTTTGTGTCTAAGAAAGATGGCTCTTTGAGGCCGTGTATTGATTATCGGCTTTTGAATAAAATCACGGTTAAATATCAATATCCGTTGCCACTGCTGACTGATTTGTTTGCTCGCATAAAGGGGGCCAAGTGGTTCTCTAAGATAGATCTCCGTGGGGCGTATAATTTGGTGCGAATTAAGCAGGGGGATGAGTGGAAAACCGCATTTAATACGCCCGAGGGCCACTTTGAGTATTTGGTGATGCCTTTTGGCCTTTCAAATGCCCCTTCAGTCTTTCAGTCCTTTATGCATGACATTTTCCGTGATTATTTGGATAAATTTATGATCGTGTATCTGGATGATATTCTGATTTTTTCGGATGACTGGGACTCTCATGTCCAGCAGGTCAGGAGGGTTTTTCAGGTTTTGCGGTCTAATTCCTTGTGTGTGAAGGGTTCTAAGTGCGTTTTTGGGGTTCAAAAGATTTCCTTCTTGGGATACATTTTTTCCCCCTCTTCCATCGAGATGGATCCTGTCAAGGTTCGGGCTATTTGTGATTGGACGCAACCCTCTTCTCTTAAGAGTCTTCAGAAATTTTTGGGCTTTGCTAACTTTTATCGTCGATTTATTGCTGGTTTTTCTGATGTTGTTAAACCATTGACTGATTTGACTAAGAAGGGTGCTGATGTTGCTGATTGGTCCCCTGCTGCTGTGGAGGCCTTTCGGGAGCTTAAGCGCCGCTTTTCTTCCGCCCCTGTGTTGCGTCAGCCTGATGTTGCTCTTCCTTTTCAGGTTGAGGTCGACGCTTCTGAAATCGGAGCTGGGGCGGTTTTGTCGCAAAGAAGTTCCGACTGCTCCGTGATGAAACCTTGTGCTTTTTTTTCTCGTAAATTTTCGCCCGCCGAGCGGAATTATGATATTGGGAATCGGGAGCTTTTGGCCATGAAGTGGGCTTTTGAGGAGTGGCGTCATTGGCTTGAGGGGGCTAGACATCAGGTGGTGGTATTGACCGACCACAAAAATTTAATTTATCTTGAGTCCGCCAGACGCCTGAATCCTAGACAGGCGCGCTGGTCGTTGTTTTTCTCTCGGTTTAATTTTGTGGTGTCATACCTACCGGGTTCTAAGAATGTTAAGGCGGATGCCCTTTCTAGGAGTTTTGAGCCTGACTCCCCTGGTAATTCTGAACCTACAGGTATCCTTAAGGGTGGAGTGATATTGTCTGCCGTTTCTCCAGACCTGCGGCGGGCCTTGCAGGATTTTCAGGCGGATAGACCTGATCGTTGCCCACCTGGTAGACTGTTTGTTCCTGATGATTGGACCAGTAAAGTCATTTCTGAGGTTCATTCTTCTGCATTGGCAGGTCATCCTGGAATCTTTGGTACCAGGGATTTGGTGGCAAGGTCCTTCTGGTGGCCTTCCCTGTCACGAGATGTACGAGGCTTTGTGCAGTCTTGTGACGTTTGTGCTCGGGCCAAGCCTTGTTGTTCTCGGGCTAGTGGATTGTTGTTGCCCTTGCCTATCCCGAAGAGGCCTTGGACGCACATCTCGATGGATTTTATTTCGGATCTTCCTGTTTCTCAGAAGATGTCTGTCATCTGGGTGGTGTGTGACCGTTTCTCTAAGATGGTCCATTTGGTTCCCCTGCCTAAGTTGCCTTCTTCTTCCGAGTTGGTTCCTCTGTTTTTTCAAAATGTGGTTCGTTTGCATGGTATTCCGGAGAATATCGTTTCTGACAGAGGAACCCAATTCGTGTCTAGATTTTGGCGGGCATTCTGTGCTAGGATGGGCATAGATTTGTCTTTCTCGTCTGCTTTCCATCCTCAGACTAATGGCCAGACCGAGCGGACGAATCAGACTTTGGAGACATATTTGAGGTGTTTTGTGTCTGCAGATCAGGATGATTGGGTTGCTTTTTTGCCTTTAGCGGAGTTTGCCCTCAATAATCGGGCCAGCTCTGCCACCTTGGTGTCTCCTTTTTTCTGTAATTCGGGGTTTCATCCTCGATTTTCCTCCGGTCAGGTGGAATCTTCGGATTGTCCTGGAGTGGATGCTGTGGTGGAGAGGTTGCATCAGATTTGGGGGCAGGTGGTGGACAATTTGAAGTTGTCCCAGGAGAAGACTCAGCTTTTTGCCAACCGCCGGCGTCGGGTTGGTCCTCGGCTTTGTGTCGGGGACTTGGTTTGGTTGTCTTCTCGTTTTGTCCCTATGAGGGTTTCTTCTCCTAAGTTTAAGCCTCGGTTCATCGGCCCGTACAAGATATTGGAGATTCTTAACCCTGTGTCCTTCCGTTTGGACCTCCCTGCATCTTTTTCTATTCATAATGTTTTTCATCGGTCATTGTTGCGCAGGTATGAGGTACCGGTTGTGCCTTCCGTTGAGCCTCCTGCTCCGGTGTTGGTTGAGGGCGAGTTGGAGTACGTTGTGGAAAAAATCTTGGACTCCCGTGATTTGTTCTTTATCATCTATTACCGCGGATGCCTATGTCGACTCTGGCGCCGCTTTGAGTCTTATGGATTGGTCCTTTGCCAAACGCTGTGGGTATGATTTAGAGCCTCTTGAAACTCCTATACCTCTGAAGGGGATTGACTCCACCCCATTGGCTAGTAATAAACCACAATACTGGACACAAGTAACTATGCGAATTAATCCGGATCATCAGGAGATTATTCGCTTTCTTGTGCTGTATAATCTACATGATGTGTTGGTGCTTGGATTGCCATGGCTGCAATCTCATAACCCAGTCCTCGACTGGAACGCTATGTCTGTGTTAAGCTGGGGATGTAAGGGGATGCATGGGGACGTACCTTTGGTTTCCATTTCGTCATCTATTCCCTCTGAGATTCCTGAATTCTTGTCTGACTATCGTGACGTTTTTGAAGAACCTAAGCTTGGTTCATTACCTCCGCACCGGGAGTGCGATTGTGCCATAGATTTGATTCCGGGTAGTAAATACCCTAAGGGTCGTTTATTTAATCTGTCTGTGCCTGAACATGCTGCTATGCGAGAATATATAAAGGAGTCCTTGGAAAAGGGACATATTCGTCCTTCGTCATCTCCCTTAGGAGCCGGTTTTTTCTTTGTGTCTAAGAAAGATGGCTCTTTGAGGCCGTGTATTGATTATCGGCTTTTGAATAAAATCACGGTTAAATATCAATATCCGTTGCCACTGCTGACTGATTTGTTTGCTCGCATAAAGGGGGCCAAGTGGTTCTCTAAGATAGATCTCCGTGGGGCGTATAATTTGGTGCGAATTAAGCAGGGGGATGAGTGGAAAACCGCATTTAATACGCCCGAGGGCCACTTTGAGTATTTGGTGATGCCTTTTGGCCTTTCAAATGCCCCTTCAGTCTTTCAGTCCTTTATGCATGACATTTTCCGTGATTATTTGGATAAATTTATGATCGTGTATCTGGATGATATTCTGATTTTTTCGGATGACTGGGACTCTCATGTCCAGCAGGTCAGGAGGGTTTTTCAGGTTTTGCGGTCTAATTCCTTGTGTGTGAAGGGTTCTAAGTGCGTTTTTGGGGTTCAAAAGATTTCCTTCTTGGGATACATTTTTTCCCCCTCTTCCATCGAGATGGATCCTGTCAAGGTTCGGGCTATTTGTGATTGGACGCAACCCTCTTCTCTTAAGAGTCTTCAGAAATTTTTGGGCTTTGCTAACTTTTATCGTCGATTTATTGCTGGTTTTTCTGATGTTGTTAAACCATTGACTGATTTGACTAAGAAGGGTGCTGATGTTGCTGATTGGTCCCCTGCTGCTGTGGAGGCCTTTCGGGAGCTTAAGCGCCGCTTTTCTTCCGCCCCTGTGTTGCGTCAGCCTGATGTTGCTCTTCCTTTTCAGGTTGAGGTCGACGCTTCTGAAATCGGAGCTGGGGCGGTTTTGTCGCAAAGAAGTTCCGACTGCTCCGTGATGAAACCTTGTGCTTTTTTTTCTCGTAAATTTTCGCCCGCCGAGCGGAATTATGATATTGGGAATCGGGAGCTTTTGGCCATGAAGTGGGCTTTTGAGGAGTGGCGTCATTGGCTTGAGGGGGCTAGACATCAGGTGGTGGTATTGACCGACCACAAAAATTTTATTTATCTTGAGTCCGCCAGACGCCTGAATCCTAGACAGGCGCGCTGGTCGTTGTTTTTCTCTCGGTTTAATTTTGTGGTGTCATACCTACCGGGTTCTAAGAATGTTAAGGCGGATGCCCTTTCTAGGAGTTTTGAGCCTGACTCCCCTGGTAATTCTGAACCTACAGGTATCCTTAAGGGTGGAGTGATATTGTCTGCCGTTTCTCCAGACCTGCGGCGGGCCTTGCAGGATTTTCAGGCGGATAGACCTGATCGTTGCCCACCTGGTAGACTGTTTGTTCCTGATGATTGGACCAGTAAAGTCATTTCTGAGGTTCATTCTTCTGCATTGGCAGGTCATCCTGGAATCTTTGGTACCAGGGATTTGGTGGCAAGGTCCTTCTGGTGGCCTTCCCTGTCACGAGATGTACGAGGCTTTGTGCAGTCTTGTGACGTTTGTGCTCGGGCCAAGCCTTGTTGTTCTCGGGCTAGTGGATTGTTGTTGCCCTTGCCTATCCCGAAGAGGCCTTGGACGCACATCTCGATGGATTTTATTTCGGATCTTCCTGTTTCTCAGAAGATGTCTGTCATCTGGGTGGTGTGTGACCGTTTCTCTAAGATGGTCCATTTGGTTCCCCTGCCTAAGTTGCCTTCTTCTTCCGAGTTGGTTCCTCTGTTTTTTCAAAATGTGGTTCGTTTGCATGGTATTCCGGAGAATATCGTTTCTGACAGAGGAACCCAATTCGTGTCTAGATTTTGGCGGGCATTCTGTGCTAGGATGGGCATAGATTTGTCTTTCTCGTCTGCTTTCCATCCTCAGACTAATGGCCAGACCGAGCGGACGAATCAGACTTTGGAGACATATTTGAGGTGTTTTGTGTCTGCAGATCAGGATGATTGGGTTGCTTTTTTGCCTTTAGCGGAGTTTGCCCTCAATAATCGGGCCAGCTCTGCCACCTTGGTGTCTCCTTTTTTCTGTAATTCCGGGTTTCATCCTCGATTTTCCTCCGGTCAGGTGGAATCTTCGGATTGTCCTGGAGTGGATGCTGTGGTGGAGAGGTTGCATCAGATTTGGGGGCAGGTGGTGGACAATTTGAAGTTGTCCCAGGAGAAGACTCAGCTTTTTGCCAACCGCCGGCGTCGGGTTGGTCCTCGGCTTTGTGTCGGGGACTTGGTTTGGTTGTCTTCTCGTTTTGTCCCTATGAGGGTTTCTTCTCCTAAGTTTAAGCCTCGGTTCATCGGCCCGTACAAGATATTGGAGATTCTTAACCCTGTGTCCTTCCGTTTGGACCTCCCTGCATCTTTTTCTATTCATAATGTTTTTCATCGGTCATTGTTGCGCAGGTATGAGGTACCGGTTGTGCCTTCCGTTGAGCCTCCTGCTCCGGTGTTGGTTGAGGGCGAGTTGGAGTACGTTGTGGAAAAAATCTTGGACTCCCGTGTTTCCAGACGGAAACTCCAGTATCTGGTCAAATGGAAGGGATACGGTCAGGAGGATAATTCTTGGGTGACTGCCTCTGATGTTCATGCCTCCGATCTGGTCCGTGCCTTTCATAGGGCTCATCCTGATCGCCCTGGTGGTTCTGGTGAGGGTTCGGTGCCCCCTCCTTGAGGGGGGGGTACTGTTGTGAAATTGGATTTTGGGCTCCCCCGGTGGCCACTGGTGGAATTGAACTTGTGTGCATCATCCTCTCTGTTCACCTGTTCCCATCAGGATGTGGGAGTCGCTATTTAACCTTGCTCCTCTGTCACTTCCATGCCGGTCAACATTGTAATCAGAAGCCTTTCTGTGCATGTTCCTGCTACCAGACTACTTCCAGCTAAGTCGGACTTTTGTCCTTGTTTGTTTTTTGCATTTTGTTCCAGTTCACAGCTGCAGTTTCGTTTCTGTGTCTGGAAAGCTCTTGTGATCTGAAATTGCCACTCTGATGTTATGAGTTAATACTAGAGTCTTAAAGTAATTTCAGGATGGTGTATTGATAGGGTTTTCAGCTGACCATGAAAGTACCCTTTCTGTCTTCCGGCTATCTAGTAAGCGGACCTCGATTTTGCTAAACCTATTTTCATACTACGTTTGTCATTTTCATCTTAAATCACCGCCAATATATGTGGGGGCCTCTGTCTGCCTTTCGGGGAAATTTCTCTAGAGGTGAGCCAGGACTATATTTTCCTCTGCCAGGATTAGTTAGTCCTCCGGCCGGCGCTGGGCGTCTAGGGATAAAACGCAGGCTACGCTACCCGGCTACTGTTAGTTGTGCGGCAGGTTTAGTTCATGGTCAGTTTAAGTTTCCATCCTTCCAAGAGCTAGTTCCTATGTATGCTGGGCTATGTTCTCTTGCCATTGAGAACCATAACATTCTAGTATGTTTATTCCCATACGGTATATACTGTGCACAGGTCCTATCCAGGATGCTAATAAACGTCTCCCATTTTCTTTGTGTATTTTTATGTCTCAGGATATCGTCCCAGTTAATTGCACCAAGATCCTCTCTCATCCGTTGGAAATTTGCCCTCCTGAAGTTTAGTGTCCTTGTAACCCCCCTACTACACATCTTATTAAAGGATACATGAAAACTTATTATTTTGTGATCACTATTCCCCAAGTGACCCCCAACCCTTATATTTGATATGCGGTCTGGCCTGTTACGAATCATTGATACAGCAATATGTGCACAGTGCCTCTAGCAGTGACTCTAAGCCAGAATTGTGTCATTGGTGATTGGTCTGACTGCAGAAGGTCCCATCCCCTGGGAATCCTATTGACCACAAGAACGGAGGTGCCCAACTAACTCCCCCCACACTGAATGGAGTGGCAGTGGAGTATGTGCGCTGATCCAAGATTAAATGTCTGCCGGATCTTGTGCAATCAAATGTTATGAAATATCAATATGAAATATCAATAACTATTAATGCAGGGACTTCATGCTCACAGATATACCTGGTGGCTGAATCAATGGGTACAATGTATCGGACAGTATAGCAGGAGATTAATTACATGCCAATAATTATACCTGTATTATGGATCACATCCATTCTTTAATGGTTCTTACCGTGGCCAGTTTCTCTATTTCTTCATCTGTTGCTCCAAGCGATGCCAAGCCAATGTCCTTCATAAAACATATAGACTCAGCAATAGAAATGCTTATTTATCTGTTTTTTTTATATTTTATGCTTATATTTTATACTTATGATGAAATAAGTATTTAACATGTCACCAATTTTCTAAGGAAATATGTCTCTAAAGTTGATATTGACATGAAATTCGATGTCGGTAACAACCCATCCAATCCACACAGGCAAAGAAATCAAACCATAGTTGTCCATAAATTAAGTTATGTGTAATAATGAAAAATGACAAATGGAAACAGTATTGAATACGTGAAGAAAGAGAGGTACAAAAAGCCAAAGAAAATCATGACACCCGCTGAAATCTATCAGTAATTAGAAAGTAGTCCTGCCACTTAGTGAAAAATAATATTTGCTGGTTCAACTGATGGTCTATAAAATGGTGTCTCAAAATCATTACCAAGGTGCCACATAAGAAACATCTCATGATGCGTAAAACCAGTGAGCTGTCTCAAGACCTTCTCAGCCTTATTGTTGCAAACTATACTGATGGCATTAGTTACAAAAGAATTTCTAAACTACTGAAGCTTTCAGTGAGCACTGTTGGGGCCATAATGCAGAAGTAGAAGGAACATCATTTCACCATAGACCAAGGTGGTCTAGATTTCAGACAGAGAATTGAAAAGAATGATCAGAAGAGTTGCTCAAAGAGCCAAGGACCACCTGTAGAGAGCTAAAGAAAGACCTGGAATCATCAGGTACAATTGTTTCAAAGAAAACTATAAGTAATGCACTCAGCCTAAATGGTCTGTGTATACGCTCACCATGCAAGACTACTGCTGCACAAAAAGCATGTTTAAGCGTGTTTTAGATTTGCTCAACATTTAGACAAGCCTGTCACATACTGGGAGAATACAGTCTGGACAGACAAGACCAAAATTGAACTCTTTAGATGCTATAATATACTCCATGCTTGTGGGCAGAAAAGCACTGCATATCACCCCAAAAACACCATACCAACAGTAA
Source organism: Ranitomeya variabilis (assembly GCF_051348905.1). Lineage (NCBI taxonomy): Eukaryota > Metazoa > Chordata > Amphibia > Anura > Dendrobatidae > Ranitomeya > Ranitomeya variabilis. The sequence goes on along the minus strand of NC_135233.1, from coordinate 486,524,629 downwards.
CATTTATAAGTGGGAACATCATGGTGTGAGGCGGTTTTTCAGCATACGTCACTGACAAACTTCATATGATTGAAGGAAGGATGAATGGCAAATGTACAGAGACATTCTTGATAAAAATCTGCTGTCATCTACCAGAATGATGAAGATGAAACGCGGATGGACAAGTTAGCAAGACAATGATCTCGAACACACAGCCAAAGTCTCAATTGATTTCAAAGAAAGAAAAAAAATCTGCTAGAGTGGCCATGCCAATCACCTGACTTGAATCCAATAGAAAATGCATGTAAGGAACTAAAGTTCAGAGTCCATAGAAGGAGCCCATGGAACCTTCAGGATTTGAAGAGTGTTTATGTGGAAAAATGAGCCAAAATCACACCCGAGCAATGTCTGTGACTAGTTTCTCCATACAGGAGGCGTCTTGAAGTTATCATCACCAACAAAAGCTTTGGTACCAAGTATTAAATAAATTTCAGTAACAGTGTTCAATATTATTTCCCTGTATCATTTCTCATTATTACACACAACTTAATTTATGGACATCTATGGTTTGATTTCTTTGTCTGTGTGGATTGGATGAGTTGTTACTGAGATCTAGTGAGAATTTCATGTCCAATGCAGCTTTAGAAGTATATTTACTTTAAAAATTGTTGATGTGTTCAATACTAATTTCACCCCCTGTATATGGTGCCAACATACATGTGCATCAGTATGGAAAGACTCCAGAGGTGCATAAAATGTGGATTGCCTATACCTCTATTATATATATATATCTTGATGGGGACATGCATACAGTATATATCTCTTGCAATGACTTCTTTTGGCACTAACTTCAATTGTCTCTACCATATGATGCATCTTAGGATCTGTTCACATGTGCATTTTAAAAATAAAAAAAGTGAAAAATATTTATATGCTTTAGATCATGTTAAAATTGAAAACCTTTGCAGCATAATGCTATATTTATTTTAATAGTGTCACATAAAGCACTTCCAGTGCTTTAAAGGGAATCTGTCACCAGGTATTTACTATCAGAACTGAGAGCATCATGATGTAGGAGCAGAGATCCTGGTTCCAGTGATGTATTGCATACTAAGATACTTGCTGCACTTTTGATAAAATCTCTGTTTTATCTGCTGCAGATTTAGCAGTTCTCTGAATGCTGAGCTCTGTATAACCCGGCCCACACCACTGATTGGCAGCTTTCTGTGTACACTGTGTATAGCCAGAAAGCTGCTAACCAGTAATGGGGCGTGGTTATATGCCACTCAGAAAAATGGAGAACTACATGGCAGCAGGTTTACTAGTTCTCTAATGATAATCCCCTGCTGATAAGAGAGTGATTTCATCAAAACTATAGCTAGAAGCCCGATAAATGACACATCACTAAAATTATGGTTTCTATCTCTACATTATGCAGCTTCCAGTTTAGGTGGCAAAAACCTAGTGGCAGATTCCCTTTAATTAGAGGAGAAGGCAATATTCCATATTATTGCCTTACTGTTGTTACATATTGTCTGGCCAACTGTGGGGTATTAAAACCTTACAAAAAAAACATAAAAACACACATTTCAATTGTCCACTCAAGATTCCCATAGGGTGATGTATCGTTGTCATTTTCAGCCCCATCATGCCACCAATAAATAGAATAAGCAGCATCGTCAGCAGTCTGGTCCATGGGTGTTTCTGGACTGTGTTCGGTGCCACCTCAATCCCCGGCCCTCATGCCTCCATTGACGTGGCTGACCTCTCCTACATCATCCACAGATTCTGTTGCACCTGTGCAGATCTTGATCCCTACTGTGCAGGCATGAGAGCTCAACAAACCATGGATGATGTCTGAGACATCAGTCATGTCAGTTAAGACAGGAGATTGATTGAGGTGATAGAGAACAGACCAGTGACACCCATGAGTCTAGCACCTGACGGTTATATAAAGGAAACCTGGTGTGACATGTTCCCTTTAAGGAAGTTGGCAGTGCAACGCCACCTTTATGATCTTGAAGTTTTCACATATACGAGAGGGTACCCCCCAAAAAAAGAAGAATTACTTATTTATTTATTTTTATTCACGATAACATCTTGAAAACATTAATCTCCTTCAAAGTCCTGTCCATTAAATGGTATGAACTTGTCTCAACGGTTTTTCCATGCTTTCCCTAGGTTTTTCTTCATACTCGAGGATCAGAAGAAGTTGCAGGGAGCTAGGTCGGATGAGTAAGGGGGGGGGGTGACCCTGATTTTTTTGTCAAAAGTCATTACACGGGATGGATCTTGGTGTTACACCCATGATCCTGAAACAAAAAAACTGCAGTCCAGCCATTGGAAGGGGGCTTCATCGCCCAGACCAAAAAAGCATGCCAAATGAAGTCAAATTTGAAGTCCATGATGGTTTGTTCTTTCGACAATCCAAGGAGTCATTCATGTTGAATTTGTTCCTCGTGGCACCATAGTGAACCAACATTACTATCTGAGAGTGCTGAAGCGATTGCGTGAGGCAGTGAGAAAAAAATATCTGAATTGTGTCAATCGGGGAACCGGCCACTCCACCGTGACAATGCGCCTTTCCACACCGTTGAAAATGAACCAGTTTTGGGTGAAAAACGTCATGACAATGGTTTATCACCCCCATTACCAGCCTGATCAATCCCTCGTTGATTGCTAATTATTCCCAAGAATTAAGAAAAACCTAAAGGGAAAGAGTTTTTAGGACGTAGAGGAGGTTAAGAAAAAAAATCGCTGGAGGCACTTAACAGCGTTAGATCAGAATAGCATAAATGTTCCGAACAGTGGAAAAACCGTTGGGACAAGTGCATAACATCTAATGGACGGGATTTTATAGGGGATTGATGTTTTCAAGATGTTACCTTGAATAGAAAAAAAAAGTAAATCTATTTTTTGGTGTGTACTTCCTCGTTTGTACAACATATCAAACAATCATTTTATGATTTCCCTCTTTATCTCGACCATTCGGATCGATGTAGGTGACAATTTTTAAAAAAACTCTCGAAACTTACCTGTGAAAACTGAGCAAATGTTTTATCAGCCAACATAGGAACGTGTCCAAGCAGCTCATGACAACAGTCCCTGTGGAGCAGGACGAGAAATGATTATGGATATCATGTTCTGGTTATATTTCTAGAAATAGCGTCACCCTGTTATCCAATGACTATTGAGCTCCTCTTTATCCAGAAACTGAATTGATGAAACCTTTTACATTCATGATAGACTTAATCTAATTAAAACTGCCAAAAATTAGATCTTCATTGATTGTACCGCCATAAATACAGTCATTAATGTAATGTAAATGCCTACAATGATGCTCCTGTCTAGCAGCAGGGATCATACTGATGGAAATGACCATTAGATCCGAGCTGCACTAATATTCCATGTAAAGTGGATTTTAGATATGGAATACATTTTTAAATGTAGTGAAGAAATACATTGAAGAGAATCTGTCAGTAGGTTCAACTCTCCTAAGTCATTTATATGGGCATGTAGGTTAGGCCTCTTTCACACGTCCAGATAATTCCGGTACCGGAGAAATCGGTACCGGAGTTATCCGTGTCCGTGTGTCCGTGTGCTCAAGTGGCACATCAGTGTGGCACACGTGCGGCATCCGTGTGCCGCCCGTGTGCCGCCTGAGGACCACACAGACCGTGCAGGAGAGACAGCGCTACACTAAGTGCTGTCCCTCCTGTGTGGTGCTGAAGGCGGCATTCATCTTTTCTCCCCCAGCGTTCGCTGGAGAGAAGAGATGAAAGATCATTTTTTTCTTCTTTTTTGTTAAAAAAAAACTTTGCTGGTGTCCTCCCATCCCCAGTGCGCCGCCCGGCCCCTTGCAGATGCAGAGAAATACTCACCTAGCTCCCGCGATGTCTCCTCTCTCCTCTCAGCACTGGCAGCTTCTCCTGCGTGAGCGGTCACGTGGTACTGCTCATTACAGTCAGTGAACATTCCCTGACTGTAATGAGCGGTACCACGTGACCGCTCACACAGGAGAAGCTGCCAGCGCTGAGAGGAGAGAGGAGACATCGTGGGAGATAGGTGAGTATTTCTTCTGCAAGGGGCCAGGCGGCGCACTGGGGGGGGAGGCGGGGGGCACATGCTCACTTTATTTTTCACAAAAAAAAACAAATACTTGAACTTTCATCTCTTCTCTCCTGCGGGGTAGAAGAGATGAATTCCGCCTTCAGCACCACACAGGGGGGACAGCGCTTACTGTAGCGCTGTCTCTCCTGTGGGCGGTACGTGCACACGGAGGAGAGTGCACACTGTTCTCCGTGTGCATGTGTGCTGTCCGTATTGTGGTCCGTGCTGCCGGTAAAAAACGGACATGTCGACGTGTTTTCCACACGGACACAAGGTCCGTGTGAAAACACGCACATGTGCAGAAACACATAGATTCTAATGCGTCTACGTGTGTCAGTGTCTCCGGTACGTGAGAAAACTGTCAATACACATACCGGAGACACTGACATCTGAAAGAGGCCTTACATGAAGCTGAATAAAATGATACTTTGATAACAGTGATCCGATGTCTTATTCCAGAGAAATCCATATTTTCTTTAATAAGTAAATGAGCTGTTAAGATCTATGGGCCGGGCATAGATCTCCCTGAGAATCTGCCTCCATCCATTTCTTATTTTAGATGAAACGGGTGTTAATAGTGTGAGACATGTAATGACTGACAGTCTGCTGTCCTGATCTACATGTCTCACACTGGTGATGCCTCCTTTCAATTATAATAAGCTCTGGAGGCAGATTCTCAGGAAGATCTATGTCCGAACCATAGATCTTAATAGTTTATTTATATATTAAGAAAAATGCAAATAATGCATCAGATCACAGACATAAAGATATCATTTTATTCAACTTCCTGGGACCTGCTTGCCCGTATAGATGGCCTAGGAGGGTAGATCCTGCTGACAACTGCCATTTAAAGCCAAATAATTGGCCTTTTCCTTAATACACATCGACTCTTAATAGTCAGTAACCTCACATATACACAATCACATCTCCACTAGGGATATGAAGATGGTGCTGCACAAAACTCCTACTCCTAATGATTTTCATTACAGTCTTTGGGGAAAATGGTCCAATATTACTTATAGTATTGCCATCATCATTGTTAGTTATGGTACAACTATGATCTAGTACATACGGCTCTGGCGAGTGCATGGGAGAGGATGCGTGTCGAATATACTGGGTGCACTGGAAAACACGAAAAGCCAAACTAGAGAGGAAGTCACGAGCAGATAGAAGGCCGGCCACCGGACGTAACTGGAACCCGGTCCTTTCTGTGATAAGAAGACAAGAAAGCCACAAATCAGGGTTGATCCCGGTTGAATCTGCTCATTTATAATTGTTTGCAAAACACAAATAAAATGACATCACCTAAGGCTGTATTCACACATCCTAATTCATTTGACAAGGCTCATTAAAGGGTCAATATTGACTTTTCAGGATTGCTACTTCAAATAGTTGATTTTAGTCCTCTTCCTCTCTGAAGAGGCAATTTGCATATTCTATTTCCCAGAGGAGCATTGTAAGGCTTAAAAGCCTCCTCACATTGGCATGCCAGGCTTTGCATGTCACTCTTCACAAGGAGAAACATTACCTTTTGGATCCCGGGCAGACGCCACTCACCTAGCCAAATCAGATCTCACACTCTGCACTGATGAAGGGCGCTGCCCTGAAACACCAGATTCTGGTTTGGCTTTTATCCTAAGTCATATGGAAAGGCTCATTAAAGGGTCAATATTGACTTTTAGGATTGCTACTTCCAATAGCTGGTTCTAGTCCTCTTCCTCTCTGAAGAGGCAATTTGCATATTTAATTTCCCAGAGGAGCATTGCAAGGCTTAAAAGCCTCCTCACATTGACATGCCAAGCTTTGCATGTCACTCTTTACAAAGAGAAATGTTACCCTTTGGATCCTGGTCAATGGTCCCTCACCTAGCCAAATCAGATCTCACACTTTGCACTGACGAGGGGCGCTGCCCGGAAACACGTGTCTGCATATTAAGATTCTGGTTTGGCTTTTAACCTAAGTCATGTGACAAGGCTCATTAAATGGTCGATATTGAGTTTTTAGATTGCTACTTTCAACAGATGGTGCTAGAGTTCTAGTGCTTTTCTTCTCTAAAGAAACAATTTGCATATGTACCATCGAAAAGAAATGGACCGATTTTTTTATCTTGCCAGTTACATTCATTTGTTTTCTTATCCGTTTTTTTTCTTTCCCTGAAGCAAGTAGACTGCCTGAAGTTTTTTTTTATCCATTGACTCTTAAAAACAGATGAAACTCAGAAGGAAAACTGAAGTCTGTTTTCTATGAAACCCTGTAGTCCGAGTTTGATTTGCAAAACAGATGAGAATAGGACTTGCTCTGCGGCTTTGAATCCAAACTCATAGATCCATTTTTAAAACTGATGTGGGTATGGATCAATCAAAACTCTAAGGATCAGTGTACAAAAGTGTCTGCAAAAAAACGGACAGCACTGGGACTTGTCACACGGATACATGAAAGCAGCCTAAAGATGGAATCATTCTAGATCTTGACACCTCTATTTTTCTTGGAATATGTGCAAAGAAATAACATCAAGGAATATTTTCAATAAAACATGGGCATCACAAAGAAACAAAATAATACAAAGTAAATTTATTTGTTATAAAATAAGTAAAATATTGCAAAATAATGAATAATAATTTATCTCTCCATGTCACTGTGTGATACTTAAATCTATAGAAAAACCTCTGCAGATATATATGCTGTGCTGTTCCTCCTACAAAATATCTGCTGCCCTTTGTTTTATTATAGATGGATGACCCAAGTACTGTGATTTTGACAACTGCATTTTACACAATTGCCAGCAGGTGGAGACATATTCCAGTTCATAAACAAAGCATGCCACTAAATAAAAACGTACTACAATCTGTAGCTCTCTCTCTCTCTACAGATGTAACAAATAGCTATGATTACAATGTGCGTCACATACATAGCAAATTAGAAAAAAAAATAAAGAAAAACTTGGAGCAAAGCTTATATTTCAATAAAAATCAAAATAACCACAACGACACACGGTTAGGTGAACCCAATGATTTACAAGACATTTCCCAGGATAAAGGAACACATTAAAAATATAAGTTTTCTATGTTATCAAAAAGGTTACAAGCCGAAGAACAGGTCAAAGTGCTTGTCCATCATTAACCCTATTCCTGACATTTGATGTATATTTACGTCATAAGCCGTATCCCTGCCGTTAACACACTGAGCCCGCATCTTTCCCTGCACGTGGCGGCTAATTTCATCAGCCAACAAGTGCCTTTAACAGCCGCACTGAAGCACTGCCATGCTTGGAACAGGCAGCTTCAAATCCCTTAAAGGGACAAACAAAGACAACAAATAGTGAAAAAAATAAAGTCTTTAAAAATATGAAAAAAGTAAAAAAAAAAAAAATACAAAAGTTCAAATCACCCCCCTTTTGTACCATCTATAAAGCTGAATGTGTGTGTGTATGTATGTGTGTGTGTATGTCCGGGATTGGCATCTGAACCGTTGCAGCTACAGCCACAAAATTTTGCACAGTCACACGTCTGGACCCCGAGAGCGTCAAAGGCTATGTTGTGAGGCAAAATTTTAACCCCGCGCGTTCCAATTCACCAAACAATTTTGCCCCTATCTACATAATGGGGAAAAAGTGAAAGGAAAAGTGTTGGAGGCAAATTGACAGCCAGGAGGAAATGGCATACAGGTATCTATAATATAACGCTGGGAGCGTCACTCTGTCCGAAGCCTTTATAGACTGCGCAAGCGCAAGCGCCGGCGCAGTCTGGACCCCACAGAGCGACGCTCCCAGGAGATCGCGGTATGCGTAAGCGCTGAACGCACACCGCGATCTCCAACAGAGAAACAGGGACGAGCCAGGAGGCGGAGGGTGAGTATACTTACCTGTCCCGTTCCACCGACGCCATTCCGGGACATGAATATCCCCCTGCTACCGGAATCGGCGCCTGCGCAGTCCGCGCTTTCCGGCGCCATTTTCTTGAAGACACACTGCAATGTGTCTTCAAGAAAATGGCGCCGGAAAGCGCGGACTGCGCAGGCGCCGATTCCGGGAGCAGGGGGATATTCATGGCCCAGAATGGCGTCGGTGGAACGGGACAGGTAAGTATACTCACCCTCCGCAAGTAACAAATTGCTGTGCCATGAGGCTGTGGCACTTCATGCCACAGCTATTTGTTACTTACGCCACTTACGTCCATAGCCACCGCACCCACCACAGCCACGCACAGCCGCCGCACCCAGCACAGCCGCCGCACCCAGCACAGCCACGCACAGCCGCCCACAGCCACGCACAGCCGCCCACAGCCACACACAGCCACCGCACCCAGTACAGCCGCCGCACCCAGCACAGCCACGCACAGCCACCCACAGCCGCCACAGCCACCGCACCCAGCACAGCCACGCACAGCCGCCGCACCCAGCACAGCCGCCTACAGCCACGCACAGCCGCTGCACCCAGCACAGCCACGCACAGCCGCCCACAGCCACGCACAGGCGCCTACAGCCACGCACAGCCACCGCACCCAGCACAGCCGCCGCACCCAGCACAGCCACGCACAGCCGCCGCACCCAGCACAGCCGCCTACAGCCACGCACAGCCGCTGCACCCAGCACAGCCACGCACAGCCGCCCACAGCCACGCACAGGCGCCTACAGCCACGCACAGCCACCGCACCCAGCACAGCCGCCGCACCCAGCACAGCCACGCACAGCCGCCGCACCCAGCACAGCCGCCACACCCAGCACAGCCGCCCACAGCCACGCACAGCCGCCCACAGCCACGCACAGCCGCCCACAGCCGCCGCACCCAGCACAGCCGCCGCACCCAGCACAGCCGCCGCACCCAGCACAGCCGTCGCACCCAGCACAGCCACGCACAGCCGCCCACAGCCGCCGCACCCAGCACAGCTGCCGCACTCAGCACAGCCGTCCACAGCCGCCGCACCCAGCACAGCCACGCACAGCTGCCCACAGCCACACACAGCCGCCCACAGCCGCTGCACCCAGTACAGCCGCCGCACCCAGCACAGCCACCCACAGCCGCCGCACCCACCACAGCCACCGCACCCAGCACAGCCACGCACAGCCGCCGCACCCAGCACAGCCGCCGCACCGAGCACAGCCGCCGAACCCAGCACAGCCACGCACAGCCGCCCACAGCCACGCACAGCCGCCGCACCCAGCACAGCCACCGCACCCAGCACAGCCGTCCACAGCCGCCGCACCCAGCACAGCCACGCACAGCCGCCTACAGCCACACACAGCCGCCTACAGCCACGCACAGCCGCCGCACCCAGCACAGCCGCCGCACCCAGCACAGCCGCCGCACCCAGCACAGCCGTCCACAGCTGCCGCACCCAGCACAGCCACCCACAGCCACCTGCACCCAGCACAGCCACGCACAGCCGCGCCACATACAGCCGCCCACACTCAGCACAGCCGCCGCACTCAGCACAGCCGCCGCACCCAGCACAGCCACGCACAGCCGCCCACAGCTACGCACAGCCGCCCACAGCCACACACAGCCGCCGCACCCAGCACAGCCACCGCACCCAGCACAGCCGTCCACAGCCGCCGCACCCAGCACAGCCACACACAGCCGCCTACAGCCACACACAGCCGCCTACAGCTACGCATAGCCGCCGCACCCAGCACAGCCGCCGCACCCAGCACAGCCGCCGCACCCAGCACAGCCGTCCACAGCCGCCGCACCCAGCACAGCCACCCACAGCCGCCCGCACCCAGCACAGCCACGCACAGCCGCGCCACATACAGCCGCCCGCACTCAGCACAGCCGCCGCACCCAGCACAGCCGCCTACAGCCACGCACAGCCACCTACAGCCACGCACAGCCGCCGCACCCAGCACAGCCGCCGCACCCAGCACAGCCGCCGCACCCAGCACAGCCGCTGCACCCAGCACAGCCACGCACAGCCGCCGCACCCAGCACAGCCGTCCACAGCCGCCGCACCCAGCACAGCCACGCACAGCCGCCCACAGCCACGCACAGCCGCCTAGAGCCACGCACAGCCGCTGCACCCAGCACAGCCACCCACAGCCGCCGCACCCAGCACAGCCGCCGCACCCAGCACAGCCACGCACAGCCGCCCACAGCTACGCACAGCCGCCGCACCCAGCACAGCCGCCCACAGCCACACACAGCCGCTGCACCCAGCACAGCCACCGCACCCAGCACAGCCACCCACAGCCGCCCGCACCCAGCAGCGCCACGCACAGCCGCCCGCACTCAGCGCAGCCGCCCGCACTCAGCACAGCCGCCCGCACTCAGCACAGCCGCCCGCACTCAGCACAGCCGCCCGCACTCCGCACAGCCGCCCGCACTCCGCACAGCCGCCCGCACTCCGCACAGCCGCCCGCACTCAGTACAGCCGCCCGCACTCCGCTCAGCCGCCCGCAATGATGGGGGCGCAGGATGGAGCAGCACGTGATAGGATGGGGGGCAGGATGGGAGCACATGACAGGATGGGGATGCAGGATGGAGCAGCACATGACACGGTGGAGCAGCACATGACAGGATGGGGCGCAGGATGGAGCAGCACATGACACGGTGGAGCAGCACATGACAGGATGGGGGCGCAGGATGGAGCAGCACATGACAGGATGGGAGAGCAAGATGGGAGCAGCACATACCAGGATGGAGACCATATACCAATATAAATGCTCGCCACCCGGGCGTAGAACGGGTTCAATAGCTAGTATACTATATACAGGAGAGATGATATACAGCTATATATTATATACAGGAGGAGATGACATACAGGTATATACTATATACAGGGGAGATGACATACACGTATATACTATATACAGGAGGAGATGACATGCAGGTATATACTATATACAGGGGAGACGACTTACAGGTATATCTAATATATAAAGCTGAATGTGTGTGTGTATGTGTGTATGTCCGGGATTGGCATCTGCACCGTCGCAGCTACAGCCACAAAATTTTGCACAGTCACACGTCTGGACCCTGAGAGCGTCATAGGCTATGTTGTGAGGTGAAATTTTAACCCCGCGCGTTCCAATTCACCAAACAATTTTGCCCCTATCTACATAATGGGGAAAAAATGAAAGGAAAAGTGTTGGTGGCAAATTAACAGCTGCCAGATGTGAACAAGGAGGACTTAAAGAGTGAGAGCGATGGCGCCAAAGAGTATATACCGTACAGTTGCTAAGGTGGGGCCCCAACATGGGATACTCACCACACACGGGGATATGAACACACACACAAAATGCGCCACACACTACCACGTGCTTGAACACATATCACCCTCAGCACACATTTCACCACACATACACCAACCTCACCACATAAAAATTGAAACACAAACGTCGCCGCTCAAAACTCACCACGCGCAAAACTCGCCACATGCAAAACTAGGCTCACGCAAAACTCGCCACACGTGCAAAACTCACCTCATGGAAAACTTGCCACATGCAAAACTTGCACACATGGAAAAATTGCCACATGCACAAAAGTTGCAACACATGCAGAGGTTGCCTCACACAAAACTTGCACATACTCAAAATGCACCACACATAAAACTCGCCACGCGCAAAACTCGCCATGCGCAAAACTTGCTGCACACAACTTGCTACACTAGCCTGTCACATGCAACTCGACACACAAAAAGTTGCTACACGCATGTTGCCACACAAAACTCATCTCACAAAAGTCGCTACATGCATGTCGCCACACGCAACTCAACACACACAACTTGACACATGAAACTCGCCCTAAAACACACACAAGTCTGGTATTATCCTTCAAAAATAAAAATCTGATTAATAAGCAGACAAATTACAAGAGCAACAACTGTACCATATAGGAAATATGGCAGCTGTCAGTCACATGACCTGTCTATTATGTGTATGTGTGAGCTAATATATACTGCCAGGGGGGAGGGCTTCCTATTGGCTGGGGATTTATCAGGCTGCCAATTTAGCTTACAAATACTGAGGTAAAAATACTGAGCAAATAACATGTGAATGAGGTCTAATACAGGAGGAGATGACACACAGATATATACTATATACAGGGGAGATGACACACACATATATACTATATACAGGGGAGATGACACACAGGTATATACTATATACAGGAGGAGATGACACACAGGTATATACTATATACAGGAGGAGATGACATACAGGTACATACTATATACAGGAGGAGATGACATACAGGTACATACTATATACAGGGGAGATGACACACAGATATATACTATATACAGGAGGAGATGACACACAGGTATATACTATATACAGGAGGAGATGACACATAGGTATATACAATATACAGGAGGAGATGACATACAGGAGGTATATACTATTTACAAGGGAGATGACATACAGGTATATACTATATACAGGAGATGACATACCGGTGTATACTATATATAAGGGAGATGACAAACATGTATATACTGAGGGGTAAATGAGAGGTGTGAGGTGAAAATGAGGGGTGTGAGGTGAAAATGAAAAGGTGTGAGTGCAAAATGAGAGGAGTGAGGGAAAATAGTGGAGTGATCGGAAAATGACAGATGTGAGGTCGAATTGACAAGTGTTAGGGGGGAATGAGAGGAGTGAGGGGGAAAATAAGAGGAGTGAGGGGGAAAATGAGAGGTATAAGGGAGAAAATGAGAGATGTGAGGGGGAAAATAAGAGGCGTGATGGGAAAATAAGAGAAGTGAGGTGCAATAACTAACCACAGATATTTACTATGCCCAGGCAACGCCGGGCTCTTTAGCTAGTTGAAAATAAAACAATATAAAAAAAAACAAATATCTAGACCTGGAGAATCATATTGCCGGGTCGGTTTTACCATATAGTGAACATGGTAAATGAAAAGTATTTTTTTTCCAGTTTTCCAGTACACTGTATGGTAAAATGAATGTTGTCAATCAAATGTACAACTCGTCACGCAAAAAACAAGCCCTCATACGGCTATATTGATGGAAAAATAAAAAAGTTATGGCTCTTGGAAGAAGGGGAGGGAAAAAAAAATTTGTCCATAGATAGGTGTGCACTTTCTTTATATTGCTAAAAGTACTGGTAGAAAGTTCTAATCTACAGATGTGGCAAACTGTATCCTTACACCTAATGTGTTACATACCGTAGCGCAGCAAACCTAGACGTGGGATTTTCAAAGACTGTGCATCCTCGAAAGTGTATTGCAGTGCAGAGACCCATCGGCTCCCTGCACTGCAATACAGGCCACTGGCCATTCAGAGGTCAGCAGCTGACGTCAGTGTGTCCGTCACATGTGGCGCATAGCAGTGACTACATGTGCTGCCCACGGCTGGCACAGCGAAGTCAGCTTCAGGCAATAGAAGCGGACACTACAACATTATACTGGGGGACATTATATTAGCATGGGGGACATTGTTACAGAAAGGGGCTAGGATGGGGGACATTATACAAGGAAAGAGTCCAGGATGAGAGGGTTTTATATCAGTATGGAGCCTTAGATTTAGACATTAGAACAGGAATGGGCACAGGCTGGGGGACAATAGGCCAGGAAGGGGGACATTGTTACAGAAAGGGGCCAGGATGGGGGACATTATGCCAAGAAGGTGTCCAGGATGGGGGACATTAAAACTCGAAGAAGCACAGGATAGAGAACATTACAACTGGAAGAAACACAGGACAGAGGACATTATATCTAGAAGGGGCCCAGGATGAAGGACATTATTACAGAAAGGGAAAAAACGGGGGACATTATTACTGAAAGGGGAAAGGATGGGGATATTAATACAGGAATGTGACAGGATGGGGGACATTATTACATGGAGGGTGAATACGCACATCTTTATAGTACCCTACAAAGGCCCATACATCTGACCAACATGGTGGTGGGAGCCCAGGTCTAAATTTTGCACCGGGGCTCATTGAACTTTAGTTACGCCACTGCTATCATATATCTCTATCTATCTAAATAGAAAAGACAGATAACAGCACAAACTTGAGCAGATTTTGGGTGCAATATTTCCTGAATAATGAGGTTGTCCAACGCAAAATATAAATGGAAAAAAATCAGGCAGCACTCCAGTTCAAGGAAAAATTGGGGGCTTTAATCCAGCACCAAGTGGTACAACGTTTCGACCTCACATCACGGTCTTTGTCAAGCTTGACAAAGACCGTGACGTGAGGTCGAAACGTTGCACCACTTGGTGCTGGATTAAAGCCAGCAATTTTTCCTTGAACTGAAGTGCTGCCTGATTTTTGTCCATATCTATCTATCTATCTATCTATCTATCTATCTATCTATCTATCTATCTATCTATCTATCTATCTAATATCTATCTATCATCTATCTATCTATCTATCTATCTATCTATCTATCTGTCTGTCTGTCCTTAGAAAAGAAAGCGGATTGGCACATACTGTCCCGTGCAACAAAATCCTTTATTGTGGCATCATCATACCAACAGCAGGCCTGATGACCTGTTGAAGCGCAATGTAAGCGTAAAACGATCGTCGCCTATATTTGCTCCACTGTTTTATCTGCCTGCTGTTGGTATGATGATGCCACAATAAATGATTTTGTTGCACGGGACGGTATGTGCCAATCCGCTTTCTTTTCTATGGACATACAGATTCTTTTTCTTTGGAAGTGGCACCCGTAATCCCTGGTGTGTGTGCAGCTTCATCAACCGGAGGTCATACAGCTGTGCCTTTGTCCTGCTTCTCTTCTATGGTATGTGAATTGTATCTATCTATCTATCTATCTATCTATCTATCTATCTATCTATCTATCTATCTATCTATCATCTATCTAATATCTATCTATCTATCTATCTATCTATCTATCTATTATCTATCTATGTCATATATCTAATATCTATCATGTATCTAATATCTATCTATCTATCTATCTATCTATCTATCTATCTATCTATCTATCTATCTATCTATCTAATATCTATCTACTATCTATCTATCTATCTATCTATCTATCTATCATCTATCTATATATTATCTATCTATCTCAAATAGATCTGGCTATCTGTTTTACTCTTAATTGTGCAGGGATGGCTAGTCATGTTTCCCATGTATATCACCTTTTAGAAAGCAGGACACATCCTGTAGCTGCGGTATATTATCCTCACTGTATCCACTATGGGTCTCCAGCAGATGAAAAGCCTCTAAGTGCTCCTTACATGCATGTGTTGGGTACAGACTCTTCAGAGTAGAGTAGACCTGCTTCCTGAAAATATTAGTAAAAAATATTAATAATTAGTAATCCCAATGCAATGATTATTATTATTTAAAAATGTATTTGCAGCTTACCAGGTTGCAATCTCCTCCGGCAGATACTCCACCCGTTGTATTGGATCTCCGCTGTAATGAGAAAATACAGCAAAAATTGGTTGGGGGAAACCATGTCAAATCCATATCCTATTCGTGTCAATGAGATTTCTACACCTCTGATTACATGCATTTCATCTTTTTATCTTGGATTTTTAGTACCACTTCAGAGAATAAAAGGCTGGAAATAGGAAGCATGATACTAATTTCCTACAGGAAAGAAATATATCTTGGTACCAATTTCCTTCAAATTTTGCAGAGAAAGGCAAGGATTAGCCCGAGTGTATAACAATACCACTAATCCACGTGCTCATCAGGTGCAGTGCAAACTGCAAATCAGCCTCAGATTTTTGCTAAGGCACATAGCCCTACTAAAGTGATTCATCTAAATTAAATAAGTGTTTACCTCTATGTTGCTATACCACCTAATAATTCCTATATAGGTACAATAATACATGTGTAGTAATAATAATGATACTAATATATAAAGTTCGTCCTGACATATTTGGACAGGGACACAGGTTTTGGCATTTTAGTTGTTTACCAAAACATATTCAAGATCAGGGGTGTCAAACTGCATTCCTCGAGGGCCTCAAACCATGCGTGTTTTCAAGATTTCCTTCTCATTGCACAAGGTGCTGGAATCATTCTGTGCAGGTGATTAAATGATCACCTGTGCAATACAAGGAAATCCTGAAAACATGACCTTTTTGCAGCCCTTGAGGAAAGCAGTTTGACACCACTGTTCAAGATACAGTTATATAATCAATATGGGCTTAAAGTCCGGACTTTGAGCATTAAGGATTTTTTTAGGCTATACACATCCTAATTGGAGTAAGGGGTTAGGTATCAATGCTCTTTAATATGTAGCTGCTTCTTCTTCAAGGGTGCAAAAGTAATTGGACAATTATCTCAAAAGCTCTTTAATGGGGTGTATGGGCTATTCCCTCCTTAATCCATCATCAATTAAGCAGGTAAAAGGTCTGGAGATTATTCCAGGTGTGATATTTGCATTTCGAAGCTGTTGCTGTGAACCCACAACATACGGTGAACTGGAGCTCTCAATGGAAGAGAAACAGACCATTATTAAGTTGAAAATAAATAAGAAATCCATCGGAGAATTGTCATAAATGTTAGGAGTGGCCAAATCAACAGTTTGATGCATTCTCTAAAAAAAGAGTGCAGGGTGAGCTTGGGAACTTAAAAAGACTTTGATGTCCATGGAAGACAACAGTGGTGGATGATAGCGGAATCAGTTAAATGGTGAAGAAAAACCCCTTCATAACATCCACCCATGAGAAGAACACTCTCCAGGAATTTGGTGTTTCAGTATCTAAGTCTACCAAAAAGAGATGACTCATAAGAACAAATACAGAGGGTTCACCACAAAGGTGCAAACCATTGATCAGTCAAAAGAAATAGAAAGACTAGATTAAAATTTGATAACAAAAAACATTTAAAGAAGCCAGCCCGGTTTTGGAAAAGCATTCATTGGACAGATGAAACTAAGATCAATCTGTACCAAAATGATGGGAAGAAGAAAGTGCCGAGAAGGCTCATGATCCAAAACACACCACATCCTTTGTAAAACATGGTGAAGGCAGGGTGATGGCATGGGCATGCATGGCTTCCAATGGCTCTGGGTTACTAGTGTTTATTGATGATGTGACTGAAGACCGAAGCAGCCGGACGAGACCTGAAGTGTACAGGGCGATACTTTCTGCTCAGATTCAGCCAACTGTAGTCAGGTTGATTGGACAGCGCTTCACAGAACAGATGGACAGTGACCCAAAACATACTGTGAAAGCAACACAGGAGCTTATTAACTCAAAGAAGTGGAAAATTCTGCAATGGCCTAGTCAATCACCAGATCTCAACCACACCGAGCAGCATTTCATGCGCTTAAGACAAAATGTGAGACAGAAAGACCCACAAACAAGGGACAACTGAAGTCAGCTGCAGTAAAGGCCGGCAAAGCATCACATAGGAGGAAACCCAGCGTTTGGTGGCGTCCATGGCTTCTAGACTTAAGGCAGTCATTGTCTGCAAAGGATTCTTTAAAAAGTATTAAATATGAACATTTTATTTATGGTAAAGTTACCGTAATTAGTCCAATTACTTTTGAGCCCCTGAAAGGAGGAGGCTTTGTAGAAAAATGGTTGCAATTCCTAAACGTTTCACAGGATATTTTTATTTAACCCCTTTATTTAAACCTGCAAGTCTAAACTTCAATTGTATGTTAGTTGTTTCATGTTAAATCCAAAATAGTGGCCTGCAGAGCTGAAATCGCAAAGATTTGGTCACTGTCCAAATATTTCTGGGCCTAACTGCACACTGCCATATGTGTTTTGTATGTGATTGTAAATCAAATTTGTCCATTTAGTATCTTACTGCCTGTAGGAGAAGGCAATGTCAGCAATCATCTTCCTCCTTTTACGATACTCTTGGTCAGAGAAACCCTGAATAAGGGAGACAAGGAACCAACAATTAATGGTACTAAAAGTTCAAAGGAAAAACTTTTGTAGTAGACCCAACCTCTCTACTGACTCAGTAAGTTCTTTAAATGGTTTGAAGAAAAATCAGGTAACATTAAATTCTTATTAATAAATGTCTTGCCCCATGAGGACATAGGAATATTTCAGTTCATCTGGAAGTCAGAACGGTTAATGCCTTTCTCTAGCCAAAGCTCAGAGTCATTGTAAAAAGTTGCTAAAATGCTGGAAAACTCGATTCAGGGTTATATTACATGGTCAACCTCATGCTTCAATGGCTGCTCAATGCACAGTATTAAAATTTCTTCCATTTGGAATGTGAACTCCAGCTAAGGACTGGGTAAGCTGCCACCACAAAGGAAATTATTTAGATAGGACACTTAACATTAACATAAAATGAAGAAAATTAGCAAAAAGTTGTGAAATTTCCCAGCCATTCCTCCATCAATCTTATTATTTTTTTTGCTCCTGTATTATTTTATATTACAGTTAAATCTGAGAATTATATCTAATTTGTAAGGCCTCTCTCGGTGTCTCGGGAGTTTATCCGTGTCTTCCTGTGAAACAGGACAAAAGGCAGCCAAGCCCAATCCCCCTGGTTAAGATGGCGTGATTTAAAATGTCTGCCACCCAAAGGAGAAACTAATCTGCATAGGATTAACCTCTGTGATCTCGGAAGGATTTCTACATGACTGATTTCTAAGACAAATCATACAAAAAATGCTGCAGACTGTCAAATAATGAAGGCATCTATATTTCTTCCCTAAAGCGTCACCAGATTTCACAATACAAACTGCAGACATCTTAGATAGATCTCTGGGGGTTGACAAGGCTGGTGTACTTACTTTGAAAATTCATCTGAGAATAGCTTTAGACAAATGGGTTCGTATTACATTGCAGCGCCAGGCTCGTGACTCCATCAAGGTTTCCTTTTGAATCCCCAAAAAACAGTATTCAGATGGAACCCCTAACAGAGCCATGAGGCAAAAGTCTGAAAATTTGTATACCAATATCCATAATTCCTGACAGTGTCTTTTAGCCAGACACATTATCCTAATTCCTGCAGAACCTTCTTTGTCTCCTTCCATGGAAAGAATCTGTCAGGAAGTTTTTTCGGCATTCAGATGGAGGGTTGAACATGGAGCTGAAACATATGTAAATTCATCAAAATCCTATTTAAGAGTTTATACTCAATCTCCACCCACCAAGCCTCAGGGTCCCTCCTGCTGCTGAGATCTCACGCTGCTCAGCACCTGCCGTTGTCAATCAAGCTGTGTAGTTAGAGTAAGAATGCTCCTGTCTCCTGAGTTCTTTCATTGCTCATAAAATGCTCATTTTAATATCAGGATTATATAGTCATTCTGAAATAGATCTTCAAAGAATGTACATCAATGACTCATCATGTCCAAGAGATTTGTTTAGGAAATTAGGCAACTTGTGTTCTTAAGTCTGGTGATAAATCCACTTTAATGTAAAAAATCAATGATATATTTAGAAAGGTAGAAAGCTTTGGTGGCGAAAAAATATATGGTGGCTACTCGGTGATATTATTATGGGTACCTGACCATTTGCTATCACCTTTTTCATGTATTTTGACAGGATTTTTCTGTAGATTGACAAGTTAACAAAAACAGATACGGTATCTAACTTACCGGATGTTCCAAGTCTAGATCTGGATCGAACTTAGTTTCCAAGTGGTGACATTTGTCCAGGTCTGCAATTTTAGTTGGAAACCAGTGAACTGTATATGCCAAAAGAAAGACCTCTATTTAGTAACTCATGAAAAGAGATAAATTAACGATGGGTTATAATGCCCTCCTGCACTAGCACTACTCATAATTTTTTTTTTTTTTTACGCATGTACTGTATGTCAGGTGGAGTTACCAATTTGTTGCTTTATGTTTTCTTGAAAACTTACAGAAAGCCAACATTTTTATGGACAGATTGGAAAACCATAATAAATCATTAAGATTTTAATTGATTGATATATACAGCCCATATAATTCTGATGTAAAGACTTTTTCTGAATTCACTCTTAACTGTAAAATGATAATTACAGCCATAATAATCTGTACAACCTACTCCAGCGTCAGCATCATCACAGGCACATCACATTTTAGTTACAGACACAGGAAATTATTTCCTATTTTTACAGACTGTCCGGGATTTTCTAGGTGGTTGGCAACCAAGATGTCAGGACTGCATGCAGGCGTTCCCCTAATCCCTACACCGATGGCCATAACCTCCCATCCTCTCAACCTCCCATGACAGTTTGTGCTGAAGGTTGTAGTTTTCCGACAACTGGACAGCTTCAAGTTTGGGTTTACAATTGTGGACGTTAAGCCTATTTTTCTAAGCTGAAAAGCATTTTTGCAATATTTATTAGGGTACGCTCACACTGCTGTATATTCTCTCATGCAGGCAAATTGGGCCGATTATGCTTATGACACTCAGCTCTAACTCTGTCAAAGATTGAGCCGTGTCATCTTACTGTGATCCGATTCTCTCAGATGAAAGAATCGTATCACAGAAGCGGAGAAGATGAAAATCATAATTTTTTCCATGTTCTCCTCAGGTATATCTGTACTTTACAAAATGAAATCTAAAAATTCAGCACCAGAGGGATTCCCGGAGAAATATCCTCCAATGTTTGGTGCTGAATTTTTCTCAGTTTCTCTATTGTCATTTGTAATGTGCCCTCAGTTTTTCCACGCATGGGTGAGTTTCCCTACCACATGGCGTGGTGAGGTAGCTACATTGTGTAACATTACCCCACATAGGTCTAGGGGTAACAGAATGATGCACCTTGAGCATGAAGCCCAGGTTTGGGTCTGCGTTTCTTAAGATGCTCCATATTATGCTATGCCCAGGTTTGGTCAACGCATACCTTTCACTTCTTTAGTGGTCCTTACATCTTCTGATACTCTTCTAATGGAGCTCATTAATGTGTTGAGGTCTGATCGATGAACTTCACAGCGTATAAAATACTCCAAATCTGAGTTCGATCCAGTTCCCTTTTTTCCAGGTCGTGTCTCCATGTGCTGGATTTTGGCTTCAAATGTCTAAGAAAATGACCAATAATATAATATTAAACAATTCTGGTCAGCAACATTGAAATATTATAATTGTGCAAGTAAATTGTGCAATCTTCTTCATAGAAAACAATAGACTATAATGACCAGATAGAAGCAACACACCAATGTGGGGTATAAGCGCATCTGGTGTTGTACTCCTATGGAAGGAATGTATCCTGGAAACGTGTGTGAAAGTTGGTCTTTTTTTATTTTCATGTTCTCACATCTAGATAATAGCTATTAAATATGGGCAAAGTTAAGGCCCCGTCACACTTAGAGACGCTGCAGCGATACAGACAACGATGCCGATCGCTGCAGTGTCGCTGTGTGGTCGCTGGAGAGCTGTCACACAGACAGCTCTCCAGCGACCAACGATGCCGAGGTCCCCGGGTAACCAGGGTAAACATCGGGTTGCTAAGCGCAGGGCCGCGCTTAGTAACCCGATGTTTACCCTGGTTACCAGTGTAAAATGTAAAAAAACAAACAGTACATACTCACCTTCGCGTCCCCCGGCGTCCGCTTCCTGCACTGACTGTGAGTGCCGGCCCTAACAGCAGAGCGGTGATGTCACCGCTGTGCTGTGCTTTCACTTTACGGCCGGCGCTCAGTCAGTGCGGGAAGCAGACGGCAAGGGACCTGACGGACACCGGAATGTGAGTATGTAGTGTTTGGGGTTTTTTACATTTACGATGGTAACCAGGGTAAACATCGGGTTACTAAGCGCGGCCCTGCGCTTAGTAACCCGATGTTTACCCTGGTTACCAGTGAAGACATCGCTGAATCCATGTCACACACACCAATTCAGCGATGTCAGCGGGACCTCAACGATCAAAAAAAGGTCCAGGCCATTCCGACACGACCAGCGATCTCACAGCAGGGGCCTGGTCGCTGCTACGTGTCAAACATAGCGAGATCGCTACTGAGGTCGCTGTTGCGTCACAAAACTTGTGACTCAGTAGCGATCTTGCTAGCGACCTCGCTTAGTGTGACGGGGGCTTAAGACTCTATAACATATCAACATATACATGAACATGCCTGTCATGATCTCAATGGCAAGAGATCATAGCATAAGCATATATAGGAACTAGCTCTTGGAAGATGGGAACTGAGCTGACCATGAACTAAACCTAACACACAACTAGCAGTGGCCGGGTAGCATGCCTACGTTGATTCTAGATGCCCAGCACCAGCCGGAGGACTAAATAATGCTAGCAGAGGAAAATATTAGTCCTAGCTCACCTCTAGAGAAATACCCCAAAAGGAGACAGAGGCCCCCCACATGTATTGGCGGTGAATTAAGATGAAACAACAAACGTAGTATGAAAATAGGTTTAGCAAATTTGAGGTCCACTTACTACATAGCAGAAGACAGAAAGGACACTTTCATGGTCAGCTAAAAACCCTAATCAAAACACCATCCAGAAATTACTTTAAAACTCTGGCATTAACTCATAACACCAGAGTGGCAATTCCTGTTCACAAGAGCTTTCCAGACACAGTAACGAAACTACAGCTGTGAACTGGAACAAAAATGCAAAAACAAACATGGACAAGAGTCCAACTTATCTAGTAGTTGTCTAGGAGCAGGAACAAGCACAGAGAGGCTTCTGATAACATTGTTGACCGGCAAGAAACTAACAGAGCAGCAAGGTTATATAGCGACTCCCACATCTTGATGGGAACAGGTGAACAGAGAAGATGAAGACACCAGTTCAATTCCACCAGTAGCCACCGGGGGAGCCCAGAATCCAAATTCACAACAGTACCCCCCCCTCAAGGAGGGGGCACCGAACCCTCACCAGAACCACCAGGGCGATCAGGATGGGCCCTATGAAAGGCACGAACCAGATCAGAGGCATGAACATCAGATGCATTCACCCAAGAATTATCCTCCTGGCCGTATCCCTTCCACTTGACCAGATACTGGAGTCTCCGTCTGGAAACACGAGAGTCTAAGATTTTCTCCACAACGTACTCCAACTCACCCTCAACCAACACCGGAGCAGGAGGCTCAACGGAAGGCACAACCGGTACCTCATACCTGCGCAATAATGACCGATGAAAAACGTTATGAATAGAAAAGGATGCAGGGAGGTCCAAACGGAAGGAAACAGGGTTAAGAATCTCCAATATCTTATACGGGCCAATGAACCGAGGCTTAAACTTAGGAGAAGAGACCCTCATAGGGACAAAACGAGAAGACAACCACACCAAATCCCCAACACAAAGCCGAGGACCAACACGACGGTGGCGGTTGGCAAAAAGCTGAGTCTTCTCCTGGGACAACCTCAAATTGTCCACCACCTGCCCCCAGATCTGATGCAATCTCTCCACCACAGCATCCACTCCAGGACAATCCGAAGATTCCACCTGACCAGAGGAAAATCGAGGATGAAACCCCGAATTACAGAAAAACGGGGACACCAAAGTGGCAGAGCTGGCCCGATTATTGAGAGCGAACTCCGCCAATGGCAAAAAAGCAACCCAATCATCCTGGTCAGCAGACACAAAACACCTCAGATATGTCTCCAGGGTCTGATTAATCCGCTCGGTCTGGCCATTCGTCTGAGGATGGAAAGCGGACGAAAAAGATAAATCTATGCCCATCCTAGCACAGAATGCCCGCCAAAATCTAGACACGAATTGGGTCCCTCTGTCAGAAACGATATTCTCAGGAATACCATGCAAACGAACAACATTTTGAAAAAACAGAGGAACCAACTCGGAAGAAGAAGGCAACTTGGGCAGAGGAACCAAATGGACCATCTTAGAGAAACGGTCACACACCACCCAGATGACAGACATCTTCTGAGAAACAGGCAGATCTGAAATAAAATCCATCGAGATGTGCGTCCAAGGCCTCTTAGGAATAGGCAAGGGCAACAACAATCCACTAGCCCGAGAACAACAAGGCTTGGCCCGAGCACAAACGTCACAAGACTGCACAAAGCCTCGCACATCTCGTGACAGGGAAGGCCACCAGAAGGACCGTGCCACCAAATCCCTGGTACCAAAAATGCCAGGATGACCTGCCAACGCAGAAGAATGAACCTCAGAGATGACTCTACTGGTCCAATCATCAGGAACAAACAGTTTATCAGGTGGGCAACGATCAGGTCTATCCGCCTGAAACTCCTGCAAGGCCCGCCGCAGGTCTGGAGAAACGGCTGACAATACCACTCCATCCTTAAGGATACCTGTGGGCTCAGAGTTACCAGGTGAGTCAGGCTCAAAACTCCTAGAAAGGGCATCCGCCTTAACATTCTTAGAACCCGGTAGGTATGACACCACAAAATTAAACCGAGAGAAAAATAATGACCAGCGCGCCTGTCTAGGATTCAGGCGCCTGGCGGTCTCAAGATAAATCAAATTTTTGTGGTCAGTCAATACCACCACCTGATGTCTGGCCCCCTCAAGCCAATGGCGCCACTCCTCAAAAGCCCACTTCATGGCCAAAAGCTCCCGATTCCCAACATCATAATTCCGCTCAGCGGGCGAAAATTTACGGGAAAAGAAGGCACAAGGCCTCATCACGGAGCAGTCAGAACTTTTCTGCGACAACACTGCCCCAGCTCCGATCTCAGAAGCGTCGACCTCAACCTGAAAAGGTAGAGCAACATCAGGCTGACGCAACACAGGGGCAGAGGAAAAACGGCGCTTAAGCTCCCGAAAGGCCTCCACAGCATCAGGGGACCAATCAGCAACATCAGCACCCTTCTTAGTCAAATCGGTCAATGGCTTAGCAATATCCGAAAAACCAGCAATAAATCGACGATAAAAGTTAGCAAAGCCCAAAAATTTCTGAAGACTCTTAAGAGAAGAGGGCTGCGTCCAATCACAAATAGCTTGAACCTTGACAGGATCCATTTCAATGGAAGAGGGGGAAAAAATATATCCCAAAAAGGAAATCCTCTGTACCCCAAAAACACACTTAGAACCCTTCACACACAAAGAATTAGACCGCAAAACCTGAAAAACCCTCCTGACTTGCTGGACATGAGAGTCCCAGTCATCCGAAAAAATCAGAATATCATCCAGATACACAATCATAAATTTATCCAAATAATCGCGAAAAATATCATGCATAAAGGACTGGAAAACTGACGGAGCATTAGAAAGACCAAAAGGCATCACTAAATACTCAAAGTGGCCCTCGGGCGTATTAAATGCGGTTTTCCACTCATCCCCCTGCCTGATTCGCACCAAATTATACGCCCCACGAAGGTCAATCTTAGAGAACCACTTGGCCCCCTTTATGCGAGCAAACAAATCAGTCAGCAACGGCAATGGGTATTGATATTTAACAGTGATTTTATTCAAAAGCCGATAATCAATACATGGTCTCAAAGAGCCGTCTTTTTTTGACACAAAGAAAAAACCGGCTCCTAAGGGAGATGACGATGGACGAATATGTCCCTTTTCCAAGGACTCCTTTATATATTCACGCATAGCAGCATGTTCAGGCACAGACAGATTAAATAAACGACCCTTTGGGTATTTACTACCCGGGATTAAATCTATGGCACAATCGCACTCTCGGTGCGGAGGTAACGAACCAAGCTTGGATTCTTCAAAGACGTCACGATAGTCAGACAGGAACTCAGGAATTTCAGAGGGAATAGATGATGAAATGGAAACCACAGGTACATCCCCATGAGCCTCCTTACATCCCCAGCTCAACACAGACATAGCTCTCCAGTCGAGGACTGGGTTGTGAGATTGCAGCCAAGGCAATCCTAGCACCAAATCATCATGTAGATTATACAGCACCAGAAAGCGAATAATCTCCTGGTGACCCGGATTAATACGCATAGTTACTTGTGTCCAGTATTGTGGTTTATTATTAGCCAATGGGGTGGAGTCAATCCCCTTCAGAGGAATAGGAGTCTCCAAAGGCTCTAAATCATACCCACAGCGTTTGGCAAAGGACCAATCCATAAGACTCAAAGCGGCGCCAGAGTCGACATAGGCGTCCGTGGTAATAGATGACAAAGAGCAAATCAGGGTCACAGATAGAATAAACTTAGACGGTAAGGTGCAAATGGAAACAGATGTACCAAGTTTTTTAGTGCGCTTAGAGCATGCTGATATAACATGAGTAGAATCACCACAATAGAAACACAACCCATTTTTCCGTCTAAAATTCTGCCGCTCGCTTCGGGACAGAATTCTATCACACTGCATACTCTCTGGCGACTTCTCAGTGGACACCGCCAGATGGTGCACTGGTTTGCGCTCCCGCAAACGCCTATCGATCTGAATAGCCATTGTCATGGACTCATTCAGACCCGCAGGCACAGGGAACCCCACCATAACATCCTTAATGGCATCAGAGAGACCCTCTCTGAAAGTCGCCGCCAGGGCGCACTCATTCCACTGAGTAAGCACAGACCATTTACGGAATCTTTGGCAGTAGATTTCCGCTTCATCTTGCCCCTGAGATAGGGACATCAAAGTTTTTTCTGCCTGAAGCTCCAAATGAGGTTCGTCATAAAGCAACCCCAAGGCCAGAAAAAACGCATCCACATTGAGCAACGCAGGATCCCCTGGTGTCAATGAAAAAGCCCAGTCTTGAGGGTCGCCCCGGAGCAAGGAAATCACAATCCTGACCTGCTGTGCAGGGTCTCCGGCAGAGCGAGATTTCAGGGACAAAAATAATTTGCAATTATTTCGAAAATTCTGAAACCCAGATCTATTCCCCGAGAAAAATTCCGGCAAAGGAATTCTCGGCTCAGATACAGGTGCATGACAAACAAAATCTTGCAAATTTTGTACCTTCGTGGCGAGATTATTCAAACCTGCAGTTACCCTCTGAAGATCCATTACAAACAGGTGGACACAGAGCCATTCAAAGGGGAGAAAAAAAAAAAATAAATAAAAAAAAAAAAAAAAATTTCAGCAGACTACTTATTTCTCTCCTTTCTCAGCCAAGGATTTTAACCCTTTAGTGGGCCGGTCAAACTGTCATGATCTCAATGGCAAGAGATCATAGCATAAGCATATATAGGAACTAGCTCTTGGAAGATGGGAACTGAGCTGACCATGAACTAAACCTAACACACAACTAGCAGTGGCCGGGTAGCATGCCTACGTTGATTCTAGATGCCCAGCACCAGCCGGAGGACTAAATAATGCTAGCAGAGGAAAATATTAGTCCTAGCTCACCTCTAGAGAAATACCCCAAAAGGAGACAGAGGCCCCCCACATGTATTGGCGGTGAATTAAGATGAAACAACAAACGTAGTATGAAAATAGGTTTAGCAAATTTGAGGTCCACTTACTACATAGCAGAAGACAGAAAGGACACTTTCATGGTCAGCTAAAAACCCTAATCAAAACACCATCCAGAAATTACTTTAAAACTCTGGCATTAACTCATAACACCAGAGTGGCAATTCCTGTTCACAAGAGCTTTCCAGACACAGTAACGAAACTACAGCTGTGAACTGGAACAAAAATGCAAAAACAAACATGGACAAGAGTCCAACTTATCTAGTAGTTGTCTAGGAGCAGGAACAAGCACAGAGAGGCTTCTGATAACATTGTTGACCGGCAAGAAACTAACAGAGCAGCAAGGTTATATAGCGACTCCCACATCTTGATGGGAACAGGTGAACAGAGAAGATGAAGACACCAGTTCAATTCCACCAGTAGCCACCGGGGGAGCCCAGAATCCAAATTCACAACACATGCCACAAGAAAGTCTGTACGGCATCTATAAGCACCTGTACAATTCTGCTTGTAAAATGTATGTTAATATATATTTTGTCTTATTGCTTCCTCATTACTGCTGGGTGTGTGAGTGTCAGGTGGGACATGTGCCCCAGGTGCGAGTTCTCATGGAGGGTTTTAAGGAAATAACAAAGCAATTTCCATAATGGAGTAGGCCATCTCCCTAGGCAGGAGATTCCGGCTCAAGTACAAAACGGGGTGGTCTTGGTCAGTAGAGGCGACCTGGCTGAGCACAGCACCGAAGCCAAAGTCATTGCCATTTGTACTACAAACAGCCATGTGAAGATAGATGCTTGTAGTACCAGTAAGCTGGAAAAGGCAGTCTTCAGTGCCTAGAAGACCGTCTCACAGTAATTTGTTCAATAGACTGCAGAGGGTAGCTTCTTCATGGTGAGACCCATCAGGGGCTCTGCCAGGCTACTATAGTGTGGGACGAACCTCCTATAGTACCTGGCGGTGCCCAGGAAGGGCATTCTCTGTTTATTGGTCTTGGGGGTGGGCCAGGATGCGATGGCAATCACCTTTCCGAACTCTGGCATCAGAGCCTACCTGGTGTCCCAGGTAGTGGATCTCACTCATGACCAGCTGGCACCTTTCTAGCTTAATGGTCAAAAGGATCTGCCTTAGCACCGGTGCCAGATGCTCTAGGTGATCCTCCCAGGTGGGACTGAAGATGGCAATGTCATCCAGATATGCATACCCTTCAAGTCCCTTAAGCAGCGTGTTGACCATCCGCTGAAAAGTGGCAGGGGTATTCATGCTGAATGGCATCACTATGGACTCGTATGGTCCCAGTGGGGTGATAAAGGCAGAGCATTACCATGCCTCACAGGTCAGGGGAATCTGTCAACATCCCCAGCTCAGATCAATGATGGTCAGGTACTTGGTCCCAGCCAACTGATCGAGCAGGTAATCGATTTGCGGCATCAATGACCATGACTGCATTGAGCCCCCTGTAGTCCACGCAGAAATGGGTTGTCCAGTCCTTCTTTGGGTTGATGACTATGGGCAAGTTCCAAGCACTGCTGAATGTTTGGATGACCCCCAGTTTCAGCATTTTGTTGCACATCTGCTGCTGTACGTCCATGGAGACCCAATATGCTGAACACCGGATTGGGGGTGAAACCCAGTGTCCATGTGATGGATGACTGCAAGGTCCTTCTGGGCTTGTTGCTGCACAAATCCTGGAAGGGGTGTAGAGTTGCTTATAGCTGGGACCGTTGGTCCGACAAGAGCTGGTTGCAAACCACAACATCCTTGATGGTTCCACCTGCTCAAGCCTGGGCTGGCATATCCAGGAGGGTCTCCCTCTTCTGGCAGGTTGCATGCAAGGAGGGAACTGGTCTCCCACTCATGATGTGCCTTCATCAAGTGGAAGGCCTTCCACCTTCCCTGGGCATGGTCCAGGGTGATCAGGTACGTTACAGCGTTGACCCGCTAGTGCACAAGGTATGGGCTTTCCCAGGCCGCCTGAAGCTTGTCCTTGGGTACGGATATCAGTAGCCACATATTTTGACCCACCTGTAGGTCCTCTCACAAGCATGCTGGTCATAGCGTTGCTTCTGGTCGGCCTGGGCTCTTGTCATATTATTGTGCACTAACTGCGCCAAGCCTGCATCTTGTCCCAAAAGCGCACAACATGCTCAATGATCGACACTCCAGGGTTGGCTAAGTCTCCTTCCCTGGCCTCCTTCACCACAGCCAGGGGCCCCCCGCACACATTGCCCGTACAGGAGCTCAAGGGGGGAGAACCCCATTGAGGCTTCTGGACCTCTCGGTAGGCAAGTAGCAGGTGCGGGAGGTACCCCTGCCAATATTGTCCATGGAGTTAACTAAAATGTAAAGTATCCGCTTCAGGGTGCCATTGAACCGTTTGCAAATGCTGTTAATCTGTGGGCGGTATGGGCTGGTCACCTAATGTACTTATATCTGCTTACAGAGGGACTCCATAAGCAGCCACATGAACTGAGTCAACAGGTCGGTGAGCATTTCCTGGGAAAAACCCACTGGGGAGAAAATCTACAGTAAGGCAGCGGCCACCTTGTTGGCCCAAATGGATGACATGGCAACCACTTCCGGGTTGCTATATTTGCAACCTTGCCTTTTTGCATATTTGCTATCTGCATGTGATTGCACCAATTGTACCATCACAATTGTTAAGGGTTTGTAACCCCATATGTGCCATATTTTGCAACCTTACTCTATTGCATATTTGCTATATGTATGTGAGTGCCCATTGAAGAGAGATTCATGCATGCTTTATTATGTCTACTAACGTAATTTTTTCTATGAATAATACTGTTGTATGTGATCCCATATAGCATATCACATATCTGTTCCCTAATGTGACAGCCCACTTAAGAGAGGGTCACTTAAGAGAAGGAGATATGTGCGTTATTTAGTTCACTATTCTCTTATTGTATCCATTTTGGACAATATCTCTGCATGTGACCTTACTCGATTTACTACTAAGTGTCCTAGTACTCAATAGATTTGGCTGGATCCCAGCAAATATATTATTGGACAGTGTAGAACAATATTTATGACTATTAGAGGGATTCATTTATATAATAACATACCTAGGACATGAGCACATGGTGAACTACAAGTATTAAACAACGGGCAGTCACACAGTTATTACCAAAAGAAAATATAGTGGCAGGTTTCAGAAATATTTGTATCGCACTTAAAGCACTTTACGGGTGATGGTGGTGGCTTTTTTCAGGGATCATTATCAGGGTCAGTTAGGGCGAGCCAACATGGAGCGAGGGCGCCACTGCATTTCCCTATTGGGTGCCAATCTCCGCTGGCAGGTAGGGAAACAAAGAATCATGCTCTCTCTCCCCTAGACCTATCTTTCTTCATAAATATCTGACAAGATAAGTGATTTTGTTACCTGACCCTGACCTGATCCTCTCATAGATACAGTCATGGCCAAAAGTATTGATACCCCTGCAATTCTATCAGATAATACTCAGTTTCTTCCTGAAAATGATTGCAAACACAAATTCTTTGTTATTATTATCTTCATTTAATTTGTCTTAAATGAAAAAACACAAAAGAGAATGAAGCAAAAAGCAAAACATATGATCATTTCACACAAAACTCCAAAAATGGGCCAGACAAAAGTATTGGCACCCTCAGCCTAATACTTGGTTGCACAACATTTAGCCAAAATAACTGCGACCAACCGCTTCCAGTAACCATCAATGAGTTTCTTACAATGCTCTGCTGGAATTTTAGACCATTCTTCTTTGGCAAACTGCTCCAGGTCCCTGATATTTGAAGGGTGCCTTCTCCAAACTGCCATTTTTAGATCTCTCCACAGGTGTTCTATGGGATTCAGGTCTGGACTCATTGCTGGCCACCTTAGAAGTCTCCAGTGCTTTCTCTCAAACCATTTTCTAGTGCTTTTTGAATTGTGTTTTGGGTCATTGTCCTGCTGGAAGACCCATGACCTCTGAGGGAGACCCAGCTTTCTCACACTGGGCCCCACATTATGCTGCAAAATTTGTTGGTAGTCTTCAGACTTCATAATGCCTTGCACACGGTCAAGCAGTCCAGTGCCAGAGGCAACAAAGAAACCCCAAAACATCAGGGAACCTCCGCCATGTTTGACTGTAGGGACCGTGTTCTTTTCTTTGAATGCCTCTTTTTTTCTCCTGTAAACTCTATGTTGATGCCTTTGCCCAAAAAGCTCTACTTTTGTCTCATCTGGCCAGAGAACATTCTTCCAAAACGTTTTAGGCTTTTTCAGGTAAGTTTTGGCAAACTCCAGCCTGGCTTTTTTTATGTCTCGGGGTAAGAAGTGGGGTCTTCCTGGGTCTCCTATCATACAGTCCCTTTTCATTCATATGCCGACGGATAGTACGGGTTGACACTGTTGCACCCTCGGACTGCAGGGCAGCTTGAACTTGTTTGGATGTTAGTCGAGGTTCTTTATCCAACATCCGCACAATCTTGCGTTGAAATCTCTTGTCAATTTTTCTTTTCCGTCCACACCTAGGGAGGTTAGCAACAGTGCCATGGGCTTTAAACTTCTTGATGACACTGCGCACGGTAGACACAGGAACATTCAGGTCTTTGGAGATGGACTTGTAGCCTTGAGATTGCTCATGCTTCCTCACAATTTGGTTTCTCAAGTCCTCAGACAGTTCTTTGGTCTTGTTTCTTTTCTCCATGCTCAATGTGGTAGACACAAGGACACAGGACAGAGGTTGAGTCAACTTT
This sequence comes from Ranitomeya variabilis, assembly GCF_051348905.1. Taxonomy (NCBI): domain Eukaryota; kingdom Metazoa; phylum Chordata; class Amphibia; order Anura; family Dendrobatidae; genus Ranitomeya; species Ranitomeya variabilis. The sequence goes on along the minus strand of NC_135233.1, from coordinate 486,492,696 downwards.
AATCCATGTTAACTGGCTGCAACTGTGATTTAGTTATTGCCAACACCAGTTAGGTGCCACAGGTAAGTTACAGGTGCTGTTAATTACACAAATTAGAGAAGCATCACATGATTTTTCGAACAGCACCGATACTTTTGTCCACCCCCTTTTTTATGTTTGGTGTGGAATTATATCCAATTTGGCTTTAGGACAATTCTTTTTGTGTTTTTTCATTTAAGACAAATTAAATGAAGATAATAATACCAAAGAATTTGTGATTGCAATCATTTTCAGGAAGAAACTGAGTATTATCTGACAGAATTGCAGGGGTGTCAATACTTTTGGCCATGACTGTATGTCCATATAGACTGGAGCTTTTTAGAGTTTTTTAATAAAAGTTATGTGGCGCCCCTGAGGGTCTAGTCGCCACAGAGTATTACACCTCACCCAGAGGTGTGATATTCAGCTCTCAGGTAAGGAAGCAAGAGTCAGGAAAGATCTAGAAAGTTAGTTAGTTTGTGAGAGGAGTGGAGCTGAGCAGATGTGAGGGTCTGCAGCTCCTGACAGACAGAACAGAGAAGTGAGAGGAAGAAGCACAAAGAAGCTCCCAGAAGGACAGAAGGGGTCCTAGAGGCACGAGTAGTGAGAAGTTCACCCATGGGGCTCGTATCCATGCTAACCATTGTCAGGTGGAGGGACCAGGTCGCAGTGAGGGACCAGCCCTCAAACTAGTGTAGAAACTAAGGACTCAGCTAGATAACCGGAGGCTATGGTATCTGTAAGTGCGACAGTCACATCTGCAGACATTCGCTGAAAAGGCAGCCATATAGGATCCAGGAGGATTCAGCGCACACCGCACGACAAGATCCACGGCTGCTGGCTTGGGACACTGTGTGGCAGGCGCAGGGCAGGAGATGCGAAGCCAGCGCAGAGAGGCGGCAAGGAAAGGACATATGAAAGAGGGTTCTGGAAAGTGCACCGAAATTGCTTGAGAGCTGTCTGGATCACCTACTCGGAGGACACAGCACCCCGGCTGGGACAGCTAAGAACTGTGAGTAAAGCTTTGGAAACTGCACCTTGCTGTGTCCTCATACTTATTTACTGAGCCATCCACCCTGCACTACAGCCACTACAACTACCATCGCCACCATAATACAACCTAAGTGCCCTGGGACTAACGCTCTACCTGTGGGGAGCTGTACCAACTATGCTGCATCACCATCAGCCCCAGCGGCCTCTTCAAGCAGCGTCGGCTATCATCTCACATTTGCCGATTACCACAGGTGGTGTCACGAACAATAACTTTCATAAACTTTATTCCCCATTCACATCCCCTTTTATTGGACACCCAGGACCACGGACCGGGTCACTGCTACCGTGACACATCCCCTTTAAGAACCGGCTGTATACCGAGTTCCACAAGGCCCTGATGGGTGCTCCAGTTATATTTTAGAGGTTCTTTTTCTTCCTTTGGTTCCAGACATAGGAAAAAATGCAGGCAGCACTCCATAGCTTAAAGGTGAAAAAATGTGGTTTTATTTCAAACCCACATGCTGTGGCAACGTTTTGGCTCAAATGAGCCTTTTTCAAGCCTTTGGTTCTATACATATCAGACCTTATTTATTTGTTTTGGTTATTTACTGCTTCCGGATACCAGGTGGCATAATCTACTACCGTCAGTAGGAAGCATTTCTTGAAGCTGTTGGGAGTGTCCATCTGTCCAATCAGATCCACAGCCACCCTCCTGAAAGGCTCTTCAATAATTGGCAGAGTTACCAGTGGGGCTTTGGGGCACCACCCTGCCTTCCCCACCCTCTGTCAGGTGTCGCACGAACAGCAGTAGGCATCAACATCGGTCCACATCCTTGGCCAGTAGAAATGCTGGCTAGCTTGGACTTTGTCTTAGTGATCCCTAAATGTTCAGCCATCAGAATCTTGTGAGCAATCCACAACAACTCCGTCCTTAATGGATAGGGTACCACTAACTGTCAGTCCCTATGCCACGCCTCTATTGAACCCTACTGGATCGTTACCCGGTACAGCTGTCCTTGGTCCCTGACAACTCTTTCAAGGTCTGAGTCCAAGGGAGGCTTTGTCGCCTGCTCCTTAAGAGCATTTGAGCTGTCATTAGTTTCCAATGCTGCCTGAAACCCCTGACTGGATGTAACCAAAATAGACAAGACTTTCATGTCTTCTGTTAGTTCTACGGGACCTGTTTCCTGGCCTCCAACTGACCCGGCAGCCACTTGGTCAGAAGGGGGGAAGCCGTCGAGGGTTCCAGGCATTACAACCGCACCTGACAGAGGCCACGGCCACTGCAACCTCGAGTAGTGCCCGCTTCCTCTCTGCTTCCCACCAAATTGCCTGTCCAGACTAACTAACCTGGTCCTCTGACATCCCGGCTATGGAGGGACCCTGCAATGAGGCATTACCTTGGAGCCCTACTGCTCCTGAGACAGCTCCACCCTCAGTTGCATGCTCCCTTTCCGCAGCTATCTGCCCCGTGTGTGCCCCCACTATGGCAATCTGACAGGACAACTGGTTCCAGCATGCCGACTGGCCACACTCTAAGGCAATATTACAGTTTGCTTGATGGATTTCCTCCATCCCACGGGGAGAGGGACACAGTACATCTCCCACCTCCTCATTTCCATCAGTAGGCATGTTAATCAAACTCCCATACTACCTTCTCGGCAACCCACTCCAAATACACCATGGTGAAGAGCAGCAACGATTTGAATCCTCCAAACCTGGAGACAGAAAGGATTTTCCCAGGTACCAAATCCTGTGGGGATAACCAGTTCAGGCCGCACAAGAGTCATCTCAGCGTAGGGTTTCTGGGACAGCAACAGGCCCTTCTGGCTCTGAGGACACATGGCTTTGAAGTGTCCCTGCTGTTTGCAGAGATGACAGTCAGAGTTCCCCCACCAGCGTGGAAAAGGAAACATGGGCAGGTGCACCCTTGGGTTTGGGGCAGGGACAGTAGGTACCATGTTTGTCTTACTCCCTCACTAGTCAGCAGGTTTCTTGACATCTGGAGTCCCGTTGCTTGAGTACTCGTTGGCAAGAGTCTCTGTTGCAGAGGCCCCATTTGGCTGCCGGTCATGGAGATACTGCTGGAGGTTCTATAGGCAGTTCCACAAAAACTGGTCAGTTGCAATGACCTCCTTCAGCTACTGGATAAAGGTGAGCTTCAATCCTGTAGTCCATTGGTCAATTGCTCTCAGAAGGGCCTTCATGTGATCGACCCAGCTGTCTGTAGGACACCACTGCATACTCTGGAGCTTCTTCCGGTACATCTCAGAGGTCAAGTTATACTGCCAGACCAGCGCCTGCTTGACATCCTCGCAACTCAGTGTAGTCTCGCTGGGTAGGTACCCAAAGCTTTCCAGGGCAAGGGGATAAAAACCGGGCACACTGGTCATCAAGCAGATAATATTGATAGCAAAGTTTTTCAAATGCCAGCAAGAAAGTTTCCAAGTCCCCTCCTTTGTCCAGCAGGGGGAAGTCCAAAATGGTGCACCACCACATTATGGGTGTCAGGTCCAAGTATTCCTACATGAACAGTTTCCTGGAAAGTGGATTGGTCATCGTGGGCCAGTTGAATGGCCACCAAGGTCTCTCAATCTGACCCCTTCAGACTTTAATCTTTGGGGTCATCTCAAGGCAATTGTCTCTGCTGTGAAGATACGAGATGTGCAGCATCTTAATCAGCGGATACTGGAAGCCTGTGCTAGCATTTCTTCTACGATGTTTCTATCAATTTGTCAAGAGTGGGAGAAGAGGGTTGCATTGACAATCCAACACAATGGGCAGCACTTTGAACACATTTTATAAGTGGTCATAAACTTGTAAATAACTCATGAAAGAATAAAGTTACATTAAAACCAAGCACACCATTGTTTTTCTTGTGAAATTCTCAATAAGTTTGATGTCACATAACCCTCTTCCCATTGAAAATAAAAAAAGTTGGATCCAAAATGGCCAACTTTAAAAAGGCCGCCATGGTCACCACCAATCTTGAAAAGTTTTCCCTCTCCCATATACTAATATGCCACAAACAAGAAGTTGATATTACCAACCATTCCCATTTTATTTAGGTGTATCCATATAAATGGCCCACCCTGTACATAAATGTAACAAACCCGCCCTTCTCCACCCCGCCTGACATCATCACACTCCATGGGAACACATAAGGTCAGCTTGGCACAGTTTTACACAGACACCCACTGTCCACATGGGCCTAGAGAGGCACAGGGAGTGAGAGAAGGTGGCCGACGCAGCTGCTGACTTGGCTCCACACTCACTCACAACCATGACAGGCTGAGAGGCCCCGTTCACTAGCACCAGTGAAATAGAACCTTATCAACTCGGTAGGACTGCCACCAGTTCCTCGTAAGATATAAGCCTGGTCCGTTAACTGTAATACATCGGGCCGGAACCCAGCCCAGTTAGCATGAAAAGTTAAAATCGAGAACACAGACTTATGGATGTGAGGATTGAGATAAAATAGAAGCCCAATTATATATTTAATTGCCTTTAAGTCACGCTAGAGAATACATTATATGCATAATGGTTATACATATACAATGGTCAGATATGCAAATTCAAGTGAAGTACAAAAGTATAAGCAGATGATACAAAAGTCAGTAACTGGCTTGATGTTCTGCCATTGGATACTGGCAACCACATGGGAAGTATGGTGGCCCGCTATATATGGTTTCTTACAACACACTGCATGATGTGACATTCCTTTGCAGAGAGAAAAGGCCCACATCATCGCACATGCACTTAACCCCTTGGTCAGTCACCCCCATCCCCGCCCCCCGGGATGGTCCTAGTTTCCCTCCCACTTACTTTGGCAGCTGAAATTCTAAAACCTATGCTGGATTATAACTTCTCTAAGGAAGGTCATAGGACGGTGGTTTTGTCACCATTGGATGCGGCCAGGTCCCTGTTACACTTTGAGATAAAACTCAGCTTTGCGACCTGGCTTCTATTAGCTATTCCACATAACTCCCTACCCCTGGGTGCTAAAGCGGGTCGAAACCCTGGTGGGCGTTCATCTCGTTCCTGAGATCACGAAAATGCTATCTGCAGGCAGTGTGAATTTAGCTCGGCCACCTAGTGACAATAGTTTCCAGTCTCAGCTTCACACTTTGTAAGAGGACTATAATCTTAAACCGGATATGACAGTTGATTGACAAATAATTATAGGCCCCCATACTCTTTACACAAGGTAAGGAAGTCAGATAGAGAACTATCAATCAAAGTGAAGAGGTTGGTACTGGGAGAGGAAACACAGAGGCTCTTTAAGCTCTCTTCCATGCCCAGAGTACTCTACACCTCATATGAATGAATGAAATGAATGAATGAAATGAAAATTCTAATTTCTCAGGAATGCAGCAACAGTTAATGGATATAAAGGTGTTGATGAATTTTCATTTCTAACATCTACATGCCCAAATATGCTTGTTTCTGTGGTGGTGGTGGGGGTTAATCTTACTAACAGATACCTCTTAATGTTAAAAAAAACTTATTTTTGCAAAGTATTTGGGACCATTAGGGCTAATGTTACCCACACTTAAAAATACATGTTGCCCAAGGAACAAACATTGACACTTGTTGGCACTGAAGCATGTATTACTAGATTTTTAGGTGGTTTATTTCACAATGTTAATGGTTTAGGAAGAAGGTTGTCAGTAATGAACTCATCTTTCCGTCAGCAAATTAATTTTTAACATATTCCTAAATAAGCCTATCTTTTAAAATATTCTGCTTTTATTACACGAAGGGATGTTAATTATTTTCTAAAAAGCCAAGCATTACAGAAGGCAAGGGTTAACAGAGACAGTCACATTGTATGGGGTGCTTGAGGCAGTGAGATACTGCTCCTCCTGCCCTATTTGTGTGGCAGGTATCTGCACATCAATGCATTACCACTAATGTGACAGCGCTGATCGCATTACCACAGCGGGGGCAGCAGCAGATAGCTGGCACATCCACAGGGAAATTACATTACCACTGTCTGTCTCCCAATCCCAGCCAGAGGGCACATCACAGAGCATCTCATGGACAACATGGAACATCTTACACTCCAAGTGTCACATCCCATTCACCGAGCGGCCGCGGCAACAAAATGCTCTGAACAGTAAGCTCTGTTTGATAACTGGATGTGCATGCGTTTCTTTTTCTTGCTCTTTTATGTATCTGTAAACTTTTATTTGATTTGACTTTATTTTTCTATTTTTCACGACTCCCATACGAATGAATAGGGAGAGCTGCATATGAGGAGCCACCTCTCCAATGAGCGAGGCTATGGGAGACGTTCTTGAAGATGAGCATCCCATAGTAATGCAATGATGAAATTATAGAAAAGTCAATTAAATTTAATATAAAGATAATATAAATCTCATCAATGATAAAGGTATCAAGTTGTTCTTAATATCTAGCTTACAGAAGTAAGAAAATATAGGACTGAACTGGGGGCTCAATGGCAATACAACGATTATATGGTACATTAATGATGTGAACCATCTTTTTATCATTTGACAGTTCTTACCTCAAACACTTTCAGAGTACGGGATAAGGAAGATGGCTTGTTTCCTTTAAGGGAGAAGAGCAGGTTGACAATGGCCTTTCCGTTCTTCTCCTCAAATACCAGAGGGTCAGTACACTCTCCAGCCTCTGCAGCTGCTGCCGCTGCTTCGCGTTCCTTCCGGGCATCTTCTATTAAACTTTGCCTTCTGCCCAAGAAACGAGAGGACTGTAAAGGTAGACATCACAGTCAGTGACAGGATTTAGAAAGGTCTAGACATCATCATCCCGTGAAAATTCACTAAGAAATTATGGCTGCCGATAGCTTGAAACACATTTTATGGAGATCTTCCTACCATGGATCCACTCATTGAACATAATGACAGTTAGGGGATCCTTTTTTTCCTAACATGAAGAGAGGTATGGACTGGGGCTGAAATTCAGCCCTGGCATTTGAAATCACACAGACCCATGTTGTCCCCGTCCCAAAGAACCAGATGGGATACATTACTAATATTACCCTGGATGGAGGAAAGCAAGATTTACTACAAGACCAATATTTCTAATGATACCTGTGCCCTGCTGAGGTGACGGAGTCAGCAACTTTGTACTCCATCATCACAACTCTCAGGGTATGTGCACACGTTGCGGATTTTGCTGCGGATTTTTCCGCAGCGGATTTGGAAAATCCGCAGTGCAAAACCACTGCGGTTTTCACTGCGGATTTTCACACGGTTTTTTCTGCGGGTTCCTCTGCGGGTTTTCAACTGCACTTTCCTATTGGTGCAGGTTGAAAACCACTGCGGAATCCGCAGAAAGTGACATGCTACTTCTTTTTTTCCGCAGCATTTCCGCACGGAATTTTCCGCAGCATGTGCACTGCGGTTTTTGTTTTCCATAGGTTTACATGGTACTGTACACCGCATGGAAAACTGCTGCAGATCCGCAGCGTCAAATCCACTGCGGATCCGCAGCAAAAACCGCAACGTGTGCACATAGCCGCAACAGTATGGGAGTCTTGAGAACACCGATTCTGTTAACAACGTAGCAGACAAGGCGACCCACAACCAGACAGGCCCTTCTGGCATTTGCCAGAATTGCCAGATGGCCAGTCCAGCCCTGCATGAAGACACATGGATTTCTTCCTCTGGATCACCACTGTAGTACAAATGGTGGACTTGTACCTTTTTCCATTCTACTATACATTTTACGTAGCTAGATTTTCTTCTTGGGTCTCGAGGTGATACAGAAATCCCCATGCCACATTTATTGACATGGTCTTCTTTATTGGTATAAAATCTTCATCCGACTGTTAAAATGATAAATTTGTGCTCCCCATCACTGTCATAGACCACAATATCAGTGTTACTTTACAACAGGGCCACAGACTTTGGTATTCCGCACTTTATGTGCCCACACGTGCTTCTAGGGCATGCCTTTTTACCAAATGCTATCCCATGGCAGGTGTACATACCTAAAGGACCCTTTTATAATTCCGTAAAGATACATTCATTCTGAGTTTTTTAGGAGTTTTTTTTGAGAAGAGAAGTAACAAAATACTGGACATGTGCACAAATGTAGTTTTTACATTGCGGTACATTAAGGCATGCACACACTAGCGTCTTTTCTCTCATGCGAGAGAATCGGAGAGGTTATGCTAATCACACGCTGAGCAAATTCTGATCAGAGTATCATCATAGTATAATGATAGTGTGACTCATGAATGCAAACAATAACTCAAAGGGACATAAAGTGCATACAACACTTACAAACCAGTATTTTAATGATAAATTTAAAAAGACACCTAGAAAAACCCTATACTGCACAACAGCAAAAACATGCAAGCCTGAGTAGGTAGACTAAGACTAAAAATAAGAAACCAATTAATGAATCCAACAACCACCGCTTATTCTGTCTCCTCTTCTATATATATATATATATATATATATATATATATATATATATATATATATATTTATATATATATATATATACTAGCTGTACTACCCGGCTTCGCCCGGGTTAATGACTGCTGTTAGCAAAATAGAATGTGTTAACAAAAATTTATTCTGCACACAAAAACCACAAAACAAATAGATAGAAATGTAATTATTAAAAGGCAAAAACTAAGCAAATAGAAGCATTTCACAACATATATTAGCTTTGTTATACTGAGAATGTCTTTGTTGCCTATATTAACCAATCAGAGCTCAGGTTAATTAACTGTAGCAAAATAGAAGCTGAGCTGTGATTGGTTGCTATTGGCAGCCTGATAAATCCCCAGCCAACAGGAAGCCCTCCCCCCTGGCAGTATATATTAGCTCACACATACACATAATAGACAGGTCATGTGACTGACAGCTGCCGTATTTCCTATATGGTACATTTGTTGCTCTTGTAGTTTGCTTATTAATCAGATTTTTATTTTTGAAGGACAATACCAGACTTGTGTGTGTTTTAGGGCGAGTTTTATGTGTCAAGTTGTGTGTGTTGAGTTGCGTGTGGCGACATGCATGTAGCGACTTTTGTGAGATGAGTTTTGTGTGGCGACATGCGTGTAGCAACATTTTGTGTGTTGAGTTGCATGTGACAGGTTAGTGTAGCAAGTTGTGTGCAGCAAGATTTGTGCATGGCGAGTTTTGCGTGTGGCGAGTTTTATGTGTGGTGCATTTTGAGTATGTGCAAGTTTTGTGTGAGGCAACTTTTGCATGTGGTGCAACTTTTGTACATGTGGCAATTTTTCTGTGTGTGCAAGTTTTGCATGAGGTGAGTTTTCCATGAGGTGAGTTTTGCACGTGTGGCGAGTTTTGCGTGAGCCTAGTTTTGCATATGGCGAGTTTTGCATGTAGCGAGTTTTGAGTGGTGACTTTTGTGTTTCGACTTTTATGTGGCGAGGTTGGTGTGTGTGTGTGGTGAAATGTGTGCTGAGGGTGGTATATGTGTTCAAGCACGTGGTAGTGTGTGGCGCATTTTGTGTTTGTGTTCATATCCCCGTGTGTGGTGAGTATCCCATGTCGGGGCCCCACCTTAGCAACTGTACGGTATATACTCTTTGTCGCCATCGCTCTCATTCTTTAAGTCCTCATTGTTCACATCTGGCAGCTGTCAATTTTCCTCCAGCACTTTTCCCTTCACTTTTTCCCCATTATGTAGATAGGAGCAAAATTGTTTGGTGAATTGGAACGCGCGGGGTTAAAATTTCACCTCACAACATAGCCTATGACGCTCTCGGGGTCCAGACGTGTGACTGTGCAAAATTTTGTGGCTGTAGCTGCGACGGTACAGATGCCAATCCCGGACATACACACATACATACATACACACATTCAGCTTTATATATTAGATATACCTGTATGTAATCTCCTGTATATAGTATATACCTGTGTGTCATCTCACCTATATATAGTATATATCTGTGTGTCATCTCCTGTATATAGTATATACCTGTATGTCATCTCCTCCTATACATAGCATATACCTGTGTCATCTCCTCCTGTATATACTATATACCTGTAGGTAATCTGCTCCTGTATATAGTATATACCTGTGTGTCATCTCCTCCTGTATATAGTATATACCTGTATGTCATCTCCTCCTGTATGTAGTATGTACCTGTATGTCATCTCCTCCTCTATATAGTATATACCTGTGTGTCATCTCTCCTGTATATAGTATATATCTGTGTGTCATCTCCTCCTGTATATAGTATATACCTGTGTGTCATCTCCCCTGTAAATAGTATATACCTGTGTGTCATCTCCTGTATATAGTATATAGCTGTATGCCATCTCCTCCTGTATTAGCCCTCGTTCACACGTTATTTGGTCAGTATTTTTACCTCAGTATTTGTAAGCTAAAATGGCAGCCTGATAAATCCCCAGCCAACAGTAAGCCCACCCCCTGGCAGTATATATTAGCTCACACATACACATAATAGACTGGTCATGTGACTGACAGCTGCCGGATTCCTATATGGTACATTTGTTGCTCTTGTAGTTTGTCTGCTTATTAATCAGATTTTTATTTTTGAAGGATACCAGACTTGTGTGTGTTTTAGGGCGAGTTTCGTGTGTCAAGTTGTGTGTGTTGAGTTGCGTGTGGCGACATGCATGTAGGGACTTTTGTGAGATGAGTTTTGTGTGGCGACATGCGTGTAGCAACTTTTTGTGTGTCGAGTTGCATGTGACAGGTTAGTGTAGCAAGTTGTGTGCAGCAAGTTTTGCGCATGGCGAGTTTTGCGCGTGGCGAGTTTTATGTGTGGTGCCTTTTGAGTATGTGCAAGTTTTGTGTGAGGCAACTTTTGCATGTGTTGCAACTTTTGTGCATGTGGCAATTTTTCTGCGTGTGGCAATTTTTCTGCGTGTGCAAGTTTTGCGTGTGGCGAGTTTTGCACGTGTGGCGAGTTTTGCATGTGGAGAGTTTTGCGCGTGGCGAGTTTTGAGCGGCGACTTTTGTGTTTCTACTTTTATGTGGCGAGGTTGGTGTATGTGTGGTGAAATGTGCACTGAGGGTGGTATATGTGTTCGAGCACGTGGTAGTGTGTGGCGCATTTTGTGTGTGTGTTCATATCCCCGTGGTGGTGTGATTATCCCATGTTGGGGCCCCACCTTAGCAACTGTACAGTATATACTCTTTGGTGCCATCGCTGTCATTCTTTAAGTCCCCCTTGTTCACATCTGGCAGCTGTTAATTTGCCTCCAACACTTTTCCTTTCATTTTTTCCCCATTATGTAGATAGGGGCAAAATTGTTTGGTGACTTGGAAAGCGCGGGGTTAAAATTTCACCTCACAATATAGCTTTGACGCTCTCAGGGTCCAGACGTGTGACTGTGCAAAATTTTGTGCCTGTAGCTGCGACGCCTCCAACACTTTTCCTTTCACTTTTTCCCCATTATGTAGATAGGGGCAAAATTGTTTGGTGAATTGGAAAGCGCGGGGTTAAAATTTCACCTCACAACATAGCCTATGACGCTCTCGGGGTCCAGACGTGTGACTGTGCAAAATTTTGTGGCTGTAGCTGCTACGGTTCAGATGCCAATCCCGGACATACATACATACATACATACATACACACACACACACATTCAGCTTTATATATTAGATATATATATACATATATATTATGTATCAAACAGATGACATACACTATTCAGAGAGACAGGTGTATGATATTTGGCTGTGGAATAATATCTATTCCCAGGTTATTCCACTTTAGGCCTATGAATCCCTGAGATGTCCGCATAACTACTCTGCCTAGCAGCGGAGGCTGGCACCCTAGATAACGAGGTTTTGGAGCCCCTGCTCTACGGCGGCTGGACCTCACTCCCTAAAAGTCCCTGATACACCAGATACTCCTAAGGGAACCTAAAAATAGGCATCAAACAAGTATCTAGTAAAGGAAGAGAGGGAAAGCCAAAACGAATATCAAATACAGCATATATCACTTATTGTTTTGATGCTTGTCAATGGTGATAGTTTCCATGTCTCAGCCTCTACGTGTTTTTCCTTTATGGTTCATCAGGAGGACAGAATTCATATTCTTATGAGGTACAGGTGATGTGTTGATCATAAGCCCATTGTGGTACATTCTGGCCTCTAGATGAACCATTAAAGGAGAATCGCGTCGAGGCAGAGACATGTAAGCTATCTCCATTGACAAGTATCTAAATGATAAGTGATATATGTGTTAGGAGTCGAGTTTCCTCTGCTGCACAGGGGGAGTCTCGAGCCGTCTCTGCTGCGGTCTCCCATTCTCCATCGGCCGCAGTGGAGCCTGCTCAGCGGAGACGTCGGTCCCAGCGTCTCACTGAGTCTGATTCAGTACAAAGGGTTATTGCTGCCTCTCCAGGCTCTACTATTGTACCCTGCACTGATCTACGGCGAACAGGCTTTTCTGGGACTAAGTCCTGCTTTGCACATACTGAGCATGCCCAGGGCAAGATCTCTCACTGGAGATCAGGGGTCACATGTTCAGCTTCTGCAGCCAAGTCCATTGGTCCTTTCAGGAAGGTCCTATAGGTGCTTGGACTAAGTCCTGCTCTGCACACACTGAGCATGCCCAGGGCAAGATCTCTCAGTGGAGATCTAGGGTCACATGCTCAGGTATGGCAATCTCTCATTGGTCCTCTTCTTTAAGGTCCTGTATGTGCTGCAGCTATTTAAGGCTCGCATGGCCGCATGGCCATGCGCTAGTATCTTCATACGTTACATGCTTTGCGCCATTGTGGTCATTTGTGTGAATGTGTTCAGGGACCCAGCTGAAATAAGCCCTAGAATGCTGGCACCTCCGGCGAGGAGTTTGTGTGTGAGAGTATTCAGGGACCCGGCTGAAATAAGCCCCTAGAATGCTGGCACCTCCGGCGAGGAGTGTAGTATGCATGAATGACCACTGACTGCTCGCGTCTGGGTAGTTAGCCTGTGTCTCTGTGACAGTTAACAGGGCACAGAGCTTTGTCTTCTCAGCCACTCTGTGAAGCTAACAGAGCTGGTTATTACGGCCTTATAGCGCCGCCATCCACTTAGCAGCAGGATATTCCTGCACGGTGGATCCCAGGTTGCGAACGCACCAATCACCTCAATAAATATATTTGGTGCGTTCCGCAAACCCTAACAATATGTGGATTTGAGATTTGTTTTGGCTTTCACTCTCTTCCCTTACGAGATAGTTGTTTGATGTCTAGTTTTAGGTTCCCTTAGGAATATATGGTATATCAGGAACTTTCAGGGATAGTGATGGTCAGCCACCGTGGAGCGGGGGGCACCAAAACCTCATTATCTAGAGTGCCAACCTATGCTGTCAGTCAGTATATTTATTCCAACATCTTAGGGATTCATAGGCCTAAAGTGGTATAATGTAGGAATGGATATTATTCAACAACCAAATATCATACACTTGTCTCTCTGAATAGTGTCTGTTATCGGTTGGATACATTTTTTATATATAAGGAAGAGGACACAGAATAAGTGGTGGTTGTTGGATTCATTAATTAGCTTCTTATTTCTAGTCTTAGTCTTGACCGCATATGCCGAATACGGTTTTCCTTCGGGCGTAAACCTAAATACCGACAAACCCCGACATACTCTCCCACCCCATTCCTCAAATAAAAACACAACCATTTATGTTCTTTGGATATTTTGGCCACAGCGGCCAACTTTTATTAACAAAAAATTAACATAAACAGTAATACAATCAGTATATAAATTCGAGGGGAGGGTTCTTGGAGCTAAAAAGATCTGGCAAAACCCCAAAAATGAAGATCGACCACCATTTTACCCTCAGCCGTACATCACCAACTCGAGCGCACCGTACATCCTGTTCCGGAAAGAGAACAACCACCGACAGCTCCCAGGGTAATACCCCGTCCAGAGCCCATACCAAAATGCCAGATCAAACCCCACCATTTTCAATTGCCTGTAATTATGTTACAATTCCTTCCCCCTACCAATCAGCGTCAACTCCAAGAACCCCCACCCCCCCCCACCACAACTGTGACAATAACATGAATAAGGATATGCAAAATTATACCCAACATTCTTCCTTCATAGGTATACACATATATAAACACATAGCTAATTTTCCCCTTCTTTTTTTTATTTTTATTTAGATAACTTATATAAATATATATATATATATATATATATATATATATATATATATATATATATATGTGGCAGCTCCCCCCCCCCTATGAACCTCCCCAGGCAAAACGCAAATGGAAGGGTGGGTGGGTCCCGCTTCCTCTGGGAATATGGGATGGAATGGCGGTTTTCACGCACTTTTCCTCCACAGACCCCCCCTTCCTTATTGCTCATCCCCCCCCCCCGCTACGATCCACCTATCAAAACCCCTTAGCATTATTCAAAACCTCCCAGCCAAATGCAGTCATGGGGGGCCTCCATATAGCTGTGCCCTACTCCTGCCCCTGTCTATCTACTCAGGCTTGCGTATTTTTGTTGTTGTGCACTATAGGGTTTTTTTCTAGGTGTCTTTTTAAATCTATCGTTAAAATACTATGATCATAAGGTGATCCTATTTTATCGGATGAAGAGAAGATGGAAAAAAAATTTCCCCATCTTCTCCATTCTGTCAGTCTGTGTAAATTGGACTGAACTCAGATTGCACTGGGACCGAAAATACAGTCATGTGCACGACCCTTAATGTCTGTTTATTTAGGCAGTTTTTCAGTGATTTTTCAGGTGAATTCCAAACGGAGTCTACTTAAAAAAGATGTCGTTTGGACAGTCATTTTGGTATTTGGAGACAGATTTAGTGAGTTTCCACTTAGTTTGCGCTTAGTTTCTCCTCCAAAAATTCCATGTTCACTTAGCCTTAAATAGTATTTTGGAGTTTTAAACATAAAGTCTCCATCAGATAAATATGTTTCTAAGGGCTTTATTGTACTGCTAGATGGTGGCCCGATTCTAACGCATTGGGTATTCTAGAATATGTATGTATGTATGTATGTATATAGCAGCCACATAGTATATAGCACAGGCCACGTAGTATATAGGAGTACTACGTGGCCTGTGCTATATATATGTGGCTGCTATATACATACATACATATTGTAGAATACCCGATGTGTTAATACAGGCCACGCAGTAAATAACACAGCCCACAAAGTATATAACACAGTCCACGCAGTATATAGCAGCCACGCAGAAAATACAGGCCACGTAGTATATAATACTGTCCACGTAATATATTGCACAGCCCACATAGTATCTAAAACTGGCCATAGAAGTAAATAGTCCCGTACAGCTTCATATGATACAAGACTACTCCGCACAGCTGGGGCCACCGTACACATAGATCACTACGCCCGGACACTCACCGTGTAATTAAAATAAAAAATAGTTATATACTCACCTGCCGGGGTCCAGCGAAGCTGTGCCGATGCGCGCGCGGCTGCCGCCATCTTTCGTTCCCAGGATGCATTGCAAAATTACCCAGATGACTTAGCAGTCTCGCGAGACCGCTAAGTCTTCTGGGTAATTTCGCAATGCATCTCTGGGAACGGAAGCTGGCGGCAGGCGCGAGCGCATCGTCGAACGATGGAAGGTGAGAATAGCAGGTTTTTTTTAAATATTATTTTTAACATTAGATCTTTTTACTATTGATGCTGCATAGGCAGCATCAATAGTAAAAAGTTGGGGACATACAGGGTTAATAGCATCATTAACGGCATTAACCCTGTGTGACCGGTGACTGGACGGGGGTATGGAGCGGGCGCCGGGCACTGACTGGATGGAAGTAGGGAGGGACAAATTCTCGGCCTGACTGTGCCCATCGCTGATTGGTTGCAGCAGCCGGGACAGGCAGCTGGTGAGACCAATCAATGACGCGGGATTTCCATTACAGACAGACACACACACGGAAGTACCCCTTAGACAATTATATATACAGTATAGATGTTATCAACGAACATACATTTTTTGCCCAATACAAAAGACTCACATGTGCATGACAGCTCAAAAAACACCGGCGGTTCTGATTGGCGGTAAGATCATTACTTCCGGTCAGAGAACTGCGGTTCCCACTGCGTCAGAAGACAATGTGAGCCAGTAGATGTGACCGGCGATAAAAAGGTTACCTCTGGTCACAGGCAACGGCTGATGAGAGTACTACTCCCATCAGCCTACACCTACTGTCACTGATAACAGCTAGAGAAAGCACAGCTCATGGGAGTTTTCATCAGCCAGTGCCTGTGCTATAAATAATTTTTTTTTTCAACAAATGGTGTGGAGTCTCTTCTATTTTTGATAACCAAGCTAGTTATCAAGAATAGAGGGGTCCTACGCCTTTTTTAAAATTATTTAAATAAATCATTTAAAAACACAGCTTTGGTGTCCCCCATTTTTGACAACCATTCAAGCTAGAGCAAACAGCTGGGGGCTGGTATTCTCAGACTGGTATAGGGTCAATGGATATTGGCCCCGAACCTAAAAAGAGCAGCATGCAGCTGACCCACAAAAGACGCATCTATTAGGTTCTGGTGCTTTGCCCAGCTCTTTCCCCTTGCCCTGGTGCTGTGCCAAGTGGGGTAATATTTGTGGGGTTGATGTCAGCTCTTTTATAAGACACCCCCATTACTAACTCCATAGTTAGATTGTAAAAAAGACACAGCCAGAAAAAAATCCTTTAATTGAAATAATGTAGCGATAAACCTGGCACACACCAATATGTAGATGCAGTGAAAAGGGGGTTTAATGAGGTAGAGTATATACAGTAGTAGACATTTCAGTCTATGCAATAGACCTTCATCAATGTACCTCACTCAATTTTTATATAGGGTACCCCGGGTCATGTGAGAAACAGGGAGTCCCTGATATGGTCAAGTGGCTCCTGCAGTAAAGGGGGAGCAGACCACAATGTGAGAGGAGAGAAGTGTGTACTGACCTTGGACGCAGTATCCACCGCTTGTCCAGTGGTGGACAAGCGGTGGATACTGCGTCCAAGGTCCGTTCACACCTATCTCCTCTCACATTGCGGTCTGCTCCCCCTTTACTGCAGTATAGACCGAAACGTCTACTACTGTATGTACTCTACCTCATTAACCCCCCCCCCCTTTCACTGCATCTACATATTGATGTGTGCCAGGTTTATCGCTATGTTCATGACGGCTCGGGCCCCTACTTGAGCACCACTCCTTTAGTAGTGCCTAAGTTTTCCATATAATTAATTGAAATAATGACACAAACTCTTTTATTTGAAGTAAAAAAAGCAGTTATACTCACCTTTTCACCTAATCCATTGAAGCCCATGTCACCTGTAAAAAAAACCAGAAAATAATAGACAAACATATACTCCCCTTTACACCTAATCTTCCAATGCCCATGTCCACTGGAAAAGAAGAAAAATAATAAACAACCATATCCCTCACCTGTCCGATGTGCAGATAATCTATGTTGTCCGACAACGATCCAGATGATTTGAATGATTTTGCATTCACATCAGTGTCTGCTCTTCCAGTCAGCCGGCTCACACTGACAAGAAGGTAATTGCTCCTACAGTGATTAGTGCTGGCCTGCCGTGAGAAAATTCAACAGAGTTCAGAGCCGATGAACCCCGTTAACCTCACTTATGGCACTGCTTGCTGTATGAGAACTTTCTCATGCAGGGAGAGCTGCCGAAAGTGAAGTCACTGGAATTCACCAGCTATTAACTCCAGTGAACTTTCTAACAGCAGCTCAGTTCTGCACACTGCAGGAGTGACTACGCTCCTGTGTCAGTGTGAGTTGGCTGGCATGGATAGCGGTCCCATCACTGGTGAGACCACTATCCAAATCATCCAGCTAGTCATGGGATAGTATGGATTATCTTCACATTGGACAGGTGAGGGATACAGTTGTTTATTATTTTTCTTCTCTTCCAAGGGACATGAGCATCAGTGGATTAGGCATAAAGGTGAGTATATGATTGTATATTATTTTCTGGTTTTTTTTTACAGGTGACATGAGCTTCAATTGATTAGGTGAAAAGGTGAGTATAATTGTGCTTTTTTATTTTTATTTTAAATAAAACAGTCTGAGTCATTATTTCAATTAAAGGATTTTATTCTGGTTGTGTCTTTTTACAATCTAACTATGGGGTTAGTAATGGGGTGCCCTTTAGACGCCTCTTCATTATTAACCTATGGATTTGATGTCAGCCATAAAACAGCTTACATCAACCCCACAAATATTACCCCACTTGCCAAGTCATCAGGGCAAGTGAGAATAGTTGGGCAAAGTGCCAAAACTGGCACACCTAATAGATGCGCCTTTTCTGGAGTAGGCTGCTATTTTTAGGCTGGGGGGTGATTACCAGTCTGAGATTACCAGTCACCAATTGTTTTCTTTAGTTTCAGTATGGCATTCACTTTTATATATCAGGATATATTAAAATGTGCAACACGAAATATGCTTTGCGATATTAAAGAATTGCAATGTAACTGTTATACAGATGATCCGTATGGGATCTGATTTTGTTTTCCACATCCACAGACTTGAATGGGCGAGTCTCTCCGATATATGGACAAAACTCATCATTTTCACCTAAAAGTTCGGTCCGTGAAAAAAAAAACGTAATCTAAATAGCCCCATTGAATAACATTGGTTTAATTGCTGTACGTGTGATGTTATTTTTGTCGTGGACAGCACTTGGACCAAAAATACAGTCATGTGAACTTGGCTATAGTGTAATTGTGCTCCAAGCAGATGCTATGTGACCAAAGAAAATTGTGCTACAAAGTTACCAAAGCAAAAATTTCAGAACAGTTGAATTTTTGGGAACGGTACTATATAAGGTCATTTGTAACCTTTCATTCTTGAACAGAAAAAAAAGAGTCCAATTAGACTTTTTTTCTGATTTTTTGCCACTGTGTAACTGTAGCCTTATAGGGAAATAATGACGTTACTGTTGCACCAACTTTTTGGGATGAGCTACTTTGTAATTAGCATTTTCCCGGTTCCTTACTATATGGATTTACCAAGCAAAACATTTCAATGCAACACAAATATTTCAGATGTAGATTGTAAGTTTCTTATTATATTTATTAACTAGTGAATAGTCTTTTCATACACATGGCATATATTTTTGTAAAGTTTTATTTTTGCTTACAAAGATTGTTTAGGACTGAAAAAGGGTATGGCAGCGTTTATCTAAAAAAGCACAACACCTCTACCAGATTGTATTGTATCCCAATTCATTTGCAATACCAGATGTAACCTAGAGACAGATGTGGCGCTGTTTTTTTTGTAAGAAAACAGCTATTTTTCTCTAATCCTGCATAACTGTCAGGATGGAATACACTTTAATACTATTTTATATGTGGGAATATACCCCGATAAAACTGATCATGAAGAATTTTCTGTTTCCATATATAAAGTTGAAGCGTAAGTGGACATGACATGTGCGCCACATTCATACAAATTAAAAAAAAAAAAGCCTTACTCTGTCATTATGTACCCCATTAATAATGATCAGGGGTTACATTTTATCATAGACCATGTTATATCAATCATATAGGTTACACAATCATATATCAGTGTAAAACATTTTACAATCGACTACAACCCCAATCTACTGGAACAATACATACGTGAACAAAAAGAATGAAAAGTAAAAGCAAGCTGTAATATAAGTTACATATACAAAGTAGAAGACTACGCTGAACACAAAAAGTAAGGTTAGATTCTTCTTCTTACCAGAATAGCCTCAGCCTGTTTGGGATCAAGCTCCGAAACAGCCCTTCTGAAGCTTTTCCCGGCAGATCCGGAGACGTTTGGTGTAGGCATCACTACTCTTTGTAGAAGTGCGTTCCCTCCACCTGCTCTAAGCCCAGGCTTTTATATTGCAAGTCTAACGTCACTACTCCCCCCACCACAACATCTCAGCCTGAGGGAGGAGAATGGACAGTGGTCCTTTAGCACATCTCCCTCAGACTCAGACAGTGTATCCTGCAGAGCATCACTCGCTTTGTAAGAGTAGCCTTCAAATCCAACACCTGTAGACCATCTCCGCAGCAGCTTGTTGATGAATTTTGAGTCATTTAGTTGAATGCTAGTAATAATTTATTATAATAACGTAACATTTTATCTTGAGAATTTAGATTTTTTTGGGCTGCTGAAGGAAAGTTAACCCCTATACACATTAGACTAATGTTGGCTTAACCTAAGTCAACACTCTAATGTGATTGGGGAGCCTGGACAACCGAACATCTGGGGAGATGTTGATCGGGTATGTCTGATTTTAGACTGCCAATCACTTTGTTCTCCAAGAGAACACATGTTTGGTGACACCACCAAAGAGAGCTCCCATGTAGGGATGAGCAAACCTGTGGAAATTTGGGTTCTGTTATCCGACCGATTAGAACTGTACCCAAACTTCCTGAACCCGAGCCCCACTGACATCAATGGGGACCCGAACTTTGGAGCTGGAAAAATTGCATGGTTCTAAATGGTCCAAAAGGAGATGATCTCCAGCATAAAGAAGTAGTTAAAACTTAGTTTTTAATAATATAGGATAAAAAAATGATAGAATGTGCAAATATTAAAAAAAAACTTCTTACGCTCTATGGGTAGAAAAACCCTTAATCACAGCCTGAAACATGTAAGCATTGTTTTTTTTTTAGTATGTTCACATTCTGTCAATTTTTCTATCTTATATAATTAAAGGATAAGTTTTAACTACTTTCCTTTGGGGCTGCAGAACATCCCATTTTGGAGCACTGAGAACTAGGGTTGAGCGACCTTTAGTTTTTTAGGGTCGAGTCGGGTTTTGTGAAACCCGACTGTCTTAAAAGTCAAGTCGAGTGAAATCGGCCGACCACCGTGAAAAGTCGGGTTTCGGCCGAAACACGAAACCCAATGAAGGAAATTATTATTTTTTTTTTTTTCTCTCTCGCTCTCTCTCTCTCTCCCCCTCCGTCCCAGCACAGAAAATTTTGTATTGCACATTACAAATCCCTACTGCGCACAAGCGATAACATGACGATAGGCGTTCACTCCCCTAAGACCTATGTCATCACTCTGCCCACGCTCATTCATTGGCTGAAAAAATGGCGCTAAACACGTCATACGAAACGCGACTTTGGCGCCAAGATCGCGTACCGCATGGCCGACCCCGCACAGGGATCGGGTCGGGTTTCATGAGACGCCGACTTTGCCAAAAGTCGGCGACTTATGAAAATGAACGACCCGTTTCGCTCAACCCTACTGAGAACGATTTGACCTGGAAACCCAGACCAGTACATACTCCGTGGACCACACCCCGACCACAGACTGTCTGCCCTGCAAGTCTCCTAGAATACTTATGTCTAATACAGGAGCGGTCAGCTGATTTGACACTTTTTCTATTTGTTGCGTGATGCATTCTAAGGGCTCATTTCCACATGCGAGAAACACGTCCGTGTCTCGCATGTAGATACCAAGCTCTGGCGCCAGCACTCTAGAGTGGAGCGTGCGGCCGCATAGCAACACATGGAGCTGCACGCTCTGCTCCCAAGTGCCGACGCCAGAGCTTGGTTTTCACATGCGAGACACGGACATTTTTCTCGCATGTGGAAATGAGCCCTAAGGAATCTTGTGCCAGTGGACTCTTCTCTAGTGATTCCAGATAACGTGAATCACTTGCTTTGATGGACATTTTAAACAATGTGAATAGATTTTCATCATGTGTACCTTTAATATAGGTTTGAATGGCATAATATGGGTTGCATTTAGAAAGGCAAAGAAATACTGACGTATCCATACTTGCCTTACCTGTTAGCTCATTGTATCCCAGCTTTGAAAAAACCCATAAGATTTTGCGATATTTTCTTAGGAGATGTTAAATGTTGCCAGGCAATGGATTTGATCAGGATTACAGCCTGTGGCAATATTGTATTGAATTTGTATTGTGAGAACTTGGAATCTTTAAAGAAATTCATATAAATTTAAGTTTGGATGCATCTGTTTGCACATTGAGCATAACCAATAAAAAGGGGAAAAAACTTGGAAAAGGTTTTTTTAGAATGAGAGAATGGTTGAATTGGAAGGGATCCCCTATGTCCTCTGGTCCAATCCCCTGCTCAATGTAGGATTCCCTAAATCATCCCAGACAGATGTCTGTTCAGCCTCTGTTTGAAGACTTCCATTGAAGGAGAACTCACCATCTGTCCATTCGTCGATCACCCTCAGTGGCAGTCTGTACATTCGTCGATCACCCTCACTGTCAAAAAGTTTTTTTTCTATTATCTAATCTGTGTTTCCGCTCATTCAGTTTCATCCCGTTGCTTCTTGTGTTTCCTTGTGCAAATGAGAATAAGGTTGATCATTCTACAATGTGACAGCCCTTGAGATAGTTATAGACAGCTATTAAGTCTCCCCTCAGTCTTCTCTTTTGCAAGCTAAACATTTCCAAATCCTCTAACCGTTTCTCATAGGACATTGCTTGCAGATCAGTCACCATCCTGGTAGCTCTTCCCTGAACTTGCTCCAGTTTGTGCATGTCTTTTTTTAAATGTGGTGCCCAGAACTGGATGAGGCCTCACCAAAGAGGAGTACAGGGGGATAATTACTTCATGCTATCTAGACTGTATGCTTCTGTTAATGCAACCAAGAATTGTTTGCCTTTTTTGCTGCTGCATCACACTGTTGACTCATGTGCAGTCTGTGATCTCTTAGTATACCCAAGTCTTTTTCACACATACTGTTGCTTAGCACTATTCCTCCCATTCTGTATATGCTTTTTTCATTTTTCTTGACCAGACATAGAGCTATGCATTTCTTGCTGCTATAAACAATTCTGTTAGTTGCTGACAATCAGTTTACCCTCAATTCCTTCATCTACCGTATAATAATAATTTTATTTTATATAGGGCCAGCATATTCCACAGCATTTTAGTATTAAGCAGGGCCATGTACAGACAATAATTTCAATATAAGGTAGGAAAGTTTAAACAGTAACAGTAGGAGTGAGGGTCCTGCTCGCAAGATTACAATTTATAAGGACATAGGGGGGACACAATAGGTGAAAAGTGCTTTATAATTCAAATCCAGCAATTGTAATAAATATTTTCATATAAAGCTGCATGAGGCAGTCATCAGCCAGTGTGTTTAAGTACAATTATCAGGTGCAGTTATCATGTGCATGGAGGGAGTGAAGACAGATGAATAGGAGGGAGCAGATTCTGAATATTATTAAAAAGGAGGGAACGGGGAAGAGTTAGGTTAGTGAGTTGAGGTGATAGGCTTGTTTAAAGAGATGTGTTTCTAAAACACACTTAAAACTGTGGGGGCTAGGCAACAGTCAGATTGTCTGGGGATAGTGCATTCCGGAAAACTGGCGCAGCATGGGAGAAGTCTTGGAGACGAAGGTGCGAGGTTCGAATTATGGAGGATGTTAGTCTTAGGTCAGTTTGTGAACAGAGGGAATGTGTAGGGTGGTAGAGAAGGATGAAGGAGGAGATATAGGCTGGTGCAGAACTGTGGAGAGCTTTGTGGGTGAGAGATACGAGTTTATATTGTATTCTGTAGCAAATGGGCAACCAGTGCAATGACTAGCACAAGGTGGAAGCTTCTGTTAAGTGGCTAAACAGAAATACGACCCTGGATGCTGCATTCAGGACAGATTGGATAGGAGACAGTTTAGTAAGAGGAAGACTGGTCAAAAGAGAGTTGCAGTAATCCAGACAAGAGTGAATGAGATCGACAGTAAGAATTTTACCAGTTTCAGAGGTGAGAAAAGATTCTGGAGATGTTTTTAAGATGCAGGAGACATGAGTGAGTGAATGATTGGATATAGGGAATGAAGGGAAGTTTTGTATCAAATATAACCCCAAGACAGTGAGCGTACTGCTTGAGAGTTATGGTTGAACCCACCAAGGTAATTTCAATGTCAGATAGAGTTAGGTCTACCTAAATCATCTTCACCTAAATCATTGATAAAGATGTTATACAATACAGGGCCCAGGGCAGAGCCTTGTGGTACCCCACTTGAGACATTCTTCCAACTGGATGTGTAGCCATTTATGACCACTCTTTGGGTCCAATTACTAAGCCAGATATTAATCCACCTAACATTTACCTTTCAATGTGCAATTTCTTAGGCCCTTCTGCTAAATTCCAGGCAAATCCCTAGTGCACATGTCCTAAGTTACCTATTTATTTTTCCATACAAAGGCAACAGAAATTATAGAATCGGTCAAAAGAAAATATACACTCAACCTACGCTCTGTACAAATGCTTCTGTGTGACAATCTAATATTTTTCACCTACTGTATTCTATGTTGTTTCTGAGAAACCCATTTACAGAGAGACCAAACCTAACCATTGTTATGTTATCTATTACTCTCTGTTTTCAGCCATTTAAAGCTTCCTTTATACTCTTCAATGGGGCAACTACAGCAAGTTAGGAAAAATGTCAGCCCTCACGATCGCCTTTACCTATGCATATTTCCCATAAAAATATAGTTTTAAAAGTTGAAGAATTAGGACCACTGGTTTTTCAGGGCAGTAGAAGAAATATCAAATTATATGTCCAAACCAATCAACATCTTCTTGAAAAACATTAGTTATCTTTTTCATTGAGTGTATGGCCCCGATTCATCAATGCTGGTCTTGATGAGGGGGCAGGGTGGAGTATGAGGTGCCTGATTCATTAATTAATTAGCCTGCATGCGCCTCACCACAAATCTTACTCTTGTCAGAAACTGAAGTAATATTTATAGCTTAAGGAACACCACTATTTGTTATGAATTTGACTTTCAGGGGTATCCACAGTCCTTCGTGGCCTGCTCCCAATCCAGCTTCGTTCCCTTTTTCAGAACTGGTCAAAAATGGCAAAAGTCACAAAATTTGTGTGCAGTCTCAAGTTTTGCAGCTTCTCAAAGCTTTTTATCCCAGTTTTCTGGCATACAAACTTTGATGAGTTGAGCCTATTTCTCTTTACGCATTGCCCTCTCACACTGGACCACCGGGCAGTAAATATTTGCTCGTTTCGCTCTTGTCATCTGATAATGGATTGCTTTGTCGAGACGACCAACTAAAGTCTACCCAGAACTCTTATGCCAAAAGAGGAAGGGTTTGGGGTGCAGAACTTAAACGTCCTTAAAAATGTTGGCAATTATGCTAAATATTTGCACATAGAGAGAAAGGTCAAAGATGTCCATTTTGACATTAATCTCATGCATGATTAGCTAACAAATTTCAGATTTCAAAATGTCTTACAGCACTTGCACAGAACATACTGTGATTCTGTATTGTTAGTTCTAGTTTTGTTCTGGTTTTGGCATACATAAAAATGTTCTTTGATATATTACAATCTATGATAATCCCTCTAACAACAAAAGTAGGGCTCAGTAGATAGCCCTTGAAAATGTTGCCCTCGAATCATACATATGGCACCAATTCTTCCAGTGCATCTATGACATTTCATAGACTGCTGCTCATCAATAAACTATCAGGTTCTGTTTTTTCCCTGTATTCTTTAGTTTTATGTTTTTTTATCTTGCCATTATAGGCCACACTTCTTTTCTTATGAGACCTCCTTAGCAAATATTTTCTCTTCTTGGTTCTTCGCATTGCAGCCTCATGTTCTTTCTCTTGGCCTAATCTCTGCTCCCCATCCGTGTCTCCTATCTCTCCCTCCTTGGCTGTCTCTTGCAGTAATTAGACTTTGTCAAACACAGTAATTAGCACCACTTTGCCTGGGTGCCTTTTTGCTGTCATGATGACTCTTTTCATTCACAAAAAGACTTTTAATAACCCATAATGGCAGGGCACAACTGCTACAAAACAAATCTTCTCTGAAAGTTAGCTCTGCAGTCCAGGGGCAGGCTTGTAAGTTTAATCAAAGCCAATATTCTATTTAATGAAGGATAAATCTCTCTACATGTTTCTATATCAAAAAGAACATCTTGAACAAAAGAAACTTGACTCCACAGGAAATATAAGTTCACGTGTTTATTTGCATAAGAAGGATATGCCATCACTTTATGATCAGTGCTGGTCTAACCTCTGGAACCCCTACCAAGAATGCGTGAGCCCCAATGCTGATTTGGAGTTGGATTCTACAACATTTCACTCCCAATAATTCTGCAGTGCGGAGAGCCGCAGCTGACACTGCTGCCATCACAGAGGAACCCCAGCCACCTCTCAGTCATGTGGACAAAGTGCTAAATCGGGGCTGTAGACCATTTATTCTCATAATCAGCAGGTGGGTCCTAGAAGGCTGATCCCACAAATCATATGGATTATACTGCCTTTTGCAAAAAAAAGATTGCGGCTTCAATGAGAGATACCTAGCCACCATCATTTATTGAAAATAGCTTTACAGGTCTGGGCACAAAATGCCAACATTTTTCAAAGATAAAATTTATAATGTTTCATGCAAATTTTTCGCGTTTCGTTTGTTTGTGAAATTACATTTTTTTGGGACTGCAGCTAGGTGAACACTACAGGTAGGAACCTAGACAAAATTAGACCCCAAAACAAAAGTGTGGGCAAAAAGGGAAAAAATAATTTGAAAACAGTTGTTTGGCTTTGACTACTCGTAATTTTTGTAAGGTATCTGCTTCACTATAACGTTTGGCGTATATGAATTACTTGTGGATGGGGCGAGCATCTATTGGAGTGACTTGCCCAGTGGGATCCTGAGCAGGATCGTGTCCCTGCGCAAGGCAGGGCACAAAAAGAAAACTTGTTGTAACTTAGCAAACCAATATTCTTGGAATTCTCCTTTTGCCATTTTCTTTAACATGATTCTCAATTTTTGTCTAAATTCATAAGGATTTTTTGAGTCCGTTAGTTACCCGATAGAAAATTTAGCAGTATTCAACTCAGCATCCCTGCAATATGCAACAAGATGTGCAGCAGTATCTGGATATGGAGGGGGACATTGAGTTGGCATAGGCAAGTGATGAGGCTCACACTCAGAGCTAAAATGATGACGACAGCCACATATCTTCTGGCTAAAAACTGTAGTGCTGCAGCCGGGGATGTGTAGCTTCTGGTGCTGCAACTGAACAGCCACTCATCTACTGGCTGCACACTGTGTTTTACAGTGGTGTACTGCACTGCTGCTGCCGGGACTGAAGATGCTGGTACTACACTGCTAGACATCTTGGCCACTGCCACTAGATGCCCACACACATTCCCTTGTTCTGTGTCGTACTGTATTGTACTTCTACTTGGAAGCATGCCCTCTTCATAATACAGAAACATGAAACTGCTCCCAAAATAGGGATTTTTTTTTACAGTGCATGTTGAAAAGTCATTGCTTCTTCCATTTGAAAACAGCTAGCCCATTACTGTTCTCTCAAAAAAGAGATTATTTTTGGACAGTTCGATTAAAAGCCACCATAATTGTTTAGTGATTTTGACAATAACAAAGAGGGAGATATTTTTCACTCCTAGTTTAGAAGCGATAACTTCTTCAATTACTAAACAGCTAACTTATTCCTTCCCCCTAAATTAAGGGATAATGGTTGAGTGACTTCTGAAAAAACGATTGCTTCTTTACTTAGCAATAAGCAAAGCTCTCCAACTTGAATAATTATTGCACTAACCCATGTGAAAAACCCACGGCTTCTTCCGTTTGCACTGCTTCTGTATAACCATCAGCAAGGAAAACATCTACCCCCCAAAAGGGACAATTTTTAGACCATTTTTACATAGCTCAGAAAGTTTCTTACTGCAGTGTTGTTAAATAAGCTGTTAGTTTCTACCGTTACCATCCGTTTTATCCCAGCCAGATAGGTTGAGGTCACTTGGACATTTATAAGGCTGTGTTTGTTTAAAGAGCTCAAGAGGGTTTCAATACAGGTATTAGAGACGTCAGAGTGTTACACACATTATTTTCTGGGCAATTAGAGGTTTTGTAGTATTAAAAATATTATTTGAGGAGTAAAATTTGGTGAAGCTGTCAAATTAAAATTTTAAAACATCTGCTCATTTCTATATATTACCTATTATAGGCCAGCACGTTAGCTTAGTGGTTAGCATTGCAGCGCTGGAGTCCTGGGTTCAAATCCCACCAAGGACAACCTCTGCAAGGAGTTTGTATGTTCTCTCTGTGTTTGCTCTAGGTTCTCCGGTTACCTCCCACATTCCAAAGACATACTGATAGGGAATTTAGATTGTGAGCCCCATTGGGGACAGTGATGATAATGTCTGTACAGCACTACTTAATATGTTAGCGCTATATAAAGATTATTATGAATGCTGGACCCTTTGTTTTATATATATTTTTTTACTGTAATCCAGCCTGTGATGATGAGATGAAAACTGCAAAGCCTCATGATACGTGTTAGTGGTCAAGCTCCTGCCTCTGCACAGGGGGAATCTCGAGATATCTCCTTTGCGGTCTCCCATTCCTCTCCAGCCACGGTGGAACCTGCTCAGCAGAGACGTCGGTCCCAGCGTCTGGCTCAGCCTCATACTGTGCGGATAGTTTCTGCTGCTTTCCCAGGCTCAGCCATTGTAGCCAGTACTGGTCAGCGGCGAGCAGATGTCTCTGGGACTAAGTCCTGCTTTTTCCCTTCTGAGCATGCCCAAGGTATGACCTCTCATTGCAGGTCAGGGGTCACATGTTCAGGTACTGCTGCAGCTCCCATTGGTCCTCTAAGAAGGTCCTGAAGTTGCTCTGGTATTGTAGCAAGCTTCCATTGGTCCTCGAGGAAGGTCCTGAAGCTGCTGCAGCTATAAAAGGTTTGCATGGCCGCACGGCCATACGCTAGTATCACTTCATATTATGAGCTTGCTAATTGTGGTCACGCCTGTATGATTGTATTCAGGGACCCGGCTGAAATAAGCCCCTAGAATACTGGCACCTCCGGTGAGGAGTTTGTATGATTGTATTCAGGGACTCGGCTGAAATAAGCCCCTAGAATTCCGGCACCTCCGGTGAGGAGTTTTTGTATGCTTCTCTGTGTGCGTGACCACTGACTGCCATCAGCTCAGCAGTTAGCTGTGTTCCCCTGTAACGCTAACAGGGCACAGCGTGTTCTTTTCTGTGTGACTCAGTGAAGTAACTGAGTTCACTTATAACGCCATATAGTGCCGTAATTTTCTAGCAGCAGGTTGTCTCCTGCACGGTGGAGCCCAGGCTGCGAACGCACCAATTATAACATCCATATTAACTCGGTGCGTTCCACCTGTCCTCACAATATGTTGACGCTATATAAATGAAGATTATTATTATATACCAAAAAGTTTGTAATTGCTCTTAAAATACATCACATGGGAGAGAGGAGAGAGAGAGAACATTGCTGACCATTAGAACTTACACTTTGTAGGCGAGACAGAGAAAGAGAGAGGACACTGCTGACCATAAGGGCTTACGCCCTACAAGAGAAAGAGAATTACCCATTGACTTTGGAGAACAACTCTGCTGTACAAACAATGCTCCTCTCGAATCGCTGAAATGTGATGGCCAAGGTACTGACCACCACTGTACAGTGTTTGTTAATCCACAAGATGTCACATTATGGGGAAGCCCACGCGGCAGTGCAAAATGACATTTGCCTGCTCTCTGATGGTTCAGCAGTGTGGGAATGTTTTGTTTTTCCAATCCACGAATTGAATTTCAAAATGTTTGAATTTGTGTGAAACCACGAATTTCAGGAAATTCAACTCATACTGGATCCTCTGCAAATCGATTTGCTACCTCTAATATAGGCTCTTATTCATAAAATCAATTTAGACAGAATTCTGGCATAAATTAATTTAAAAAGGTGCATTTTATTTGCAACACTCATAGTTGCGCAAAAAAGTTGGCAACTATTGGAATTTTCACTGCAATTTCTCCTAGCGAAATGGGAAGAGCTATGGTGGTAAGGACATGGCGGGGACATGACGCCACATCATGACTAATTTATGGCGAGTTGTGTGTTGTGTCCAGGACTGGAGTGAGATTTCTGGCATGATGAATGGAAGCACACCTTCATGAATCAGGAGAGTCCAACATAAAAATGGGAACAGCATCCAGTCCAGGTGATGAAAAAAATCGCAATAAACTTTATTCTGCCATGATGCAAAGTTTCGACCAATGTAGGTCTTTGTCAACCATGCTGGTGGTGCTCGTCCTGTTTGCACAGACAAAACTCCAAGCAACAATCTCCTGAACAATCTCCAAACAGTAACTTCAACCACGAAAAACAACTCCAACTCCAGAACTAGGCAGTATGAACAAACATTGGATATCTCTAAGTGACAGAGGTGAGCATATATAGAAGAGTTGAGTGGCCAACACTGAACAGTTGAGACAGTCCAAGTAGGAAAGCTACAGGAGCTTCAACTGAACACATTAACCCTTGCACTGCTAGCAAGAAAAAACCTGCACTAATACGATGGTGAAGTACTTCTAACCAATGTAGAAGTTTGTGAAACCAAACACCATGGTCTTCTGGCTCCTCTCTGTCACAGTATCCCCATGATGCAAGTTGTCACAAACACTCATATTTCTTTAATAGACCTGTAGTAAGAATTGGTAGCAGCATGGGCAGAGGTTTCAGTTTGTACTGTAAGGCACATTCTAATCGCTAAATGCTTTAAGACGACCTTTAAGAAGTAACTTCTAATGACTCAAAAGCAAAAGTAAAGACTGGTCTAATATAGAAACCAGCAGAGACTAGATGGAGGTGGACATGACTTGGGGATGGGTGGACCGAGAACTGCTGCAACTTTTGTTTGGATTGCGATGTAGATTTTAAACAAGTCTGTTGTTGCTTTAAGAGGAAGGAGTTTAGATGTTTGTGCCTGGTGTATTTCTGTGAGGAGGGTGGGGCTTATATAGGGGAGGCAACTCTGGCTCTCCCTCTTTCTCTCACAGGATGGACAGGAGGAAACATTACCCGCCCTCCTGCCCTGTTTATAATCTCTGTCCTAAAACTTTTTAATTATTGCTTGTATAATGATAAATGCTTTATTGCATTTTTGAATTTGTCATTGTATATCTTGTACCAGGTTCAATTGTATATTGGCTATAAAGAGTTATTATTTGCAGTAACCTTCTAAGCCCAAGGGAAGGGCAATCCTTCAGCCATGGTTCTCTAGAGGTTTCCTCCACAGGGGTTTTTTCCTCTCCTGAGCGCTGTAGGATGACTCTTTGTGAGTCGGGGGTTTACCAAGTTTAGTCCCATTAATGCTTTTGCAGAGATTCCTAGTTTTTTAGTTTACAAAAATGATTTAATTATTAAAAAAAAAAGTGTCAAATGAGACTTGGAATTTATAACCCGTCACGGCTTTGCAGTTTAGGAGTCAGGTGGAAGTTGCAGACAAGTTAAGGTGGGACCATTTTAACTAATAGAGGATGTAAAACCTCATGGTGGTGAGCAGGCTCGGTTTTGGTGGCCAGCCTCAAGGACGTTGTAATGGTAACATCAATCGGGGCGGGCACAGTGGTTAAGCACAGGAGTGAGGATAATAGGGTCATTGGAGCCCTTAAAGTTTACTGGCTCTGCTTGAATGGCAAGCCAGTGCGTGCCACCCCTTTATGGCTGTCTGTCCTGGTGCTGTATGTCAGACAGCTGGGGATATCTCAGTACTTGTGAATCCCAATGTACTAGTAGCACTCCACCTGACTCCTACTGTGATTATTTAATCCTGTGATTTGAATAAAAGCTGTGGCCATTTTGACAACCAAAATAATGTGTTTTGTGTATTTATTTTAGCACCTAGGTTTACAGTAGTTATGGTGGTTTTAAGATGGAGTGGGGTCTATCCCATATCCAAAAGTCAAGTCAAAATCACATAAATAAGCCACATACATTTGGGGATTTTGGAGCAAAGAAACAAAACTGGAAATTGTTGTGCCACTGCCTATGGAACAGCAGTATATCTGGTGGAGGATACCCTGCCTACAGTGAAGCATAGTGATTTCTTAGTGTTGCTCTTAGGTTACCTTGCTTTGAGAAGATATAGTTTGCAAAAATGACAATTTGTGAAATTGTGGCATTTCCTTGTCATAAATGCATACTCCACACGTATTAATGTTTTAAACCATTTCATAGCCCTGAAGCCAAATTTTAAAAGGAGGATGATTACCCTTTTAGTGTGAAGTTCGACACATTTATGGATGCAAATCTATGTGTAAAATGTTTCACACTAATGTAGGATTTTGCATAAATTGCAACTTTTTACATGTTAAAAATGAAAGAATTTGTGCAAAGCTATAGGCCAACATAGTGGCTCAGTGGTCAGCAATAGGATCCAGGGTTTTAAGTCCCACCAAAGACAACATCTGTGAGAAGTTTGTATGTTCTCCCTGCATTTGCAAGGGTTCCCTTCAACATTCCAAATACATACTGATAGGGAATTTAGATGGTGAGCCCCAATAGTGATGATGATGGTGTCTGTAAAGCGCTGGTTATGATTTTATACAAATCTGTAAAATAAATAACATTTTCAAATTATTCACATGGACAACATAAGGAATCATTTCCTTATCAGTGAGAGTATGAATGTTGGGGCCACCAGCAATCTCCAAGAATGGAGCCTTTGAGACAGTCTATATTTGACACAATGGTCTGTGATCTAACATTGGAACATGTACTAAGCATGCTTAAAATGTTGTGCTGGTGCAGAATGTGCCAAAATTACCATTAAGGTGCGACATTTGAAAAATATGGAGTAGTGAAGTAAAGTAGAAGTGAGCATGAGTCGCCCGCCAGGGCCGTAGGGTACTCGGTACCGGGTAGTGCTGTTTCACAGGGGGATGTCACGGTGGTGACGCGGTCCATGGCCCAGGGTGCCCATGTAAAAGGGAAAGGTCTTTATGGGGAATAAAGTTTATGTTCGTGAATCGTGACACCACCTGTGGTATTCGGTCAATAGGGACCAACGCTGCTTTAAGGGGTCCTCTGGGGTGATGTTATGGCAGTTAGATGGTATACCTTCCCACAGGTGAAGTATATCCCCAGGGCTCCTGATGTGTAGATGGAAAATGGTGAGAGGTGCCGTGAAGAACAAGGACACAGGTTTGCAGTCTCTTTACCTTATTTACTGAAGATGTCAGCAGCCACAGTCCAAGGCACCAGATCACAGGGCAGGCAGGATCCGGCCAGCTTGGAGGCAAGTTAGGAGTCCCCTTACCCAGGTGGAAATCAATGCCTTCCACTAGCGCTGTGGTGTTGTAGTCCCTTACTGCCTATGGCTTCACATAAGGTCTTCACAGATGTTCTCTCTCTCTGTCCCTCGTATAGGATAGGACATGACCCGTATGACTGGTGACTTGAGGCAGTTTATAGGGACTCTAGCATGCCCCAGCCTCTAAGGGTGTCACCATGCCTCCTGGGTACTAAGGCGGACAGGGAACATGGAATTCAGCTGTCCTGCCGGTCTCTGATGTAAGTCGTGGAGAGCCTTACGATCCTCGGTGTTCCGGCTATCGGTCTCTGCACCTCAGAAGGAGGCAGCCTGCTCGGGGATGGTCTCCCCCTGGTATCCTCTCCTGTGCTTTGCTCTCCTGCACATTCACTGCAATGTATTCGGCTTTCTGAATGTCCCTTTCCAGGAATTGCTGCACTGTGGCTACACAGCTCCGTAAACCCTCTTCTGCCTCAGACTGATCCAGTCTGTTTCCTGGCAAGAACTCACTCACTTTCCCTACAGACTACCATATATATATGGGGGAGTCACCTAGTAAATAGGTTCAAAAGCTCCCCCTGGTGGCCTGGAGTGTGAATGTGTTGCATGTTTGTGGTACCTGGTTACAGTTATTCCTTCTTGCCTTCAAGTGTAACATCACTCTCCCCATGAGGAAAGCAATGCTACTGTGGAGACCATGACCCTGGGGTGCCACACTCCCCCCTCGTTAAATCCAGTACTCCCAGACTGGGAAAAGAAGAACAACAATATAGATTAGCAAAAAGACAAACAATTTTTGAAATGCTATGAACTTATAAAACAAATTAATACTAATTGATAATGGAACTGGAGCTTCCCTTTATGGGAGGTGAGAACACTTGAACATTGCAGGAACTTATTTACATGGTACGTGTACTTTTAACAATAGAGAACAGTATAATAACTAACTAACTATGAAATACTATTACCCGCTACAGGTATACTATCTTAAGGCTTCAAGTGCAAGACAAACATTTTCTTTATTCAAAGTGCAGAACTTTTCTAGCAAGCAGCAACTACCCCTACAGGTATGCTACATAAAGTCCATCTGAGTCAAAAGGGCAACATCATAAATTTTCACTACTTTCTGCTCGCAACACTTATCTAACTACAAGTTTCAATTTTATTTTTACTCAATATATTAATTCACTAATATACTACTAGCTGGCATACGACGTACTTCTCTAACTAACTTTTGGCATTGGTTCAACAACGTGCAACAAATCAACTTTCAAGTCTTTTAATTCTGAGGTAGTGCAATTTGATACTCAAGTCAATCATTAACTTTAGAACAGCAGCAAAGATGCAAAAGACCCGTCATTAACCCCCAACTTTGGCTTGGGCAGGCTACAAAGCATGTATCCAGACCTGGAATCCTGCCCCGCCAAAAGGGTTTTTCTTCAGGTCTCTGGAAAACAAAGCAACTTTCACAGCAATGTTAGAAGCAGTCTTTTTAAAGCTTCTTTGTAAAACCAGTAGAAAACACCTTTAAGAAGGTGCACAAACCATTTACAAGACAGTTTGTGAATCATTCACCGTCCATGATCCAAATGTTCTTGAAGCAAAACGAAACTCTTTAAACAGAGGATCCCTTTAAACGAGGGACCCCTGTTATGATCTGGTGACCTTGGAGCCACATGAGAGACTTTCTCAGGAGTAGGTGGTACCTGTACTGACCGCAAACCCTAATCTAACACCGCAACTAGAAGTAGCTGTGGGATGTACCTAACACGTCCTAGACATCTCGACACAGCCGGAGGACTAAATACCCCTATAGATGGAAATGGGAATTCTATCTTGCCTCAGAGCAGAACCCCAAAGGATAGGCAGCCCCCCACAAATATTGACTGTGAGTATAAGAGGAAAGACACACGCAGGCAGAAAAACAGGATTTAGCAAAAGAGGCACTTCTAGCTAAATAGAAAAGGATAGGACAGAATACTTTCTTCGTCAAATCGGTCAGGGGTTTAACCACACTGGAGAAGTTAGCAATGAAACGGCGATAAAAATTAGCAAAGCCCAAAAATTTCTGAAGGCTCTTCACGGATGTGGGCTGAATCCAATCATGAATGGCCTGAACCTTAACCGGATCCATCTCTATAGATGAGGGAGAAAAAATGAAGCCCAAAAAAGAAACCTTCTGCACTCCAAAGAGACATTTAGACCCCTTCACAAACAAAGCATTGTCACGAAGGATCTGAAATACCATCCTGACCTGTTTCACATGAGACTCCCAATCATCGGAAAAAATTAAGATGTCATCCAAATATACAATCATGAATTTATCAAGATAATTCCAGAAGATATCATGCATGAAGGACTGAAAAACAGATGGAGCATTAGAGAGCCCGAATGGCATCACAAGGTATTCAAAATGGCCTTCGGGCGTATTAAACGCAGTTTTCCATTCGTCACCCTGCTTAATACGAACAAGATTATATGCCCCCGAAGGTCAATTTTAGTAAACCAACTAGCCCCCTTAATCCTGGCAAACAAATCGGAAAGCAAAGGTAAAGGGTATTGAAACTTGACCGTGATCTTATTCAAGAGGCGATAATCAATACAGGGTCTCAAGGAGCTATCCTTCTTAGCAACAAAAAAAAATCCCGCTCCCAACGGTGAAGAAGATGGCCGAATATGCCCTTTCTCCAAAGACTCCTTAACATAACTCCGCATGGCGGTATGTTCCGGCACAGACAGGTTGAAAAGTCGGCCCTTAGGAAACTTACAGCCTGGAATCAAGTCAATAGCACAATCACAGTCCCTATGCGGTGGAAGGGAACTGGACTTGGGCTCATCGAATACATCCTGAAAATCAGACAAAAACTCTGGAATTTCGGAAGAGGAAGAAGAGGAGATGGACATTAAAGGAACATCATTATGGACCCCCTGACAACCCCAACTAGTCACAGACATAGACTTCCAATCCAACACAGGATTATGTACCTGCAACCACGGAAAACCCAACACGATAGCATCATATAAATTATGCAATAATCCAGAAATCGACAATCTTCCTGATGGGCTGGCGCCATGCGCATGGTCACCTGTGTCCAAAACTGGGGCTTATTTTTAGCCAAAGGTGTAGCATCAATGCCCCTTAAGGGAATAAGGTTCTGCAAGGGCTGCAAGGGGAAACCACAACGCCTGGCAAACTCAAGGTCCATTAAGTTCAAAGCGGCGCCTGAATCCACAAACGCCAAGTCAGAAAATGATGACAATGAGCAGATCAGGGACACCGATAACAGAAATTTAGGTTGTACAGTACTGATGGTAAATGAACTAGCGATCCTCTTTGTCCGGTTAGGGCAGACTGAAATGACATGAGAAGCGTCGCCACAATAATAACACAACCTATTCTGACGTCTGAGGCCTTGTCGTTCTGTCCTAGACAGAATCCTATCACACTGCATTGGCTCAGGACTCTGCTCTGAGGACAACGCCACAGCGCGCACAGTTCTGCGCTCCCGCAAGCGCCGATCAATCTGAATGGCCAAAGACATAGAATCACTCAGACCGACGGGCGTGGGAAACCCCACCATAACATCTTTAACGGATTCAGAAAGACCCTTTCTGAAAATTGCAGCCAAAGCATCATCATTCCATTTAGTCAACACAGACCATTTTCTAAATTTCTGACAATACAATTCTGCCGCCTCTTCACCCTGAGATAGGGCCAACAAGGTCTTTTCCGCTTGATCCACAGAATTAGGTTCATCATATAATAGTCCTAAAGCCTGAAAAAAGGAATCTACATTAAGCAAAGCCGGATTCCCAGATTCCAGGGAAAATGCCCAATCCTGTGGATCACCACGCAGCAGGGAAATGACGATTTTAACCTGCTGAATAGAATCCCCAGAGGATCGAGGTCTCAAAGCAAAAAACAGTTTACAGTTGTTTTTAAAACTCAAAAATTTGGACCTGTCACCAAAAAACAAATCAGGAGTAGGAATCTTCAGCTCTAAAACAGGAGTCTGAACAATATAATCAGAAATTCCCTGTACCGTAGCAGCAAGCTGGTCTACACGAGAAGCTAATTCCTGAACATCCATGCTAACACAAGACTCCTTAGCCACCCAGAGAAAAAGAGGGAAGAAAAGGCAAAGCAAACTGCAGAAAAAAAATGACTCAACAACAACACCTTTCTTCCCTTCTTCTGAGATGCATTTAACTCATAGTGGGCCAGTTGTACTGTTATGATCCGGTGACTTTGGAGCCGCATGAACTTTCTCTGGAGTAGGTGGAAACTGTACTGACCGCAAAACCTGAACTAACACCGCAACTAGAAGTAGCCGTGGGGTGTGCCTAACAAACCCTAGACACCTTGACACAGCCGGAGGACTAAATACCCCTATAGATGGAAATAGGAATACTACCTTGCCTCAGAGCAGACCCCCAAAGGATAGGCAGCCCCCCACGAATATTGACTGTGAGTAGGAGAGGAAAGACACACGCAGGCAGAAAACAGGATTCAGCAAAAGAGGCCACTCTAGCTAAATAGGGAAAGATAGGACAGAATACTAAGCGGTCAATATTAAAACCCTTCCAAAAATATCCACAGCAGATAATACAAAAAGTTCCACAATCTAACTAAAGACATGGAATGTATATCTGCCACTCCAGAGAATCCAACAAGACTGAGAAAATACTGACACAATCTAAGCTGGACAAAAAAAAACACTGAATAGCACAGAATTATTAAGCACACAGCATGTGTGCCAACCAAACCAGACACTTATCTTTGCTGATTTGGCAGAAGGCAGAAGGAACCAAACCAGGACCAAAACCTCCCAACAACCATGGACAACTGGCAAGGACTAATGAATCCTGCACTAAATACCTGCCTAAATACCCCAGTCAGAACTGCAATCAGCAGATACACCTGACCAGGACTGCAACTCAGGGACAACTGCATTACCACTTACAACCACCGGAGGGAGCCCAAAAGCAGAATTCACAACAGTTCCCCTTCCCGCATACTATACCACCTTACATGGGGACAAAGAGGAAGGTGCAGATGAAAGTGCAGGTTCCTTCATCAGGTGGGGGGGCATACTCGTTGGCGACGTCACTGGCACAGGGCCCCTCATAGTATGCAAAAGTGTCTCTGCCAGTGGGAGGCGCTATCCGCCGTCAAACACACCGCCGTACTATGAGGGGCCCTGTGCCAGTGCCAACGAGTGGGCCCCCCTGCTTGCTCAGGATCACAGCACTTACAAAGTTGAAATACTTACCTCTCCCTGCTCCACCGCCGTGACGTATTCCGCGTTTCCTGGGCCCACGAAAATCTTGAGCCAGCCCTACCCCCCCAGTTTTCAATGCCTAACTATTATTATAAAGTAAATTAAGATTGACAAGCTTAAGTAATAAGAATTGATGTTTTTGGCATTAAAATGGGCACTGTAGGTGTTTTCCTGTCCTCCACTCACTGACGACTTTGATTCCCCATTGACTTGCATGGGGTTTCATGTTTCAGTCGGCCCCCTACTTTTCGCAATAATCGGCCGATTTCACCCGACCCGACTTTTGACAAAGATCCGAAAAAAGTAAAAGTCGCTCAACTCTAGTTGTAATTATGCACACAGTTGTAATGGTGATGGTCTGAGGGGTTACTGGCTCTGTGACTGGAGGAATAGTGATGGTATCGACTTTGACACTAGGTGGCACTGCTGTAGGTATGCATTTCATAATGTTCATGGCGTACCAGCCTTTTTCACCCCAGTGACGGGTCTAGGTCACATGATCCCCTCGGCACAGGTCCCGGTCAGGATGTCCCTCCCGGAGATGAGATTCCACGTCCCGGCTGGTGACATAGACCTTGTCCAGCAGTCCCGATTCCTTAATGAAACCCCAACCCCTTTTTGGATGGAAGACCACTACTATTCCCATTTCAATGGGCTCTTGTTACATCGTTTGGTTTTATGGGCCTGCGCTTTACAATGGGCCTCGCTCCCTCCTTCCTCCTTCCATTTGCGCACCAGACGCTGGTGATATTCCTCCCAGGTGAAGGCCTCAATATGGGACCCTTCTGGTTGGGCCTCCCTAGGGGACCTGATTGGTTCTGCTCTCAGATTGTCCTATTGGAAAACCACCCCCTCGGGGCTCACCTCCAGTGGTGTGCCTATGGGTGTGGGGAGCGGGCCTGTCAGCGCCTTGTCGGTGGTGGTAATAGTTGCTGGAGCAGGGCCTTCATCTGGGGCAGGAGCTGTTGCTGAGCATGGTCAGTGACTGGGGGAGGAGCGGTCGCTGGAGACGGATCAGTCACCGGGGCAGGGTCTTTTTCTGTACCTGCTTCTGATGTGGTTCCACAGATGCCAGTCCACTCTGCTGATGAGGCTGCTGGAGTCGGCTGCTGCACGGACTGCGACTCCTCCAGTGCGATCTTCCTGCACAGGGCTGACTTTCATTTCTTCACCACGGTCAGATCTGTGTCCAGGAGCTGGTGGCTCAGCTCCTCCACTTGCGTTCCCAGGAAGTCGGATCCTCCAGCAGCAGCAGGTCCGGGT
This sequence comes from Ranitomeya variabilis, assembly GCF_051348905.1. Taxonomy (NCBI): domain Eukaryota; kingdom Metazoa; phylum Chordata; class Amphibia; order Anura; family Dendrobatidae; genus Ranitomeya; species Ranitomeya variabilis. Next base: position 486,453,088 of record NC_135233.1, on the reverse strand, counting down.
CCTCCTCTGTCTGCCTGGGATAGTCCCGGATCTCTTTGCCATCTCTCTGGTACCCGTTGCTCGCCATCCCTTCTTCTGGGTCTGCGGCCACACACGCACGCTGCTCCTTTGTCTCCCGGGGGCGGGGCTTCTTCTCCTCCTTGTTCCCGCCATAGCATATCAGGAGGCGGACCTCTTTGGCAGATGTGCACATCCTCGTCGTATAATAACACACGTAGGGGGCGTTCATCACTGTTTGCGCCGCTCCCATAGTCTCCTTCCATGGTGGCATGGCCTTATTCTCAGGCTTCTCAGGTGCTGTAATGGTGGCAGTTTTGGCTGCAAGTTTTGGTGGCAAATCACAATAAACAGTCTCTCAATAAAGCACAATTCAGGCACAGTCTTTTAGGCACACATGACCCGTTTTGCTGGGTCAGTCCATCCTATTCGTGACGCCAAGATGAGTCGCCCTGCTGTTTCACAGGGGGATGTCACGGTGGCGACCCTGTCGGTGGCCCAGGGCGCCCATGTAAAAGGAAAGGTCTTTAAAGGGAATAAAGTTTATGTTCATGACACCACAAGTGGCATTCGGTCAATGGGGAATGACGCTGCTTTAAGGGGTCCTCTGGGGTGATGTTATGGCAGCTAGATGGTATACCTTCCCACAAGTGAAGTATATCCCCAGGGCTCCCGATGTGTAGATGGAAAATGGTGAGAGGTGCCGTGAATAACGAGGACACAGGTTTGCAGTCTATTTACCTTATTTACTGAAGACGTCAGCAGCCACAGTCCAGGGCACCAGATCACAGGGCAGGCAGGGTCCGGCCAGCTTGCAGGCAAGTTAAAAATCCCCTTACCCAGGTGGAAATCAAAGCCTTCCTCTAGCGCCGTGGTGTTGTAGTGCCTTACTGCCTATGGCTTCACATAAGGTTCTCACAGATGTTCTCTCTCTCTGTCCCTTATATAGGATAGGACACGACCCGTATGACTGGTGACTTGAGGCAGTTTATAGGGACTCTAGCACGCCTCAGCCTCTAAGGGTGTCACCGTGCCTCTTGGGTACTAAGGCGGACAGGAAACTGTTGTGAATTCTGTTCTCGAACTCCCTCCTGTGGTTATGAATGGTACTTCGGCGAGTTCTGTTCATGGACTCCCTCTGGTGGCTGAGAGTGGAGCTGCTGGGTCTGAGGTTCCTTCTCCAGCTGATCTCGTTTAGGCCTTGGCTGGCTGCTCTATTTAACTCCACTCAGATCGTTACTTGATGCCAGCTGTCAATGTCCTAGTACTGGTTCAGTTCTCTTGGATCTTTCAGATGACCTGTCTACTTCAGCAAAAGCTAAGTCTCTGCTAGCTTATTTGTTATCATTGTTTTTTGTCCAGCTTGCTATCATGATTTTGTTCTGTTAGCTGGAAGCTCTGGGATGCAGAGAGGCACCACTGCGCTGTGAGTCGGTGCGGTGGTTTCTTTTGCACACTCTGCGTGGTTTTTTGTTAGTGTTTTGTGCTGACCGCAAAGATACCTTTTCTATCCTCAGTCTGTTTAGTTAAGTCTGGCCTCCTATGCTGAAACCTGTTTCATTTCTGTGTTTGTGACTTCCATCTTAACTCACAGTCAATATATGTGGGGGCTGCCTATTTCTTTGGGGAATTTCTCTGAGGCAAGGTAGGCTGTATTTTCTATCTTTAGGGGTAGTTAGCTCTTAGGCTGTGAAGAGGCGTCTAGGCAGAGTCAGGAACGCTCCACGGCTATTTCTAGTTGTTGTGATAGGATTAGGGCTTGCGGTCAGCAGAGCTCCCACTTCCCAGAGCTCGTCCTGTATTACTAGTTTGCTCATCTGGTCATTTCTAGTGCTCCTAACCACCAGTTCAATCATAACAGGAAACGTGGAATTTTGCTGTCCTGCCGGTCTCTGATGTACGTCGTGGAGAGTAGTGTTGAGCGATACCTTCCGATATTTGAAAGTATCGGTATCGGATTGTATCGGCCGATATCCGAAAAGTATCGGATATCGCCGATACCGATACCCGATACCAATACCAGTCAATGGGACACAAATATCGGAAGTGATCCTGGATGGTTCCCAGGGTCTGAAGGAGAGGAAACTCTCCTTCAGGCCCTGGGATCCATATTCATGTGTAAAATAAAGAATAAAAATAAAAAATAGGGATATACTCACCCTCTGATGCGCCCTGGTTGTAACCGCTGCAACCGGCAGCCTCCGTTCCTAAGAATGAGCGAGTGAAGGACCTTCGATGATGTTGCGGTCACGTGAGCGGTCACGTGAGCGGTTACGCGACCAATCACAAGACCGCGACGTCATCGCAGGTCCTTCACTCGCTCATTCTTAGGAACGGAGGCTGCCGGTTGCAGCGGTTACAACCAGGGCGCGTCAGAGGGTGAGTATATCCCTATTTTTTATTTTTATTCTTTATTTTACACATGAATATGCATCCCGATCCCAATTCCCGATATCGCAAAAATATCGGAACTCGGTATCGGAATTCCGATACCGCAAATATCGGCCGATACCCGATACTTGCGGTATCGGAATGCTCAACACTAGTGGAGAGCCTTATGATCCTCGGTGTTCCGGCTACCGGTCTCTGTGCCTCAGAAGGAGGCAGCCTGCTCGGGGCTGGTCTCCCCCTGGTATCCTCTCCTGTGCTTTGCTCTCTTGCATGTTCGCTGCAATGTATTCGGCTTTTCAGTAATTGCTGCAAGAGGAGCCCTGACCAAGTATTGAGCGCATTTACTGAACATACATTTCAGTAGGCCAACATTTCAGATTTTAAAATCATTTTTCAAGCTGGTGTTATAAAGTGTTCTAATTTATTGAGATAATGACTTTTGGGATTTCATTGGCTGTAAGCCATAATCATCAACGCTAACAGAAATAAACACTTTGAAATAGATCACTCTGTTTGTAATGACTCTATATAATATAGGAGTTTCACTTTTTGTATTGAAGAACTGAAATAAATTAACTTTTTGATGATATTCTAATTTCGTGAGAAGCACCTATATGTGTTTTGTAACTATTACCATGAACTGTATTCTAGACTGCGACTTGACTAAACATCCATATAGAGAAAACAAGAAACCGGTGACCTACAGGATTCCAGGAAAGTCAGCTTAGAAGCCTGTTAAGACAGGAACAGTAGCAATAAGGGATAAATAAATGAAAAGGGGGAACGCAGCGTACAACTAGCATAGCAAGAGATATTAAGCAGCGGGGAGGGGATGAGAGCAAGTATAAAAGGCTGACATTTGTATGTCCGGAGCTCCCGCATGCCTGATATTTACTCAGGATTACCAGATACTTCTACTTTCCTACTTTGAATCCTGCAGGGTGCACATTTTAACCCTTATCTGACCTCCCATTGTAGCTCCTTGAATACCACGGCTGGCATCTAAGAGTCTCTATATATTGGAGTGCAATGTAATTTCCTGGCACTATGTCATAAAGAATTAGTATTAATTAATGCTTAGTGCAACATGGAACTTGCCCCACAGCAAAGGATGTCATATGCTAATAGGTCAATATTGGGTTGGCCATGAAAATGGTTTCCAAGTTATAACCTGTCCGGGATCCTTAGTTTCTTTCTATGGCATGAAGAAGAGTTAATGCAGGTTGTCTGCTGAGCAGATATGGCATTATTACATATCAGAGGTGGAGTGTGGATGGCTGTGCTTGTAGAGCATGGCTTACCAATTACAGAAAGCGTGTAGTTTGCTCTTCATTTATGAACTAATAGAGGGATTACAATTCACAGGTCACACAGCCAAACAAGATGCAGGACAATGTATTCGAGTCGGAAACCGGTGAAGACTACGTGTCCCCCTAACATTGATGGTAGAAATCGAAAGTGCTAAACGTACAGGAATGTATCAAAGTAATTTCCTCTATTACACCGAACACCTTCCATATAGGAGAAGCAGAATTTCTATAACCACAGAAGAGCCTTCCAGGCCTCTCCATGTCGGGGAGAACATTGAATTAGCTCGCTGCTGTAAATTGTGATCCTCAAGCTGATACCAGACTGTCTCTTTGGCTTTTCTATATACACAGTGGCTGTATCAGTGAGCCTCAGAAAAACTGAGCAAACATCTCTTCCTGTCTCAGATAGCTGAGAAACTGTGATAAGAGAGAGTCTCATGAATGACGCAAGACTCGCTCATGCAGCCTAATATCAGTGATAGGACTGTGATGGCAACTGCTACTACTGCTGCCATGAAAAATGACGTATTCCAGACATCTCCATGTATATCTACATATTAATCTGCTTTATATCGGATATTGTTTTACCTAGGAGACATTAACTAAATGTTAATATATTATTTGGTATATTATACTAGCAATCTAGTAACTGACGATAGATATCATACGTATGCAGTTGGTGGCAGAACAGGCAGTTGATATGGGATAAGTGAGTTGGGGGAGCCCAATAGGATACGGAACCGCTCCTCCATTCTGCATCTTAATTCCTCAGGATGCAAATACTAGTGAATACAATGGTGAAGGAAAGAGACATCGGCTCCCTGTTCCACCAATCAACCAATGCGTCTGGCTCTCAGCACAGGAGGCGCGATTTAATCACTAGATTGTACCTGCTGCACGGAGCCTTAGTCCACACCCTGTAGAGACCAGAACGGGGCAAGGTGAGTTAGTTTTTCTTTATTTTATCAGTCAGTACTTGTAGGAGGCTGTTAGGCTTCATAATGTGGGGGTGGGCATCATACAGTGTGGGTGGCTTTTGGTGACTTCATACTGTGCACAGGACACTATAATGGAATGGAAGCCGCTTGGCACCCTCTGGATGTGATCTAATGTTCTATTTGTTATGATGCTGCATGATATACTGTTATATTACATGAAGCTGATGCAATGTATGGTGATTTTATGAATAATGGTATGGTTTACTGTAATCTATTTTATGGGAAAGTCATGAGAAAATAGGCAACAAGGCTTTAGACTGACTGGGTAAACATGACCGTGTGTAGGGCATGTGGTGAGCATGCTATCATGATTATACTATATTGACAGTGCAAATGGGTGGTCATGTGACTGCATGTATGCTATTTGCATACTTGCAGTTACAAGCAGTCACATGCCTACTAGACTTGACTTTTGGATATGGGATGGACCCCACTCCTTCTTAAAACCACCATAACTACTGTAAACCTAGGTACTAAAATAAATACACAAAACACATTATTTTGGTTGTCAAAATGGCCACAGCTTTTATTCAAATCACAGGATTAAATAATCACAGTAGGAGTCTGGTGGAGTGCTAGTACATTGGGATTCACAAGTACTGCGATATCCCTAGCTGTCTGACATACAGCACCAGGACAGACAGCCATAAAGGGGTGGCACGCACTGGCTTGCCATTCATGCAGAGCCAGTAAACTTTCAGGACACCAATGACCCTATTATCCTCATTCCTGTGCTTAACCACTGTGCCCGCCCCTGATTGATGTTACCATTACAACGTCCTTGAGGCTGGCCACCAAAGCCGAGCCTGCTCACCACCATGAGGTTTTACATCCTCTATTAGTTAAAATGAGTCCACCTTAACTTGTCTGCAACTTCCACCTGACTCCTAAACCGCAAAGCCGTGATGGGTTACAAATTCCAAGTCTCACTTGACACTTTTTTTTTTTAAATAATTAAATCATTTTTGTAAACTTAAAAACTAGAAGTCCCTGCAAAAGCATTAATGGGACTAAACTTGGCAAACCCCCGACTCACAAAGAGTCATCCTACAGCACTCAGGAGAGGAAAAAACCCCTGTGGAGGAAACCTCCAGGGAACCATGGCTGAAGGATTGCCCTTCCCTTGGGCTTAGAAGGTTACCGCAAATAATAACTCTTTATAGCCAATATACAATTGAACATGGTACAAGATATACAATGACAAATTCAAAAATACAATAAAACATTTATCATTATACAAGCAATAATTAAAAAGTTTAAGGACAAAGATTATAAACAGGGCGGGAGAGCAGGTAATGTTTCCTCCTGTCCATCCTGTGAGAGAAAGAGGGAGAGCTAGAGTTGCCTCCCCTATATAAGCCCCACCCTCCTCACAGTAATACACCAGGCACAAACATCTAAACTTCCTCTTAAAGCAACAACACTCTAGTTTAAAATCTACACCGCAATACAAACAAAAGCTGCAGGAGTTCTTGGTCCACCCATCCCCAAGTCATGTCCACCTCCGTCTAGTCTCCGGTGGTTTCTAATCCAGCTTCTCTCAATTCTCTTCTATGGAGAGAAGCTGAACATGTGTAGTTGACATGTGAACACAAGGATGCAAATCACATACATGTAGTCATGTGACTGCCCACTCACACCGGGAAATCATAAGAGCGTATTGTGATTTAGCAGTCTGAAGTTACATGGAGTGATATTCTTGGGACTTAGTCTGGTACTCCCCAGGATCACACTTTCATACATGGTAGATAGTAGTTTTAGCTGTGAGCCACAGGCTTTACTGCCTAGCCAAGGATAGGAGAATTTTCAATGGCTACATCTCTATAAGATCTTCCTCTTCCTTATAGGCACATTGTACTGGTACATAGCCATACAGTTCTGTTTACAAGTACATCTCGATGTACAAACTAAACAAATTGCTAAATGTATATTCATTTATACTTGGTACATGTATATACAATATATATATATATATATATATATATATATATATGTGTGTGTGTGTATATATCTGTGTGTATATATACAGTGTATATATATATATATATATATATATATATATATATATATATATACACTCACCGGCCACTTTATTAGGTACACCATGCTAGTAACGGGTTGGACCCCCTTTTGCCTTCAGAACTGCCTCAATTCTTCGTGGCATAGATTCAACAAGGTGCTGGAAGCATTCCTCAGAGATTTTGGTCCATATTGACATGATGGCATCACACAGTTGCCGCAGATTTGTCGGCTGCACATCCCAAAGATGCTCCATACAAGGCAGGATGGATCCATGCTTTCATGTTGTTTACGCCAAATTCTGACCCTACCATCCGAATGTCGCAGCAGAAATCGAGACTCATCAGACCAAGCAACGTTTTTCCAATCTTCTACTGTCCAATTTCGATGAGCTTGTACAAATTGTAGCCTCAGTTTCCTGTTCTTAGCTGAAAGGAGTGGTACCCGGTGTGGTCTTCTGCTGCTGTAGCCCATCTGCCTCAAAGTTCGACGCACTGTGCGTTCAGAGATGCTCTTAGGCCTACCTTGGTTGTAACGGGTGGCGATTTGAGTCACTGTTGCCTTTCTATCAGCTCGAACCAGTCTGCCCATTCTCCTCTGACCTCTGGCATCAACAAGGCATTTCCGCCCACAGAACTGCCGCTCACTGGATTTTTTTTCTTTTTCGGACCATTCTCTGTAAACCCTAGAGATGGTTGTGCGTGAAAATCCCAGTAGATCAGCAGTTTCTGAAATACTCAGACCAGCCCTTCTGGCACCAACAACCATGCCATGTTCAAAGGCACTCAAATCACCTTTCTTCCCCATACTGATGCTCGGTTTGAACTGCAGGAGATTGTCTTGACCATGTCTACATGCCTAAATGCACTGAGTTGCCGCCATGTGATTGGCTGATTAGAAATTAAGTGTTAACAAGAAGTTGGACAGGTGTACCTAATAAAGTGGCCGGTGAGTGTATATATATATATATATATATAGCTGTATTGCCCTAAATTAATAAGTATATATGAATAGTTAAATGAATTAATGAAGATACAGCTCTATATACCAGTACATGTGTATGTACAGACTAACCAAATAAGTTGGAATAGTTCCATAAAATGTAGTATTTCTCCCAGAATATTATTGCAATAACACGTTTCCTTTGTGTGTATTAGAATAACACAAAAAATACAGTGAAAAAAAGGCAAACTGGACATAATTTCACATAAAAAAAAACAAAATGGGCCAGACAAAATTGTTCGTACCCTCAACTTAATGTTTGGTTGCACAACCTTTGGAATAAATAACTGCAATTAATCGCTACCTATAATCATCAACAAGCTTCTTACACCCCTCAACTGGAATTTTGGCCAGGCCAGGCCAGGTAGCGAAGCAGTATTTAGTCTCCAAGCGTAATGGGGGCCCTGTCGTACCCGATAATGCCAAAACTGCCACCTTACAACCTTCCGTAGAGAAGTTATGATCCATCATAGGTTTTGGAATTTCAGCTACCAAGAGCCCAGGTAAGGGGGAATAGGACCATCCTGGGGGTGGGAAAAGGAGTGACCGATCAAGGGATTAAGTACTCATGTGAGGTCGTTTGGCCCTTTGTTAACTTCTAAGGGAGGTCACACTGTATCATGTTGGAAGAAACTGGAAACAGCTGGCAACCCACATCTCCCATGTGGCTGTCAGCACCAAAGCTAAAAATCAAGCTGGTAACTGATTTGTTTTATCTGCTTATACCTAATGTACCACCTGTATATGTGTATCTGACAGCTGTATATGTATATATCCTTTGTGTATATAGTGTTTGTCTAGTGTGCCCTTAAGGCAATTAAATATCCAATTTAACCTTAGGCTGCTCTTTGTCTCGATCCACGAATCCACACGTCTGTGTTCTCGGTTTAACATCCCATGCTACCAAAACTGGTTTCTGGCCCAAAACAATCCTGTTAACGATCTGGGTTTATATCTAACAATGAACTGTGGCAGTCCTACCGGGCCAGCAATGCTCTGTTTCACTGGTGCTAGTGTAGAGGGTGGAAGGGTCGATGAAGACGTCTTGGCAACAGGTGGGTTGACTTGTGCTATTTGAAGTTTGATAGGTTTATGTGTGATTAAATGTTTTATTATATTCCTATGGCCGGTGCTGTGTTCGGTTCTCCTTTAGGCTTGTCTTTATAGCCGTCCCTGGGAATGCGGGAGGTCTTTCCACTAGGGGAACCATACTTGATATAACATAGCTTGCACTACACAGGGCTTTAGGTAGTTAATAGTGCTGGGATTGGCCCATAGTCTGGGAGAGGTTACATAGGAGTTTTATAAGAAAAGGTTTTCCGGGTTCAGATTAGAGATGAGAGAACTTGTTTGGAAAACATTCGCCAATCTCAAAGTTGTCATGAACATTGCACATTCGGATTCGTGTTCGGATTCTTGAGCATTTTTCTCAAAATTGGGAAAAATTTGGCCAAAGTTCGGTAAATGATCGAGTTTCCACAAAGGCTGTGTGCACATGGCGGATCTGATTGGGGTAACGTTACTGCCAGTAAGATCGTTACTTTCAGTCAGAGCGCTGTAGGGACACGCTGTCAGATGTCAGCGTGACTTCACAGCTGTGACTGTGAGGGTTCATGCCCATTATCAGGAACAACAGCCTTTTGAGCGTATTCATGCTGCGTAAACTCACCAGTGGCACAGGTTTACGAGCCGCAACATGTCAGTGTCACCGCAATAGAAATTTCCACATTAGATATGTATTGGATACGGTAAATCTGCATTGTTCAGTGAACACATATGAATTTATCTGCATGATTCAAACGCAGCTGTCATGGTGTTTTTTGTAACAGAAAGGAGCTAGAAGACTGCGGTGTCTGATTGCTCCAACTCCTGCGTTAAGAAAAAGCACTTCTGCTTCATTTTAATGGTGTTTATTACATCTGGCAGAACAGGGGTTAATCAGCCATGTTGGAAAGTCCTGAGCTCGCAGCTGAGCTCAGGTAGCCACTCCTGTTCCCTTTGTAATCTGGATTCTGAATCAAATCCTTGTCAGAGCTAGCATTTGCTGCATGGCTCCAGGAGGAAGAGGTGTTCATATGAGAAGGAGTGTTGGAGGAGTTACTGGTGACTGTTGCATGGTTTGTGTGTGTGATAATTCCCTTCCTTTCTCTATGTTTGGTTTTTCCTCTACCTCCACTCCCTGGTGCATTCCTCTATTATATGTGAGTGAATATTTTGTATGCCTGGAGTTTTCTGCTAACCCTTGTTTGTTTAGCCTTGTTTGTCAGGTTGGTGTACTGCAGTTCACAATGGCGCCCCTCTTCCCTGGGAGGAGGAAGAGAACAGACGGAGGGATTACTCAGGAGACAGGGCAAGGGTGAAGGACCTGGCATCTTCACCTTCGAATGTATCCTGGGGAATAGGGCGAGCTAGGGCACCCCCTAGAGATAGGGACAGGGAAGAAGCCCCAGGTCCCGGATCACCAGACAGCAGTGTCGTGACAACAGCGCTTTGGACGAAACCAAAAAAGTTTTGTTCACCTATAGTTCAAACAGAGTTCTAGATCTAGTTCAGAGAGAGTCTAGTCAGGTGTAAGTGAGTGTGAGCAAAGCTAAACAGTACAGTGCTAACAGGCTCTAAGAAAAACAGATGCAGCAGAGGCAAGAAGGTTCTGTCAGTTTAAGTCTCACCACAGCATGAGGACACATACAGTTTTGTCTGGACACCGGACAAGTCTTGGGCCTGAGGTCTGGAAGAAGTATTGAGTGTGATAACTCTGTCCCCAATGTGACCAAGATGTCGACCGGGTTGTAGAGAAAGGGAAGTATGATGGTCCTCAGGGAAGCTGTTATGCTGGAAGGAAGGTCCCTAGGGTCAGCAAGAACAGTTGGGCTATGGACACGTAGGGCACAATGGAGACGAAGACTGGTAGGACAGAAATCAAAAGGAACATCACTAAATAGGGACTGTTTCTTATTCTTTATGATGCAGCTATGTGTAGCCGAATTGCACAGGAAAGCTGAACCTGTTAATCCAAGGTCTCCTGTCTTGTCTGAAGCTACAGCTGGACCCAGTCCTATGGACGGGGAGGGAGGAAGAACTGAAGGAACAGTAAGAAAAGAACAAACTCCACAGCACCACATACACCTGTCTGACTGCTGTTTAGAATAGGGGTTTTAGGGCAACCAAAACTCAGTTCTTCCCCACAGCAAACCGAGCCTGTACCACCTTCACTAGTGAAAGGGGTCTCTCAGACGGTCAGTGTTGTGAGCGAGTGTTGTGCCACCCCAGAGGCTAGGTGGGCCACCCTCTCTCACTCCCCGTGCTCATGTTGACAGAGGGGGTGTCTGTGTAAAACTGTGCCAAGCTGATCTTACTTATTCACAGGGGGAGCGTAACGTGACATTGGTGAAAGTGGGGTTACCGCACCACGCGACTACTTGATGTATTAGGGACTTCAGGTGGGGCTGAGAGGTGCGGTTCTTCACATATTGGTGGCAGCAGTGGGATATGTGTGATCTCTCCGGTGTCATCTATCCCAGATAAGCATGCTTTAAAGGGTTATTCCAATAATCAAGTGATATCCCTTATAAAAAGTAGTTAATGGGAAATTAAAGGGAACCTTTCACCAGTTTTTGAGTCTGTCAGCAAATGCCACCACCTTTATCTACTGTTGTACTGCAGTAATGCTCCGGCGTTTTATTTAAATGAGGATGGACCGTTCTGATGGGCATCCTAGCTGTGGCGTCTATGCCTCCTCTCTGCTCCTAATCGCTGTCCTCTAGATCTGATTGATGTGATTGACGTGTCCTGTGCAGCAGCAGATAAAAGTGGTGGCATCTGATGAGAAACTAAACAACTGGTGACAGGTTCCCTTTAATACAGACTAGGGTCCTCCACTGGCAGCCATCAAAAGACAGTGAGTGGTGGGTCACTAAAAGATTATTAAGAAAAATAATAGAAGAAAAATATATAAAGTAGCAGCTTTTAATACATACCATAGAAACAGCTGCTGTGAGGGCATTAACGACTGGTCAAATTCCCTTTGCTAGATTGCTGTACGGTGAGATTGCACCTCCCTAGAGGAACTGCTCTGTTGGTAAACAAAGGGGGAGAAAATTGTCTTAAGGCTCATGAAAAGTTTGCAGAGGGGGAAAATGGTCCTTTGACTGGGCCCATTATGAACTTTGCTATTGCACCTCTTGCTTTCTATGCACTCACTTCTTTTAGGTTTTATAAAAAAAAAAAAAAGAAAATGTAAAACTTAAAAATTAAAGGGAAGGAAGAGAAGGTCATAAGGATGATTGTTGCTTCATTCAAGGTCGTTCTTTCATTTAAATTTAGTTATTAAAATGGGCACTCTTCATAGAAGTTAAGAAACTGCATCATGTACAGAGCCATTTAATAATGATGCCACCAAATGGTGCAGCATCGGAATTCAGAACGATTTCTATCAGGCACGTCAATGATTCCTCATATTTGCTCCTGACAGTGAAAAATAATTTCTCATTATATTGAAAGTACATTCTACCAAATCAATATGAATCAATTGTTAGAAATCGAGTAGGATGCATGAAGAGGTGATTCACTTATCATTATTACATTCTGAGTTCATGCATTCTCTTACATCGCAGTTACACAAGGACAGATTTCTTTTCTGCGATACATACAAATGAAACAGATATGGAAGTCACAAAAAGTGACATGAAGGTAAAATAAACAGGAAAGCAGATTATAAGATGTTTTAATGAGGAAGATATAATTAAAGGGAATCTGTCACTAAATTTTTGCTATCTGATTTGAGAGGGGCATAATGTAGAGGCAGAGACCTTGGTTCCAGTGATGTGTCACTTACTGGGCTTCTTGCTGTAGTTTTTATTTCCTGCTCTCTGCCTATGCGCAGTGTATACAGAAAGCTCCCAATCAGTGGTGTGTGCGGGGTTATACAGAGATCAGCGTTCAGAGAACTGATAGATCTGCAGCAAATAAAACAGGTATTTTGTGAAAGTGGAAAAAGCAGCTCAGCTGGAATCATCTCTTCCCCTAAATTATGCTGCTCTCAGATGGGGTAGCAAAAACCTGGTGACAGATTCCCTTTAATAGTGGAGGGAATTTGAAAAAAAAGGAAAAGAAGACTGATATTTATAGTTTCTCCAAAAATAATAATTCCGTTTTCACTGACATCCAATTGGAGTGAGAATGGAGAATTGGAGGTAATTTACTTCAGTAAGAGATAGAATGACAATATGGTATTGCTTCACTAATCATTAAAGGGAACCTGTCAGCAGGATTGTGCTCAGTAACCTACACACTGTCAGGTCTGAAAATAACCCCTTATCCATAAGAGTTATCCCAAATCCTGAGAACACTGTGAATTGGGCCTCTGCAGTTTTGTCTTGAATTGAGTAGAAATTCACATATTTAAGGAGATGGACATATTGCCCACATTTCCTCTTGAAGAAACATGTTATTATAATGTGGTATAATAATGTGGTATACAGTATAATTGTGATGTGGGTTAAAGATGTTAGTCATGTTGATAATGTGAATTGTCTGAAAGTAGGGATATCAATATATAATATTTGGGACTAGCCCAGAGTGAGAGGGGCTAAGTTGAAGAGTAATTGATGGTTTCCAGGTAGTGAGTTAGATAGGGCCCGAAGTGCATAGAGCATCAATAGTAACAAGATATAGTTGGAGCACCCCCAGACGCAGGGCCGCGGGGTACTCGGTACCGGGCCTCTCTGTCTCAGTTCTGGGGTTGTCACGGTGGCTAGACCCGGTCCGTGACCCTGCTAAGGGGCGTCCAATGAAAGGTGTGATGATGGTGCGTGGTGCAGGTCGCGATGAATAACGAGGACACAGGGTTGCAGTCTCTTTACCTCTTTACTGAAGGCTTCAGGATCCTCAATCCAGAGTAACAAGGCTGGCTGAGACCGGCCGGTCCGAAGGCACATCCAGAGTTTCCTTTGCAAGTGGAAATCAGTGCCTACCTACTAGCGCCTGTGTGTTGTAGTACCTCCCTGCTGAGCACCACGGGATAGTCCTCACAACTGTTGTGTCTGTTTCTGATGTTCTTTCTCACAACTCGTATCTGTTCTGATGTTCTTCTCCGTCCCTCAGATGATATGGCTAGGACGCACCCGTATGACGGGTAGGCCTGGAGTTCTTCCGGGACCCTAGTGACGCCCCTCTCCCACAATTGCCCCCTATGTCTGCTTAGGTGATTTAGGTGAGACAGCCAACCTAAAATTAACTGTCCTGCCACTGTTTGAAGTATTGCTTGGAGCCTAATACTTCCTCGGCGTTCCGGCCACCGGCTACGTGCCTCAGTAGGATGTTGCCTCGATCTTACGGCACGACTCCTACTGGCTTTATCTCCTTTTCCTTTTCTCACTTCTCCACAGTAAACCTTGCTTCTTTTCCTTTCTTAGGATGCCACCGCATTCGAGTGCAGGCGCGGCTCCGTAACGTTCTGTTCTGTTCGCTAGGCCACTGTCAGGATCCCACCCCTGACAGAGACCCCCCCTGAATCTTCCCGCGCAACACCCTCTGTCACAGGATGTTGCCTGGATCCAACCCAGTCAGCTTCTGACTAACTTCCTATCCAGCCCCAGTTTTACCAGATTGTGAGGAGTGGCCTAATACATAGAACCCTTTGCTCCCCCTGGTGGCCAGAATGTGAAGTGTAAAGTGTGACTGTGATACCTGGTCAGGTGAACTCCTTAAGTGCCATCAGACGTACCATCACTCCCCTTAGCGGCGGAGCGTCAGTACTGCAACGACCAGGACTCTGGGGCACTGCACTATGTTAAAAAAAATTGCAATATTCTCACCTTCCGGCATCCCGCGCAGTGTTACCGATGCTCCCGGCAGCTAGCGTTGCCAGTAATGCATTGCGAAATGACCCGATGACGTCGAGGTCTCGCGAGACCGCTACGTCATCAGATGTCATTGTAACGCAAGGTATTACAGGGAACGCTAGCTGCCGGGAGCATCGCGAGCATCGGTAACGCTGAGCGGGACACCGAAAGGTGAGAATATTGCGATTTTTTTATTTTGTTTTTTATTTTTAACATGGGTTGTGTTGTGTATGCGTTTTCTGCTGCGAAGACGCATACACAACAGGTGCACATAGCCTCGACAGGTCCGTCAGAAAAATGGGCCCAGTGCACCTGTTTTTTACAATCTGCACAGGATCCGTCATTTCAACATTTTGACGGATCATGTGCAGATTGTAAAAACGGAAGTGTGAAAGAGGCCTAAGACGCACTTTTTTCACCCAAATTTGGGGTGAAAATGGGGGTGCGTCTTACAATGTGGATATACCTTATCTGTGCTATCGCTGCGGGTGTCCAGTGCTTGCCGCCGCCGTGCTCTGTCCCCTGGTGCTGCCGGGTACTGCCGTCGCGCTCTTTCCCTGATGCTGCTGGGTGCTGCTGCTGAACTCTGTCCCGTGCTGCGTGGGGGACTCTGCCGTTCCATCCATGCTTTCCTGTGCGTGTGCGGTGGATTCTTTCCGGGAAAAACCCAGCAGCACCGGGGCACAGAATGCGGTGACTGCAACACCCGACAACACTGGGGACAGAGCACAGTGGCAGCATTAGACACCCGCAGCGGCGCGCCGCACATCAGAACACCCCCTCATCCCAGCCTGCATCCTGCAGCAACGTTCCAATCCTGCCTCCTCCAGCAGCAACCCTAGGACCCCGCTTCACCGCAGCCACCACCCCGGTAAGCAATAAGACGCATGGATTAAAAGAAGACCACCATTTTATTAAAAAAAAAAATTCCTTTATTTCTCCGGAGCGTCTTATAAAGCGAAAAATACGGTGTATGTGTATATATATATATATATAGTTATATGCACATCTATATATATATATATATATATATTTATATATATATATATATATATATATATATATATATATACAGTGCCTAAAAGTAGTATTCAACCCCCTGCAGATTTAGCAGGTTTAATAAGATGCAAATAAGTTAGAGCCTTCAAACTTCAAACAAGAGCAGGATTTATTAACAGATGCATAAATCTTACAAACCAAAAAGTTTTGTTGCTCAGTTAAATTTTTATAAATTTTAAACATAAAAGTGTGGGTCAATTATTATTCTACCCCTAGGTTTAATATTTTGTGGAATAACCTTTGTTTGCAATTACAGCTAATAATCGTCTTTTATAAGACCTCATCAGGCCGGCACAGGTCTCTGGAGTTATCTTGGCCCACTCCTCCATGCAGATCTTCTCCAAGTTATCTAGGTTCTTTGGGTGTCTCATGTGGACTTTAATCTTGAGCTCCTTCGACAAGTTTTCAATTGGGTTAAGGTCAGGAGACTGACTAGGCCACTGCAACACCTTGATTTTTTGCCTCTTGAACCAGGCCTTGGTTTTCTTGGCTGTGTGCTTTGGGTCGTTGTCTTGTTGGAAGATGAAATGACGACCCATCTTAAGATCCTTGATGGAGGAGCGGAGGTTCTTGGCCAAAATCTCCAAGTAGGCCGTGCTATCCATCTTCCCATGGATGCGGACCATATGGCCAGGCCCCTTGGCTGAGAAACAGCCCCACAGCATGATGCTGCCACCACCATGCTTTATTGTAGGGATGGTATTCTTGGGGTCGTATGCAGTGCCATCCAGTCTCCAAACGTCACGTGTGTGGTTGGCACCAAAGATCTCGATCTTGGTCTCATCAGACCAGAGAACCTTGAACCAGTCAGTCTCAGAGTCCTCCAAGTGATCATGAGCAAACTGTAGACGAGCCTTGACATGACGCTTTGAAAGTAAAGGTACCTTACGGGCTCGTCTGGAACGGAGACCATTGCGGTGGAGTACGTTACTTATGGTATTGACTGAAACCAATGTCCCCACTGCCATGAGATCTTCCCGGAGCTCCTTCCTTGTTGTCCTTGGGTTAGCCTTGACTCTTCAGACAAGCCTTGCCTCGGCATGGGAGGAAACTTTGAAAGGCTGTCCAGGCCGTGGAAGGCTAACAGTAGTTCCATAAGCCTTCCACTTCCGGATGATGCTCCCAACAGTGGAGACAGGTAGGCCCAACTCTTTGGAAAGGGTTTTGTACCCCTTGCCAGCCTTGTGACCCTCCACGATCTTGTCTCTGATGGCCTTGGAATGCTCCTTTGTCTTTCCCATGTTGACCATGTTTGAGTGCTGTTCACAAGTTTGGGGAGGGTCTTAAATAGTCAGAAAAGGCTGGAAAAAGAGATAATTAATCCAAACATGTGAAGCTCATTGTTCTTTGTGCCTGAACTACTTCTTAATACTTTAGGGGAACCAAACAGAATTCTGGTGGGTTGAGGGGTTGAATAATAAATGACCCTCTGAAAAAACTTTTCCCAATTTAAAAAAAAAATAAACAAAGAAATAACATTCTTTTTTGCTGCAGTGCATTTCACACTTCCAGGCTGATCTACAGTCCAAATGTCACAATGCCAAGTTAATTCCAAATGTGTAAACCTGCTAAATCTGCAGGGGGTTGAATACTACCTGTAGGCACTGTATATATATTTCTGCACATATACATAATATACAGTGCCTACAAGTAGTATTCAACCCCCTGCAGATTTAGCAGGTTTACACATTTGGAATTAACTTGGCATTGTGTCATTTGGACGGGTTGAATACTACTTGTAGGCACTGTATGTATATATATATATATATACAGTGGGTACAGAAAATATTCAGACCCCTTTAAATTTTTCACTCTTTGTTTCATTGCAGCCATTTCATTTTTCTCATTGATGTACACTCTGCACTCCATCTGAAATATCACATGGTCATAAGTATTCAGACCCTTTGCTCAGTATTGAGTAGAAGCACCTTTTGAGCTAGAACAGCCATGAGTCCTCTTGGGAGTGATGCAACAAGTTTTTCACACCTGGATTCGGGGGTCCTCTGCCATTCTTCTTTGCAGATCCTCTCCAGTTCTGTCAGGTTGGATGGTGAACGTTGGTGGACAGCCATTTTCAGATCTCTCCAGAGATGCTCAATTGGGTTTAGGTCAGGGCTCTGGCTGGGCCAGTCAGGAATGGTCACAGAGTTGTTCTGAAGCCATTACTTTGTTATTTTAGCTGTGTGCTTAGAGTCATTGTCTTGTTGGAAGGTGAGCACTCTGGAAGAGGTTTTCATCCAGGATATTTCTGTACTTGGCCGCATTCATGTTTCGGTCAATGACAACCAGTCGACCTGTCCCTGCAGCTGAAAAACACGCCGATAGCATGATGCTGCCACCACGTTTCACTGTTGAGATTGTATTGGGCAGGTGATGAGCAGTGCCTGGTTTTCTCCACGAATACCGCTTAGAATTATGACCAAAAAGGTCTATCTTCGTATCATCAGACCAGAGAATCTTATTTCTCATACTCTGGGAGTCTTTTATGCGTTTTTTAATAAAGTCTATGCAGACTTTCATATGTCTTGCAGTGAGGAGAGGCTTCCATTGGGCCACCCTGCCATAAAGGCCCGACTTTGTTTTTTGTAGTTGATCATGAGATTTGCTCACATGTCAGAAGATTATTTTGGTCCACTCTACTTTGCAGATCATCGCTAAATTATTAAGATTTTGAAGCTGTCATTTGGCAACCCAGAGCTTCAACTCCCTCTATAAACTTTCTATGGGATTAAGGTCTGGAGACTGGCTAGGCCACTCCATGACCTTAATGTGCTTCTTTATGAGCCACTCCTTTGGTGCCTTGGCTGTATGTTTTGGGTCATTGTCTTGCTAGAAGACCCAGCAACGACCCATTTTTTAATGTCCTGGCGGAGGGAAGGAGGTTGTCACTCGGGATTTTACGGTACATGGCTCCATCCATTCTCCCATTGATGCGGTGAAGTAGTCCTGTGCCCTGAGCAGAGAAACACCCCAAACACATAATGTTTCCACCCCCAAGCGTGACAGTGGGTGCAGTGTTCTTTGGGTCATAGGCAGCATTTCTCTTCCTCCAAACACTTCGAGTTGAGTTAATGCCAAAGACATCAATTTTTTTTGTACAGGTTAGAGACTAACTGATTAATTGAGTCTGTGGACAGGAGTCTTTTTATATAGGTGACTATGTATGACAGCTGTCTTTAATGCAGGTAATGAGTTGATTAGGAGCATCTAACTGGTCTGTAGGAGCCAGAACTCTTAATGGTTGGTAGGGGATCAAATACTTATTTCTCACTGCAAAATGCAAATACATTTATATAATTTATACAATGTGATTTTCTGGATTTTGTTTTTGATATTCAATCTCTCAATGTTAAAATTAACCTACCCTTAAAATTATAGACTGTTCATGTCTTAGTGGACAAACTTACAAAAGCAGCAAGGGATCAAATGCTAATTTCCACCACTTTATATACATATATTGACACCACTGTGTATATATATATATATATATATATATATATATATATATATATATATATATATATATATATATATATATGTGTGTGTGTGTGTTATTTATTTTTTGGGGGGGTTGAAAAGCGATTTACTTTTGCAACAGTAGTAAAATGTAAAAAGAAACTAAGTTGAGTATCACTGCAATTTTTACTAATAAACTCTAATATTTATCCTATATTGTAAATGTGTGGAAAAAAAACTGTGCCAGAATGTTTCTGATTCATCCAGGCTCCCAAAAAAATTTAATATAAAATTAGCAAATATTCTTATGTGCACAAAAATGTCACAGGTAAAATTTCATCTTGTTCCACAAAAATAATCCCTTAGATAACTCTATCTATGAAAAAATAAAAAAGTTATCACAGAACATGGTAACTCCCAGAAAAAGTTGTTTTTTATAGATTTTTTTTCTGTAAAAGTAGTAACATAGTTAGTAAGGCCGAAAAAAGACATTTGTCCATCCAGTTCAGCCTATATTCCATCATAATAAATCCCCAGATCTACGTCCTTCTACAGAACCTAATAATTGTATGATACAATATTGTTCTGCTCCAGGAAGACATCCAGGCCTCTCTTGAACCCCTCGACTGAGTTCGCCATCACCACCTCCTCAGGCAAGCAATTCCAGATTCTCACTGCCCTAACAGTAAAGAATCCTCTTCTATGTTGGTGGAAGAACCTTATCTCCTCCAGACGCAAAGAATGCCCCCTTAGTACATAAATTAGTTGTCAACATGTCAATAGTGTTGAGCATTCCGATACCGCAAGTATCGGGTATCGGCCGATATTTGCGGTATCGGAATTCCGATACCGAGTTCCGATATTTTCCGTATATCGGATACCGGAATCGGAAGTTCCCAGAATTCAAACTGCTTGAATTCAGCCAATGAGGACTGATTAGAAGTGTGGGCACATGCTGTTCTGCATGGTGGGCATGTAACTCCTGGCATGGCTGTGATTGGCTGCTGAAATGATGTCATGCTGCAGTTTAAAAGTCGCTGGCGCCATTTTGGGCTCACTCTGCTGTGAATTCAGTTAGTGACAGGACTCTGTGTTCTGACTGAGGGCCAGTTTAGAGATAGCGATTTGCTTCATTGTGCTTTACCCAGGCTAATTTAGCAACCGCTGTGTGAGAACCTTGCTTTTGCCTTGCAGCGCTGTTCACAGCTGTCTGCAAGGTCTCTGTATGAGTGCACATCGCTCTGTAGTCTGTGTGCAGCCACAGCCGGTTGTATTCAGCTCAGGGTGCGTCACTGCATCATACCGTTCTATCCATTGTCCTTTTTTGCTATTAGTGCAGCCTGCTGCACTTTTTTTCAAATATTTCCTATTAGTGGCTTTCCACCCTTATCCAGCTACATTGTGGAAAAACACTACATAGGATAACATAGAGGAGGTTTTTTTGGCCTTGCAGCGCCGTTTACGGCTGTCTGCATGGTCTCTGTGTGAGTGCACATCACTCTGTAGTCTGTGTGCAGCCACACCCGGTTGTATTCACCTCAGGGTGCGTCACTGCCTCATACCGTTCAATCCATTGTCCTTTTTTGCAATTAGTGCAGCCTGCTGCACATTTTTTCAAATATTTCCTATTAGTGGCTTTCCACCCGTATCCAGCTAAATTGTGGAAAAACGCTACATAGCATTACATAGAGGAGCTTTTTTTGGCCTTGCAGCGCCGTTTACTGCTGTCTGCACGGTCTCCGTGTGAGTGCACATCGCTCTGTAGTCTGTCCCCAGCCACAGCCGGTTGCAGTAAGCTCAGGGTGCGTCACTGCCTCATACCGTTAAATCCATTGTCCTTTTTTGCAATTAGTGCAGCCTGCTGCACATTTTTTCAAATATTTCCTATTAGTGGCTTTCCACCCGTATCCAGCTAAATTGTGGAAAAACACTACATAGGATTACATTGAGGAGCTTTTTTTGGCCTTGCAGCGCCGTTTACAGCTGTCTGCACGGTCTCTGTGTGAGTGCACATCGCTCTGTAGACTGTCCGCAGCCACAGCTGGTTGTAGTCAAATCAGGGTGCGTCACTGCCTCATACCGTTAAATCCATTGTCCTTTTTTGCAATTAGTGCAGCCTGCTTCACATTTTTTCAAATATTTCCTATTAGTGGCTTTCCACCCATATCCAGCTAAATTGTGGGTAAACACTACATAGGATTACATTGAGGAGCTTTTTTTGGCCTTGCAGAGCCGTTTACGGCTGTCTGCACGGTCTCTGTGTGAGTGCACATCGCTCTGTAGTCATTTCTGCAAAAAAAAAAATAATAAAGTTCACCAAACACACCACTTTACAGTTGTGTAGGCCACATTAGCACATATTAAAGTCTAGTCCACACTTTAGAAAATTAGTGTTTCTTATACCTGTTAGGAGCTGTTCAGGAATAAGCACACTAAGCCCTTAGTACTTTTCTGCTTATCTTTATCAGTCAACCAAGATGAAGAGGGCAGGGAGTAAGGCACGTGGGCGTGGGCGCGGAGCAGGGAGAGGACTTGGGGATTCTGTGCCTGCTGCGGGCACCAGTGACTCATCATCACCCAGTTTCAGCAGGGAACAGTCCTTCATGCACAGCTTTGTAGGAGATCGCCGTACACCGCTGCTGCGTGAAGAACAAATTGAAGCCATTGTCGGATGGATGGCAGCTAATGCATCGACTTCAATTAGTGCCACATCCTCTCAGGCACAGAGCACTGGAGAGCACCCATCTGTCTCTTCACCACCTGCCAAATTGCCCAGGCAGTCAGAGAGCCCAGGACAGGAGCCATCTCTACTTCTGTTCTCTGAATCTCTTGGCTTGGAAACAGGGGGCCTGTTAGCAGCGGGTTAATCAGCGTGATGTCCACAATGAGCAACAGAGAATGTTCATTTATTAAGAACTAGCTGAAGAGCCCGGCGTTGCCTGAGCATAGTAAATATCTGTGGTTAGTTATAGCACCTCACTTCTCTTATTTTCCCATCACGCCTCTCATTTTCCCCATCACATCTTTCATTTTCCCCCTCACATCTCTCATTTTCTCCCTCACACCTCTCATTTTCCCCCTCACTCCTCTTATTTTCCCCCTCACTCCTCTCATTCCCCCCTAACACTCGTCATTTCGACCTCACAACTGTCATTTTCCGATCACTCCACTATTTTCCCTCACTCCTCTCATTTTGCACTCACACCTTTTCATTTTCATCTCACACCTCTCATTTTCACCTCAGTATAAACATGTTTGTCATCTCCCTTATATATAGTATACACCTGTATGTCATCTCCTGTATATAGTATATACCTGTATGTCATCTCCCCTGTATATAGTATATACCTGCTGTGTGTCATCTCCCCTGTATATAGTATATACCTGTATGTCATCTCCTCCTATATATATTAATCAAATATTAGGCCTAAATAAAGAAGGTACTTCCTATTTACAAAATCAATCAAAAAAAGAAACCTCTGAAGCTTAAATACCATTAAAAATATCAATATTTTATTAATCACAAAACATAAAAAAGAAGTCTCATAGTAGCCAGTGGTAATAACAGAAACAGAATGCTACTGTCTGCATATAGGAATATAACTATAAATCAAGTGATATATATATACATGCCAAAAATAAGAATACAGCCACAATGCAAAAATTGCTCAAATTATCTAAGTGTAGTCCAAAAAAAAAATCTATAAGGGTTAATCCCATGCACTACACTGTATAAAAAGCATGTTTACAGTCAAAGGGTTAATCTCATAAAATGCATTGTGCAGCAATCATATTGGCAATCAAAGGTTAATCCTATAAAGTACAATATGTAGCAAATATGCTTACAATAATGGGACACCTATCTGATTGAACAAAGCCTTTGGCTTATTGCATCACTAGTGTAATGTGTAACAAAGCATGTCACTGATAAGAAATACATATAGTGCATGTATATGGCATGAAGGAAAGTGCGGACATATTACCTAAGTATGCAGCACAGTCTGAGAACCCCGACGCGCGTTTCGCGGTATGCTTCGTCCAGGGGGATAGTTGCAGCACAAAGTGGCTATTTTCAGGGTTTATATAGAAGGTGTACTCAGTGGTGGCAGCGGTTTGTAATGGCGCTTGATTCAACATACCGGCTCGGACGTCACTGCCGGTCAGCGTCACATGCAGCCTACCCAATCCCCCGTCCGACGCGTCAGAACAGGGGGCGGAGCAGGCCACACTACAGATGCGTCTCCACAGCAACCCGAAAACCGGAAGTGGAAGTATCCACAAGCGCGCACCGCAAGTAAAAAAGATATATATAATAGAACCTGGATAATAACCAAGTGGTGGATATCTGTAGAGCATATAAAAAGACAGGGGGATGTAAGAAAGTGCAACAATAGTGCCTAAGTGTATAGTACATGTGCAAATAGCAAAACTAACCACGCTGTAAACATGTCCCCATGGCAACCAGAGACCGGAAATGTGTACACAGAATAATAAATCTAGCATCTAGCAACATTATAAGTGCATATATATGGAAAAAATAAATAAAAACATCAATAAATAATGTGTACAAAAATGGCAGAATAATTTATACTACAAATATTTCAAAAAACAAGAAATAATCAGAAATACCTATCACGGGTTGGCAAATATAAATATAGCCACCAAATGTAATCTACACTGCCAGCTCATGAAACATATCGCAAAAAAAACAGTGCATGAATAGTATATATGTGTACATATTCATATATACACTCACCGGCCACTTTATTAGGTACACCATGCTAGTAACGGGTTGGACCCCCTTTTGCCTTCAGAACTGCCTCAATTCTTCGTGGCATAGATTCAACAAGGTGCTGGAAGCATTCCTCAGAGATTTTGGTCCATATTGACATGATGGCATCACACAGTTGCCGCAGATTTGTCGGCTGCACATCCCAAAGATGCTCCATACAAGGCAGGATGGATCCATGCTTTCATGTTGTTTACGCCAAATTCTGACCCTACCATCCGAATGTCGCAGCAGAAATCGAGACTCATCAGACCAAGCAACGTTTTTCCAATCTTCTACTGTCCAATTTCGATGAGCTTGTACAAATTGTAGCCTCAGTTTCCTGTTCTTAGCTGAAAGGAGTGGTACCCGGTGTGGTCTTCTGCTGCTGTAGCCCATCTGCCTCAAAGTTCGACGCACTGTGCGTTCAGAGATGCTCTTAGGCCTACCTTGGTTGTAACGGGTGGCGATTTGAGTCACTGTTGCCTTTCTATCAGCTCGAACCAGTCTGCCCATTCTCCTCTGACCTCTGGCATCAACAAGGCATTTCCGCCCACAGAACTGCCGCTCACTGGATTTTTTTTCTTTTTCGGACCATTCTCTGTAAACCCTAGAGATGGTTGTGCGTGAAAATCCCAGTAGATCAGCAGTTTCTGAAATACTCAGACCAGCCCTTCTGGCACCAACAACCATGCCACGTTCAAAGGCACTCAAATCACCTTTCTTCCCCATACTGATGCTCGGTTTGAACTGCAGGAGATTGTCTTGACCATGTCTACATGCCTAAATGCACTGAGTTGCCGCCATGTGATTGGCTGATTAGAAATTAAGTGTTAACAAGAAGTTGGACAGGTGTACCTAATAAAGTGGCCAGTGAGTGTATATGAATAAAGTAAAATATATATATATAGTAAAAGAAAATTTTTTGTATCATACGTGAAAGTGTGCTAAATATATCCATATGCACTATATAAGGCTGGTTTCACACTTGCGTTTTTGTCTGCATGCGTTTTTTTAAAAAAACGCATGTGTGAAAAACGCATGTAAACGCGGTAAAACGCATGCGTTTTTTAGACGCATGCGTTTTTATAGAAAAACACAAGAAAACACAAGAAAACACAAGAAAAAACAAGAAAACCCTAACCCTACCCCTACCCCTAACCCTAACCCTAAACGTGACTGAAATACATGGCACTGAAATACGTGCAACTGAAATACGTGGTACTTAAATACGTGGCACTCAAATACGTGGCACGTGGCACTTTAATACGTGGCACGTGGCACTTAAATACGTGGCATGTGGCACTTAAATACGTGGCACGTGGCACTTTAATACGTGGCACGTGGCACTTAAATACGTGGCACGCGGCACTTAAATACGTGGCATGTGGCACTTAAATACGTGGCACGTGGCACTTTAATACGTGGCACGTGGCACTTAAATATGTGGCACGTGGCACTTAAATACGTGGCACGTGGCATACGTGGCACTGAAATACGTGATACGTGGCACTTAAATATGTGGCACGTGGCACTTAAATACGTGGCACGTGGCATACGTGGCACTGAAATACGTGATACGTGGCACTTAAATACGTGGCAATATGACTGTCAGAAAATGTTCATTAAACGGTTAGGGGTGAGGTTAGGGGTAGAGTTAGGGTTAGGGTTTGGATCCCTTTATCACCTTGATGGTGGTGGGTGGCTTTTCAGTGTGTTTTCTGGTTTTTTTCTATAAAAACGCATGCGTTTTTAGCGCAAACAAACGCATGTGCTTAAAAACGCATGCGTTTACATAGACAGCAATGCATTTTTTTGCCGCGAAAAAACGCATGCGTTTTTTCGCGGCAAAAAAACGCGCAAGAAAATACTGCAGGTAGCATTTTTGAAAATGAACGCATGCAGACAAAAAACGCATGCGTTTGAAAACGCGACCAAACGCATGTGCAAAAAAATGCATGCGTTTTCAATGTTAAATATAGGGAAAAAATATGCATGCGTTTTTTGTGCAAAAAACGCTGCAGACAAAAACGCAAGTGTGAAAGCAGCCTAAGATAGGTATAATCATATTCATTATTATGTTTCAAGGAGCATATGGATTTCTAATTGCTAAACTATATATAAAAATACATATAAGTGACAAAAGTGTATACATATATAGTGCTAAAATACTGCTTGATAAATATTACATAAAGTGATAGTAATAAACTTAAAACAACATACAATTATCATATATAACATACACATAATACAACATATAAACATATAAAGATACAGATAAAAGCAGATCCCATTCCAAAGAGGAAATATCCAGGAATATCAAGGCCCAACGCACTGAGTAGGTCAAATCAGGATTTATAGAGACAATATCAGGAGCTAAAGGTTAAAAAGAAACAAAGTTAAAATCAGATAATAAAAACACCACTATAAAATATATACATTTAAAGAAAAGGGGCAAAGCTAAGCACCTCATTCAGACCAAACGGCTGAACAGAATTGATTTTGGAGATCCAGCGGGTTTCCATTTGTGCCAGAGTTTTTCTCCAATTGCCTCCTCTCTGATCCACATATACCTTATCGATTCCAATTACCTTGAGAAGCTTTGCATTACACCCATGTTGGGACTTAAAGTGTCTCGGTACAGGTTTGAGCATGGATACATCATCAATTTCTTCTGCATTAGTGATGTCTCTAATATGCTCCCTTACTCTAATCTTTAATGCTCTAGACGTAAGTCCCACATAAATTTTCGGGCATGGACACTGTGCATAGTAAACCACTCCCAATGTATTACAGGTGATGTGTTGGGTTATATTGAAATTCTTCTTCCCATCACTTGAGGTAAATGTTGAAGCCTGTAGAATATTCGGACATGCAAGGCAATTTTTACACGGAAAACAGCCCCATTTTTGTCCTCTAGATCCAAAGGCCCTACTGATATTAGGGCCAGCGTGATAGCTATGTACCAATAGATCTTTCAAATTATTGGATCTTCGGTATGTAATAGATGGATGCATAGGCAGATATTTAATCAAATCCCTGTCTGCTTGCAAAAGGGGCCAATACCTCTTCAATACCTCTCTCATCTGATTCCATTGCTCAGTATAGGTAGATATAAATCTCACCTTTTGTTCTGCCATTGGTTTGGCTTTAGTTTTCATTAATGCAGAACGTGTCACTTTTTTTGCCTTGTGGAGTCCTCTTTTAATACTACGTCTAGAGTAGCCTCTGTCCTCGAATCTAGATGAAAGATTGTCCGCCTGTTCAGAAAAAGATTTTTCATTAGAGCAAATTCTCTTGATTCTGATAAACTGTCCAGTTGGAATGCCTTCAATTAGGGATTTAGGATGAGAGGACGAAGCGTGCAGTAGGGAGTTAACTGCCGTGTCTTTTCTAAAAACATTGGTTTCCAGGTAACCATCTGATCCCTTTGTAATTAGAATGTCCAGAAAATCCAGAGACACCTGACTATATTTACATGTAAGTTTAATATTCACGGCATTATTGTTGAGGATATCCAAAAAGGCAAGAAGGTCCTGTTCTGAGCCCTGCCAAATCATAAGGATATCATCAATGAAACGGACCCAGAACAGGACCTTCTCAATGTATGCAATGGGGTTGGTGAAAAATATCTGTCTCTCCCAACTCCCCATAAAGAGGTTAGCATATGAGGGGGCAAATGCCGCCCCCATTGCAGTACCTCTTTGCTGTACATATATTGTTTCCTTAAAAATAAAATAATTATGCTCAAGAACAAATTTAAGCAAATCAAGAAGAAAACAAATCAGATCTCTGTCCATCTCCGTAGTTCGTAAAAAGGATTCTACTGCCAAAATACCGTGATGATGTTGTATGGCAGTGTACAAAGACTCAACGTCTAATGACACCAACCACATATCATCTTCCATGGGTATGCCATCGATTTTACCCAGGACATCTCCTGTGTCTCTTATATAGGAAGGTAAATTACATACCAGGGGTTTCAGGTGGAAATCAAGATATTTACCAATTATCTCACAAAGGCTCCCATTCCCGGATACGATTGGTCTTCCGGGGGGTGTAGTCATACTCTTGTGAATTTTCGGAGTGAAATATATACAGGCAAGTTTCGGATATCTCGGGATTAAGTTAGATCTAAGTTCCTTTGTGATTATCCCTTCCTGAAAGGCTTTTTCCAATATATCTTCTAATTCACCCTGGAATGTAAAGGTGGGATTGAAAGTGAGTCTTCGGTAACAGCTAGTGTCTCTCAGCTGTCTAAACGCCTCTTTCTCATACATTTTAATAGATTGGATAACAATATTTCCCCCTTTATCCGCGGGTTTAATTATTATATCCCTCATGCCTTTCAATTCCTTCAATGCCTTTCTTTGATCTGCAGACAAATTGTCTTTCATTACCCTACTGGGAATTTGATCAAACTCCTTAGAGACAAGTTTTACAAATAATTCTATATTAGGATATAGATTTAATGAAGGAAATTTTTTGGGTTTAGGGGGTGTAAACTTACCCATGTTTATATTCTCATCTTGATCTCCACCCAATTCCTCCAGCGTCGTAATAATCTCTAGGTCTTGTTCTGTCCATTCCATATCAGGTTCTGATTTTCCATGTAATTTTTTTAAAACCAGTTTCCGTGCGAATAGATTAAGGTCTGTTATGGCTGAGAAGGAGTTAAATGGAGAAGTTGGTGAGAACGTAAGGCCTAGGCTTAACACTTCTAATTGTGGTTGTGTTAGTTGTGTTTCAGATAAATTAATCACCTGTAGCCTTGCTTTACCAGAGTTATCTGCCCATTTTTCTCGCCTTCTGTAGTTGTCATTTCTCCTCTTGTTAGTGTGTTTCCTCAAATTATAGATACGATTGGTTGATACATTATCATTTTCCCTGGATGACATAGATGATATGGAGGATGCTCTAGAGAGGGTGTCTTCTCTGTTAGTTCGGTTACTCTGCCATCTATACACTGTGCCACTTTTAAAATCTTGAAGATCCCGCTGAAATTTTTTCATTTTGGTCTCTTTCACTTCTTTCTCCCATATGGGAAATTGACCTTCAATATCTTTATTTAATATCTCCATTTCTAATGTTGTCAAATTTTCAGATAGTTTTTTACGGGTATCATCAATATCTGAATCCAGTTTATCCAATCCTTTCTTATTGTTACCAATTAACAGCTCCATCAAAGATCTGGAGCAGATATTGCAAGCTTCTTCCCACCGTACACGAAAATTTTCCTCCTCTATGGGGAAGGATGGCATAATCCTCACCCTCAGTCCCCTAGGGATCAACCCTTTGGCTAAATATCTCTCCAATGATGCTTTATTCCACCATGTACGTGTTCTCTTTTTCAAGAGAGTTTTAATGGAATTTTTTAGATCTATATTTTGCACGCTTTCTATAGAACCATTCTGCACAGTATCACCACTGAAGACCGTATCCATACATGACAGCCAAGTCTGATCCCTGGCTCTAGTGTCCATAATGGCCACACACTGTAAACAAAGTACAGTAATCAAATCATTAATCAAATATTAGGCCTAAATAAAGAAGGTACTTCCTATTTACAAAATCAATCAAAAAAAGAAACCTCGGAAGCTTAAATACCATTAAAAATATCAATATTTTATTAATCACAAAACATAAAAAAGAAGTCTCATAGTAGCCAGTGGTAATAACAGAAACAGAATGCTACTGTCTGCATATGGGAATATGACTATAAATCAAGTGATATATATATACATGCCAAAAATAAGAATACAGCCACAATGCAAAAATTGCTCAAATTATCTAAGTGTAGTCCAAAAAAAAAATCTATAAGGGTTAATCCCATGCACTACACTGTATAAAAAGCATGTTTACAGTCAAAGGGTTAATCTCATAAAATGCATTGTGCAGCAATCATATTGGCAATCAAAGGTTAATCCTATAAAGTACAATATGTAGCAAATATGCTTACAATAATGGGACACCTATCTGATTGAACAAAGCCTTTGGCTTATTGCATCACTAGTGTAATGTGTAACAAAGCATGTCACTGATAAGAAATACATATAGTGCATGTATATGGCATGAAGGAAAGTGCGGACATATTACCTAAGTATGCAGCACAGTCTGAGAACCCCGATGCGCGTTTCGCGGTATGCTTCGTCCAGGGGGATAGTTGCAGCACAAAGTGGCTATTTTCAGGGTTTATATAGAAGGTGTACTCAGTGGTGGCAGCGGTTTGTAATGGCGCTTGATTCAACATACCGGCTCGGACGTCACTGCCGGTCAGCGTCACATGCAGCCTACCCAATCCCCCGTCCGACGTGTCAGAACAGGGGGCGGAGCAGGCCACACTACAGATGCGTCTCCACAGCAACCCGAAAACCGGAAGTGGAAGTATCCACAAGCGCGCACCGCAAGTAAAAAAGATATATATAATAGAACCTGGATAATAACCAAGTGGTGGATATCTGTAGAGCATATAAAAAGACAGGGGGATGTAAGAAAGTGCAACAATAGTGCCTAAGTGTACATTTTCTTTAAATGTATATATTTTATAGTGGTGTTTTTATTATCTGATTTTAACTTTGTTTCTTTTTAACCTTTAGCTCCTGATATTGTCTCTATAAATCCTGATTTGACCTACTCAGTGCGTTGGGCCTTGATATTCCTGGATATTTCCTCTTTGGAATGGGATCTGCTTTTATCTGTATCTTTATATGTTTATATGTTGTATTATGTGTATGTTATATATGATAATTGTATGTTGTTTTAAGTTTATTACTATCACTTTATGTAATATTTATCAAGCAGTATTTTAGCACTATATATGTATACACTTTTGTCACTTATATGTATTTTTATATATAGTTTAGCAATTAGAAATCCATATGCTCCTTGAAACATAATAATGAATATGATTATACCTATCTTATATAGTGCATATGGATATATTTAGCACACTTTCACGTATGATACAAAATTTTTCTTTTACTATATATATATATTTTACTTTATTCATATATATATGAATATGTACACATATATACTATTCATGCACTGTTTTTTTGCGATATGTTTCATGAGCTGGCAGTGTAGATTACATTTGGTGGCTATATTTATATTTGCCAACCCGTGATAGGTATTTCTGATTATTTCTTGTTTTTTGAAATATTTGTAGTATAAATTATTCTGCCATTTTTGTACACATTATTTATTGATGTTTTTATTTATTTTTTCCATATATATGCACTTATAATGTTGCTAGATGCTAGATTTATTATTCTGTGTACACATTTCCGGTCTCTGGTTGCCATGGGGACATGTTTACAGCGTGGTTAGTTTTGCTATTTGCACATGTACTATACACTTAGGCACTATTGTTGCACTTTCTTACATCCCCCTGTCTTTTTATATGCTCTACAGATATCCACCACTTGGTTATTATCCAGGTTCTATTATATATATCTTTTTTACTTGCGGTGCGCGCTTGTGGATACTTCCGGTTTTCGGGTCGCTGTGGAGACGCATCTGTAGTGTGGCCTGCTCCGCCCCCTGTTCTGACGCGTCGGACGGGGGATTGGGTAGGCTGCATGTGACGCTGACCGGCAGTGACGTCCGAGCCGGTATGTTGAATCAAGCGCCATTACAAACCGCTGCCACCACTGAGTACACCTTCTATATAAACCCTGAAAATAGCCACTTTGTGCTGCAACTATCCCCCTGGACGAAGCATACCGCGAAACGCGCGTCGGGGTTCTCAGACTGTGCTGCATACTTAGGTAATATGTCCGCACTTTCCTTCATGCCATATACATGCACTATATGTATTTCTTATCAGTGACATGCTTTGTTACACATTACACTAGTGATGCAATAAGCCAAAGGCTTTGTTCAATCAGATAGGTGTCCCATTATTGTAAGCATATTTGCTACATATTGTACTTTATAGGATTAACCTTTGATTGCCAATATGATTGCTGCACAATGCATTTTATGAGATTAACCCTTTGACTGTAAACATGCTTTTTATACAGTGTAGTGCATGGGATTAACCCTTATAGATTTTTTTTTTGGACTACACTTAGATAATTTGAGCAATTTTTGCATTGTGGCTGTATTCTTATTTTTGGCATGTATATATATATCACTTGATTTATAGTCATATTCCTATATGCAGACAGTAGCATTCTGTTTCTGTTATTACCACTGGCTACTATGAGACTTCTTTTTTATGTTTTGTGATTAATAAAATATTGATATTTTTAATGGTATTTAAGCTTCCGAGGTTTCTTTTTTTGATTGATCCTCCTATATATAGTATATACCTGTATGTAATCTCCTCCTGTATATAGTATATACCTGTGTGTCATCTCCTCCTGTATATAGTATATACCTGTATGTCATCTCCTGCTATACATAGCATATACCTGTATGTCATCTCCTCCTGTATATACTATATACCTGTAGGTAATCTGCTCCTGTATATAGTATATACCTGTGTGTCATCTCCTCCTGTATATAGTATATACCTGTATGTCATCTCCTCCTGTATGTAGTATGTACCTGTATGTCATCTCCTCCTCTATATAGTATATACCTGTGTGTTGTGTCATCTCTGCTGTATATAGTATATATCTGTGTGTCATCTCCTCCTGTATGTAGTATGTACCTGTATGTCATCTCCTCCTGTATGTAGTATGTACCTGTATGTCATCTCCTCCTGTATGTAGTATATATCTGTGTGTCATCTCCTCCTGTATATAGTATATACCTGTATGTCATCTCCTCCTGTATGTAGTATGTACCTGTATGTCATTCCTCCTCTATATAGTATATACCTGTGTGTCATCTCTCCTGTATATAGTATATATCTGTGTGTCATCTCCTCCTGTATGTAGTATGTACCTGTATGTCATCTCCTCCTGTATGTAGTATGTACCTGTATGTCATCTCCTCCTGTATGTAGTATATATCTGTGTGTCATCTCCTCCTGTATATAGTATATACCTGTATGTCATCTCCTCCTGTATGTAGTATGTACCTGTATGTAGTATGTACCTGTATGTCATCTCCTCCTCTATATAGTATATACCTGTGTGTCATCTCTCCTGTATATAGTATATATCTGTGTGTCATCTCCTCCTGTATATAGTATATACCTGTGTGTCATCTCCCCTGTAAATAGTATATACCTGTGTGTCATCTCCTCCTGTATATAGTATATATCTGTATGTCATCTCCTCCTGTATTAGACCTCGTTCACACGTTATTTGGTCAGTATTTTTACCTCAGTATTTGTAAGCTAAATTGGCAGCCTGATAATTCAGCAGTATATATTAGCTCACACATACACATAATAGACTGGTCATGTGACTGAGAGCTGCCGGATTCCTATATGGTACATTTGTTGCTCTTGTAGTTTGTCTGCTTATTAATCAGATTTTTATTTTTGAAGGATAATACCAGACTTGTGTGTGTATTAGGGCGAGTTTCGTGTGTCAAGTTGTGTGTGTTGAGTTGCATGTGGCGACATGCATGTAGCGACTTTTGTGAGATGAGTTTTGTGTGGCGACATGCGTGTAGCAACTTTTTGTGTGTCGAGTTGCATGTGACAGGTTAGTGTAGCAAGTTGTGTGCAGCAAGTTGTGTGCAGCAAGTTTTGCGCATGGCGAGTTTTGCGCGTGGCGAGTTTTATGTGTGGTGCCTTTTGAGTATGTGCAAGTTTTGTGTGAGGCAACTTTTGCATGTGTTGCAACTTTTGTGCATGTGGCAATTTTTCCGCGTGTGCAAGTTTTGCGTGTGGCGAGTTTTCCATGAGGTGAGTTTTGCACGTGTGGCGAGTTTTGCATGTGGAGAGTTTTGCGCGTGGCGAGTTTTGAGCGGCGACTTTTGTGTTTCGACTTTTATGTGGCGAGGTTGGTGTATGTGTGGTGAAATGTGCGCTGAGGGTGGTATATGTGTTTGAGCACGTGGTAGTGTGTGGCGCATTTTGTGTGTGTGTTTATATCCCCGTGGTGGTGTGGTGATTATCCCATGTCGGGGCCCCACCTTAGCAACTGTACAGTATATACTCTTTGGCGCCATCGCTCTCATTCTTTAAGTCCCCCTTGTTCACATCTGGCAGCTGTTAATTTGCCTCCAACACTTTTCCTTTCATTTTTTCCCCATTATGTAGATAGGGGCAAAATTGTTTGGTGAATTGGAAAGTGCGGGGTTAAAATTTCACCTCACAACATAGCCTATGACGCTCTCGGGGTCCAGACGTGTGACTGTGCAAAATTTTGTGGCTGTAGCTGCGACGGTTCAGATGCCAATCCCGGACATACACACACACATACATACATACACACATACACACATTCAGCTTTATATATTAGATTAAGAACATCCAGCTTACTACATGAGAACAGGATCAATCTGGTTTCTGTGAGAGAGAGAGATCTGCTGTGACCTTCAGCTTCAGCTGCACACACTAGAATGTGCTCACAGGGAAGGGGAGGAGGAACATCCTGTGTGTAAATGAGGACTTCCTTTTTTTTTTTTTAACTTTGTTGACATGTGAACAATATGCATGCAGATATATAAATCACATCATATTAAACAAACAATAGTTGTTGCAATACATACAGATCAATATGCATTAGGCCAACACCCCCACTCAACAAAGACTTATTCTGTCAGTCCCATAGTGGTTCTCAATTCTTGGAACCTAGGTCGTGGAAATGGCTTGGTCAAAATATCAGCTAACATTTTATCAGTTTCACAATAAACAAACTGAATTACGCCACGATCTATTAAATCACGTAGATGATGACATCTGACGTCGATGTATTTAGTTCTAGCACTGATCTTTTCACTGCATGCAAGTTTAATGCATCCTTGGTTGTCCTCATATATCACCATTGGCTGAGTTAACGGTTTACCAAGATCATCCATCAGTTGTCTTAGCCAAATGATCTCCTGACTTGCATAGGCTGCGGACACATACTCAGCTTCTGTAGATGACAAAGCAACAGATACTTGTTTTCTACTAGACCAGGAGATTGAACTTTCTCCAAGTTTAAATACGTATCCGCTTGTGGATTTACAATCTTGCGAATCACCAGCCCAATCTGAGTCAACATAGCCGGTGAGTTTTAGATTTCCTGCTGCAGATATTTTTAAATTTACACCTTGTGTCCCTTTTAAATATTGGAGAACTCTTTTAACGGCATTCCAGTCCTTTTGGCGCGGTTTCTCCACATATCTGCACAATATTCCAACTGCTGTTGTAATATCCGGTCGAGTCATAGTTGATATATATAGAAGTGCCCCCACTGCCCGTCGATATTTCTCATTGTTAGGCAACAGGTCATCTTCTTCCAGTTTCAGGTAGGATGATTCCATTGGCGTTGATACACCTTTGGCCTCCGTCATTCCGAACTGATCCAAAATTGAATTAATCTTTCCACTTTGATTTAAAAGAAAACTTCCATCTTCCTCTCTCTGGATGTGGATTCCTAGATAATATGTCACATTTCCTAGGTCTTTCGTTTCAAAATGCTGGTTCAAAATTTTAGTAATTTTCCCAATTTCAGCTTCTTCTTGATGAACTACAATTACATCATCCACATATAAGAGAATATACATCCATTTTCCATCTGTATATCTCGTGTACAGGCATGGATCCGCTTGACCTCTTTTAAATCCTTCCTCCAACAAGACTCTGTTCATTTTAGTGTTCCATGCTCTCGCCAATTGCTTAAGACCATAAAGAGATTTTTGTAGTTTGCAAACAAGATTCTGTTCACCTTTCTTTACATTACCTTCAGGTTGAGTCATGTATAAGTCCTCCTCAATGTCACCATTTAAAAATGCAGTTTTGATATCCAAATGTCTGACAAACATCCTTTGTACTGCAGCTACCGTCAACAATGCTCTACATGTTGTCTGCTTAGCGACCGGGGAAAAAGTAGCATCATAGTCTTCGCCATATTTTTGAGAATATCCTTTTGCGTCCAACCTCGCTTTAAATCTGTGGACTTTACCTTCAGAATCATATTTGGTTTTAAATACCCATTTGCACTTAATTGCCTTTTTATCCTGTGGTAACTCAGTGAGTTTCCAAGTTTGAAGTTGATGAAGCGAGTTCATTTCTTCATTCGCGGCATTGATCCACTTTGTTCTTTCATGGGCGGGTAGTTTCTGCATTTCATCCCATGACTGTGGTTCTGACTCAGGCAGTGCCTTCACAACGTGGGATAAACGTTTAGCTGGTATTCCTTTGTTTGATCTTGACGACCGTCTAATTTCAGGTTCACTTAGGCCTTTTGTTGTTCCTTCAGTGGTTGAAGAGTCCAGCCAGACTTCTACATTCTTTTCTTCATTGTCTTGTAGTTGTGATTGAGATTGTTGTTGTTGCTTCATCTGGACTACTGGCATAATGTCATAAAACTTGGGTGACACAAAGTTTTCATCAAACACTACATCTTTACTTATTGTGACCTTGTTTGTCTCTGGGTGTAAAATTCTATAACCTTTCTGGGTTTCACTGTAGCCTACCAGGATGCCTTCCTTGGCATGAGATTCCCACTTAGTTCGTTTTTCTTTGGGAACATGTGCAAATGCTTTACTTCCAAAAATCCTTATGTATTGTAGTTTTGGTTTTGTACCATTCCATTGCTCAAATGGAGTTTTCTCTGTCGCTTTACTTGGTAGTCTGTTCTGAAGATAACAAGCCGTCATAATAGCTTCGCCCCAATATACTGTAGGCAAATTTACATCAAATAACATACTCCTTGCGCTTTCACAGAGTGTCCGGTTCCTTCTTTCTGCAACACCATTTTGCTCAGGGTTGTATGGTACAGTAGTTTGAAATATGATTCCATTTTTCTTTAAAATGCTCTGTGTTTCATTACTTGTATACTCAGTTCCATTATCTGCACGTAAAGTTTTTGGCATTCTTCCAAACTTGTTATGTACTTCAGCTAGATATATTCCAAGTTTCTCTGGAACTTCATTTTTGCTGTGAAGTAAATAGACAACTGTATATCTTGAATTGTCATCAATAAATGTAAGAAAATATCTCTTCTTTCCAGGGGTCTGAGTACGCATTGGACCACAGATATCCGTGTGTACTAAATCTAGTGGTTGTTCTGTTCTTGTAGTACTTTTCTTAGGAAAGGCCTTTCTGGACATTTTCCCTTTGATACAGCTGGAACACCTCATTGTCTGATTACATGAATCAATTGTAATATTGTCAGCTAATTGTTCTTGAAATAACTTTCTTATTGCTTCTGGATCTCTATGCGCAAGCCGCCTGTGCCATACATGAATACAGTTCTTGTGCAGTTCTTGCTTAGCTGTGCATGCACACTCTTTACATTTCAACTGATACAGTTCATCTCTGATTTTTCCTTTTGCTAATGTGTGACCCTCTTTTGAGATGATGCAGCTATCTTCCTTAAATGTAACTTCATTACCTTGTTTTGTGAGCTTTTTCATTAGATAGAGTTTATTACTTAAATTTATTCTCTCATGTACTTTCTGCAACTGCTCCCACATTTCCTTTGCAGATTCACACTTACACACATGCACAATCTGATCATCCTCTATACTGAGTGATATGGTGCTCTGTGCTTTCTGATCCATTTCTAGCCATTCCTGTGGTACTGGGTCAGGCTTAGGGTCCTGAGTGTATTTCCACGTACCTTCTCTTATCAGCAGCATCTTCACCTTGAATTTCCAGGATTGGTAGTTCTGGTTATTCAGGCTTGGCACTGTAAACTTTGTTGAGTTGCTGCTGGTGGCCATTTTACTTCTTCTCAGTTTGCTCTTGTCTTTCTATCTCTGTGCTCTGGAGGTTTGGGATTGCTTTGACTCCTGGGCCCATAACCTGTTAGCAGCGGGTTAATCAGCGTGATGTCCACAACGAGCAACAGAGAATGTTCATTTATTAAGAATTAAGAACATCCAGCTTACAACATGAGAACAGGATCAATCTGGTTTCTGTGAGAGAGAGATCTGCTGTGACCTTCAGCTTCAGCTGCACACACTAGAATGTGCTCACAGGGAAGGGGAGGAGGAACATCCTGTCTGTAAATGAGGACTTCCCTTTTCTTTTTTTTTTTTACTTTGTTGACATGTGAACAATATGCATGCAGATATATAAATCACATCATATTAAACAAACAATAGTTGTTGCAATACATACAGATCAATATGCATTAGGCCAACAGGGCCAGCCAAGCAGCATTGGAAAAATGGAAGAAGAGGCAGTGAGCAGT
Organism: Ranitomeya variabilis; assembly: GCF_051348905.1. NCBI lineage: Eukaryota > Metazoa > Chordata > Amphibia > Anura > Dendrobatidae > Ranitomeya > Ranitomeya variabilis. The sequence goes on along the minus strand of NC_135233.1, from coordinate 486,414,991 downwards.
GATGCCCAACAGCTTTGTCTCTCTGACTCTGAAGAAGCGGGTGGGCCAGTGCCTCCAGTCACACCACAGTACGCATCTGATGATGAGACTCAGGTGCCACTTTCTGGTGCGTACTGTGCTGCCGAGACTACCCAGGAGGAGCAGTTGGTGGCAGAGGGTAGTGTAGATGATGAGGTCCTTGACCCATCATGGCGTGAGGTACAGGAAGGTGGTGGGAGCAGCCCTGAGGAAGAGATTCCCCGAACGGGCCAAAGAGGAAGACTGCGGTTCCTGTAGCCTCCACTTCGGCACCCGTTAGGAGCATGCCTCTTCCAAAAGCCAAAATGGGCGCTCCCAAGACTTGCAGTGCCTGGTCCTTTTTTGACACAGTTGCAGATGACATTTGCTTTGTCAAATGCAAGGTGTGTCAGCAGAAAGTCAAAAGAGGGAAAAATGTCAGCAACCTCAATACCACAAATATGTGGAAACATTTGCGGACCAAGCACGCGGTGGAGTTACAAAAACACACTGAAGACCTAGGCCAACCTACAGCGGCACCTACCACCTCTTCAGCTCGTGTTGTTGCCTCTTCCTCCAGCTCACACACAGCTGGTTCGGCTTCCTCACAGGATCGCCATGGAAGAACCTCTGGCACTGTTGTCCAGAGACCCACAGTAATTTCACCCGCAGCACCACGTTCCCAGTCATCCTCACACTCCCAACCCAGTCTACAGCCATCGATAGCACAGGCATGGGAGAAAAGGCGGCCATTCTCGGCAAACCACCCCCGAGCACAGGCTCTGAATGCTGGCATTGCAAAACTACTGTCCCTTGAAATGCTGTCATGCAGGCTGGTGGAGACTGACAGCTTCCGTAACTTGATGGCATTGGCAGTCCCACAATACAATGTGCCCAGCTGCTTTTATTTCAGCAGGCAAGCCGTCCCTGCCCTGCAGAAGCATGTGGAGGGACACATAAAACACGCACTACTGAATGCCATCAGTAGCAAGGTCCACCTCACCACCGATGCGTGGACCAGTCACCATGGACAGGAGCGATACCTTTCCCTCACTGCCCATTGGGTTAATGTTGTTGAGCCGGGTACAGATCGTGCGAATGGCACAGGACGTGTTCTGCCAACTCCAAGGATTGCAGGAATCCAGTCTGTCCGCATTGACTCCTCCTCATACACAAGTTCCTCAGAATCATCGCTGCAGGAGCCGTCACAGTCCACCTCCACATGGACCCGTGAAAGTTTACCTGTTACGACCGACATGAGCACAGCTGTGGCCAAACGTCAACAGGCCATCTTGAAATTAATTTCTTTGGGGAATCGAAGCCACACAGCGCAGGAGCTCTAGAATGCCATCAAGCAGGAGAGCAACGTGTGGTTTGTGCCAGCAAATCTCCAGCCAGGCATGGTAGTGTGTGACAATGGCCGAAATCTGGTGGCAGCTCTGGCCCTAGGCAACCTCACTCACATCCCATGTCTGGCACATGTGCTCAACTTGGTCGTGCAGAGTTTTTTGAGGGACTATCCGAATCTTGATGCACTGCTGCACAAGGTCTGCCTAGAGTGTGCTCACTTGCGGCGTTCCAGCATGGCAAGATCGCACATTGCAGCTCTGCAGCGCCGATTCCGCCTTCCGGAACATCGCATCATATGTGACCTACCCACCAGGTGGAATTCCACGATACATATGTTGGAGGGGTTGTGTGAGCAGCAGCCAGCAGTAATGGAGTACCAGCTGCATCAGGCGCAAAGAAGTCGCAATCCGCGCCGTTCAGACTTCACAACCACTGAGTGGGCCACTATGAAGGACGTCTGCCAGGTTTTGCGTTCCTTCGATGATTCCACGCGGATGGTGAGTGCAGATGATGCACTAGTCAGCATGACTGTCCCCCTTATTTGCCTGCTTCAACAAACACTGCAAGCGCTAAGGGATGATGTTGTGGAAGAGGTGGATGAGGAGTCACCAATTCCATTAGCTTCTGGACAGTCAGCGCTACGTGGTTCCACACAAATGCCTAGGCAGGGGACACTTTGTGAGGAGGATGAGGAGGAGTCAATGGAGGAGGAAGACATCGGTCCAGAGGAGGGAGTTACACAATTCTCCAGTAATCAGTGTGTAGAGCGAGGTTGGGGTGATGCAGAGCAGGCAGAGATCACGCCTCAAGCAGGGGACAGCGTTTCTTGGCCAGTTGGCAGTCTGCAGCACATGGCTGATTACATGCTGCAGTGCCTGAGAAAGACCGCCGCATCGCCCACATTCTCAACATGGCTGATTATTGGGTGTACACCCTCCTAGATCCTCGCTACCGGGACAACTTACAAAGCCTCATAACACCGTTGAATCGGGAGCGTAAAATGCAGGAGTACCAAGACACACTGGTGAATTCCATCATCTTCTCCAGTCTAAGTGAGAGTAGTGCTGCTAGTGCTTTACAAAGCAGCTCAGTGCGTCGAGGCAGTGGAGGAAGCTCTGCACAAAGAGAGAGCAGAATCAGTGCCTCAGCACAAGACAAGACCAGTGTGGCCCAACTGTGGCACAGTTTTGTGCGCCCGCCACACATGTCTACACCATCACAGACGGCTCCAGTCAGCAGGAGGCAACGTTTCCGTCAGATGGTGACAGACTACATGTCTTGCCCTCTTACTGTACTCCCAGACGGCTCTTCCCCCTTCAAATATTGGATCTCTAAGCTGGATACATGGCCAGAGCTAAGCCAGTATGCATTGGAGGTGCTGGCTTGCCCTGCTGCTAGTGTATTATCGGAACGCGTCTTTAGTGCCGCAGGTGGTGTACTGTACAGACCGTCGCATGCGACTATCCTCCAATAACGTTGACCGGCTTACTATTCTGAAAATGAACAAGGCCTGGATCTCGCAGAAATTTGCCACTCCTCTTCCAGATTAAATAATGGGTTGGCTACAGTATCCAGGTCTCCTGTTGCGTTCATGTTTCTACCACCTGAACTGTAATCCCTGGGCTCCAACACCGCCAGTTGATGCTCAGAAGTGCAGGCTGCACAGTCAAAACACATGACCCAGTGTTATTGGATTTCAGTAACGTCAGCTGATCCCCAGCTGTGTAGCCAGCAATGTGTCCTGCGACCGCCAAGCTGAAAAAACTACTGAAATTTAAGGGAACCTGTCCCCCCCCCAGGCATTTGTTACTGAAAGAGCCACCTTTTGCAGCAGTAACGCTGCACAAGGAAACGGTAGCTCTTTTAGTTTAGCTCCTTGCACACACAGAACTTAACACTTATAAAATGTGTCCCCTCATACCGTGAGACCGTCCTGGAGGTGGGACTTTCCTTCGTAATGGGACGCAGCACAGCCGTCATTCCTACCCCCTTGGTGCCGTGCACCGCCTCCTCAGCATTGTTTGAATCTGTCCCGTAGCCAGCGCTGTTATGTTATCCCTTGGCCATGCGCACTTACCGCTGCCCGTCTTCTGATATCATTTGTTGTCAGGCTGCCTGCGCCTGTGCGGACGCGCTGTCTGAGATTCCGCCTCGCAGTCTCTTCTGATTTAATCACACTGCGGGCCTGGGATTCATGGGCATGCGCAGTGCATATCTTCACCTCAGGCTCTCACTCATCTCCCTCCGCCTTCTTCAGACTGTGCGCCGTCAGCTAATCCCTAGTAGCATCCCTAATAGCATGCCACGGCCGTGACGCCGCACAGTCTGAAGAAGCCGGAAGGAGGGGAGTGAGAGGCGAAGATATGCACTGCGCATGCCCATGGATCCCAGGCCCGCAGTGTGATTACATTAGATGACACTGCGAGGTGGGATCTCTTGCAGCGCGGACGCACAGGCGCAGCCAGCCTGACACCAAATGATGTCAGAAGACGGGCAGCGCTAACTGCGCATGGCCAAGGTTGAACATAACAGCGCAGGCTCCAGGACAGATTCAAACAACGCTGAGGAGGTGGCGCATGGCGCCAAGGGGGTAGGAATAACGGCTGTGCTGCGTCCCATTATGAAGGAAAGTCCCACCTCCGGGACAGTTTCACTGGATCAAGGGACACATTTTATAAGTGTTTAGTTCTGCGTTTGCAAGGAGCATAATTAAAAGGGACAACTTTTCCTTTTGCAGCATTAGTGCTGCACATGTTGGCTCTTTCAGCTACAAACGCCTGTGGGGGGATTAAAGGTTACCTTTCAGCTTCCTCCAATCAGGCTTCGGCGTACACTCTGTTCCTCTGCTCCTCCTTGATTCCCTGGGCTCCAACACCGCCAGTTGCTGTCCGGAAGTGCTGTCTGCACAGTCAACAGTTGCTCTTCTGTTATTGGGGTTCAGTAACGCCAGCTGTTCCCCTGCTGTGTTGCGGCAATACCTCCAGCCTGCTCCTCCTGCTGTCCCTGGGCTTCAACACCGCCAGTTGCTGCCCGGAAGTGTTGTCTGCACACTCAACAGTTGCTCCTCTGTTATTGGGGTTCAGTAACGCCAGCTGTTCCCCTGATGTGTTATGGCAATACCTCCAGCCTGCTCCCCCTGCTGTCCCTGGGCTTCAACACCGCCAGTTGCTGCCCGGAAGTGCTGTCTGCACACTCAACAGTTGCTCCTCTGTTATTGGGGTTCAGTAACGCCAGCTGTTCCCCTGATGTGTTATGGCAATACCTCCAGCCTGCTCCTCCTGCTGTCCCTGGGCTTCAACACCGCCAGTTGCTGCCCAGAAGTGCTGTCTGCACAGTCAACAGTTGCTCCTCTGTTATTGGGGTTCAGTAACGCCAGCTGCTCCCCTGCTGTGTTGCGGCAATACCTCCAGCCTGCTCCTCCTGCTGTCCCTGGGCTTCAACAGCGCCAATTGCTGCCCAGAAGTGCTGTCTGCACAGTCAACAGTTGCTCCTCTGTTATTGGGGTTCAGTAACGCCAGCTGCTCTCGTGCTGTGTTACGGCAATACCTCCAGCCTACTCCTCCTGTTGTCCCTGGGCTTCAACACCGCCAGTTGCTGCCCGGAAGTGCTGTCTGCACAGTCAACAGTTGCTCCTCTGTTATTGGGGTTCAGTAACGCCAGCTGTTCCCCTGCTGTGTTGCGGCAATACCTCCAGCCTGCTCCTCCTGCTGTCCCTGGGCTTCAACACCGCCAGTTGCTGCCTGGAAGTGCTGTCTGCACAGTCAACAGTTGCTCCTCTGTTATTGGGGTTCAGTAACGCCAGCTGTTCCCCTGCTGTGTTGTGGCAATACCTCCAGCCTGCTCCTCCTGCTGTCCCTGGGCTTCAACATCGCCAGTTGCTGCCCGGAAGTGCTGTCTGCACAGTCAACAGTTGCTCCTCTGTTATTGGTGTTCAGTAACGCCAGCTGTTCCCCTGCTGTGTTGTGGCAATACCTCCAGCCTGCTCCTCCTGCTGTCCCTGGTCTTCAACACTGCCAGTTGCTGCCTGGAAGTGTTGTCTGCACAGTCAACAGTTGCTCCTCTGTTATTGGGGTTCAGTAACGCCAGCTGCTCCCCTGCTGTGTTGCGGCAATGTGTCCTGCGACCGCCACGCTGACACAACTACTGAAATTTAAGGGAACCTGTCCCCCCCAGGCGTTTGTTACTGAAAGAGCCACCTTGTGCAGCAGTAATGCTGCACAAGGAAAAGGTGCCTCTTTTCTTTGTGCTCCTTGCACATGCTGAACCTAACACTTGTGAAATGTGTCCCCTCACACCGTGAAACCATCCTGTGGGTGGGACTTTCCTTTGTAATAGGACGCAGCACAGCCGTCATTCCTACACCCTTGGCGCTGTGCACCGCCTCCTCAGCGTTGTTTGAATCTGTCCCGTAGCCTGCGCTGTTATGTTATCCCTTGGCCATGCGCATTTAGCGCCGCCGTCTTCTGACATCATTTGTTGTCAGGCTGCCTGCGCCTGTGCGGACGCGCTGCCCGAGATTCCGCCTCGCAGTCTCTTCTGATTTAATCACACTGCGGGCCTGGGATCCATGGGCATGTGTGGTGCATATCTTCACCTCAGGCTCTCACTCATCTCCCTCCGCCTTCTTCAGACTGTGTGCCGTCAGCTGATCCCTAATAGCATGCCACGGCCGTGACGCCGCACAGTCTGAAGAAGCCGGAAGGAGGGGAGTGAGAGGCGAAGATATGCACTGTGCATGCCCATGGATCCCAGGCCCACAGTGTGATTACATTAGACGACACTGCGAGGTGGGATCTTGGGCAGCGCGGCCACACAGGCTCAGCCAGCCTGACTCCAAATGATGACAGAAGACGGGCAGCGCTAACTGCGCATGGCCAAGGGATAACATAACAGCGCAGGCTCCGGGACAGAATCAAACAACGCTGAGGAGGCAGCGCACATCGCCAAGGGGGTAGGAATGACGGCTGTGCTGCATCCCATTACGAAGGAAAGTCCCATCTCCGGGACGGTCTCACGGTGTGAGGGGACACATTTCATAAGTGTCTAGTTCTGCGTTTGCAAGGAACATAATTAAAAGAGCCACCTTTTCCTTTTGCAGCATTAGTGCTGTACAAGATGGCTCTTTCAGCTACAAACGCCTGAGGGGGGGTTAAAGGTTCCCTTTCAACTTGCTCCAATTAGGCCTTGGCCCTCACTCCGCTCCTCCTTGATTCCCTGGGCTCTAGCATCGCCAGTTGGTGCTCGGAAGTGCTGGCTGCACAGAGAAAAACACTCGCCACTGTGTCAGTGGGGTTCAGTAATGCCTGCTGTTCCCCTGCTGTTTAGCCGGCAACGTGTCATGCAAACGCCATGCAGACACAACAGACAATAAGCTGCCTCCAGTGCAGCCTTCGGCCTACACTCTGCTCCCCCTGCTGACCCTGGGCTCTAACACCGCCAGTTGGTGCCCGGAAGTGCTGGCTGCACAGAGAAAAACACTCGCCACTGTGTCAGTGGGGTTCAGTAACGCCTGCTGTTCCCCTGCTGTGTAGCCGGCAACGTGTCCTGCAAACGCCACGCAGACACAACAGACAATAAGCTGCCTCCAGTGCAGGCTTCGGCCTACACTCTGCTCCTCCTGCTGACCCTGGGCTCTAACACTGCCAGTTGGTGCCCAGAAGTGCTGGCTGCACAGAGAAAAACACTCGCCACTGTGTCAGTGGGGTTCAGTAACGCCAGCTGTTCCCCTGCTGTGTAGCCGGCAACGTGTCCTGCAAATGCCACGCAGACACAACAGACAATATGCTGCCTCCAGTGCATGCTTCGGCCTACACTCTGCTCCTCCTGCTGACCCTGGGCTCTAACACCGCCAGTGGGTGCCCGGAAGTGCTGGCTGCACAGAGAAAAACACTCGCCACTGTGTCAGTGGGGTTCAGTAACGCCAGCTGTTCCCCTGCTGTGTAGCCGGCAACATGTCCTGCAAATGCCACGCAGACACAACAGACAATATGCTGCCTCCAGTGCAGGCTTCGTGCTACACTCTGCTCCTCTGCTCCTCCTGCTGACCCTGGGCTCTAACACCACCAGTTGGTGCTCGGAAGTGCTGGCTGCATAGAGAAAAACACTCGCCACTGTGTCAGTGGGGTTCAGTAACACCTGCTGTTCCCCTGCTGTGTAGCCGGCAACGTGTCCTGCAAACGCCACGCAGACACAACAGACAATAAGCTGCCTCCAGTGCAGGCTTCGGCCTACACTCTGCTCCTCCTGCTGACCCTGGGCTCTAACACTGCCAGTTGGTGCCCAGAAGTGCTGGCTGCACAGAGAAAAACACTTGCCACTGTGTCAGTGGGGTTCAGTAACGCCAGCTGTTCCCCTGCTGTGTAGCCGGCAACGTGTCCTGCAAATGCCACGCAGACACAACAGACAATATGCTGCCTCCAGTGCATGCTTCGGCCTACACTCTGCTCCTCCTGCTGACCCTGGGCTCTAACACCGCCAGTGGGTGCCCGGAAGTGCTGGCTGCACAGAGAAAAACACTCGCCACTGTGTCAGTGGGGTTCAGTAACGCCAGCTGTTCCCCTGCTGTGTAGCCGGCAACATGTCCTGCAAACGCCACGCAGACACAACAGACAATATGCTGCCTTTAGTGCAGGCTTCGGGCTACACTCTGCTCCTCTGCTCCTCCTGCTGACCCTGGGCTCTAACACCACCAGTTGGTGCTCGGAAGTGCTGGCTGCACAGAGAAAAACACCCGCCACTGTGTCAGTGGGGTTCAGTAACGCCAGCTGTTCCCCTGCTGTGTAGCCGGCAATGTGTCCAGCAGACGCCACACAGGCACAACAGACACTAAGCTGCCTCCAGTGCAGGCTTCGGCCTACACTCTGCTCCTCTGCTCCTCCTGCTGACCCTTGGCTCTAACACCGCCAGTTGGTGCTCGGAAGTGCTGGCTGCACAGAGAAAAACACCCGCCACTGTGTCAGTGGGGTTCAGTAACGCCAGCTGTTCCCCTGCTGTGCAGCCGGCAACGTGTCCTGCAAACGCTACGCAGACACAACAGATATTGAACTGCCTCCAGTGCAGGCTTCGGCCTACACTCTGCTCCTCCTGCTGTCCCTGGGCTCTAACACAGCCAGATGGTGCTCGGAAGTGCTGGCTGCACAGAGAAAAACACCCGCCACTGTGTCAGTGGGGTTCAGTAACGCAAGCTGTTCCCCTGCTGTGTAGCCGGCAACGTGTCCTGCAAACGCCACGCAGACACAACAGATATTAAACTGCCTCCAGTGTAGGATTCGGCCTACACTCTGCTCCTCCTTGATTCCCTGGGTTCTAACACCGCCAGTTGGTGCTCGGAAGTGCTGGCTGCACGGAGAACAACACCCGCCACTGTGTCAGTGGGGATCAGTAATGGCAGCTGTTCCCCTGCTGTGTAGCCGGCAACGTGTCCAGCAGACGCCACACAGACACAACAGACACTAAGCTGCCTCCAGTGCAGGCTTCGGCCTACACTCTGCTCCTCTGCTAATCCTGCTGACCCTGGGCTCTAACACCGCCAGTTGGTGCTCGGAAGTGCTGGCTGCACAGAGAAAAACACCCGCCACTGTGTCAGTGGGGTTCAGTAACGCCAGCTGTTCCCCTGCTGTGCAGCCGGCAACGTGTCCTGCAAACGCTACGCAGACACAACAGATATTGAACTGCCTCCAGTGCAGGCTTCGGCCTACACTCTGCTCCTCCTGCTGTCCCTGGGCTCTAACACGGCCAGATGGTGCTCGGAAGTGCTAGCTGCACAGAGAAAAACACCCGCCACTGTGTCAGTGGAGTTCAGTAACGCAAGCTGTTCCCCTGCTGTGTAGCCGGCAACGTGTCCTGCAAACGCCACGCAGACACAACAGATATTAAACTGCCTCCAGTGTAGGATTCGGCCTACACTCTGCTCCTCCTTGATTGCCTGGGCTCTAACACCGCCAGTTGGTGCTCGGAAGTGCTGGCTGCACGGAGAAAAACACCCGCCACTGTGTCAGTGGGGATCAGTAATGGCAGCTGTTCCCCTGCTGTGTAGCCGGCAACGTGTCCTGCAAATGCCACGCAGACACAACAGATATTAAACTGCCTCCAGTGCAGGCTTCGGCCTACACTCTTCTACTCTGCTCCTCCTGCTGACCCTGGGCTCTAACACCGCCAGTTGGTGCTCGGAAGTGCTGGCTGCACAGAGAAAAACACCCGCCACTGTGTTAGTGGGGTTCAGTAATGCCAGCTGTTCCCCTGCTGTGTAGCTGGCAACGTGTCCTGCAAATGCCACGCAGACACAACAGACAATAAGCTGCCTCCAGTGCAGGCTTCGGCCTACACTCTGCTCCCCCTGCTGACCCTTGGCTCCAACACCGCTAGCTGGGGCTCTAGGAAGACAATCTTGAATAGGTCCCCCTGTTTCCAGTACCTTCAGCTGGTTCCGGGCAGAGCCTTTGGCTTAGGTGCCTCCTTCTGGGTATCCGAGTTCCACCAACATCAGGTGGTCCTTGGTAGTGCTTTCTGGCATGGGTACCTCCTGCTTAGTAACCGGGTTCCAGTAACGTCAGCTGGTCCTCGGTAGTTCCATTGGCTCCTGTACTTTCTGCTCCCCATCCTGGTTCCAGTACCGTCAGCTGGTTCTGGGCAGAGCCTTTGGCTTAGGTGCCTCCTTCTGGGTATCCGAGTTCCACCATCGTCAGGTGGTCCTTGGTAGTGCTTTCTGGCACGGTATCTCCTGCTTAGTAACTGGGTTCCAGTAACGTCAGCTGGTCCTCGGTAGTTCCATTGGCTCTTGGACCTTCGGGTAGCCATCCGAGTTCCAGTTCCATCAGCTGGTTATCAGCATTTTCTCAGCCTTCTTGTACCTTCTGCTACATTTCCAAGTTCAAGACCCTAAAGACAACGACCCGGAAGACTGAGAAGCAGAAGAACAAGAGGCTGCAGAACAAAGAGCAGAAGAACATTAAGCATTAGACTAAACATCAGAGCAAAAGATATTATCTAAATTATAAGCAGAAGACTAAGCAGTGTATGGGGGTGAGTCCGTTCCTCCTCGTGGTGCCCCTGGAAAAAGCCTGCTGCTGCAGGCCTAACTGAATGCGGACAAATCCTGTTGTAACTCTTTTGTGACAGGCAGAACGGAAGGTGTAATCTTCAAACTGTCATAGATAACAACTACAGGAATGCCTGTCACAAATAAGAATATGATGAAGAAGTAGAATATGAAGAAGAATAATAGTTTAATAAAAAGAATATGAAGAATGTAACAAAAAAAATAATAGGTAGAAGTTGAAGAAGTAGATGAATAAGGTGAAGAAGAAGTTGATGTCAAAGATGCTGCTGCTGAGGATGATGAAGAAGAAAGTGTCGGAGAAGTGAAAAAGAAGGTGAAGGGCATGGAAGTAGTGAAACATCAATATCTGACAAAATAAAAAAAATCTTAACATAGTCAATATCTTTGTAACTCCGAACTTCTTAAAAAAAAAAATTTAAATTCCTGCTATTGTATTTGATTGGGCTAAACCTCTATGCCTTTAATGTCTCCGCCACCTCCCCCAATACATCCTATATTATTCTTAGTTGTTTTCCTTCATGTAGAATGAACCTACAAGGAAAGAAAGGGTTTATTTTAATTCCGATATTTTGGTTCCATTGACTTGCATTGGTACCGGGTATCGGGTTTTTTTAATATCGGCCGATCCAATCCGATACCGATACTTTCTGATATCGGAAGTAGTGTTGAGCATTCCGATGCTGCAAGTATCGGGTATCGGCCGATACTTGCTGTATCGGAATTTCCGATACCGAGATCCGATATTTTTGTAATATCGGATATCGGTATCGAAACAACATTAATGTAAAAAGGTGTAAAAGAAAGAATTAAAATAAAAAAAATCGCTATACTCACCTCTCCGACGCAGCCGGGACCTCAGCGAAGGAACCGGCAGCGTTGTTTGTTTAAAATTCGCGCTTTTACTTGCTTACGTGAATTCCCGGCTTCTGATTGGTCAGGGCGGCCATGTTGCCGGGACGCGGACCAATCACAGCAAACCGTGACGAAATTACGTCACGGCTTGCTGTGATTGGTCCGCGTCACGGCAACATGGCCGCCATTAACCAATCACAAGCCGTGACGTCACGGGAGGCTGGACACGCGCTTATTTTGAAAAGCGCGCGTGTCCAGCCTCCCGTGACGTCACGGCTTGTGATTGGTCACGGCGCCATATTGCCGGGATGCGGACCAATCACAGCAAGCCGTGACGAAATTACGTCACGGCTTGCTGTGATTGGTCCGCGTCCCAGGAACATGGCCGCCATTAACCAATCACAAGCCGTGACGTCACGGGAGGCTGGACACGCGCTTATTTTGAAAAGCGCGCGTGTCCAGCCTCCCGTGACGTCACGGCTTGTGATTGGTCACGGCGCCATATTGCCGGGACGCGGACCAATCACAGCAAGCCGTGACGTAATTTCGTCACGGCTTGCTGTGATTGGTCCGAGTCCCGGCAACATGGCCGCCCTGACCAATCAGAAGCCGGGAATTCACGTAAGCAAGTAAAAGCGCGAATTTTAAAGAAACAACGCTGCCGCTTACAATCGCCGAGGTCCCGGCTGCGTCGGACAGGTGAGTATAGCGATATTTTTTATTTTAATTCTTTATTTTACACATTTATATGGTTCCCAGGGCCTGAAGGAGAGTTTCCTCTCCTTCAGACCCTGGGAACCATCAGGAATACCGTCCGATACCTGAGTCCCATTGACTTGTATTGGTATCGGGTATCGGTATCGGATTGGATCCGATATTTTGCCGGTATCGGCCGATACTTTCCGATACCGATACTTTCAAGTATCGGACGGTATCGCTCAACACTAATCGGAAGGTATCGCTCAACACTACATGTCAATTACACAAGCTACTGAATGAAGAAAAAGCCACAACAGATTCTTTTGTTTATTGCAACTAAAAAAACTGAAATAAAAAGTCTTATGTAACAAAAATTTATACTGCTTAAATGTACATCTTATCGGGAATAAAATAAACCTTCATACAGCTCCATTGATGGAAAAATGTAAAAACGTTTTCACTATATGGCGACAGAAAAACAAAATGATTTATTTTCAGTGTATTTATTGTACAAAATTAGTAAAACATTAAATAGATTTGATATTGCCATAATCGTACTGACCCACCGAACAAAGTAAACTCTATATTTGCAGACCATAAACTATCAAAAAAACAACAGCAAAACTGTTTATTTTTTAAATTTCTTCCCATAAAGTGTTAATAATAGTTAGATAATAAGCTATCTGTACCCCAAAATGCTGCCGCTTACCAATTCAACGCATCAAACAAAACTAAGCCTTCATACAGCTATAATTGATGAAAAAATAAAAATATTATAGCTCTTGGAATGCAACAAGAAAAACTTGAGAAAAGCTTTGGCCTGCAGACCCTAAATGGATTACCGTAGTTCTAAAGTAGATAATGAAGCCCTCCTCCCATCACAGTTTTGATCCTCTTAATATATTGGAGTCATCAAATTATATAGCACTGTGTACTTACAATTGCTAATTTTTCCTTTCTACCCAGTTAATTCTTCTCTTTTCCATTAGGTCTATGACATCACGTGATTAAAAATAACTAGCTGAATCCTTCTAAATTTTATTTGGAAACAAGAAGTCTCTTTTCCCTGTATGAGTCATCACTGCAACAGTCATGGAGGAGGAGCGGAGCACTTAGGTCAGTCTTTGAAGAGGGGAAATGAGACTTCCTGCTTCTACATAGAGCAGAGAAAAGAGAAGAATTCCTGGGTAGAAAGGCAAAATGAGCAATTGTAAGTACATTGCTTTATAATATGATGACTTCAATATATTAAGAGAGTTTGTGATGGAGATTTAGAATTTGCTACCAAACCTATAGAGGTGGTCCAAGCAGGAATTCTGGAGCCCCTAGAGAGAAAAGGACAAGACTAGGGATGCAGAACTTTAAGTCTGTCACTTTATTGGGTGCTAAGGATCCTATAACACTGTAAAGTAAGGGCGGAGAATAGACTCATCAAAGGCATAGCTAGTGAGACCACTTTACCTTTTTCCAGGCTATTTAGCCCGCTAGAAAGCACCACTATAGGGCCCCTTTCTAAATTCTTGCTCTGACTCTCTTTTCCTCTATGTATGCTCTTTTGTTTGCTCATGTTTGAAGTAGATATTCCTATATTGAAAAAAATATAAACACCTCTGTCTAGATGTCACTATGTCTCTCAATATTCATAGCCCACCTGTCATCACAGTAACACCACGAACAACGTATTCTACATATAAATGCTACCTTTATTCCCAATTTGTTGCTTTCTTGTTTTGCACATCTTTTAATTGCTCTTAGTCATCCGGGCTCGTAACAGCAGCCGAGCAATCAGCAGCCAATTATCTTGTGTCACCAGCACTGTCATTACCTCCATCTGCCAGAGAGACTGCCCCCACCCTTCCCTTCAACGACAAACACAGCATCCTCTTCTGCATGTGCATCGGAGGCGACATGTCGTAACAAATACAAAGTGTCACACAGATCGTCATGTTACAGACAAACCTCCAACACTTTACAATAACCAGGCATTACACGGATAGAAACACATTACTCTATCTTCATAGATATACAGCACATAAATTCACAATGCTGCCGGATACCCCAAATTCTACAAACACACCAGTGTGAGTAGTGGAAGGCCCCATTAATATAGGATTTGGATTGGGCAGAAAGATCTTCAACTTATGCCGATGGACTTGTAGCTAGTTCATTCACTTTAACCCATCAATTAGGGACCCTGGATAATGCATTATACATACTGTATATATTCTTGTATTTTGGGTCCACTGCAGCCAATCAACAGCCTCTGATTAGCTGATGAGTTGATGAGTTGCAGCCAAACATCGGTGGAGCACAATATCGATTGATTTTATCTTAATTGGGGTCCTAAGATAAGCTATTGACAAAGCTGGAGTTATGCAATAAAGGACATCCCCTTTAATCTTAAAGGTGGCATGGACTTTATGATCAGTAGTATCAGGTCTGTAACTTACAACATTGTCTAATATCTATCCAAGTGGCCAAAACATCCAGTTGAAGGAAACATCGGATGATGTTTTTTACCCTCCTATATGAGGGTAAAAAAAGACACACATCGCCACAGGGCAAGTTGCAAAAGTGAGGCTAAGAGCCAGATTGGGTGCATCTTATGGATGTTCCATTATGAATGCCCCTTTTCTGGGGTGGCTGAGGGCTCATGTTGGTAACCTGGGAGGGAGGCAATATCTCTGGTCACATCCCAGGCTTTTAATATTAACCTACAGCTGTCTGTTTAGCCTTTGCTGGTTTGAATTTATAGGGGGACCCTACATCATTATTAGCTGCTATTAATAGCCTGGAACCTTTTTTGGGGATTTTGTCCCTTTTCCCAGATTATTAACAGCAGCCCCCAGCCGTGGGCTTTCCCTCTGCTGGTTCTGAAAATTATGCAGGAGCCCACGCCATTTTTTTTATTTAGTTCTTTATTTTACACAGTAGGTACACAGCTGCTGCTGAATACAACTCCCATCATTGTCTCCTGGTTGCGCTGATCTTAGGGAGACAAAGCGACAATGATGAGAGTGGCCTTCAGCAGCCAGTGCCTGGGATATGCGCAAATTTTACAGCTTTTCCCAGGCGCCGGTACGTGTCACATTGACATACGGACTGCACACGGATGCCACACAGATGTGAAACACAGACACGGACAGCAAACGGACACACGGATGTCACATACAGTACAGACCAAAAGTTTGGACACACCTTCTCATTTAAAGATTTTTCTGTATTTTCATAACTATGAAAATTGTAAATTCACACTGAAGGCATCAAAACTATGAATTAACACATGTGGAATTATATACTTAACAAAAAAGTGTGAAACAACTGAAATTATGTCTTATATTCTAGGTTCTTCAAAGTAGCCACCTTTTGCCTTGATGACTCCTTTGCACACTCTTGGCATTCTCTTGATGAGCTTCAAGAGGTAGTCACCGGGAATGGTTTTCACTTCACAGGTGTGCCCTGTCAGGTTTAATAAGTGGGATTTCTTGCCTTATAAATGGGGTTGGGACCATCAGTTGTTTTGTGCAGAAGTCTGGTGGATACACAGCTGATAGTTCTACTGAATAGACTGTTAGAATTTGTATTATGGCAAGAAAAAAGCAGTTAAGTAAAGAAAAATGAGTGGCCATCATTACTTTAAGAAATGAAGGTCAGTCAGTGCGAAAAATTGGGAAAACTCTGAAAGTGTCCCCAAGTGCAGTTGCAAAAACCATCAAGCGCTACAAAGAAACTGGCTCACATGAGGACCGCCCCAGGAAAGGAAGACCAAGAGTCACCTCTTTCATAACTATGAAAATTGTAAATTCACACTGAAGGCATCAAAACTATGAATTAACACATGTGGAATTATATACTTAACAGAAAAGTGTGAAACAACTGAAATTATGTCTTAAATTCTAGGTTCTTCAAAGTAGCCACCTTTTGCTTTGATGACTGCTTTGCACACTCTTGGCATTCTCTTGATGAGCTTCAAGAGGTAGTCACCGGGAATGGTCTTCCAACAATCTTCAAGGAGTCCTGAAAGATGCTTAGCACTTGTTGGCCCTTTTGCCTTCACTCTGCGGTCCAGCTCACCCCAAACCATCTCGATTGGGTTCAGTTCTGGTGACTGTGGAGGCCAGGTCATCTGGCGTAGCACCCATCACCCATTGACCTTCTTGGTCAAATAGCCCTTACACAGCCTGGAGGTGTGTTTGAGGTCATTGTCCTGTTAAAAAATAAATGATGTGTATCCATCAGACTTCTGCACAACACAACTGATGGTTCCAACACCATTTATAAGGCAAGAAATCCCGCTTATTAAACCTGACAGGGCACACCTGTGAAGTGAAAACCATTCCCGGTGACTACCTCTTGAAGCTCATCAAGAGAATGTGAAGAGTGTGCAAAGCAGTCATCAAAGCAAAAGGTGGCTACTTTGAAGAACCTAGAATATAAGACATAATTTCAGTTGTTTCACACTTTTTTGTTAAGTATATAATTCCACATGTGTTAATTCATAGTTTTGATGCCTTCAGTGTAAATGTACAATTTTCATAGTCATGAAAAGACAGAAAAATCTTTAAATGAGAAGGTGTGTCCAAACTTTTGGTTTGTGCTGTACATACATATGGATGGCACATGGACCTCGGATCTCACCAGTATTGGTTTTTCCTGTACAGGAATCACCAGGACATGTGAATGAGGCCTTATAGAGTTGTGTACTTAGATACAGATAGAAAAATCAGGAAAAGTTCAGGCTTCAGAAGTTGTAATATGCAAAAACCTGGCCACATTTACCTACGTCAATGTGATGACTAATGTATAGCTGGTGGTTCATACATAAACATGAGGAAATGTATGACCCGATCTCTATAATACATAAACATAGGGCAAATAATGAATAGTTGAGATGTATTGCTATTTGGTAGAAAATAAGACCCTTGGCTTGTTCTATCACAGTGCGTTAGAGTTGCTAAATGTAATGGAATATTCACAGATTTCAAAATCACTAAAAAAATGCTAAAAACAAAACACTTTATTGCATGCACCTACAGCAAATAACACATTTCTAGCTTTCTTATTATCTGTACAAAAAACATAATAGCCAAGCTAGCTTATGCCTGGTAAATAGTGTTGAGCATTCCGATACCGCAAGAATCGGGTATCGGCCGATATTTGCTGTATCGGAAATCCGATACCGAGATCCGATACTTTTGTGATATCGGGAATCGGTATCGGGATCGATATTAATGTGTAAAATAAAGAATAAAAAAAAAAAATATTGATATACTCACCTCTCCGACGCAGCCTGGACCTTACCGATGTAACCGCCAGCCTCCGTTCATAAGAATGAGCGCTTGAAAGTCCTTAGATGACGTCGCGGCCTGTGATTGGTCGCGGAGCGGTCACGTGACCGCTCCGCGACCAATCACAGGCCGCGACGTCATCTTAGGACTTTCAAGCGCTCATTCTTATGAACGGAGGCTGGCGGTTACAACCAGGGCGCGTCAGAGGGTGAGTATATCAATATTTTTTATTTTTATTCTTTATTTTACACATTAATATGGATCCCAGGGCCTGAAGGGGAGTTTCCTCTCCTTCAGACCCTGGGAACCATCCAGGATACCTTCCGATACTTGGTGTCCCATTGACTTGTATTGGTATCGGGTATCGGTATCGGCGATATCCGATACTTTTCGGGTATCGGCCGATACTATCCGATACCGATACTTTCAAGTATCGGACGGTATCGCTCAACACTACTGGTAAACAATGTTAAAAAAAAAAAATCAGCACATGCAATTTTTATTCTACATTTACCCATGATTTAATCAGTAACAATTAGGCCACATTCACACATTCAGCATTTGGTCAGTATTTCATATCAATATTTGTAAGCCAAAATCAGGAGGGGAACAATCAGAGGAAAAGTATAATAGAAAAACGTCACCACTTCTGTATTTATCACCCACTCCTGATTTTGGCTTACAAATACTGATGCTTTTTTCTTCTTCGGCTTGCTTTCTTTTACGAATACTGATATGAAATACTGACCAAATAGTGATCGTGTACACGTGGCTTTAAAGAGAGCTTTTCCTAGCACTGTAATGATGCACAGTGATGGGAGAGAAGTTTTTAGTTTCACACTAAAAATCCCGGGTTTTAACCATCTCTAGGCTAGTTTGCTCTTTTCTCCCCTCTATAATGTTACTTACTTATGATTGGGCAAACGTCATAGAAGGAAAAAGTAAACGCCCACAGGGAAGAATATGTTTTTTTCATCTTACACAGGGTACAGCATATAAAAAGAATCTGTGACCTTGTAGATTCAGTCCAATCTGTGGAATGATTGTTCTAAAGAAAGAGTAGCTGAGCAGAATGATATGTAGGTTTATTGGAAAAGATTCGGTATAATTTGCATTTTCTTCATTGAAATCCCTGGTGTTTGTATGCGCATGAGTCCAGTAGGCGGTCCTAATCACTGATTAAGTCTGCATGCAATCATGCAGGGAAGACTGTCAATCACTGAATAGGACCACCCACTGGACTCATAGACATACAAACACAAGGGATTTCAAAGAATAAAATGCTATTTTTAGTGAAACATTTCACACAAAAAAGTAAATCAATCTGAAGAGGTTTTCCCAGAAATTAATTTTTTAGGCATTTTTACTATGGCACAGAACAAACAAAGCCATTCTGATTACCGTATTTTGCGGACTATATAACGCACCCCAAATTTTGAGGAGAAAAATAGGAAAAAACGTTTTTAATAAAACTGTGGTGTTTCTTATAATCCATGCGTCTTATTGCTTACCGGTGTGGTGGCTGCAGTGAATTGGGGTTCCAAGGTCGCTGCTGGAGGAAGCAAGAGTGGAGCATTGCTGCAGGCCGGGATATGGGTGGGTGTTCGAATGTCCGTCTCGCCGCTGCGGGTGTTCGGTGCAGCGAGGGGCTCTGCCAACATTTTGTGAAAGACGAGAGCCCCCGCAGTTACATGGTTTCCTATGCGGTGGACTCCGGGAAAATGGCTGCCAGGGCAGCGCATGCGCAGATGGAGATCTCAGCACTAAGATCTTGGGAGATGAGATCTCAGATGAGATCAGAGTGCGATGAATTAATAGTAGTGATGAGCGAGTGTGCTCGTCATTACTCGTGACTCACTTGAGCATCAGTGTGCTTGGGATGCTCTTTACTCGGTGAGTATTTTTCTGAATGTTCGATCCAGAGCTCGAGACCCACCCCTCATGTTTGTTACTTTGTAGACAGCCAATGAACATGTGGGGATTGCCTGACACTCACTATAATGCCGTAGCCATCTTGATTGTGGCATTACTGTGATTGGCTGACCGCATAGCGTCATCAGGTCTCTATAAGACAGGTGATGCTATGCTCGCATACATACGTACGTTCATTTGATGTGTGCAAATTTGCCTGGCATTGTAATATAGCCATTTTTTGAGCTTTTAAATGTTATAAGTCATTTAGCGCACTGCAGTTGGGCCTCCAAACCACTCAAAAAAAGTTTTGTCAAATAAATTGCATTGCTATATTTATACTGCAGTCTCTATCTCTATTGGGCAAATTTTGCTGGCACTGTAATACTGCAGTCTTTTTATACAAATTTCTTCTATATTCTACAATAATACGGCTCTTATCTGCAGTTCATCTATGGTGAGGTGTGGCAGAAGGAATAGCATTCGAAAGGCATCTAGTCAGGGGTTATTGGCTTATAAATTCTAAGTCTTCCTGTTTTTTTATCCATGCACTCATTGACCGATTTATGTTTTTTACAGTGATCTGTACTCAGAAATTCATCAAAGCTACCAGAGTTACTTGTGTTACTCCAGAGATTGTTGCTGCCATGTGCAAGAAAAATAATTCAGTGGGCAGCATGGTGGCTTAGTGGTTAGCACAGCAGCCTTGCAGCGCTGGAGTCCTGGGACAACATCTGCAAAGAGTTTGTATGTTCTCTCCGTGTTTGAGTGGGTTTCCTCCAGGTTCTCGGGTTTCCTCCCACATTCCAAAGACATACTGATAGGGAATTTAGATTGTGAGCCCCATTGTGGATGGCGATGATAACGTCTGTAAAGCGCTGCGGAATATGTTAGTGCTATATAAGGGTACTGTCACACAGTGCAATTTTGATCGCTACGACGGCACGATCCGTGATGTCGCAGCGTCGTATGATTATCGCTCCAGCGTCGTAGACTGCGGTCACACTGTGCAATCACGGCGCTGGAGCGATGCCGAAGTCCCCGGGTAACCAGGGTAAACATCGGGTTACTAAGCGCAGGGCCGCGCTTAGTAACCCGATGTTTACCCTGGTTACCAGCGTAAACGTAAAAAAAAACAAACAGTACATACTTACATTCCGGTGTCTGTCCCCCGGCGTTCTGCTTCTCTCCACTGTGTAAGCACCATAGCCGGAAAGCAGAGCGGTGACGTCAGACGTCACCGCTGTGCTCGCTTTCCGGCCGGCAGGCGCTCACAGTGCAGAGAAGCTGAGACGCCGGAGGACAGACACCGGAATGTGAGTATGTACTGTTTGTTTTTTTTACGTTTACGCTGGTAACCAGGGTAAACATCGGGTTACTAAGCGCGGCCCTGCGCTTAGTTACCCGATGTTTACCCTGGTTACAAGCGAACACATCGCTGGATCGGTGTCACACACAACGATCCAGCGATGTCAGCGGGTGATCAAGCGACGAAAGAAAGTTCCAAACGATCTGCTACGACGTACGATTCTCAGCAGGGTCCCTGATCGCTGCTGCGTGTCAGACACTGCGATATCGTATGGATATCGCTAGAACGTCACGAATCGTACCGTCGTAGCGATCAAAATTGCACTGTGTGACAGTACCCTAAAAATAAAGATTATTATTATTATTTCGGTGACTATTTAAATCCCTTCTATATTTTACAATAATTCCGCTTTTATCTGCAATTCGTCTACGGTGAGGTGTAGCAGTAGCAATAGCATAAGATAGACATCTAGTCAGGGATTATTGCCTTATAAATTCTAAGCCTTGCTGCTGTTTTTTTCCATGCACTCATTGACAGATTCATGATTTTTACAGTGTTCTGTACTCAGAAATTCATCAAGGCAGGCAAAATTAAATGATATAATATGTCTATTCACAGTTTCTTTTTAGTATCCGTATGCAAGAGGTAGTGGTGGGAGACTTTAAGCTACTGGAGCTGGAATTACGACTTCTGAACTCTTCAGTGCTTTGTTTCCATCTATATCTGGGTACTTCTTGAAGTATGTTTGGGGTCATTGTCCTGTTGGAAGACCCATAATCTGCAATGCAAACCCAGCTTTCTGACTTAGAGCACTACATTGCGACTTAAAATCTTTGGGGAATTTTCACATTTCCTCTGCTAAACAAGCCTACTTCATAAACGTCATATCTTCCCTATTCTACAACACCAAACAGATATTCAACATTTTTAACTCCCTCCAATGCGCACCAATGCCCCCTCCAACTTCCCTCATCTCTGCTGAGGACTTTGCTACACACATCAAAAATAAGATCGACCAAACAAGACAAGTCTTTATTGTTCGAGCACCACAACCCTTTGCATACCAGACCAATTCCATTCCCCCATAACCTCCCACTCCAAGATCACTGAAGGAGAGCTTACTCATCTCCACTCCTAATCACACCTCACCACTTGTGCAGTTGACTAGATTGCATCCCACCTACTCCCCAAGCTAACCATCTCACTTATCCAATTACTAACCCTTATTTTCAACTTATCACTATTCTGGTACCTTCTCTTTTGCTTTCAAATATACCATGATCATGCCTATCCTCAAAAAGCCATCCCTTGACCTGACCGCTATGTCCAGCTTTCGCCCCATTTTGCTGCTCCCTATTGCTTCCAAATTCCTTGAGCAGGATGTTCACGCTGAACTTTTCTCCCACTTCTCATCTAACTCACTCTTCAACAACCCACAATCTGGCTTTCACCCCCACCATTCCACTGAAACGGCCCCAAGCAAAATTACTAATGATTTTCTTATGTTATGGACTGGGTGGTGGAACCATGGTGCCATGAACCAAGAAGAGCCTGGAGGGGCATGACTAGGTGCCTAATCAAGTCCAACTTTGGATGCACGACAGCTGACGATACCAGTATCTGAGGTAGGATGAGGGAAACGAGACCAGGTGCTAGACCAGGACTGATCTCCAGTGGATGGCAGCTGACCCCCAAGGGACAGAGGACAGGAACAGCCAGGAATGGTAGACTTGGCAAGTACTGGCCGGTGTACAGGCAGGCAAGTGGGCACTGCTGATAGACAGGCAGGCGGGCAGGCATGGCTGATACAGGCAGGCAGACTGAGAAGACTGATACACAGGCAGGCAGGCATGGCTGATAGACAGGCAGGTGGACACGGCTGATAGACAGACAGGTGTTCTGGAAGATATGACTATTACACAGGTAGGCATGGCAGACGTGATATACAGAGCATGTATACAGGGATGTGAGCATTGGGGACCTGAGTACTAGCAAGCATGTAAGGCCAAACTTTAAATAAGTTGTCCACCAGCTATTGGCTGGGGACATTTTAGGATGGCACGCTGGCACTTTAAGAGGGCGGGAGTGCTTGCACGGCCTAAACACAATCTGTGAGCAGTGTGCAGACCCCTGGCAGTAGCAGCAGGAGACAGAGGAGGGAGTGCAGGGCTGCGGCAGTGAGTGAGTCAGCATCTCTGCTGAGAGCGGGAGGCAAACTGTGAGATGCTGACGTTACAACTTACAGCCAAATCTAACAGACAACTCTCTATACTCCTCCTTCTAGACCTGTCCTTTGCCTTCAACACTTTTGACCACTACCTCCTACTACAGATTCCCTACTACAGATTCCCTCTTCCTTTGGTGTTAAATACCTTGCTCTATCCTAGATCTCCTCATACCTTTCCAACCGCACTTATATTGTCTCCCACTCCCACACTACCTCCTCATCCCACCCTCTCTCTGTTGGAGTCCCCCAAGGCTCTGTCCTATGACTCCTACTATTCTCCATCAATACATTTGGCTTGGGTCAACTCATAAAGTCCCATGGCTTCCATTACCACATATACACTGATGACACTCAAATCTACCTCTCTGGCTCAGACATCACCTCTCTACTCTCCAGAATCCCAGAGTGTCTATCAGCCATATCCTCCTTCTCCGCTCGCTTCCTCAAGCTCAATGTGGACAAATCTGAACTCATTATCTTTTCTCCATCACACCTATCTTCCCTACCTTATCTATCTATCAAAATAAATGACATCACACTTTCCCCTGTACAGGAAATCCGCTGCCTCTAAGTAATCCTTACAACAGGAACAGAATAGCCGGTCTCAGGAGCGCAAAAAGAGAACACAGGCACCAGTTAGGGTAAAACCACAATGCGTTTCAATGGCATACGCCGTCTTCTTCAGGTCAGGTAACCCTTGACTCTGCCCTGTCCTTCAAATTGCAAATCCAAGGTCTCTCCACCTCCTGTTGCCTCAGCTCAAAAGTATTTCCACAATCCATTTGTAACAAGGGCGACCAGGGAGGTAGTAGTGGCCGAGGTTATTTAAAGGCACGGTACATGGACAGAGTCCACAGAGCAAACGGTCAGTAAGCACCCCCAGTCCCTTACACATAGATAGACGGGACCAACACAGCTTTTCCCCATAAGTTACCGTCTCTTTCTCTAGTCGCAGCAGTCCAGACAAATAAGGGTCCGGAAGTCAGCTGTACTCCAACAGGGAAAAGAAATCTTTATTGAACAAACAATGAAAGATGGACGAAAAGACAATTTCAACACTGGCTTCCTGCTCTTTCCCTGAACATGCTGTGGCTGTACCCACAACATCCACAGTGGCTGAGATTCACAGGCATCCAATCACTGGCATCTGGATGCCTGAGACCTCTTCAGCAAAGGCCCTTCCCAAGTCCTGGGGGCCTGTGTAGTAAGCCTTCAGTCCTTATAACTCCTTGGTCCGGGGCAGCAGATCTCCCCATCCAGGAGTCTGGCAATGTCTGTTCTGTAGCACACATCTGCCCTGGATGATAATCCCCCCTGTTGTGTATCCGCTTTTTGGGCTCCCCTGGTGGTTGCTGGTGGTACTGGTGACTTGTTTGCACTTTGCTTCTTCTGTTCACCTGCTTCCATCAGTGTTTGGGAGTTTCCTATTTAGCCTTGCTCTCCAGTCATTTCCTTGCCGGTCATCATTGTAACCAGAGCCTTCGGTTGCATGTTCCTGCTACTAGTCTGCTGATCAGCTAAGTGGACTTTGTCCTTTTGTTTTGTACCTTTTGTCCAGTTTGCAGTTTTTGTAATTCTCTGTAGCTGGAAGCTCTTGCGGGCTGAAATTGCCACTCCTGTGTCATGAGTTGACACAGGAGTCTTAAAGTAATTTCAGGATGGTTTTTGAAAGGGTTTTCAGTTGACCGTGAAGTCCTCTTTTGTATCCTTCTGCTATCTAGTAAGTGGACCTCTCTTTGCTAAATCTACTTTCATACTGTGTATGTCTTTTCCTCTTAATTCACCGTTATTACATGTGGGGGGCTGCTATCATCTTTTGGGGTATTTCCCTAGAGGTAAGCCAGGTCTGTTTCTTCCTCTACCAGGCGTAGTTAGTCCTCCGGCTGGCGCGTGGCATATAGGAAGCCGTAGGTATGCTCCCTGGCTACTGTTAGTTGTGTGGTAGATTTAGCTCACGGTCAACTCGAGTTTCCATCACCCGAGAGCTCGTTCGCTACTTATATGTTTCTTACGTTCCCTTGCCATTGGGAACCATGACACCCCCCCTTCCCACTTACTGCTTGCAGACCGAGACTTCCTGTCTGCTCTGGAGGTTGCTGACCCAGCCCCCTAAGTTACTTAACTCTTTGCCTACTTCTAACACACAGTTACATACATTACGATAGTAAACATTAGGACCAGGCAAACACAGCACAATACATTAAGAATACATATTTATATACAGTGCACAGGGGGGGTCACACGGAAGGAAAGCAGGGTGCAACTGAGGGGACCTGCCACCCCCTTCCACTCCCCCCTCCTTAAACATGGCCATCCCCGTCCATGGCAACCTTGACAAATAAATATAACAACAGAGTCCCAGTCTCTCTGCAGGTATGTCCATAGTCCTTCTGGGGACAGTCTTCCCCTCCCTCCTTTCAGCAGACCACGGGCACTTTTAGCGATGGTGGACTGCATGTAAAACCTGGGGCCAGTCCAAAGGTTTAAGTGGGGCAAAGTTCAGGAGCACACAGTCCAGCAGCCACATCAAGAGTCCACCGCTTCTAACCCCCATGGGGCTTTGATCCTGTGATCCAGTAAGGGAGGCATCAACAGGTGCAAAAAACTTGGAGGAGGGGAAAACAAACAATATTAACCATTACTAGGTGGCCACATTTGATGCCCTTGTCCTTTGGCGCCATCTAGGGCTTACTGCCCTCTTAGGGACGCATTACAGTCCTTTTCTCTGGGTGCAACCGGCACTGATATCAAATCTTAAAGGGTGCCGCTCAATTTGTACAGGGCCGTTGAGTTGCATACTGGGCCGCATTTGGCCCCTGCACCTTGACATAGAGATTAGACGAGGACCCACTGGTGGAGGAGGAGTCCCCACTGTTCTTCCAGCTCTGCACTCCCTCTAGTGGTGGTCCTGTAGCTCCTTGAGCCTCTGGCTCTGTTGACACATCTGCGGCCGCCTCACTGCCCTGAGGCACCGCTCTCTCCTGTGCGGCCAGTGCAACTGCATCCCCTGTCCAAAGCCATAGCCCCTCTTCCAGTTTAGATACCTGATGAGGCCACGGGTCATCTGGCCTGCCATGGTTGCTCCGCTGGGTTGCTGCAGCTCATAACAGATGATGTGTGCCTGCTGCCTTTTCTGCCGAATCACCTCATGGATCCACTCAGCCTCCGTAGGAACATGGGGCTCCTCTGCATGCAGGTTGTGGCTGTCAGCTAGGACAGCTGCGGCCTGGGGAAGCACAGGTGCCAACATGGTCAGGGAAGATGACTAAGTCGTCCGCCGAGGCACCTCTGGAAATGACGGCGGGGTCAGCAGCCAAGATGCCTCTGGGGAAGATGGTGGAGCCACAGACGGTGAGTAGGTCAAGGACAAGGCAGTGGAGTGGCCAGACAGGGGACCCTTACTCACCGCCGCAGCCGATGGCAATCCTCCTGCATGGCCGTCAGACTCGGTGATTGCGGCCGTCACGATCCCCTGCAAGGCCTCCTCCAGGATCTCAACCCTCAGACCCATCTCCGCCCGTGCCTTGGAGCGCCTCCAATCCTGGCGGTCAATGGCAGCAGGATATACAGCTCCTCTCCATGCCAGCCGGTAACGGCGTTTCATCATCTGACAGACAGTCCATCTTTTTTAGGTACCACCCAGTCATGGGTGGGGTCATTCCCTGCTGCTCCACCCGTTTCTCCTGCTCAGGCTGTAAGGGCGACAGCTCCTTTTTCACCTGCACCTATTCTGGGTGGGCATCTGTCACAACGGGGTGCAACCTTCTTTCTTCTGGCGCCAACTTTCCTGGGTGACGCCCATGATAAGAAGCCTTATCTTTACTTTTTGCACCAACAGCCACCATTTTTTCGGCCACGGTCAGTGTCATTCCTGAGTCCACAGCATTCGCCATCCGCAATCCTATCATGGCGGGCAACACATCACAAGTCCTAATTTCAAAGTCACATATCTCAGGATCGCTGTCATCTGACAGCTTCATCTCTTCCAGTTTTGGCAGCACTTCACATATTTCAGATACACAGTCCCAGTCAGCCGCCATCTCTATTTCTTCTATCACTTCAAAATCACAAGTTTCACATATTCCATCCATCAGTCTTTAGGCTGTGGGGGTCCATCCTGCCGCACTATGCTAAGTGTAACAAGGTGGCACGGGGTGGTAGACATAGCCGAGTCCACTAGGTCACAGTCTGGTACCTTGTACATGAATAGACTTTTCTCATCCCAGCCCCCGGTCACAGTGGGTTACCTCCATTCTGTGGCTGTTTTCCATGACAGGACAGCGTCTTCCGGATGAATCACAGTTCACGCTGTATAGGGCCCAACAGTGGCAACGTGTATTTTAATGATGAGGAAGAAGAAATAAACAAGGGACGTATAATTCCTGTTCTTCCTAATCACAGCAACGGCTGCAGCAGCAGAGTCCATATGCCAGAATCTGGATGCTTAAAGTCCCTTCGGGGGGCACCTACGTAGTCCTGGTGGCCGCTTCACTGCCTATGGGTTCGGGGCAGCAGTTTCTGTCCCCCTCCTGGGGTATGGCATGCTTCCCACTGGAGAGCACAACCTGCCACAGCCAAGCCTGGCCGGGCTCTGAACAGGAAGCAAGAGCTTCCTGCTCCATTGAGGCTGCAAGTCCAGCCCATTCTTTAACCCCTTCTGTCCCTGCCTCTAGTATGTGCATTACAAACACAGCACAACAGTTATACATGGCAGACACAGCACATTTAACAGTGTAAAACACAAGGGGATAACATTAAAGCATAAGTGGTACATAGCATTACACAACAGCTTAAAACACTAGAATAAAAAGAAAGAGAAAGACTGCACTCACAAAGATGGGAACACCCAAGTATATCATATAAATAACGTGTACTTTATTTCAAAAAATCATTAGCCATTAGCACCTATGACCCATTCAGGTCCTGAATACTTTAGCAGTTATTTGGCCCAGGCCTTCTCTTGTCTCTCTGATTCCAGAGTTAAAATTGGGTAATCTTTTTATCTTTGTGGCCTTACTTTGTGCCTCACTACGTTATTAGGTTTACAATTTGACATATGCACATATATGTGCGTTTACTTATTTATTTATCTATTTATATATGTCAGGTCTTTTAGATTCTATGGTGGCCAATTGGTCCATTTTCATGGTACTGTGAATGAATATGGTTTAGGATGTATCTATTTATCTACTGTGTATAATTCAATCAATATGTGGTAACTTCTGCAGCCAATTGGTGGTTTTCTGAGCCATACTAAAATTATATATATACATCTCTTTTTGTGTTGAGGATTATTGTGTGGGCAGCCTTGGCCTCGATATTAAGGCATGGCTAGGCAAAACACTCTTTGCAGATTTGAAATGTTTTTATCTGTGCTGTGTCCTGTCTAGTGGTTTATTTATTTTTTTAAATAAACTACACGTTATTTATATGATACACTTGGGTGTTCCCATCTTTGTGAGTGCAGCCCTTCTCTTTCTTTTTATTCTAGTGTTCATTACTTGGTCATGGAGAACCCCAGTTGTATTGTTTAGCGGTGCCCTCTAAGCCTTTTTGTACTTTCTAACAGCTTAAAACACATGACAATACATAGACAATTTACAATAAGAGTATTAACACATAGGTTCACCATCTGGGTACCGCATAAAGTGCACGGGACCAGCATGAAGGCGGGAGGGAGCACCGAGGGTCTCTGTCACCTCCTTACACGTTCTTTCCTCAATCCTAAATCTACTAAAATGCTTCTGCATGCCCTCATCATTTTCCGCTTCGACTACTTCAACATTCTCCTCTGTGGCCTACCTGCTAACATTCTCAAATTTCTCCAGTCCGTCCTTAACTCTGCTGCCTGACTAGTTCATCTCTATCCTTGCTACTCCTCTACTTCTCCCCTTTGTAAATCCCTTCATTGGCTTCCAATTCCCCAGTGTATTAAGTTCAAACTACTAACATTACACAGCCATCCAAAACTTGTCTCCTCTGGACATCTCAGAATTAATCTCCCAATATTTTCCCTCACGTAATCTCCATTCCTCCCAAGATCTCCTTCTCTACTCCACACTTATTCATTCCTCACGCAATCGCCTCCAAGACGTCTTTCAAAAATCCCCAATGCTCTGGAATTCTGTGCCCCAACACATCCGATTATCCATCACTTTTGGATCCTCCAGATGGAACCTGAAAACTCATCTTACAGCCTGTAATGACTCCGCTGTCACTTCAACACCATGAGAGCTACTCCAACACCCCAACTTATTGTCTCCTTACCTATCATCCTGTATAATGTAAGCCTGCAAGGACAGGGTCCTCTTCCCTCTGTAACAGTCTATCATTATTGGTTTGTTTATTGTCAATTACAGTGGGTACGGAAAGTAGAAAAAGAGTGAAAAATGTAAAGGGTATGAATACTTTCCGTACCCACCGTATATCTGTATTTTGTATGTAATCCCTCCTCATGTACAGCACCATGGAATCAATGGTACTATATAAATGAATGAATAAGTAATAATAATAATAATAATAATGTGCAATCACTGGCAGTTTATCAATGTTTTTTACCTCCGCATTAAACCGTTTGCTTGCTCACATTTGCAATGATAATTTTAGATGTCATGCCCCTCTTTATCCTGATCTATCTCTGCTTTTGTCCTCAGGCTGTTCTGGTGTCTGCAGTTAAGTGTTTCTCGTATCCGTGTGCAGACCTGTTCCTGTTATATGTCACTGCAGGCAAGGACAGAGTTGAGCATCCGGTACATACAGCGCCTCGGGGTACAATGACCTATCCCCTGATCTGAGAGTAAATATCATCAGTGTGTCACTGTATGTCACACGTACAGAAACCCCCATAAACCTGCCTTTTTGTGACTTGTACAACCTGAAATTCTTTCTTTTCCTCAACTCTTGGTTTTCTGACTGTGTGGACCATCTTATATTTTATTAACCATTTATACAGAACCTACAATAAATTACATTTGTGCACCATATAGATGTGCCTTTATCTCTATATTCCGAGGGCATTCTCTTTTAAAACATTAATGGCATATCTACTTACTGGATATATATATTTGCTGCAAATTTTATTTATTTTGATTGAGCACCAATGGAAAAACAAATATTGCCAAACATTTCGACCAGCTTGTGGTGCTTTCTCAAGGACCTCTGTGTGGGTAGTGACCTTGCAGTCGGACACTACCCACACAAATGTCCTTGAGAAAGACCACAAACTGGTCAAAACGTTAGGAAACATCTGCTTTTTTATTGATGCTAGATTAAAATAAATCACATTTGCATCAAATCCATCTTTGTCTTTGTCAGTGCTGAGGTCACCGCTATATGTCTATAGGATCATTGTCCTTTCCTCAAGCACGACTACCGTTATAGGCAGTATTGCCGGCTTGACATTATGTACAGTATATCTTCAGGACATAACATATATGTCTAATACATGCAAGTCACCCCTGGGATCTACAGCTATCTCCAAAATTGAGGAAGACAAAATCCCCATTTATGAAATTCCAAAATAAATTTCTGGATCACCTCTAGAAGGCTAGCACCCACTACCTGTAATAGTATAGTTTTCAATAAAGATATCAAGACTCCTCTTGATTGACACATTCACTCTCCTATTATCCAAAACAGCACAAAAAGTATTATATTTGGCTAATAGAAGCGATCAGAATCAGAGAATACAAGGATCAAGATCATGGGGGAAAAGATTAGCTCTTCTGGGGCAGAGCAGATTGCATTGTTGTTTTACATATACCCTTTCCATTTACCCTTTCCAAACCCACGGTTGAACTTGATGGACATTGTATTTTATAACTATGTTAACTATGTAATTTTGCAAGTATGCAACACTGGACAGAGATGCACTGATTTAGTAATCAGTTTTTCAAATAATTTTGCCTTAAAACTGCTTAAAATTATGTAACTATTTTGTGAAACTGGTAATTGTAACTGTGTCAGTCTGGGCAGGGCCGGCCCGAGAGATTACGGCGCCCTAGGCGAAACTATTTTGTTGCGCTCCTACTACTTTTAACATACCTCCCAACTTTTGAAGATGGGAAAGAGGGACAAAGTTTGCGGCGCGTAAAATTTTAGGCCACGCCTCTGACCACACCCATTCGTAACTAGCCACACCCATATCCACGTCCCAACCACACCCATTTAGCACTGCTGATCACACTGTTTCATAAAGAATAATTATAAACAAAAAATATGGCCACACAGTGCTCCATACTGTATAATGGCCACACATGATGCTCCATACTGTATAATGACCACACAAGATGCTCCATACTGTATATTGGCCGCACATGATACTTCGTACCGTATAATAGCCACACATAGCTACTCCTACACACGCGGCTCCACTCCGTACACCTCGTATACATTTAGCTCCGCTCCATACACCTCATACACACACGACTCCGCTCCGTACACCTCATACACACGGCTCTGCTCCGTACACCTCATACACACACGGCTCCGCTCCATACACCTCATACACATTCAGCTCCGCTCCATACACCTTTTGCCTTTTGAAAAGATTTTTTTATAATTTTTTCTATTTTTTTCTCTGGCGCCCCCTTAGGGTCGGCGCCCTAGGCGGCCGCCTAGTTCGCCTATACGTTCGGGCCGGCCCTGAGTCTGGGATTTCCCCAGAGGATCTGATGGTAGGCAACACCAACCTGTCTCCAAAAACTTGAAGACATTGCCCAAATAAATAAAGTTTTACATAGCATGCAAATTTGTCCTTTCATATATTCCATTTTTTCAATGTTCCTTTTTTGAAGGTCTTTCTTCTCTTAGAAATGTTTATTATATTTGTAGTGAAGCAACAAGGAGCTCATAACAAGATAAAGGGTATTTTGTTGCTTAACTGGTTTTCTCCTGCTCTAGACCGCGAGTGTTGGTCTGTGATTGTTGACGATCGATTTTTCTGAAGAGGTCTTGAGTCTTTTTCTCAGATTGGCTCAGTGAAATGATCTGCAGGCACCTTTGTTTGGATACTTTTACATTCATCAGATTCTCTGAAGATGGACAGCCTGATCGTCGCTAATTACACAATTAAAGTCCTTGAGGTGACAGCCTCATTTCGACATTACAGGGAACAGGCTATTATTCAGCTCGGGATGTTGGTATTTTCCATGCTAGAAGAGACTGCCACACTTTGGTGATATTTGTTAATTGTGTTTCTTGCCATATTCTGAATGTTCCTCTTTTACATTGTGCACTTTATTAACTTTATAAGTTCCTTTGAATTTTAATTCAGATTTTTAATCAAATACTCCCATAATACATATTTCAGAATTTCCTTGTTATTTTATCCAGAGATTACCAGTTCAATTACTTCATTAATTAACTTTCATGAAATCCGCCCTGTTCACATTGATTTACAAAGTTTTTCTGCTGATTAAAACAGCCATGAAGACGTCATCTGCTCGTAGCAAGTGTAAACTATGTGCCACTGCCACCCATTTACCGCCTATGGACTTTCCATGTATCATTTCCAGCTCATGTTTCTTTAAATCAGGGATGGGGAACCTTAGGCCCCCCGAGCCATTTACGGCCCTTGTTGACCTTTTATCAGGCCCCTGAGCAGATTCTCAGGACTGCATTCTTGTGCAGGGAGGTGTATTTTGATTGCCACCAGCTCATTACTTTCTTCTTGCTCTGTTAGCACACACACAGTGTTCACTACTGAACACTGAAGGGCATGCAATGAAAGCTTACGTCCTGTGCCAGTGCCAGAGTCAAGATGCACTTTGTGGGCGGAGTTTATACGGCCCCTGAAGGATGGTATAAATATCCAAATGGTCCTTGGCAGAAATAAGATTCCTCACTCCTGCTTTAAATGGACTATAAATTTACTGATTGACCCAGATGTTTCTGCTTATACCATATGTGATGTTTCACTGTTTGAAAGTTTTATTTTGTAAGTCACTTGGAACATAGGCCTCAGTGCCCAATGGCACTAGAGCATTTATGATGCTATCTGGATGCAGATTGCATGAATAAATAAGTCTTATTGGCAGTTACAGGAGAGGTACCAGGGACTGGTTAGTCACCAATGAAGATCAAGTTTGTCCTCCTGGGTTGAGGTGGGAACATTTGAAGGCTGTGGCCAAGGACGTAATGAATTGAATGTCAAAAATCATGACAGTGAACTATGTTGAGCTGTGAAGAAGAGTTGCCTACTTAAAAGAGTGATCAAGTCTTGGCGAGAAAAGTAGTATGGCTGAGAAAGCAGAGACAGGATTGCATGTCAAGTGGTTGTGTAAAGTGGCTGAGAGCGGTAGTTATGACAAAACCGCTGTGCTGAAAACCATGTCCCAGTCCCCGTGTTTTGTCAGGTGGGGGGGTGTCAGTTAATAATTTAAGAAAGAATAGAGGTACAGACTGAGAGATGCATAAAGTGCATGTATACTAATGCCAGAAACCTACAACAAAATGGATGAATTAGAATGAATGTTGTTGGAGCATGATTATGACATGGTGGGGATATCTGAGACATGGCTGGATGAGAGCCATGACTGGGCTGTTAACTTGCAGGGCTATAGTCTGTTCAGAAATGACCGAACGGATAAGCAAGGGGGAGGGGTGTGTCTGTATTTAAAATCATCCTTAAAACCCATCCTGCGTGATAATATGGGTGAATCTAATGAAAATGTAGAGTCCCTGTGGGTGGAGATAAGGGGAGGGGGAAAAAATAATACATTTGATGATAGGGGTTTGTTATAAGTCCCCAAAAATATTGGAAGCAACGGAGTAAAGCAAATAGATGAAGCTGCGACTCAAGGAGAAGTCATTATTATGGGGGACTTCAACTACCCTGAAATAGATTGTGGAAAGGAAACCTGCAGTTTCAGCAAAGGTAATTGGTTTTTGACAACTATGAGAGACAATTACCTTTCACAACTGGTTCAGGACCCAACAAGAAGGGGGGCACTGCTAGACCTAATATTAACCAACAGGCCAGACCGCATATCAAATATAAGGGTTGGGGGTCACTTGGGGAATAGTGATCACAAAATAATAAGTTTTCATGTATCCTTTCATAAGATGTGTAGTAGAGGGGTTACAAGGACACTAAACTTCAGGAGGGCAAATTTCCAACGGATGAGAGATGATCTTGGTGCAATTAACTGGGACGATATACTGAGACATAAAAAACACAAAGAAAATGGCAGATGCTTATTAACATCCTGGATAGGACCTGTGCACAGTATATACCGTATGGGAATAAACATACTAAAAATAGGGGGAAACCAATATGGCTAAATAGAGCTGTAAGGGGTGCAATAAGTGACAAAAAGAAAGCATTTAGAGAATTAAAGCAAGTAGGTAGTGATAAGGCATTAAATAAATACAGGAAATTAAATAAATTCTGTAAAAAGCAAATCAAGGCAGCAAAAATTGAGACAGAGAGACTCATTGCCAGAGAGAGTAAAAATAATCCCAAAATATTCTTTAACTACATAAACAGTAAGAAACTAAAAAATGATAGTGTTGGCCCCCTTAAAAATAGTCTGGGTGAAATGGTGGATGAGGATGAGGAAAAAGCCAATATGCTAAATAACGTTTTTTCATCAGTATTTACACAAGAAAATCCCATGGCAGACAATATCATTAGTGATAACACAAATTCCCCATTAAATGTCTCCTGCTTAACCCAGCAGGAAGTACGGCGGCATCTAAAAATCACTAAAATTGAGAAATCTCCGGGCCCTGATGGGATACACCCCCAAGTACTGCAGCAATTAAGTACAGTCATTGATAGACCATTATTTTTAATCTTTAAAGACTCCATAATAACAGGGTCTGTACCACAGGACTGGCGTATAGCAAATGTGGTGCCAATATTCAAAAAGGTGACAAAAACTGAACTCGGAAATTATAGGCCAGTAAGCTTAACTTCTACTGTGGGTAAAATCCTTAGGGTATTCTAAGAGATGCTATGCTGGAGTATCTGAAGAGGAATAACCTCATGACCCAATATCAGCATGGTTTTCTGTGGCGCCCCAGGGTCCTGGTCATCACAGTAGCATTGCTTTCCTCACGGGGAGAGTGATGTTACGCTTGCAGGCAAGAAGGGATAACTGTAACCAGGTAACACAAGCATGCAACACATTCACACTCCAGACCACCAGGGGGAGCTTTTGATCCTGCATATATATGGTAGTCTATAGGGAAAGTTAGTCAGTTCTTGCCAGGAAACAGACTGGATCAGTGTGAGGCAGAAGAGGGTTTACGGAGCTGTGTAGCCACAGTGCAGTAGTTCCCAGAAAGAGACATTCAGAAAGCCGAATACATTACAGTGAACGTGCAGGAGAGCAAAGCACAGGAGAGGATGCCAGGGGGAGACCTACGGAGAGAGGCGGGTAACTTCAGCTTGTAAGAGACATTATTAATGTGAGCTAAAACCTCGAAAGGCCCAATATACCGGGGACCCAACTTATGCATAGGAACTTTAAGATGGATAAACTTAGAAGATAACCACACCTTATCCCCTGGATGATACAGAGAGGAGAATCGAGGCGCTTTTTATCCACAGGTCTCTTCATCCTATCCCGTGCTAGTTCGAGAGCGGACTTGGCCTCCTGCCAGACCCCGGAGAACTCTCTAGACAAAAGATCAGCCGCCGGTACAGCAGTGACAGGAGGAACCGGTAGAGGAAGACCAGGATGTTGACCAAAGACGATAAAAAATGGAGACTTGGTAGAAGCGTCACTGGTATGGTTATTATAAGCAAATTCAGCCCACGGTATTAAGTCTGACCAATTGTTCTGATGAGCATTGGAGAAATGATGAAGATAAGTCACCAAAATCTGATTTGTACGCTCCACTTGGCCATTGGTCTGCGGATGGTAGGCCGAAGAGAAGTCAAGCGAGATGTTCATAGACTTACAGAGAGCTTTCCAGAAACGTGCGGTGAACTGAACTCCTCTATCAGAAACAGTATGTTGCGGTAGACCATGAATACGAAAAATATGATGGATAAAAATCTTCGCCAACTTAGGTGCAGAAGGTAAACCAGGGAGAGCGATGAAATGAGCCATCTTAGAGAATCGATCCACGACCACGAGGATGACGGTGCAACCAGAAGAACGAGGCAGGTCAGTAATAAAATCCATTGCAATGTGTTGCCATGGAGTAGAAGGAGCCGGAAGAGGATGTAGAAGCCCAGAAGGTAACTGCCTAGGAACCTTATTCTTAGCACAAGATGGGCAAGAGACTAACAAACTTCAGGCATCCTGCGAAAGAGTCGGCCACCAATAGTAGCGAGACACCAGAATGAGAGTCTTTTTGAGACCGACATGCCCCGCCAGTTTGGAGGTATGACCCCAATGTAAGACACGTCTCCTGTTCTTTACAGAAACAAAAGTCTTAACCGGAGGTAAAGAGGTTAGAGTGACAGGAGCGACAGTGATGACTTTAGAAGGATCGATGATGTGCGTGGGTTCCTCCTCAATATCCACCGACAAGAAGGATCTGGACAATGCGTCAGCCTTGAAGTTATTATTACCGGGCTGGAAACGAAGCTCAAAGTCAAAACAGGTGAAGAACAGAGCCCACCTGGCCTGCCGAGGATTAAATCTGTGCGCAGATCGAATATATGCCAAATTTTTATGGTCCGTATAGATCACAAAGGGGAGTACGGCTCCTTCCAATAGATACCTCCATTCCTCCAGTGCCAATTTGATGGCCAAAACTTCTCTGTCACCGATGGAATAGTTCCTTTCAGAAGAGGAGAAAGTTTTGGAGAAAAAAAACACAGGGAGCAAGGCGACCAGTAGAAGACTTCTGGGAAAGAACTGCTCCGGCCCCGATGGCTGAGGCATCAACTTCAAGAACGAAGGGTTTATTAGCTTCAGGATGTTGACGTATAGGAGCTGAGGCAAATGCTTGTTTGAGAGACTGGAAGGCTTCTTCGGCTTCTGCTGACCAAAGGTGAGGGTTAGCCCCCTTTCTTCTTAGAAAAGAGATGGGAGTGGACAAATAGGAAAAGTGAGGAATAAACTGCCGATAATAATTTGCAAATCCAAGAAATCGCTGAATTGCCTTAACCCCGAGCTGACGCGGCCAATCGAGCACGGCAGAGACTTTTCCCGGATCCATGCGTAAGCCAGAATTGGAGATGACGAAACCCAAGAACGGAAGAGACGACTGTTCAAAAGCGCACTTTTCAAGTTTAGCGTACAGGCGATTCTCCCTCAAACGCTGGAGTACAAGTCGAACATCTCTTCTATGAGAAGGCAGATCAGGAGAAAATACAAGAATATCATCCAGGTACACCACTACACAGGTGTAAAGTAGGTCCCGAAAGACATCATTCACTAACTCTTGGAAGACAGCGGGTGCATTGCATAAACCGAAGGGCATCACCAAGTACTCATAGTGACAGTATCTGGTGTTAAAAGCAGTCTTCCACTCATCCCCAGAGCAGATTCGGATTAAATTATAAGCACCTCGGAGATCCAGTTTAGTGAAAATTCGTGCTCCTCGAAGACGATCGAAGAGTTTCGGAATGAGAGGGAGTGGGTACTTGTTTTTTATCGTGATATTATTGAGACCTCGGTAATTGATGCAAGGACGAAGAGAACCATCCTTTTTCTTGACGAAGAAAACACCTGCTCCTGCAGGTGAAGAAGTCTTCCGAATAAAGCCTCTGGCCAGATTCTCTTGTACGTACTCAGACATGGCTTGAGTCTCGGAAGGAGACAGAGGGTATATACGATCTCTGGGAGGAGTAGTTCCAGGAACGAGATCGATCGGACAATCATATGGATGATGCGGTGGTAGGGTCTCTGCCTCTTTCTAGTTGAAGACGTCCAAGAAGGAGCAATAAGCTGGAGGTAGGTTCGCAGGTTCCTGAGCAGGCTGAGAGGGTCTAATGGGCTGAATGGTAAGCGGCCACCTATTCTGACAAGACTGACCCCAACGTAGAACGTCTCCGGTACGCCAGTCCAGGGTGGGTTCGTGACTTCTTAACCATGGGAGTCCCAGAAGTAACGTATGAGACAACGAGAGCAGGACGTAGAAGGCCAACTTCTCTCAATGTAAGGCTCCAATTTGAAGTTCCACTTCCTCGGTGACCAAGTTGATGGTCTCCCGCAAAGGCTGACCATCAACTGAAGCTATTTGCAAAGGAGTCTCCAAGGGTCTGACAGGTATCCCAA
The DNA here is from genome assembly GCF_051348905.1 of Ranitomeya variabilis. Lineage (NCBI taxonomy): Eukaryota > Metazoa > Chordata > Amphibia > Anura > Dendrobatidae > Ranitomeya > Ranitomeya variabilis. The sequence goes on along the minus strand of NC_135233.1, from coordinate 486,377,118 downwards.
GTCTCTTTACTGCCTCTAGTTGAACAAAATTCCCAGCCACACCTGAATCAATATAAGCCTCCAGAGAGAGATGCAATAAAACGGAAAGAATCAGAGGAGGAGAGGAATAATAGCTACCTAGGGAGGCCTCTCTTACCTGTCCTAGGCGGAGGCGTTTCCCGGCTTCTGGGAACAGGTACGTAGAAGATGAGAGGCACTGCCACAATAAAAGCAAAGGCCCTGTGCAAGTCTCTCCTTGCGGCGTTGTTCTGCAGGTTTGAGACGATCTACCTGCATAGGCTCAGGAGAAGAAGAGGAAGGAACAGAAGCCGATAGAGAGTAGGAGGGGCCACGTGTAGCTGAGGACAAATGAGAAGGTCTTCTCTCTGGCGACTTCGCGGGAACGCTCTTGGAAGCGAAAATCAATGCGGGTCGCCAATGAAATAAGGTCATCCAACGAGGTAGGTGTGTCTCGTCCTGCCAGCTCATTTTTAATCCAAGATGACAGACCTTGCCAAAATGCTCCTACCAAAGCCTCATTGTTCTAGCCCAGGTCTGAGGAGAGCATACGGAAACAAATGGTGTACTGACCAATAGAGAGAGTGCCCTGGTGAAGGTTGAAGAGGGACTCAGTGGTAGAGACCAGACGACCGGGTTCATGGAAAACCTTACGAAAAGTGTCAAGAAAGGGAGTGAGTTGAGAGACCAGGAGATCATCACGCTCCCAGAGGGGGTTAACCCAGGCCAAGGCCTCACCCTCCAAATGGGAGACCACAAAAGCCACCTTAGCTCGGTCAGTGGGGTAAAGTAGTGGTGACAATTCAAAATGTAACTGGCACTGGTTGAGAAACCCGCGACATAATTTAGGATCTCCACCATACCAAGGTGGTCTGGCTAGACGGGGCGAGGAATGCGGAGCAGAAGCCTGGATAGGAGCAGAGGCAGCGGTCTGGAGAGAGAGAAGCTGGTTATCCACCGAGGCCATAAAATTCAGAATATGGGACTGAGTGTCCCGTTGCTGAGTGAGCTCTTGCTGAAGAGCAGCCAACTGAGAGGCGTTACCCAGATCAGAGGACTGTAAAGCCGAGAGACGGGACTCCATAGTTTTTAAAAAGGACATGAATGATCCTAGTCTGGTTCTCCCGTAGGAAAAGTAGTTCTTTTTGGGTAGTGGAAACACTACGGGGTCCATGGCCTTATGCTACTGTGAGGGCTAAACTAAGGGTCCTAAGGAGTGGACACACTGGACCGTGACAACGATCCTCCCAGGGGCGAGCTGACCAGATGGACCACCTCCTATACAGGGAGCGTTAGGGGTAGACCCGCGGGAGACTATCGCCACGGCAGCTGGGAGGCAAGGATGGACAAGAAGGAAGAACTCACGGAAACACGGACTGGACGGAGAAAGAAAACTGACCGGTGGAAGACAGGCACGCCGAATGAGCGGAGCACACCGACTGGCAGGCAGGACTCAAAGGGAACAGAAAGGACAGGAAACTTGGACTAGAAGGAGTCTCGGAAGGAAGGGGCAGGGTAATAAGGCTGGCGTAGCGCAGCACTTCCAGGTAGGAGTCCTCCAAGGACATACAGAGGACAGGAAGGAGAAGCCAGAACGGACTGAGAAATGTGCGCTCGCAGCGCTGAACATAGCGTGCACGCGCAGCCAACGAGAGGCCGAAGCTAGGAGCAAGCACAGAGGAGAGGATGCCAGGTGGGGATTAGCAGCTGTTGAGACGTGTTGGAATGCCGAGGACACGTGAATATGGCAGGGGGTGGGGAGCGGCAATGATGTGACAAGCGACCAAGGTTATTAGAGAACTGGGGAGTCTGCAATACCAAGACAGCTTATTACACTTTACAATTTAGTTTGGAAAAACGAAGGCTAAGGGGTGATCTTATTTTAATGTATAAATATATGAGGGGACAGTACAAAGACCTTTCTGATGATCTTTTTAATCATAGACCTGAGACAGGGACAAGAGGGCATCCTCTATGTCTGGAGGAAAGAAGGTTTAAGCATAATAACAGATGTGTATTCTTTACTGTAAGAGCAATGAGACTATGGAACTCTCTGCCGTATGATGTTGTAATGAGTAATTCATTACTAAAATTTAGGAGTGGACTGGATGCCTTTCTTGAAAAGTATAATGTTACAGGTTATATATACTAGATTCCTTGATAGGGCGTTGATCCAGGGAGCTAGTCTGATTGCCGTATGTGGAGTCGGGAAGAATTTTTTTTTCCCCAATGTGGAGCTTACTCTCTGCCACATGGGTTTTTTTTGCCTTCCTCTGGATCAACATGTTAGGGCATGTTAGGTTAGGCTATGAGTTGAACTAGATGGACTTAAAGTCTGCCTTCAACCTTAATAACTATGTTACTATGTTGCTATGTTACTATATATATATATATATATATATATATATTTACATATAAAGCTGTACATTACTCGTATTACTGATTATTGATGCGATTGGTGTCTTCAGGGGTAGAAACGCAGCAGTACACTCCACCACACTTACAGTTGTCTGGGGACTCATAGAGCCTGGCCGTGGAAGGAATAGCCTACTTCAGAGTCTACTATGTGGACAACCCCTTGTTAAGTGCTGTTGTACCCCTGAGTAAAATATTATATTACACTCACCTCAAGGAGCGGCACCATTCCAGCAATGCTTGTGCCAGGTCTGCTGACGCATTCATGACATTGTTTTGTCACGTGATCTCTGAAACTAATCAGCAGCCGCTAACGGGCTGCAGCAAGGGTCTGTGACCTTAATGGGAAAAAAAGAGCATCACACACCCAGAGGAACCCATGTCTCTGGTGCTTAGGGTCACAATAGAACACTTTAGCCCATGTGGCCCCACACTTGGGGTTAGAGCTCTAGACGGAAAGTACATCACGGATGTAGTGATGGACATCCTGTGCTACTAGAGGGAAGCTCCTCCTTGACAAACTGAGATGATTAGTGTAGAGATTAGACTGAAAGAATCCATTGTATCTTTCTCCTGAAACATCTGGCTCATATCAAGAAACTTGAGCAAGTTGACATTTCCTTTTTATGCACGCATTCCTTCTGTCATTATAGCCTTTTACCTACATACTAGAGGTTGTAAATTTCACAGTATAGATAAGCTTTGTAAGAGAATGTGAAATAATGAGCGCTTGTGCGCATGTCTGTAAATGCATAACTCTTTTTCTTTATAAAGGAGGGGTAAAGCCCAGAGAGTCAGACGCGCTCCTGAGCTTCCCCTGTATATGATCACACAATACTTTGTTTGCGTGTCATTTACCTGGAAGCTTACCTCCAGTAAGCCAGGGACTGAGAAGGACTTAACATTTCTTTGGCGCCCGAACCTGAGATAAGAGTATTTGCTCGAGATTTACCTGCGGATACGGACAACGGAGATCTGGGATAATGGACGGCAAATGAACTGAAAAACCTGGCCAGGTAAGAGACATTATTAGTTCTCTTTTATCTGCCCTGTATTATCCGAAAGATCTCTATGAGCCGTGTCACGCTGGGTTAGTCTAGTAGTGAGTAGATACCTATAAAACTCGGGTTACCATATTGTATAGACTTATGAGTCCTGTCCCTGGCAGTGTGTGAACAGTGTGAAGGTTGTGGTATGTTGTGAAAGAAGAGCAAAAGTGCGTAGAAAAATAAGCCGAAATAGTTGGGGTATAAGCCTTATACACGGAAGTCAGCCTAACTGGGTCATGTGGTTGCGTTCTTCTTCTCCGCCCATGCTTGACTATTCATTAAGTGCTTAACCTCCTTCATTTCTGGATAAGGTTTGATAGAATGAGCCCAGGACGCGGGTTTTCATGAGCCTGGGACAAGTATGCTAACTGACACAGAAAGTTTTGTGATCTGTATGGTGTTGCTGGGTCTGTTTGTGTGCATAATAGCACTTAAGTACGTCCTGCATATTAGAAGAAACGGAGCAGACAAGCCCTTCAATATTTTAGCTCCCTAGGAGAGAAGGCAACGAGACATCACCATAGAGTAAGTGATTGTCCAAACGTCACCTAGGGTAGTCATAGCTAATATTGAAAAGAAAAATGGGAAATAAACAGACCAAAACTGTCTTAGGACAAGTGGAAGCAGCAGATATCATACAGGAAAGATGTGGAAAGATAGTCAGAAGACAGATTAGAAGGGTAAGAGAAAAATTGGGAATTTCAGAAGCACTTATGTTTAGTACAGAATGGGAAAGACTGAGTAAAGAACGAGGTGGAATTATCAAAGACAATGGGTGGGAAGAAATCATACACTGTATGATAGAGGTCTCAAAAACAGCTAAAGAGGAGAATTGGAAGTACGATCCAGACACTTCCAAATGGATCATGGGGAAGGGAAAAAGTTGTGACATAATCCCGCCACCTTACCTAGATCCAAAAGCTCAATCATTTGTACCATCTGGAAGAGCAGAAGGAGGAAAACAATTTCCAGCCTTGTATCCCAATCTTGGTGGGGTAGGAGGATGGGAATGTTCACACTGTGGACAACAAAATCCAGATTGGAGAAATGATTGCCTAGCCTGTGGTACACCTAGATATGGCGCTGTACTTGCCCCTGTTAGGGTAGTACCAAGACCTTTTAGAGAAGCTGGTGCTGACGGGGTAATGAACACCAGATATCATCAGACCAGACAATACTTTCCTTGGTCCCCTGCCGAGGGTATGTCCCTCCTGCATAATGCGCCTGATCCCACTCAATACCCCATAAGGTTTGCGCAGTATATACAACAAATCATGCAGACTCATGCTGGGGTCTGGGCGGACGGGGAAGAATTATGTAGAATGAAAATGTCCCCCGGACTTTTTCAGGAATTATTGACACACCTACAGCCCAATAGACCAGTGGCAGAAGGGGGTGCCTTACAGACAGAAGCATCAGGTACCCAGTTCACAGAGGCATTAATAATTTTCATGAGAGGAAAACAGAGGGAAAGGGGGTCTACAGGTGTGATTATGCAGAAATTTGGGCAAAGTATTGAAGAATATAGTCAAGAACTAGAAAATAGCTTTAGGGATGAAGGATTGGATTTGACTGATGCTTCAGTAAGGAGACTTTTTACAAAACAATTAATAGAGGGGCTAGATCCGAAAATCAGAGAAAAATTTAAATCCTCTACTCCAGATTGGAGAACAATTGAACAACCAAATATTGTGAAACAACGATGTTTAGGAATAGCCATGGATATGAGAGAGAATCATAAGCCTGTTAGAATAGCACAAGCTAATACAGGAGGAAGAGTGAGACACAATTTTCTTTGCCACTACTGTAAAAAGCCAGGTCATTTCCAAAGAGAGTGCAGGAAGAAGTTGGCAGATATAAAGTCAGGCAAATTTGTTCCCAGAAATAACCCTCCCCAAACGGACAACCAGCAGAAATCTACCATCATAGATGGTCCCATACCAGATTCAGATTGACTCGATGTGTTACAAACTTCCCTACCAGCTAGAAGACCTATGATACAGGTGAATGTGGGGGGGAGAGAGATTCCATTTTTGATAGATACAGGTGCAACTTCCTCAATTTTGAATCAAGATTTTCTTCCGAATCCGGAAGATATTTCAGAACAAACAACTTTTGCTGAGGGTTATGATGGGGTAATTCGAACACTGCCATATACTGTGCCCCTAGAGGTCTCATTAGGACCTAAATGTTTTGCATCCAGATTTTTGTATGCCAGAGGTGCCCCAACATGTCTGTTAGGAACTGATGTACTAAAGAAATTAGAAGCTAACATCAAATTTAGGGACGATGGCACAGTTATGCTGACTATCCCTGATGATGCAGAATCATTAGAACAATATGTCAGAATTCAGGCTTTTGAGGATTATACTGAAGAAAAAGAGTACACCACAGATCTAGACCTCTCAATGATCCCAGAAACACTGTGGGCACAGGGTGACACTGATGTGGGATTATTGCATATTTCTCCTGTAAAATTATCTGTGCAACCAGGAGCTGTTCTCCCACAGCTCAGACAATACCCTGTGAGTGCCCAGCAGGAATTAGCGATTACAAAACAGATAGAGGGATATAGAGAGAAAGGAGTTCTGGTAGAGATACAATCACCTGCTAACACTCCTCTGTATCCAGTCAAGAAGAGAACTCTTGATAAGGGTTCCATGCCCAAATATCGTATGGTACATGATCTAAGAGAAATAAACAAAGTTCTAGATCCAATCACCCCAGTTGTACCCAATCCTCATACGTTACTATCACAGATACCAGCCAGTTCTCAAGTGTTTACTGTAATAGATCTTTCAAATGCATTTTTCTCGGTTCCTTTACACCAAGATAGTTGGCATTTGTTTGCATTTACATTTAAGGGCAAACAGTTGGCGTGGACACGCCTTCCACAGGGAATGATACACTCCCCTACTCTTTATTCAAATGCCCTACAAACAGTTCTTCAAAGGTTTGAACCTGAATCACAGGTAGTAATTTTGCAGTATGTGGATGACCTACTACTTTGCTGCCCAGATCTAGAAACTGCAGAAAGGTCCACTGTGAGTTTACTATGTTTTCTAGAAAAAGAAGGGTGTAAAGTGAATAGACAAAAGCTACAAGTTTGTCAGATCAAAGTGGTCTTTCTAGGTCATTGCATTTCTCAAGGTAAAAAGCATCTTACACCTCAAAGAACTGAAGCAATAAGACAGATAAATGAGCCTAGAAATCATAAACAGCTACGAGCATTTTTAGGAATAGTGTCTCATTGTAGACAATGGATTATACATGCCAGTCAACTAATGCAACCACTGTATGACTGTGTAAAAAGTGAACCTTATTTGTTGACAAAAGAAGGTCAGATTTCGTTCCAACAATTAAAAGATGCCCTTGTTTCAGCTCCAGCGTTAGGGCTACCAGACTACACAAAATCATTTCAGCTTATGGCTGCAGAAGTTGATTCTCATGCTACAGGAGTTCTTACCCAGAAGCATGCAGGGAAACAAAGACCAATTGCATATCTTTCAGCAAGGTTAGATCCAGTAGCCAGGGCAGCGCCAACCTGTGTACGTGTGGTTGTTGCTGTCTCACTATTGTTGGACAAAGCATCAGAAATTGTCCTAGAGTATCCACTCACAGTTCAAACTACACATGATGTTTATGGGATATTAAACCAGGTCCAACCAAAACACATTTCCATGGCCAGACATTTGCGGCTACAGTGTTCTTTGCTGCTCCCCTCTACTATCACATTTGCAAGGCTTCAGACTCTCAATTTAGCTACACTGCTACCTCTCGAGTCTGAAGGGGGGAATAAGGACACTGATCCACACGCAAATTTTTTCCCTACAGACACACATGATTGTACAGAGCTCATTTTACAAGAAATGGTAGGCTTACCCAATGTATCCGAAACACCACTTCAAAATCCAGATTTAGAGCTGTTTATAGACGGTAGTAGGTTTGCAGATGACACAGGTAACTTCCATACAGGGTATGCAGTTGTGTCAGAATCTGAAACTCTCAAAGCAGAACCTCTTCCACCGAAACAGTCTGCACAAGAAGCAGAACTAACAGCATTGATTGAAGCGCTAAAAATAGCTGAGAATCAGACAGCTAATATATACACTGATTCTAGGTATGCACATGGTATTGTGTTTGACTTTGGAGTAATCTGGAGAGCTAGAGGTTACATGACAGCGTCAGGCCAACCTGTAAAACATGCTTCTCTGATCAAACAGATCTTAGAGGCTGCACAAGAAACAAAAGAAGTAGCAGTAATTAAGGTAGCTGCACATGTGAGACTCGACACTAGGGAATCTAGGGGAAATGATAGGGCTGATAAAGCAGCCAAGGCAGCAGCGGTCAAACCCTTACAGCAGGTTCATACTGTAAACCCCACAGAAAATACTGAAGATAGACTGAGACAAGCACAGGAAGATGCAGGAGAAGAGGAGAGGGACAGGTGGAAAAAGGAAGGGGCAGAAGAACAAGCAGGAATTTGGAAGAAAGATGGACTAATATGTCTACCTAGAGCCTGGTACCCGATTGTAGTTGGTGGACTACACCACCCTACTCATGTGTCTGCAAATGCAATGACACTACTGGCAAAGCAAGTCTGGTTGGCTCCAGGTTTTGGCAACTACGCAAGAGACTATTGTGCTGCATGCGTTATATGCCTGGCACATAATCCCGGACAGACGACAAAGACCCCTATGAAGCACCACGTCCGACCTCTCTATCCGTTTCAGCGATTACAAATAGACTTTATCCAGCTGCCAAAAAGTAATGGGTATGAGTATGTGTTGGTGTGTGTGGACATGTTCTCAGGGTGGCCAGAGGCCTATCCAGTTCGGAAGGCTTCAGCTAAAAACACTGCTGTAAAGCTAGTTGCCGAACTGATACCCCGTTACGGTCTCCCTGAAGTGATCGAGTCAGATAGGGGTACTCATTTTACTGGAGAAATATTTCAAAATGTACTGAAAATGTTGGGTGTTGAAAGTCAGTTACACACTCCATACCATCCTCAAAGTTCCGGTAAGGTGGAACGCATGAATGGAACTTTTAAATTAAAAATACAGAAAGCCATGGCTGAAACAGGAAAGCCTTGGACAGAATGCCTTCCACTGGCCCTTTACTCAATACGCAATACCCCAAGGGGTAAGACTAAACTGTCTCCATATGAAATTTTGTTTGGCAGGACTGCCAATTTAGGATGTTATTTTCCACAACAACTTGTGTTAAATATTGAGTCATTGACTTCTTATGTGCAAAACCTCCAGAAACAATTAACTAAGGTGCATGCACAAGTTTTTGCTTCTCTTCCAGATCCTGACAACACTGAAGGAAGTCACAAGTTGGAACCAGGTGATCAAGTCTATGTAAAAAGACACACCAGAAAGGCTCTTGAACCAAGATTTGACGGACCCTTCCAAGTCCTGTTGACAACACCTACATCAGTCAAGCTAGAAGGAAAGGCATCATGGATACATGCAAGCCACTGCAAAAAAGCAGTACAAAACTCATGATATTGATGTTAATAATGTTAACACAGATGTGGGATAAATTAGTTAGAGCCACGGATTATCTAGATGATCAGATTTGGGATATATTGGATATACTAAACACTAGTATAGCTGTACAGAATCAGCTTATAATAGTCATCAACCAACATACTCTGGTATTGGATTACCTAACTGCCTCACAAGGAGGTATGTGTCAAATCATCGGACCCACCTGCTGTCATTGTATAGACCCGAATAGTACTATGAGTATGACATTTAAATTAGGGGACGTACAACGACTCAGAGATCAGTATGATAAAGACAATGACCAGAATAAGGATAGCTGGTGGTCTGATACTTTCTCTTTTCTCAACCCAGCCAACTGGTTCAGAGGGATTGGTGGGTGGGTTGCTGGGATCATGCAGAGCATAATACATATAGTTATAATTATTGTAGTCATATACGTACTATTCCAGATTGTGCTCAAGGGTATCTCAGTATGCACAGATAAACTTTGTGTAATAGATGCAAGAGTATAAAGTTTTTTTTTTTCTTTCTCCTTTATTCTTATGTTATCCTCTAGTGATTCTGATTAATATTACTGTACTAATTTTTGTTTTTATATTTTAGTATACTGCTAAAGAAGAAAATAATTTGCAATAGAAGAATTAATACTAGATTTGATTCTCTTATTAATAATATAAGTGTGTGTATGTGTAATACCAAAAATAAAGGCTTTGTCTTTGGCCCTATGGTAATAAATAAAAGGAATATGTCAAAGGGGGGAATTGTAGAGATTAGACTGAAAGAATCCATTGTATCTTTCTCCTGAAACATCTGGCTCATATCAAGAAACTTGAGCAAGTTGACATTTCCTTTTTATGCACGCATTCCTTCTGTCATTATAGCCTTTTACCTACATACTAGAGGTTGTAAATTTCACAGTATAGATAAGCTTTGTAAGAGAATGTGAAATAATGAGCGCTTGTGCGCATGTCTGTAAATGCATAACTCTTTTTCTTTATAAAGGAGGGGTAAAGCCCAGAGAGTCAGACGCGCTCCTGAGCTTCCCCTGTATATGATCACACAATACTTTGTTTGCGTGTCATTTACCTGGAAGCTTACCTCCAGTAAGCCAGGGACTGAGAAGGACTTAACAATTAGGTAGCGAAAGATGGTTGTCTAGCGTTACCTCTCCGCGCTCCCTGCTCGCCAGCGCTGGGACTCCCGCTGCTTGCGCCACTGCTTCCTTGCTCCCTCACTTTTCAGCCCGTGTTCCCTGCCGGCAGTCTGCACAGGCGCTTCAGCGTGCCCTTCCGTCTTCGGTTCTGTGACTTGCGCAGGCGCTCTGGGTCTTGGCCACGCGCGTCCTCTTCCCTCTAGTGCTCCTGGGTGGCCTGACCTGGCAGAGTTTCTTGTCCAATTGCAGACAGGTGCCGGGTATTTTAGGCTGTCCTCCCTTAGTGGAGGCGCCTGATTATCGCGTTCCTTTTGCTATATCTAGGTTACCTTGCTGTCGCTCGCTCATTCCTGCTCAGCTTCTGTTTATCTTTTGATTTTTCTCGCTCATCTTTTTCAGACTCAGCTCCTGACCTGTGCCTTCCTGGTTCCTGTCCCCTGTCCTCCTCAGTCCGGTTACCTCCTCCACATCCAATCTACCCAGCCTGCCTCATTACCATCTCCCTCTGTTCCTTCCTGGTTCCCATTCCCTGTCCTCCTCAGTCCGGTTACCTCCTCCACATCTAAGCTTCGCAGCCTGCCTCATTACCATCTCCCTCCATTCCTTCCTGTTTCCCGTTCCCTGTCCTCCTCAGTCCGATTCCCTTCTCCGTTCTGTGCCTCTTCTACCCACTCAGTCCCTACTCTTTCCTTTGGGTGGTTTTTCCTCCTGAGCCGACCCCTGGTCCTGGCATCCGTGGTTCAAGAGGTCCCTGAGCTTGCTCCCAAACAATCCCTGTATAGGGGTTGGAACCATCTGGTGTGCTCGCTCGGGGGAGGGTCAGTATCACGGTCCAGTGAGTCCACTCTTGCCACTTGCTTTCACCAGCGTAACATCTAGCTCTATTTGCTTTTGTAAGTAAGTTTGAGAAATAAGGTGTTCATTATCAGAAGAACATGTCCAATTCTTCCACTCACATACGTACAAAAGACAGAAAAACAAATCAAGGTCTAGTGTATCTGAAGAGGGATTTTCTTTGCTTACAGCACCAGCTCCTGTAGAGATTTTACAGTTATAATTACAGAATGTAAATGCCATAGTTATTATAGGAATGTCTCAAAGTGTGACATTTGGTTTCAAAATAGGCCAATTATTATGGAATGAATGTCAATATTTCATTGTCTTAAGCCTAAATGTTTTTAAAGGGGTCCAACACGCTCTCCTGTTGTGCAGCTTTTTCTATAGCTGCCCAGCATTTCTGTCTATAAAATGGCTGCTGATGGAGGAGTGTGTGACCAGACCTGTCCATCAGCCTCCTCCAATAAAAAAGTAGCTTCCCTCTTTCCCATGTGAAGGGTTTTACAATTGAAGGAGGCTGATGGACAAGTCTGGTCATAAGTTCCTCCACCAGCAGCAATTTTATAGATAGAAGTGTTGGTCAGTTTGTAAAAAAAACTGCAATAACAAGAAGAGGGGCCAATCCCCTTAAAACCTAATGTACTAACTGCAGCGCCCCAGAGTCCTGGTCGTTGCAGTACTGTTGCTCCGCCACTAAGGGGAGTGATGATATGTCTGATTGCACTAAAAGAGTTCACCTTGCAGGTATCACAGACACACATTACACTTCACACTCTGGCCGCCAGGGGGAGCAAAAGGTCCTATCTACTAGGCCACTCCTCACACATGGGTAAAATTGGGGGTTGGATAGGAAGTCAGGGAGAAAGTAGCTGGGGAGAGCTCGAGAGAGGACCTGTCAGGGGTGGGATCCTGACAGAGGCCTAGAAAAGGACAGATCGTTACGGAACCGTGCCTGTGCCTTATAGCGGCAGACTCCTAAGAAAGGACACAAAGTGAAGTATATTGTGGAGAAGTGAGAAACGGGATCACAGCACAAAGGAGATAGAACCAGAAGGAGTCATGCCTCAAGATCAGCAACATCCTTCTGAGGTGCGTAGCCGGCGGCCGGAACGCCGAGGAAGTAATAGACTCTGCGCATTACTTTGAACTACGGCAGGGCAGTTAACTCTAGGTTGTCTGTCTCACCTTAATCACCTAATGAAGACAATGGAGGCAATTGTGGGAGAGGGGCGTCTTTGGGTCTCTATAAACTAACTCCAGGCCTACCCCGTCATACGGGTGCGTCCTAGCCATATCATCTGGGGGACGGAGAGAAAGAATAGAAACATACATGACAGTTGTGAGGACTATCCCGTGGTGCTCAGCAGGGAAGTACTACAACACACAGGCGCTAGCAGGAAGGCTGCTGTTTTCCACCTGCAAAAAGGGAACTCTGGATGTGCCTTCGGACCGGCCGGTCTCAGCCAGCCCTGTTAGCAGTGCTCTGGATTGGGGATGCCGAAGCCTTCAGTAAAGAGACTGCAACCTTGTGTCCTCGTCATTTACTGTGACCTACATCTGCACCTACATCTTTAATTGGGCGCCCCTTAGCAGGGCTACGGACCGGGTCAGGCCACCGTGACATCCCCAGCACCGAGAGATAGACCCGGTACCGAGTACCCCGCTGCGCTGCGTTTGGGGGCCGCTCCACTAACCATTACCGTAGCGATACTGTCAGATCCCTCTTCATTAGTGTTTATAAGATATGGCTGTCCCATTATCTATCAGTTCAGCTCTCCATGCATATCAAAAGTTCGGATCCGACTCCCCACTAACAAACAAAGATGGCTACCCACCATAAAGTGGGGAAATTTAGTGTTTGATACACTGACGATTTTGCACATTTTCCCACCTAAAAATAATAGCGGTCTGTAATTTTGTATCGTAGGTGCACTTCAACTGTGAGAGGCAGAATCTAAAAAGAAATCCAGAAAATCACATTGTATGATTTTTACAGAATTAATTTGCATTTTATGGCATGAAATAAGTATTTGATACAATACAAAAACATAACTTAATATTTGATACAGAAATCTTTGTTTGCAATTACAGATGTCAGACGTTTCCTGTAGTTTTTGACCAAGTTTGCATACACTGCAGCAGGTATTTTGGCCCCCTCCTCCATATAGATCTTCTCCAGATCTTTCAGGTTCTAATGCTGTTGCTGGGCAATATTGAGTTTCAGCTCCATCCAAAGATTTTCTATTAGATTCAGGTCTGCAGACTAGCTAGGCCACTCCAGGATCTTGAAATCTTACAGAGCCACTCCTTATTTGCCTTGACTGTATGTTTTGGGTTATTGTCATGCTTAAAGGTACCGTCACATTAAGCGACACTGCAGCGATATCGACAACGATGCCGATCGCTGCAGCGTCGCTGTGTGGTCGCTGGAGAGCTGTCACACAGACAGCTCTCCAGCGACCAACGATGCGGAAGTCCACGGGTAACCAGGGTAAACATCGGGTTACTAAGCGCAGGGCCGCGCATAGTAACCCGATGTTTACCCTGGTTACCAGTGTAAAAGTAAAAAAAAACAAACACTACATACTTACATTGCCGTGTCTGTCGCGTCCCTCGCCTTCAGCTTCCCTGCACTGTGTAAGAGCCAGCCGGAAAGCACAGCGGTGACGTCACCGCTGTGCTTTGCTTTACGGCCGGCACTGACACATTCAGTGCAGGAAGCTCTGAGAAGCAGCGCGGACGCCGGGGGACGTGACAGACATCAGAGGGTGAGTATGTAGTGTTTTTTTTTTTTACTTTTACAATGGTAACCAGGGTAAATATCGGGTTACTAAGCGCGGCCCTGCGCTTAGTAACCCAATATTTACCCTGGTTACCATTGTAAAACATTGCTGGCATCGTTGCTTTTGCTGTCAAACACGACGATACACGCCGATCTGACGACCAAATAAAGTTCTGGACTTTCAGCAACGACCAGTGATATCACAGCAGGATCCAGATCGCTGCTGCGTGTCAAACTCAACGATATCGCTATCCAGGACGCTGCAACGTCACGGATCGCTATCGTTATCGTTGCAAAGTCGTTTAGTGTGAAGGTACCTTTAGACCCATCCATGACCCATCTTCAATGCACTTACTGAGGGAAAGATGTTGTTGACCAAAATCTTGGGATAAATACAGTGGGTACGGAAAGTATTCAGACCCCTTTAAATTTTTCACTCTTTGTTTCATTGCAGCTATTTGGTAAATTCAAAAAAGTTCATTTTTTTCACATTAATGTACACTCTGCACCCCATCTTGACTGAAAAATACCCAGAAATGTAGTATTTTTTGAAAATGTAATAAAAAAGAAAAACTGAAATATCACGTGGTCATAAGTATTCCCACCCTTTGCTCAGACACTCATATTTAAGTCATATGCTGTCCATTTCCTTGTGATCCTCCTTGAGATAGTTCTACTCCTTCATTGGAGTCCAGCTGTGTTTAATTAAACTGATAGGACATAGGCACACACCTGTCTATATAAGACCTCACAGCTCACAGTGCATGTCATGTGGCAAGGCACATATCTGGCCAAGGCTACAACAGAATTTCTGCAGTACTCAAGGTTCCTAAGAGCACAGTGGCCTCCATAATCCTTAAATGGAAGAAGTTTGAGACCACCAGAAGTCTTCCTAGACCTGGCCGTCCAGCCAAACTGAGCAATCATGGAAGAAGAACCTTGGTGAGAGAGGTAAAGAAGAACCCCAAGATCACTGTGGCTGAGCTCCAGAGATGCAGTAGGGAGATGGGAGAAAGTTCCACAAAGTCAACTATCACTGCAGCCCTCCACCAGTTGGGCCTTTATGGCAGAGTGGCCAGTCGGAAGCCTCTCCTCAGTGCAAGACATGTGAAAGCTTGCATAGAGTTTGCTAAAAAACACATGAAGGACTCCCAGACTATGATAAATAAGATTCTCTGGTCTGATGAGATGAAGATAGTCCTTTTTGGTTATAATTCTAAGCAGCATGTGTGGAGAAAACCAGGCACTGCTCATCACCTGCCCAATACAATCCCAACAGTAAAACATGGTGGTGGTAGCATTATGCTATGGGGGTGTTTTTCAGCTGCAGGGACAGGACGACTGGTTGCCATTGAAGGAAACATGAATGCGGACAAGTACAGAGATATCCTTGATGAAAACCTCTTCCAGAGTGCTCTGGACCTCAGACTTGGCCGAAGGTTTACCTTCCAACAAGACAATGACTCTAAGCACACAGCTAGAATAACAAAGGAACAACTTCAACTTCAGAACAACTCTGTGACCATTCTTGACTGGCCCAGCCAGAGCTCTGACCTAAACCCAGTTGAGCATCTCTGGAGAGACCTGAAAATTAATTTTTTTTTAATTTACAAAAAGGCTGCAATGAAACAAAGAGTGAAAAATTTAAAGGGGTCTGAATACTTTCCATACCCACTGTATATAGAAATGGCACTGCAGAGCCAACTATCACTGAGAGACAAGGTGCTAGTGACAGCCCATCACACAACCATATGTTCTCCATCTGAGAAAAATTATCTTACCATGCTAAAAACAAAAAATCGGACATGTGCATGGCCTCATTGAATAACATTGCTATACAGGCTTTTTACAGATGTAGAAATAACAAATATGGTTTTTTTTTCATTCCTTTATTTTAAACTGGGAAAAAGTTTTTTTCTTGTTTTTTTTTTATTTATTTTTCAGTTCTTTTAAAGGACTCGAACTTGCAATCATTTATTCTATATACTGGAAAATTTAAAATCTCATAAAAATCCATCCAAAATTCAGTGCGGGTGTGATATTTATAGGAACTTTTTAAAGCCATATGTAGGACTTCATTTCCCATCATGCCTTCGATGCCTGCCCTGGTCAGCTTGTCACTTATCAGTATCTACAGTGTCGACAGCAGGAAGGAATTTGTGAATGTGCTTAATGTTTTTGACATGTAGAAGTTTGCTCCGTGAGAGACTCGTAGAAGTAGCAGTGCCGAGGTGCCCAGAGAGTGGGGCAAGGAGCACACGAGCATGGGATCTAAGTTGTGGGTACGAGTGGCCAGATGCCAGCTCCTTATCATCTGCCTCTTCACTATGGTAATGAGATCATTTCTTGTTATTTCATAATTTGTCATATTTTTTAAGGAAGGAACTTGTTATTAATGTTCTTCCAGTATGTGCATGCCTCATTGTTATAGTGTATAGAGCAGACCAGCCCTGATCAAATACAATGAAGGCTTTCAAGAAAAGAAATCTGCTGGAAAAGTGTGCACCTATGATATGGAAAATGGGGCATGCCCCAGTTACAAACCACTCTAGACATTTTATTCATGCTAAATTTACTACGAACCTGAGCAAATGTTTGGGGCTAAATTTTGGTATAAATATATGCCAGTCATGAGGCATCATTAGGAAGAGATGTGTGAATAGTCTTAAAAAATTTTGCCTACTAATCAGTAATACCATTCAATACTAAAGTATATGTGCAGTTATTTATCAGTGCAGCCCCATGCTAGAATTTTTTTGAAAAATATAATTTTAGGAATTCCTTATGTCATTCACATACCCTATTAGAGCAAGAACAGACCCATATCGTCAATGTATTACATTGATGGCAATTCATTAATTCATTCACAATAATTTTTGCGTAGATGAGAGAGTTGCCATTAATAAGCATCACAATTAATACAATTATTTAAGTAGTCTTAATTAAATTTTTATTTAATAAATTGTCCTAATTACCTATCTCATGATAAGTAAGTGTATTAATAAACTTACTGATTGCCGTCTTCCCGAGTTTCCAGCGTCGCTCCGGTACCCACGTGACCTGCAAACAGATTAAGCAGGTCACGTAGGGGTTTATGCGTAATCCGGAGGTCACTTTCTCTTTGTAAGTCTATATAGTCTTTTTCTGAGGCTCCATAGACTTACATAAAAGGAAGTAGCTCTGGTCTATATAACAGTCACTGTGTGAGTCGGCAAAGTAGAAGAGCAGTCACATGGGACTGGAACAGAGCTGGAAACTGGAAAAGATGTAGATCAGTAAGTATAGCAGTACACTTAAACCTAAACATCATTACATAAGTAATTAGGACTGTTTATGAAATAAAAATGTTGCCAGGACTTCTATAAATATAAAAAATCTACATGCTTTGCTATTAGAGATAAAATGTTCGGATGCTCGTTACTTGAACCGTACAATTCCTAATACTCGGATGCTCATTTTGAGTAACGAGTGTAATGGGAGTCAATGGGATATCTGTTGTGAATTCCGTTCTTGGGCTCCATCCTGTGGTTGCGAATGGTATTTTTGGGAGTTCTGTTCTTGGGCTCCCTCTGGTGGTTTCAAGTGGAACTTAGCAGCTGCTCTCACTAATCGGTTCCCTGGCCTTGTTATTTAACTGGGCTTTTGGCTGTAGTTGATGCCAGCTGTCAATGTTTCTTCCTGTGGATTCAGTCCTTTCCTGGAAGTTCTCTGTTGGCCAGTCCATTTCAGCTTAAGATAAGTTCTGCTAGTTTTGGGGTTTTCCCTGCTTATGACCTTCTGTTCAGTTTAAGTTATGTCTCTTTTGTCCAGCTTGTCATTATGAAATATTCCGGCTAGTTGGAAGCTCTGGGGTTGCAGTTTTGCCCCTCCACACCGTGAGTCGGTGTGGAGGTTATTTTTGTAAACTCTGCGTGGACATTTAGTTTTTATACTGACCGCACAGTAGCCTTTTCCAGGGCCGGACTGGGACTAAAATTCAGCCCTGGCATTTGAAGTTACACAGGCCCACTTGTCACATGGTGAATATGTAATATCTTTCTGCACCTGTAGGTCACAAGAAGTGAGGGGAGTGTAATACGACTATATAACATATAGTCACAGCTGTGCCCAGTATTACAGCTCAGTCCTATGTATTGCTCTTAGGTGCAGGAGCGGGCAAAACTGCTATTTTACACACAGAGTGGGGTCTCATAGATAATGAAGATGATGCTGCGCTCTACATGGTGCTGCGGCCTCTTCATACACAGTAGCTGATGGACAGTGATGCAAAGGGTCAGATACCAATGAGCTAATATTTATGTATTTATTTTACTCACTGATATAGCACCACAGGTCTTTACAGACGTTATCATCACTGTCCCCATTGGGGCTCACAATCTACATTCCCTATAAGTCTTTGGAATGTGGGAGGAAACCAGAGAACCGGAGAAAACCCACACAAACACGGGGAGAACATACAAACTCCTTGCAGATGTTGTCATTGGTGGGATTTGAACTCACGACCCCAGCGCTGCAAAGCAACAGTGCTAACCACTGAGCCACCAAAAATTTCTACAAAGGCCAAGATCTGTATTAACGCCATATCGTTACCATATAGCAGTAGATATCAGCTCTGCATAACATATAAGAGATCACAGCACAGTTACAGATAATGACTTACAGATTACTTTCTTTCTGATTCACTCGTTCACTTTTCCCATCTTTTCCATCTGGCCTAGACCGACATGACAACTTCTCCAGCCAGGACTCGTCTGCAGAGAATACAACACAGACACATTTCACTTCTCATATTCCAGCCCCATCACCATCTATTCCCAACCTGCACAAACTCCTCATCCTGCTGATACCCCAATACTGAGCCACTGCTGCCGTATGTGTCCCTATTACTGCCCGATACCCCAATACTGAGCCGCTGCTGCCGTATGTGTCCTTATTACTGCACCTGATACCCCAATACTGAGCCCCTGCTGCCGTATGTGTCCCTATTACTGCAGCTGATACCCCAATACTGAGCCACTGCTCTATGTGTCCCTATTACTGCACCTGATACCCCAATACTGAGCCGCTGCTGCCGTATGTGTCCCTATTACTGCCCCTGATACCCCAATACTGAGCCGCTGCTGCCATATGTGTCCCTATTACTGCACCTGATACCCCAATACTGAGCCGCTGCTGCCGTATGTGTCCCCATTACTGCACCTGATACCCCAATACTGAGCCGCTGCTGCCATATGTGCCCCTATTACTGCACCTGATACCCCAATACTGAGCCACTGCTGCCATATGTGTCCCTATTACTGCACCTGATACCCCAATACTGAGCCGCTGCTGCCGTATGTGTCCCCATTACTGCACCTGATATCCCAATACTGAGCCTCTGCTGCCATATGTGTCCCTATTACTGCAGCTGATACCCCAATACTGAGCCACTGCTCTATGTGTCCCTATTACTGCACCTGATACCCCAATACTGAGCCGCTGCTGCCGTATGTGTCCCTATTACTGCCCCTGATACCCCAATACTGAGCCGCTGCTGCCGTATGTGTCCCTATTACTGCACCTGATAACCCAATACTGAGCCTCTGCTGCCGTATGTGTCCCTATTACTGCACCTGATACCCCAATACTGAGCCGCTGCTGCCGTATGTGTCCCTATTACTGCCCCTGATACCCCAATACTGAGCCGCTGCTACCGTATGTGTCCCTATTACTGCCCCTGATACCCCAATACTGAGCCGCTGCTGCCATATGTGTCCCTATTACTGCACCTGATACCCCAATACTGAGCCGCTGCTGCCGTATGTGTCCCCATTACTGCACCTGATACCCCAATACTGAGCCGCTGCTGCCATATGTGCCCCTATTACTGCACCTGATACCCCAATACTGAGCCACTGCTGCCGTATGTGTCCCTATTACTGCACCTGATACCCCAATACTGAGCCACTGCTGCCATATGTGCCCCTATTACTGCCCCTGATACCCCAATACTGAGCCGCTGCTGCCGTATGTGTCCCTATTACTACACCTGATACCCCAATACTGAGCCTCTGCTGCCATATGTGTCCCTATTACTGCAGCTGATACCCCAATACTGAGCCACTGCTCTATGTGTCCCTATTACTGCACCTGATACCCCAATACTGAGCCGCTGCTGCCGTATGTGTCCCTATTACTGCCCCTGATACCCCAATACTGAGCCGCTGCTGCCGTATGTGTCCCTATTACTGCACCTGATAACCCAATACTGAGCCTCTGCTGCCGTATGTGTCCCTATTACTGCACCTGATACCCCAATACTGAGCCGCTGCTGCCGTATGTGTCCCTATTACTGCCCCTGATACCCCAATACTGAGCCGCTGCTGCCGTATGTGTCCTTATTACTGCCCCTGATAACCCAATACTGAGCCGCTGCTGCCATATGTGTCCCTATTACTGCACCTGATACCCCAATACTGAGCCGCTGCTGCCGTATGTGTCCCTATTACTGCACCTGATACCCCAATACTGAGCCGCTGCTGCCATATGTGCCCCTATTACTGCACCTGATACCCCAATACTGAGCCACTGCTGCCGTATGTGTCCCTATTACTGCACCTGATACCCCAATACTGAGCCACTGCTGCCATATGTGCCCCTATTACTGCCCCTGATACCCCAATACTGAGCCGCTGCTGCCGTATGTGTCCCTATTACTACACCTGATACCCCAATACTGAGCCGCTGCTGCCGTATGTGTCCCTAATACTGCCCCTGATACCCCAATACTGAGCCGCTGCTGCCGTATGTGTCCCTATTACTGCACCTGATACCCCAATACTGAGCCGCTGCTGCCATATGTGTCCCTATTACTGCACCTGATACCCCAATACTGAGCCGCTGCTGCCGTATGTGTCCCTATTACTGCCCCTGATACCCCAATACTGAGCCGCTGCTGCCATATGTGTCCCTATTACTGCACCTGATACCCCAATACTGAGCCGCTGCTGCCGTATGTGTCCCCATTACTGCACCTGATACCCCAATACTGAGCCGCTGCTGCCATATGTGCCCCTATTACTGCACCTGATACCCCAATACTGAGCCACTGCTGCCGTATGTGTCCCTATTACTGCACCTGATACCCCAATACTGAGCCACTGCTGCCATATGTGCCCCTATTACTGCCCCTGATACCCCAATACTGAGCCGCTGCTGCCATATGTGTCCCTATTACTGCACCTGATACCCCAATACTGAGCCACTGCTGCCGTATGTGTCCCTATTACTGCACCTGATACCCCAATACTGAGCCACTGCTGCCGTATGTGTCCCTATTACTGCAGCTGATACCCCAATACTGAGCCACTGCTGCCATATGTGTCCCTATTACTGCACCTGATACCCCAATACTGAGCCGCTGCTGCCATATGTGTCCCTATTACTACACCTGATACCCCAATACTGAGCCGCTGCTGCTGTATGTGTCCCTATTACTGCCCCTGATACCCCAATACTGAGCCGCTGCTGCCATATGTGTCCCTATTACTGCACCTGATACCCCAATACTGAGCCGCTGCTGCCGTATGTGTCCCCATTACTGCACCTGATACCCCAATACTGAGCCACTGCTGCCATATGTGTCCCTATTACTACTGCACATGATACCCCAATACTGAGCCACTGCTGCCGTATGTGTCCATATTACTGCACCTGATACCCCAATACTGAGCCGCTGCTGCCATATGTGTCCCTATTACTGCCCCTGATACCCCAATACTGAGCCGCTGCTGCAGTATGTGTCCCTATTACTGCCCCTGATACCCCAATATTGAGCCGCTGGGGCCGTATGTGTCCCTATTACTGCCCCTGATACCCCAATACTGAGCCTCTGCTGCCGTATGTGTCCCTATTACTGCCCCTGATACTCCAATACTGAGCCACTGCTGCCGTATGTGTCCCTATTACTGCCCGACACCCCAATACTGAGCCGCTGCTGCCGTATGTGTCCCTATTACTGCCCCTGATACCCCAATACTGAGCCGCTGCTGCAGTATGTGTCCCTATTACTGCCCCTGATACCCCAATACTGAGCCGCTGGGGCCGTATATGTCCCTATTACTGCACCTGCTGTGTGGTACAAAAACAGCACTCCTTTTACTGCCCTACATAATAATGCCACCACTGTGCCCTTTAAATAGTAATAATGCCTTTGTGCCCTCTATATGGTAAAATTGCCCCCACTAGAAAATATTAATGCACCGTGCAAATGCACTTGAAAACAGTATCCACATTTTTCCCCTAGAAAGTAATAATGCCCCTTGTGCACATGACTGCCATAATACTCTGAGTGCCCCTATAACAATGATGCTTCTTAAGTGCCCAGTTAGCATCTAAAGTCCCCTGAGTCCCCAATGTACAACTCCTTTATATACATTATGATGGGCAAACAGCTCCACTATATACAGTATAATACACCAACAGTTACTCTATACACAATATGATGTTCCCACAACTGCCCTCTACACAGCATTATGGGCCTTAAACTCCACTATACATAGTGTGGTGGGCCCACAGCTCCCCAATACACAGTATGGTGGACCCACAGCTTCTCAATGCACAGTATGGTGGGCCCACAGCTCCCGTTTACACAGTATATTGGGCCCACAGCTCCGCTATACAGAGTATGATGTCCCCACTGCTCCCCCAAAATACTGACTACCACAGTAGCCCTCAGACTGTATTATGGCCTTTAAATTAGTCACCAAACTGCATAATGGCCCCTGCACATCAGCTCCCAAACTGTACACTATAATGCTTCTCCACAATACCTCCCAAGCTGTAAAATGTCCCCTGCATTAGTCCCCAAGCTGTATAATGGCCCCCGCATTAGTCCCCAAGCTGCATAATGGCCCCTGCATTAGTCCTCAAGCTGTATAGTGACCCTTGCATTAGTCCACAAGCTGTATAACAGATGCTGAATTAGTCCCTGAATTGTATAAGGGCCCCCCACAAAGTTTCAGAGTCCCCCACACTACGTAGAAGGGTCTCCCATTGTTTACGATGCCCCCACATCACATCACAAGTTTTAATTAAAAAAAAATCATATACTCATCTAACCCAGGATCCTGACAAGTCCAGTGGCAAGGCAACGCAGTGTAGCATGCGCCAGGACTCTGACGTCCCCAGCGTGCGTCGGCGCCTTGGTGGTTCTGTAGACCTGAGGCATAAAGTGATCTGCGGTCTACAGAACAGAGAGCGGTAGTGCAGTGAGATCTACTGCAGGGCTCAACTGTATATGCACATTATATATTATATTATATGCTGATTAATTAAGGGTAGTGCAGCTTTGGGTGCGACCCCTGAGGCCCAGGGTAACCGTCCGCTCTGCACCCTGGTAGCTGTGCTGCTGTAAACTGTGGCTACAGACATAAGACGTTACACCAGTCACATAGTTCCCTGTATATAACTTCTGATATCTGTGCACCACTTATATCATATCCCTGATATATCCTATGCTATGTGTCCAGACATCAGATGCTATATACAGGATTATATGTCATGTCGTATATTACACTATTGAGTACAGACATCAGATCTTATATCATCACATATTATCCTGTATATAAGATTAGATGTCTGTGCAAATAGTATAGGATATGAGTGACATATTCTCCTGTACAGTATGTGTACTATGTGCACTGTGTATTGTATATTATGATGTATGCATTGACCGATTGCTCCTGGAGCGGGCCACAGGACATACATGATATAATATAGAGTGGCTAAATATATATATATATATATATATATATATATATATATATATATATATATATATATATATATACACACACACACAGTGTATGATGTCCTGCAGCCAGGCTCAGGAGCAGTCAGCCTATGATCCTGTATACAGCTGTCTGCTGGGAGTTATTGCTGCAGCTTGTTCCTGCACACAGATCAGGACACACTGGAGCTGATGACCCCACTGACAGCGCGACCCCATCTGTGTGAAGCTTCAAGCTGGACAATAAATCATCTCTCCGGCCTCAGCTTGACTGCAGACACCACGGCCAGACAAGATCCGACTCTGTCAGTCAGAGACCTCCTGCCCCGGCCCCCTGCTCTGCTGACCTCATCACTGAAGCTCCTCTGAGCCCGGCCGGCTCGCAGGTGACGTCCACCCTCACATCATGTGGTGTGTCTGCAGCAATCCTGGGATGTCCGGGCCGGCACTTGTACAACTTGATGGTACAGTACAGTGCTGGGAGGCCTAAAAGTTCTGCACGGGGCAGACCTGCACAGCGCCCCCTGCTTGTGTGCATGATCGCACTGCAGAATTGAAATCAGCAGAGCCAAGGGGCAGCACAGAACAGCACAGTGCCGCCCCTTTCCTGGTCCTGCTGGTTTCATCAGTGCAGCGCCGTGATTGCGTGTGCAGGCAGGCTAATGCTGCGCCTGGCAGACATGCACGCTGAAGAGGGAGTGGAGGTGATCGAGCGGCCCATTAGAGGGACCGGCCGTTCTGGCATTTGCCAGAAGTGCCCTATGGCCAGTCCGGCCCTGGCCTTTTCTATCTCTGTCCATTTAGATAGTATTGGCCTCCTTTGCTAAAAATCTAGTTTCATATCTGAGTTTGTCATTTCCCTCTTCACTCACCATCAATATCTGTGGGGGGCTATCCTTCCTTTGGGGGTTTCTCTGAGACGAGATAGTTTTCCGTTTCCATCTTCAGGGGTAGCTAGTTCTTAGGCTGTGAAGAGGCGTCTAGGCAGAGATAGGAACACTCCACGGCTATTTCTAGTGTTGGTGTTAGGAGTAGGGATTGCGGTCAGTAAAGCTACCACCTCCTCAGAGCTAGTACATTATTTGTTTTACCCACTAGGTCATTTCAGTGCTGCTCTGTAATCACTTGGTCACATTGGTGATTACTGTCTGTGGAGCTGCCACCTCCTCTGAGCTTGTCCATGATTGGTTTTACCCACCAGGTCATCTCAGTACCACTCCGTAACCACCAGGTCATAACAGTACAGCTGGCCCACAATGTGTTAAATGCATCTCAAAAGAGGGAAAAGAAAATTCTGAGTCATTTTTTTTTTTCTTGTTGCTTGTTTCGTCTTTTTTTTCCCCTTGATTTTTGGATGGTGCAGGAGCTTGGTGCTGATATGGAGGTTCAGGGTCTGTCTGCGCGTGTTGATCATCTCGCTGCAAGGGTACAGAGTATCCAAGTCTATGTTGTTCAAACTCCTGTTTCTGAGCCTAGAATTCCTATCCCTGATTTGTTTTCTGGGGATAGATCTAGGTTTTTGAACTTTAAAAATAATTGCAGATTGTTTTTTGCTCTGAGACCCCGTTCCTCTGGTGACCCCATTCAGCAGGTAAAGATTGTTATTTCTCTGCTGCGTGGCGACCCGCAGGATTGGGCATTCTCCCTTGAGCCAGGAAATCCTGCATTGCTCAATGTAGATTCATTTTTTCAAGCACTTGGATTGCTTTATGACGAACCCAATTCTGTGGATCAGGCAGAAAAAATTTTGCTGGCTCTGTGTCAGGGTCAGGAAGCGGCAGAGATATATTGTCAGAAATTTAGAAAGTGGTCTGTGCTTACAAAATGGAATGAGGATGCCCTGGCGGCTATTTTCAGAAAGGGTCTTTCTGAAGCTCTTAAAGATGTTATGGTGGGGTTTCCCACGCCTGCTGCTTTGAACGAATCAATGTCTCTGGCCATTCAGATTGATCGGCGCCTACGTGAACGCAAGGTTGTGCACCATATGGCGGTGTCCTCTGGGCAGAGTTCTGAGCCTATGCAATGTGATAGAGTTTTGACAAGAGCAGAACGGCAGGAGTTCAGACGTCAGAATGGGCTGTGTTTTTACTGTGGTGACGCTACTCATGCTATCTCTGACTGCCCGAAGCGAACTAAGAAGGTTGCTAGGTCGGTTACCATCAGTACTGTACAGCCTAAATTTCTCTTGTCTATTACCCTGATTTGCTCATTGTCGTCCTTTTCTGTAATGGCATTTGTGGACTCTGGCGCTGCCCTGAAATTAATGGACCTAGAATTTGCCAAGCGCTGTGGTTTTTCCTTGGAGCCTTTGCAGAATCCTATTCCCTTGAGGGGGATTGATGCTACGCCATTGGCCAAGAATAAACCTCAGTACTGGACACAGTTAGCCATGAACATGGCTCCAGCACATCAGGAAAATATTCGCTTTTTGGTGTTGCATAATTTGCATGATGTGGTTGTGCTGGGGTTTCCATGGTTACAGGTACATAATCCAGTGCTGGATTGGAAATCTATGTCTGTGACTAGTTGGGGTTGTCAGGGGATACATAGTGACATTCCTCTGATGTCAATTTCCTCGTCCCTTCTTCTGAAGTTCCTGAGTTTTTGTCGGATTTCCAAGATATATTTGAGGAGCCTAAATCCAGTCCTCTGCCTCCTCATAGGGACTGTGATTGCGCTATTAATTTGATTCCTGGCTGTAAGTTCCCTAAGGGTCGACTTTTCAATCTGTCTGTGCCAGAGCATGCCGCTATGCGGACTTATGTAAAGGAGTCCTTGGAGAAGGGGCATATTCGCCCGTCTTCGTCACCGTTGGGAGCGGGGTTCTTTTTTGTTGCCAAGAAGGATGGCTCCTTGAGGCCCTGTATAGATTATCGCCTTCTCAATAAGATCACGGTCAAATTCCAGTACCCTTTGCCTTTGCTTTCTGATTTGTTTGCTCGGATTAAAGGGGCTAGCTGGTTTACCAAGATTGACCTTCGAGGGGCGTATAATCTGGTCCGCATCAAACAGGTCGATGAATGGAAAACAGCATTTAATATGCCCGAAGGCCATTTTGAATATCTTGTGATGCCTTTCGGGCTCTCTAATGCTCCATCTGTGTTTCAGTCCTTTATGCATGATATTTTCTGGGAGTATCTGGATAAATTTATGATTGTATATTTGGATGATATTTTGTTTTTTTTCCGATGATTGGGAGTCTCATGTGAAGCAGGTCAGGATGGTATTTCAGATTCTTCGTGCTAATACACTGTTTGTAAAGGGGTCTAAGTGCCTTTTCGGAGTTCAGAAGGTTTCTTTTCTGGGGTTCATTTTTTCTCCCTCGGCTATTGAAATGGACCCTGTTAAGGTCCAGGCTATTTATGATTGGACTCAACCCACATCTGCGAAGAGCCTGCAGAAATTTTTGGGCTTTGCTAATTTTTATCGCCGTTTCATTGCTAATTTTTCTACTGTGGTTAAACCTCTGACCGATTTGACCAAGAAAGGTGCAGATGTGGTGAATTGGTCCTCTGCGGCTGTGGAGGCCTTTCAGGAGCTTAAGCGTCGTTTTACTTCTGCCCCTGTGTTGCGTCAGCCAGATGTTTCTCTCCCTTTTCAGGATGAGGTTGACGCTTCTGAGATTGGGGCAGGAGCTGTTCTGTCTCAGAGAAGTTCTGATGGCTCTGTGTTGAAACCGTGTGCTTTCTTCTCCAGAAAGTTTTTGCCTGCTGAGCGTAATTATGATGTCGGCAATCGGGAGTTGTTGGCTATGAAGTGGGCATTCGAGGAGTGGCGACATTGGCTTGAGGGAGCCAAGCATCGTGTTGTCGTCTTGACCGATCATAAGAATCTGATTTACCTTGAATCAGCCAAGCGGTTGAATCCTAGACAGGCTCGGTGGTCTTTGTTTTTCTCCCGTTTTGATTTTGTGGTCTCGTATCTTCCGGGATCTAAGAATGTGAAGGCTGATGCCCTGTCTAGGAGTTTTTTGCCTGATTCTCCTGGAGTCCGTGAGCCGGCTGGTATTCTCAAGGAGGGGGTGATTCTTTCTGCTATCTCCCCTGATGTACGGCGGGTGCTTCGGGAGTTTCAGGCTGATAGACCCGACCACTGTCCTGTGGGGAAATTGTTTGTTCCTGATAGATGGACTAGTAAGGTGATTTCTGAGATTCATTGTTCAGTGTTGGCTGGTCATCCTGGGATCTTTGGTACCAGAGATTTGGTTGCCAGGTCCTTTTGGTGGCCTTCTTTGTCACGGGATGTACATTCCTTTGTGCAGTCCTGTGGGATCTGTGCCCGGGCTAAGCCCTGCTGTTCTCGTGCTAGTGGGTTGCTTTTGCCTTTGCCTATCCCTGAGAGGCCCTGGACGCATATTTCCATGGATTTTATTTCTGATCTTCCTGTTTCTCAGAAGATGCCTGTCATCTGGGTGGTTTGTGACCGATTTTCTAAAATGGTCCATTTGGTACCTTTGCCTAAGTTGCCTTCCTCCTCTGATTTGGTTCCTTTGTTTTTTCAGCATGTGGTTCGTTTGCATGGTATTCCGGAGAATATTGTGTCTGACAGAGGTACCCAGTTTGTTTCTAGGTTTTGGCGGTCCTTTTGTGGTAGAATGGGCATTGATTTGTCTTTTTCTTCGGCGTTTCACCCTCAGATGAATGGACAGACGGAGCGAACCAATCAGACCTTGGAAACCTATTTGAGATGCTTTGTGTCGGCTGATCAGGATGATTGGGTTACCTTCTTGCCGTTGGCCGAGTTTGCCCTTAATAATCGGGCTAGTTCGGCTACCTTGGTTTCGCCTTTTTTTTGTAATTTCGGTTTTCATCCTCGCTTTTCTTCAGGACAGGTTGAGCCTTCGGACTGTCCTGGGGTAGATTCTGTGGTGGACAGGTTGCAGCGGATTTGGACTCATGTGGTGGACAATTTAACATTGTCTCAGGAAAAGGCTCAACGTTTTGCTAACCGCCGTCGGTGCATTGGTCCCCGGCTTCGGGTTGGGGATTTGGTCTGGTTGCCTTCTCGTCATGTTCCTATGAAGGTCTCTTCCCCTAAGTTCAAACCTCGTTTTATTGGTCCTTATAGGATTTCGGAAATTATCAATCCGGTGTCTTTTCGTTTGGCCCTTCCAGCTTCGTTTTCCATTCATAATGTGTTCCATAGATCTTTGTTGCGGAGATATGTGATGCCCATGGTTCCCTCCGTTGACCCTCCTGCTCCGGTGTTGGTTGAGGGGGAGCTGGAATATGTGGTGGAGAAGATTTTGGATTCTAGTCTTTCAAGGCGGAAACTTCAGTATCTGGTCAAGTGGAAGGGTTATGGCCAGGAGGATAACTCTTGGGTTTTTGCCTCCGATGTCCATGCTGCCGATTTGGTACATGCTTTTCCTTTGGCTCGTCCCGATCGGCCTGGGGGCTCTGGTGAGGGTTCGGTGACCCCTCCTCAAGGGGGGGTACTGTTGTGAATTCCGTTCTTGGGCTCCATCCTGTGGTTGCGAATGGTATTTTTGGGAGTTCTGTTCTTGGGCTCCCTCTGGTGGTTTCAAGTGGAACTTAGCAGCTGCTCTCACTAATCGGTTCCCTGGCCTTGTTATTTAACTGGGCTTTTGGCTGTAGTTGATGCCAGCTGTCAATGTTTCTTCCTGTGGATTCAGTCCTTTCCTGGAAGTTCTCTGTTGGCCAGTCCATTTCAGCTTAAGATAAGTTCTGCTAGTTTTGGGGTTTTCCCTGCTTATGACCTTCTGTTCAGTTTAAGTTATGTCTCTTTTGTCCAGCTTGTCATTATGAAATATTCCGGCTAGTTGGAAGCTCTGGGGTTGCAGTTTTGCCCCTCCACACCGTGAGTCGGTGTGGAGGTTATTTTTGTAAACTCTGCGTGGACATTTAGTTTTTATACTGACCGCACAGTAGCCTTTTCTATCTGTCTATTTAGATAGTATTGGCCTCCTTTGCTAAAAATCTAGTTTCATTTCTGAGTTTGTCATTTCCCTCTTCACTCACCATCAATATCTGTGGGGGGCTATCCTTCCTTTGGGGGTTTCTCTGAGGCGAGATAGTTTTCCGTTTCCATCTTCAGGGGTAGCTAGTTCTTAGGCTGTGAAGAGGCGTCTAGGCAGAGATAGGAACGCTCCATGGCTATTTCTAGTGTTGGTGTTAGGAGTAGGGATTGCGGTCAGTAAAGCTACCACCTCCTCAGAGCTAGTACATTATTTGTTTTACCCACTAGGTCATTTCAGTGCTGCTCTGTAATCACTTGGTCACATTGGTGATTACTGTCTGTGGAGCTGCCACCTCCTCTGAGCTTGTCCATGATTGGTTTTACCCACCAGGTCATCTCAGTCCGAGCATTTTTCCGGCAGACCGGCAGTAAAAATGAGGAAATAGATGGAAATAGTACTGAAAGGAAGGAGAACAGCATAGGTAAGACTACTGGAAGCATCTCTGACTCCCAGATCAATGCTGAGAACAAAAATGTTGTCACACTTTTACTCTACTCTTAGAACTGACAATAAAAAATTCAAAATCTACTAGAAATTGGAGTTTACAGGTGAAAAAAAAGTTATGAAATATTCTCCTGTATGATGACTTTTATAGAAGGCAAAATGTATAAAGAATTTTTTAAAAAATAAGATTTATGTAAACCAAAATTGAATTTTTTATAAAAAAAAAAATTGGAAATTTCAGTGTCATTTATGAAGGAAGCATGAAGTTCCAAAAATGATGGACTCGGAGCAACTCAGATACACCTTGTATTAAACATAAAGGAGGGCCTCATACATATTCTGTTCAAATTTTAATGTAGTGGTAGTCCTAGACTCATAAAGGCTATGTACTAAGTGCAAATCCTGCCAAAAATAACAAGCAGGGTCATCTATACACCCTTGAATAGAACAACTGTAGTGCCTCATTCAAATATTGTGAACAAAGTGTAGTTGTGGTACTCCTACACTCATAAAAGCACTGCACACAGTGTAGAGCCTTCCAGTAATTACAAGAAGGGTCATTATACATCCTTGAAGGCACCAACTGGAGTGCCTCATAAAAAATTAAGAAAGTGTAGTTGTGGTACTTCTACAATCATAAAGGCTTTGCACTTTGCACAAAGCCTGGAAACAAAGTATAAATAGGGTCATCCAGCCATACCTAGACCCTAGAAGGCAACAACTGGCAGACCTCAATCAAAAATTGAACATTAGAAGCACTTTATGTGCTTCTGTCATCTGGTGATGTGGAAAAGTCAGGTCTAATCCAGGATTTGTTAACTTGCTATGAGAGTGAGCCTGTCAGCACTTTCTGTTGACAGAAGAATGCGCCTGTCTGTTATGACCCCCCACATGGCACTAAAAGCCCACTCATACAAGATACTAGCAGCAGGGCAGCACAACACCTCCAAGGCATAGAGGGACAGCTCATGCCAGGTGTCCAGCTTTGAGACCCAATAGATGAAGCTTGTAGAGGAATTAGAGAGTACACTGGATTGGTCGGCCA
This sequence comes from Ranitomeya variabilis, assembly GCF_051348905.1. Classification (NCBI taxonomy): domain Eukaryota; kingdom Metazoa; phylum Chordata; class Amphibia; order Anura; family Dendrobatidae; genus Ranitomeya; species Ranitomeya variabilis. The sequence goes on along the minus strand of NC_135233.1, from coordinate 486,346,134 downwards.
GGTATTGCTTGACCTCCTTGTCAACAATACCCACACATCAGGGCATGGATGTTGGGAGGGCATCATGAAAGTGGCTCGGGCCTTGCCTCTCCTCTCCTTAGAATACCTCACAACCTCAGCTAGAAGAGAAGCAAAGTTCTCCTTGTAGATACGGGATGAAACTTGTATGGTTTCTTGCCTTTCTTGCTCGCCTTTCTTGCTCCTCTTCCTCCACCTCCCCATTGTTACCCAATTTGCGCAGTGCAGATGAGATGAGGCTGGGCTGGGTACTATCTCCCTGTCTCATGTCTTACACCATCTCCACCTTGTCTGCATGCAAAGTTTCATGTTTAAATGCCAGTAGTGATTGTTTAAGTAGGCACAGAAGAGGGATTGTTGCGCTGATTGATGGCATAATCACCTCTCACAATATTTGTTTAGTCCACAAAGTCTTGAAGAACTGCACAAATATCAGACATCCATGTCCACTCTTCAGTTGTTATGTGTGTGGGCTGATCAGAATACCGACGAGTGTGTTGGAACCGGTATTCCACATCTGGCTTCTGCTGCTCATAAAGCCTTGCCAGCATGTAAAGTGTGGAATTCCAGCATGTGTCAAGTCGCACACTAGTCGATGAACTGGCACTTGCATGCGCTGCGGAAGTACTGCCAGAGCGGTGGCAGCTGTAGCTGACTTGTGAAAATGGGCACTGACGCAGCATAACAAGAGTTCTGGCAAATCTGGGCAGGTTTTCAGAAACTGCTGAACTCCCAAGTTGAGAATGTGGGCCAAGCATGGTGTATGTATGAGCTTCCCAAGCTTTACACCCACCACCAGGTTATGCCCATTATCACATCCGACCATGCCTGGTTGGAGGTTCAGCGGTGGGAGCCACAGATCTGTCTTGTCTGTTTTTCCTTTCAATAACTCTGCCGCAGTGTGCAGTTTGTCTTCTAGACAAATTAGCTTCAGCAGAGGCTGTTGCCGCTTTGCTGAGGCAGTGCCGCAGAGGTTCCTGCTTCTGACTGATGTGGACAACTTGCTCTGAGATAACACATCAGAGATGGAGAATGAGGAGGAGCAGGAGGGGATGAAGGAACTGGTGTAGGAGGTGGGGGAAACTGTTATGACCCCAATGGCAGAGGGTCTCAAAAATACATACCAAGTCTGCAAACACAAAAAAACAGCTCATAGGGCAGTGGTAACTGGGCTGACCATATATCTAATCCTAGCACCTCAAATAGCAGCAGCCGGGGAACGTGCCTACGTTGGTTCTAGACGTCTCGCGCCAGCCGGAGAACTAACTAACCCTAGAAGGGAAAAGATAGACCTTTCTTGCCTCCAGAGAAAAGACCCCAAAAGTTGGATACAAGCCCCCAACAAATAATAACGGTGAGGTAAGGAGAAAAGACAAACGTAAGAATGAACTAGATATTTAGCAAAGAGAGGCCCACTGACTAATAGCAGAATATAGTAAGATGACTTATACGGTCAGCAAAAACCCTATCAAAATTTCCATGCTGGATATTCAAGAACCCCCGAACCGTCTAACGGCCCGGGGGGAGAACACCAGCCCCCTAGAGCTTCCAGCAGAATCAGGAATCACATTTAGTACAAGCTGGACAAAAAATAATAGCAATGCAAATAACCAAAAAAAACAAGGAAGCAAGACTTAGCTTAATTTTGCAAGATCCAGGACCAGCAGACAGGAGCAAACAGAAAGGAACTGATTACAACGATCCCAGGCACTGGACTGAGAATCCAGGAAGTTTATATAGCAACACCCCTGGACTAACGACCCAGGTGGGTGCCAAACTGAGGAAAGACAATCCCAGAGTCATATCACTAGTGACCACAAGAGGGAGCCAAAAAAGTCTAATTCACAACAGTACCCCCCCTTTAAGGAGGGGTCACCGAACCCTCACCAAGACCACCAGGGCGATCAGGATGAGCAGCGTGAAAGGCACGAACTAAATCGGCCGCATGCACATCAGAGGCAACCACCCAGGAATTATCCTCCTGACCATAGCCCTTCCACTTGACCAGATACTGAAGCCTCCGCCTGGAGAGACGAGAATCCAAGATCTTCTCCACCACGTACTCCAACTCGCCCTCAACCAACACCGGAGCAGGAGGCTCAACAGAAGGAACCACAGGTACAACGTATCGCCGCTAGTGTTGAGCGATACCGTCCGATACTTGAAAGTATCGGTATCGGAAAGTATCGGCCGATACCGGCAAAATATCGGATCCAATCCGATACCGATACCCGATACCAATACAAGTCAATGGGACTCAGGTATCGGACGGTATTCCTGATGGTTCCCAGGGTCTGAAGGAGAGGAAACTCTCCTTCAGGCCCTGGGAACCATATAAATGTGTAAAATAAAGAATTAAAATAAAAAATATCGCTATACTCACCTGTCCGACGCAGCCGGGACCTCGGCGATTGTAAGCGGCAGCGTTGTTTCTTTAAAATTCGCGCTTTTACTTGCTTACGTGAATTCCCGGCTTCTGATTGGTCAGGGCGGCCATGTTGCCGGGACTCGGACCAATCACAGCAAGCCGTGACGAAATTACGTCACGGCTTGCTGTGATTGGTCCGCGTCCCGGCAATATGGCGCCGTGACCAATCACAAGCCGTGACGTCACGGGAGGCTGGACACGCGCGCTTTTCAAAATAAGCGCGTGTCCAGCCTCCCGTGACGTCACGGCTTGTGATTGGTTAATGGCGGCCATGTTCCTGGGACGCGGACCAATCACAGCAAGCCGTGACGTAATTTCGTCACGGCTTGCTGTGATTGGTCCGCATCCCGGCAATATGGCGCCGTGACCAATCACAAGCCGTGACGTCACGGGAGGCTGGACACGCGCGCTTTTCAAAATAAGCGCGTGTCCAGCCTCCCGTGACGTCACGGCTTGTGATTGGTTAATGGCGGCCATGTTCCTGGGACGCGGACCAATCACAGCAAGCCGTGACGTAATTTCGTCACGGCTTGCTGTGATTGGTCCGCATCCCGGCAATATGGCGCCGTGACCAATCACAAGCCGTGACGTCACGGGAGGCTGGACACGCGCGCTTTTCAAAATAAGCGCGTGTCCAGCCTCCCGTGACGTCACGGCTTGTGATTGGTTAATGGCGGCCATGTTGCCGGGACGCGGACCAATCACAGCAAGCCGTGACGTAATTTCGTCACGGCTTGCTGTGATTGGTCCGCGTCCCGGCAACATGGCCGCCCTGACCAATCAGAAGCCGGGAATTCACGTAAGCAAGTAAAAGCGCGAATTTTAAACAAACAACGCTGCCGGTTCCCTCGCTGAGGTCCCGGCTGCGTCGGAGAGGTGAGTATAGCGATTTTTTTTATTTTAATTCTTTCTTTTACACCTTTTTACATTAATGTTGTTTCGATACCGATATCCGATATTACAAAAATATCGGATCTCGGTATCGGAAATTCCGATACAGCAAGTATCGGCCGATACCCGATACTTGCAGCATCGGAATGCTCAACACTAATCGCCGCAACAAAGACCTATGGAACACGTTGTGAATGGCAAACGACACCGGAAGATCCAAGCGAAAGGACACAGGATTAAGGATTTCCAATATCTTGTAAGGACCGATGAAGCGAGGCTTAAATTTAGGAGAGGAGACCTTCATAGGAACAAATCGAGAAGACAGCCATACCAAATCCCCAACACGAAGTCGGGTACCCACACTGCGGCGGCGGTTGGCAAAACGCTGAGCCTTCTCCTGTGACAACTTCAAGTTGTCCACCACATGATTCCAGATCTGCTGCAACCTATCCACCACGGAATCTACCCCAGGACAGTCAGAAGGCTCCACATGTCCCGAGGAAAAACGAGGATGGAAACCAGAGTTGCAAAAAAATGGCGAAACCAAGGTAGCAGAACTAGCCCGATTATTAAGGGCAAACTCAGCCAACGGCAAGAAGGTCACCCAATCATCCTGATCTGCAGAAACAAAACACCTCAAATAAGCCTCCAGAGTCTGATTAGTTCGCTCCGTTTGTCCATTAGTTTGAGGATGAAAGGCAGACGAAAACGACAAATCAATGCCCATCTTAGCACAAAAGGATCGCCAGAACCTGGAAACAAACTGGGATCCTCTGTCAGACACGATATTCTCAGGAATGTCGTGTAAACGAACCACATTCTGAAAGAACAAGGGAACCAGATCGGAAGAGGAAGGCAGTTTAGGCAAAGATACCAAATGGACCATCTTGGAAAAGCGATCACATACCACCCAGATGACAGACATACCTTGAGACACCGGAAGATCTGAAATGAAATCCATGGAAATGTGTGTCCAAGGCCTCTTCGGGACAGGCAAGGGCAAGAACAAGCCGCTGGCATGAGAACAGCAAGGCTTAGCCCGAGCACAAGTCCCACAGGACTGCACAAATGACCGCACATCCCGTGACAAGGAAGGCCACCAAAAGGACCTAGCCACCAGATCTCTGGTGCCAAAAATTCCCGGATGCCCTGCCAACACCGAGGAATGAACCTCGGAAATGACTCTGCTGGTCCACTTATCAGGAACAAACAGTCTGTCAGGTGGACAAGAGTCAGGTCTACCAGCCTGAAATCTCTGCAACACACGTCGCAAATCCGGAGAAATGGCTGACAAGATTACTCCCTCTTTAAGAATACCAACTGGTTCTGCGACTCCAGGAGAGTCAGGCACAAAGCTCCTTGAAAGAGCATCAGCCTTCACATTCTTTGAACCTGGTAAATACGAGACCACAAAGTCAAAACGGGAGAAAAACAATGACCAACGGGCCTGTCTAGGATTCAGGTGTTTAGCAGACTCGAGATACATCAGATTCTTGTGATCAGTCAAGACCACCACACGATGCTTAGCACCCTCGAGCCAATGACGCCACTCCTCAAATGCCCACTTCATGGCCAGCAACTCCCGATTGCCAACATCATAATTCCGCTCAGCAGGCGAAAACTTCCTAGAGAAGAAAGCACATGGTCTCATTACAGAGCAACCAGGGCCTCTCTGCGACAAAACGGCCCCTGCCCCAATCTCAGAAGCATCCACTTCAACCTGAAAGGGAAGTGAGACATCAGGCTGGCACAAAACAGGCGCTGAAGTAAACCGGCGCTTCAACTCTTGAAAAGCTTCCACGGCTGCAGGAGCCCAGTTAGCAACATCAGAACCTTTCTTGGTCATATCCGTGAAAGGTTTAACAACGCTAGAAAAATTAGCGATAAAACGACGGTAGAAGTTAGCAAAACCCAAGAACTTCTGAAGACTCTTAACTGACGTGGGTTGAGTCCAATCATGAATAGCTCGGACCTTGACTGGGTCCATCTCCACCGCAGAAGGGAAAAAAATAAAACCCAAAAAGGGAACCTTCTGTACTCCAAAGAGACACTTTGAGCCCTTAACAAACAAAGCATTCTCACGCAAAACCTGAAACACCATCCTGACCTGCTCTACATGCGAGTCCCAATCATCAGAAAAAAACAGAATATCATCCAGATAAACAATCATAAATTTATCCAGATACTTCCGGAAAATATCATGCATAAAGGACTGAAACACTGAAGGAGCATTAGAGAGCCCGAAAGGCATCACCAAGTACTCAAAATGACCTTCGGGCGTATTAAATGCAGTTTTCCATTCATCTCCTTGCTTAATGCGCACAAGGTTGTACGCACCACGAAGATCTATCTTGGTGAACCACTTGGCACCTTTAATCCGGGCAAACAAGTCTGACAACAGAGGCAAAGGATACTGAAATTTAACAGTGATTTTATTCAGAAGCCGATAGTCAATACAAGGTCTCAAAGATCCGTCTGTTGTGAAATTGGATTCTGGGCTCCCCCGGTGGCCACTTGTGGAATTGTACTTGTGTGCATCATCCCCTCTGTTCACCTGCTCCTATCAGGATGTGGGAGTCGCTATATAACCTTGCTCCTCTGTCAGTTTCATGCCGGTCAACAATGTAATCAGAAGCCTTCTGTGCATGTTCCTGCTACTAGACAACTCCTAGCTAAGTTGGACTTTTGTCCTTGTGTGTTTTTGCATTTTGTTCCTGTTCACAGCTGCTGTTTCGTTACTGTGTCTGGAAAGCTCTTGTGAGCGGAAATTGCCACTCTGGTGTTATGAGTTAATGCTAGAGTCTTAAAGTAATTTCTGGATGGTGTTTTGATAGGGTTTTCTGCTGACCATGAAAGTGCCCTTTCTGTCTTCTTGCTATCTAGTAAGCGGACCTCGATTTTGCTAAACCTATTTTCATACTACGTTTGTCATTTCATCTGAAATCACCGCCAATATATGTGGGGGCCTCTGTCTGCCTTTTGGGAAAATTTCTCTAGAGGTGAGCCAGGACTGTCTTTTCCTCTGCTAGGATTAGGTAGTTCTCTGGCTGGCGCTGGGCATCTAGGGATAAAAAACGTAGGCATGCTACCCGGCCACTTCTAGTTGTGCGGCAGGTTTAGTTCATGGTCAGTATAGTTTCCATCTTCCAAGAGCTAGTTTCATATATGCTGGGCTATGTTCTCTCGCCATTGAGAATCATGACAGTTTGACCGGCCCAAAAAAGGGTTAAATTACTGGCTGAGAAAGGAGAGAAAAAAGAAGTCTGCTACAAATTTTTTTTTTTTTTTTTTTTTTTTTTCCTCTAGTTCTGAGTGTGCTCTTAATTGAATCACTTGCTAGTTTGCCTATGCTGCAGCCTTCCTCTCTTTCTCTCCTTCTAATCCTTGAATGGCTCTGTGTTCACCTGTTTCAAATGGATCTTCAGAGTGTAGCTACAGGTTTGAATAATCTCGCCACAAAGGTACAAAATTTGCAAGATTTTGTTGTTCATGCACCTATGTCTGAGCCTAGAATTCCTTTGCCTGAATTCTTCTCGGGGAATAGATCTCACTTTCAAAATTTTAAAAATAATTGCAAATTGTTTTTGTCCCTGAAGTCTCGCTCTGCCGGAGACCCTGCTCAGCAGGTCAGGATTGTAATTTCCTTGCTCCGGGGCGACCCTCAGGACTGGGCTTTTGCATTGGCACCAGGGGATCCTGCGTTGCTCAATGTGGATGCGTTTTTTCTGGCCTTGGGGTTGCTTTATGAGGAACCTCATTTAGAGCTTCAGGCGGAAAAGGCCTTGATGTCCTTGTCTCAGGGGCAAGATGAAGCTGAAATATACTGCCAAAAATTCCGCAAATGGTCTGTGCTTACTCAGTGGAATGAGTGCGCCCTGGCGGCGATTTTCAGAGAAGGTCTCTCTGATGCCATTAAGGATGTTATGGTGGGGTTCCCTGTGCCTGCGAGTCTGAATGAGTCCATGACGATGGCTATTCAGATCGATAGGCGTCTGCGGGAGCGCAAACCTGTGCACCATTTGGCGGTGTCTACTGAGAAAACGCCAGAAAATATGCAATGTGATAGAATTCTGTCCAGAAGCGAGCGGCAGAATTTTAGACGAAAAAATGGGTTGTGCTTCTATTGTGGTGATTCAACTCATGTTATATCAGCATGCTTTAAGCGTACTAAGAAGCCTGACAAGTCTGTTTCAATTAGCACTTTACAGTCTAAGTTTATTCTATCTGTGACCCTGATTTGTTCTTTGTCATCTATTACCGCGGACGCCTATGTCGACTCTGGCGCTGCTTTGAGTCTTATGGATTGGTCCTTTGCCAAACGCTGTGGGTATGATTTGGAGCCATTGGAGGCTCCGATACCTCTGAAAGGGATTGACTCCACCCCATTGGCTAGTAATAAACCACAATACTGGACACAAGTGACTATGCGTGTTAATCCGGATCACCAGGAGGTTATTCGCTTTCTGGTGCTGTATAATCTACATGATGTTTTGGTGCTGGGATTGCCATGGCTGCAATCTCATAACCCAGTCCTCGACTGGAGAGCTATGTCTGTGTTAAGCTGGGGATGTAAAGGAACTCATGGGGACATACCTTTGGTTTCCATTTCATCATCTATTCCCTCTGAGATTCCTGAATTTTTGTCTGACTTTCGTGACGTTTTTGAAGAACCCAAGGTTGGTTCACTACCTCCGCACCGGGAGTGCGATTGTGCCATAGACTTGATCCCGGGTAGTAAATACCCTAAGGGTCGTTTATTTAATCTGTCTGTGCCTGAACACGCGGCTATGCGAGAATATATAAAGGAGTCCTTGGAAAAGGGACATATTCGTCCTTCGTCATCTCCCTTGGGAGCCGGTTTTTTCTTTGTGTCTAAGAAAGACGGCTCTTTGAGGCCGTGTATTGATTATCGACTTTTTAATAAAATCACGGTTAAATATCAATATCCGTTACCACAGCTTACTGATTTGTTTGCTCGTATAAAGGGGGCCAAGTGGTTCTCTAAGATTGATCTCCGTGGGGCGTATAATTTGGTGCGAATCAAGCAGGGGGATGAGTGGAAAACCGCATTTAATACGCCCGAGGGCCATTTTGAGTATTTGGTGATGCCTTTTGGTCTTTCAAATGCCCCTTCAGTCTTCCAGTCCTTTATGCATGACATTTTCCGCGATTATTTGGATAAATTTATGATTGTGTATCTGGATGATATTCTGATTTTTTCGGATGACTGGGACTCTCATGTCCAGCAGGTCAGGAGGGTTTTTCAGGTTTTGCGGTCTAATTCCTTGTGTGTGAAGGGTTCTAAGTGTGTTTTTGGGGTTCAAAAGATTTCCTTCTTGGGATACATTTTTTCCCCCTCTTCCATCGAGATGGATCCTGTCAAGGTTCAGGCTATTGGTGATTGGACGCAACCCTCTTCTCTTAAGAGTCTTCAGAAATTTTTGGGCTTTGCTAACTTTTATCGTCGATTTATTGCTGGTTTTTCTGATGTTGTAAAACCATTGACTGATTTGACTAAGAAGGGTGCTGATGTTGCTGATTGGTCCCCTGATGCTGTGGAGGCCTTTCGGGAGCTCAAGCGCCGCTTTTCTTCCGCCCCAGTGTTGCGTCAGCCTGATGTTGCTCTTCCTTTTCAGGTTGAGGTCGACGCTTCTGAAATCGGAGCTGGGGCGGTGTTGTCGCAGAGAAGTTCCGACTGCTCCGTGATGAGACCTTGTGCTTTTTTTTCCCGTAAATTTTCGCCCGCCGAGCGGAATTATGATATTGGGAATCGGGAGCTTTTGGCCATGAAGTGGGCTTTTGAGGAGTGGCGTCACTGGCTTGAGGGGGCCAGACATCAGGTGGTGGTATTGACTGACCACAAAAATTTAATTTACCTTGAGTCTGCCAGGCGCCTGAATCCTAGACAGGCGCGCTGGTCGTTGTTTTTCTCTCGGTTTAATTTTGTGGTGTCTTACCTACCGGGTTCTAAGAATGTTAAGGCGGATGCCCTTTCTAGGAGTTTTGAGCCTGACTCCCCTGGTAATTCTGAGCCCACAGGTATCCTTAAAGATGGAGTGATATTGTCTGCCGTTTCTCCAGACCTGCGGCGGGCCTTGCAGGAGTTTCAGGCGGATAGACCTGATCGTTGCCCACCTGGTAGACTGTTTGTTCCTGATGATTGGACCAGTAGAGTCATCTCTGAGGTTCATTCTTCTGCGTTGGCAGGTCATCCTGGAATCTTTGGTACCAGGGATTTGGTGGCAAGGTCCTTCTGGTGGCCTTCCCTGTCACGAGATGTGCGAGGCTTTGTGCAGTCTTGTGACGTTTGTGCTCGGGCCAAGCCTTGTTGTTCTCGGGCTAGTGGATTGTTGTTACCCTTGCCTATCCCGAAGAGGCCTTGGACGCACATCTCGATGGATTTTATTTCGGATCTGCCTGTTTCTCAGAAGATGTCTGTCATCTGGGTGGTGTGTGACCGTTTCTCTAAGATGGTCCATCTGGTTCCCTTGCCTAAGTTGCCTTCTTCTTCCGAGTTGGTTCCTCTGTTTTTTCAAAATGTTGTTCGTTTGCATGGTATTCCGGAGAATATCGTTTCTGACAGAGGGACCCAATTCGTGTCTAGATTTTGGCGGGCATTCTGTGCTAGGATGGGCATAGATTTGTCTTTTTCGTCTGCTTTCCATCCTCAGACTAATGGCCAGACCGAGCGGACTAATCAGACCTTGGAGACATATTTGAGGTGTTTTGTGTCTGCGGATCAGGATGATTGGGTTGCTTTTTTGCCTTTGGCGGAGTTCGCCCTCAATAATCGGGCCAGCTCTGCCACCTTGGTGTCCCCGTTTTTCTGTAATTCGGGGTTTCATCCTCGATTTTCCTCCGGTCAAGTGGAATCTTCGGATTGTCCTGGAGTGGATGCTGTGGTGGAGAGGTTGCATCAGATTTGGGGGCAGGTGGTGGACAATTTGAAGTTGTCCCAGGAGAAGACTCAGCTTTTTGCCAACCGCCGTCGTCGTGTTGGTCCTCGGCTTTGTGTTGGGGACTTGGTGTGGTTGTCTTCTCGTTTTGTCCCTATGAGGGTTTCTTCTCCTAAGTTTAAGCCTCGGTTCATCGGCCCGTACAAGATATTGGAGATTCTTAACCCTGTGTCCTTCCGTTTGGACCTCCCTGCATCCTTTTCGATTCATAATGTTTTTCATCGGTCATTGTTGCGCAGGTATGAGGTACCGGCTGTGCCTTCCGTTGAGCCTCCTGCTCCGGTGTTGGTTGAGGGTGAGTTGGAGTACGTTGTGGAAAAGATCTTAGACTCTCGTGTTTCCAGACGGAAACTCCAGTATCTGGTCAAATGGAAGGGATACGGTCAGGAGGATAATTCTTGGGTCACTGCCTCTGATGTTCATGCCTCCGATCTTGTCCGTGTCTTTCATAGGGCTCATCCTGATCGCCCTGGTGGTTCTGGTGAGGGTTCGGTGCCCCCTCCTTGAGGGGGGGGTACTGTTGTGAAATTGGATTCTGGGCTCCCCCGGTGGCCACTTGTGGAATTGTACTTGTGTGCATCATCCCCTCTGTTCACCTGCTCCTATCAGGATGTGGGAGTCGCTATATAACCTTGCTCCTCTGTCAGTTTCATGCCGGTCAACAATGTAATCAGAAGCCTTCTGTGCATGTTCCTGCTACTAGACAACTCCTAGCTAAGTTGGACTTTTGTCCTTGTGTGTTTTTGCATTTTGTTCCTGTTCACAGCTGCTGTTTCGTTACTGTGTCTGGAAAGCTCTTGTGAGCGGAAATTGCCACTCTGGTGTTATGAGTTAATGCTAGAGTCTTAAAGTAATTTCTGGATGGTGTTTTGATAGGGTTTTCTGCTGACCATGAAAGTGCCCTTTCTGTCTTCTTGCTATCTAGTAAGCGGACCTCGATTTTGCTAAACCTATTTTCATACTACGTTTGTCATTTCATCTGAAATCACCGCCAATATATGTGGGGGGCCTCTGTCTGCCTTTTGGGAAAATTTCTCTAGAGGTGAGCCAGGACTGTCTTTTCCTCTGCTAGGATTAGGTAGTTCTCCGGCTGGCGCTGGGCATCTAGGGATAAAAAACGTAGGCATGCTACCCGGCCACTTCTAGTTGTGCGGCAGGTTTAGTTCATGGTCAGTATAGTTTCCATCTTCCAAGAGCTAGTTTCATATATGCTGGGCTATGTTCTCTCGCCATTGAGAATCATGACATCCGTCCTTCTTGGCCACAAAAAAGAATCCCGCACCAAGAGGGGAAGAGGATGGACGGATATGCCCCTTCTCCAGAGATTCCTTGATATACGAACGCATTGCGGTATGCTCAGGTACAGACAGATTAAATAATCTTCCCTTAGGAAATTTACTACCTGGAATCAAATCTATAGCGCAGTCACAGTCCCTATGAGGAGGAAGAGCACTGGAGCTGGACTCGCTGAATACATCCTGGTAATCAGACAAATACTCAGGAACTTCCGAAGGAGTAGAGGAAGCAATAGACACCGGCGGGGAGTCACCATGAATTCCCTGACAGCCCCAACTTGACACAGACATTGCCTTCCAATCCAAGACTGGATTATGGGTCTGTAACCATGGCAGACCCAAAACGACCAAATCATGCATTTTATGCAGAACAAGAAAACGAATCACCTCCCGATGTTCAGGAGTCATGCACATGGTTACCTGTGTCCAAAACTGCGGTTTATTTTCTGCCAATGGCGTAGCATCAATACCTCTAAGAGGGATAGGATTTACTAATGGCTCAAGAACAAAACCACAACGCTTGGCAAACGACAGATCCATAAGACTCAGGGCAGCACCTGAATCCACAAACGCCATAACCGGGTAGGAGGACAATGAGCAAATTAAAGTCACAGACAAAATAAATTTAGGTTGCAAATTACCAATGGCGACAGGACTAACAACCCTAGTTAGGCGTTTAGAGCATGCTGATATAACATGTGTAGAATCACCACAGTAAAAACACAACCCATTCTGACGTCTATGATTTTTCCGTTCATTTCTAGTCTGAATTCTACCACATTGCATTAAATCAGGTGTTTGTTCAGACAACACCACCAGAGGATTCGCGGCTTTGTGCTCCCGCAAACGCCGGTCAATTTGAATAGCCAGCGCCATGGAATCATTCAGACCTGTAGGAATGGAGAAACCCACCATCACATTCTTAATGGCTTCAGAAAGGCCATTTCTGAAATTTGCGGCCAGAGCACACTCATTCCACTGAGTAAGCACGGACCATTTCCGAAATTTTTGGCAATACACTTCAGCTTCATCCTGCCCCTGAGAAATAGCCAACAAGGCTTTTTCTGCCTGAATTTCAAGATTGGGTTCCTCGTAAAGCAATCCGAGCGCCAGAAAAAATGCATCAACATTTGCCAATGCCGGATCTCCTGGCGCTAGCGAGAAGGCCCAATCCTGAGGGTCGCCCTGTAAGAAAGAGATAACAATTTTTACTTGCTGAGCTGAATCTCCAGATGAACGGGGTCTCAGAGATAGAAACAATTTACAATTATTCCTGAAATTCCTAAACTTAAATCGGTCTCCAGAGAACAGCTCAGGAATAGGTATTTTAGGTTCAGACATTGGACTACTGGTAACAAAATCTTGTATACCCTGCACACGAGCAGCAAGCTGATCCACACTTGTAATCAAAGTCTGGACATTCATGTCTGCAGCAAGCACAAGCCACTCAGAGGTAAAGGGGAGGAAGAAAGAGAGGAAAGAAAAAAAAAAAAAAAACTCAGACTTTCCTTTCTTGTAATCCCACTTCTGCAATGCATTAAACATTCAACCTTGGCCTGGCATACTGTTATGACCCCAATGGCAGAGGGTCTCAAAAATACATACCAAGTCTGCAAACACAAAAAACCAGCTCATAGGGCAGTGGTAACTGGGCTGACCATATATCTAATCCTAGCACCACAAATAGCAGCAGCCGGGGAACGTGCCTACGTTGGTTCTAGACGTCTCGCGCCAGCCGGAGAACTAACTAACCCTAGAAGGGAAAAGATAGACCTTTCTTGCCTCCAGAGAAAAGACCCCAAAAGTTGGATACAAGCCCCCAACAAATAATAACGGTGAGGTAAGGAGAAAAGACAAACGTAAGAATGAACTAGATATTTAGCAAAGAGAGGCCCACTGACTAATAGCAGAATATAGTAAGATGACTTATACGGTCAGCAAAAACCCTATCAAAATTTCCACGCTGGATATTCAAGAACCCCCGAACCATCTAACGGCCCGGGGGGAGAACACCAGCCCCCTAGAGCTTCCAGCAGAATCAGGAATCACATTTAGTACAAGCTGGACAAAAAATAATAGCAATGCAAATAACCAAAAAAAACAAGGAAGCAAGACTTAGCTTAATTTTGCAAGATCCAGGACCAGCAGACAGGAGCAAACAGAAAGGAACTGATTACAACGATCCCAGGCACTGGACTGAGAATCCAGGAAGTTTATATAGCAACACCCCTGGACTAACGACCCAGGTGGGTGCCAAACTGAGGAAAGACAATCCCAGAGTCATATCACTAGTGACCACAAGAGGGAGCCAAAAAAGTCTAATTCACAACAGGAAACCATGATAGAAGTATGGCCAGCAATCCTTGGCATCCATAACTCATGTGCCGTGCCAGGAAGGGACTCAGCACCGGCCTCCGCAATTTTCACCCAGTGTGCCATCAGGGAAATGTGGCATCTTTGGCCACAGGTGCTTGACCACATGTTGGTCGTTAAGTGGACAATCCCAGAAACCCCATTGGTAAGGGCACGGGTGCTGTTCCTGTACATTTTTGGGAGTGTTATATAACACTGAATTGTGTGGAATTTCCTGATGAAGTGACTTGGACTATGAAATGCGTTGAATAAACCACCATTCTCTATGTGAAGCACGTCTGTACCTACAAATATTCAGCAGCGCAGATGATATCCACATTAACCTGTTCATTTATTTAATTAAAAGAATGACACAGACTTCTTTAATGAACCTAAATGAAAACATACTCACATCATCGCCCAGTCCACAGAAGCCATGGTCTCCTGGAACAGAATTTAAATAATAAACAACAAATAATAAACATCAATATTCCTCACCTGTCCACAGAGAAGATAATAATCCAGTTGTCCTGAAAGAGCCCTTACCGAACTTTGGCCGACTTTGTCGATTTTTAGGAAAAAAGCTCAGGAATCCGAACATGAATCCCAAAGTGCAACAATCGTGCCGAATTTGAGATTGGCAAACATTTTCTGAACAAGTTCGCACATCTCTAATCGCTTACAGTAACCAAACTAACAATGACAGACTGGTGCAGAGGAAAGAGGACCCTTCCCTTGCTGTCTTACATTTTACCGGATGGTGGGGAAGGAGACAGTAGGTTGGGGGTTGCCGGAGTTCTGGTGTTGGTGAGGCGGAAACAGGGTCAATGCAGGCTGTAAGCTTTATTGAAGAGATGGGCTTTCAAGTTCCGTCTGAATGATCCAAATGTGGTGGATAATCGGATAAGTTTGGGAACAGAATTCCAGAGGATGGGGATATTCGGGAGAAGTATTGGAGGCAATTGGGTGAGGAACGAATAAGTGTGAAGGAGAGAAGGAAGTCTTGGGAGGACTGGAGATTGCGTGAGAGAATACATTGGGAGATATACAGAGGAGACAGGCTATAGATGGTGTCACGGGTTACTTCTCCGGTATCACACAATCAACAGAGCAAGAGAATAGTGAACAATTCCAAGACCTTTATTTAGGCAAAACACGAAAGGTCCATATATACGATCCATCACACAAAGGATAAAATATTCCAGAACACAATTGCATTTCAGTAACAGGATAAAAGTCCAACAATCCAGCACAGAGGATAACAGTCCATATTCCCTTCTTTCTCTCTGATATGCTCTTCACATCATGGTTCCACATCAGACTGACCTCTGTGTCTCACCTCCCTGATATTTACAAATCTCCCCCCTCATTCACAGGCCAGGAGGGGGAAGGTCTTAAGGCCCCGTCTCACATAGCGAGATCGCTAGCGAGATCGCTGCTGAGTCACAAGTTTTGTGACGCAACAGCGACCTCCATAGCGATCTCGCTATGTGTGACACGTACCAGCGATCAGGCCCCTGCTGCGAGATCGCTGGTCGTGTCGGAATGGCCTGGACCTTTTTTTGGTCGTTGAGGCCCCGCTGACATCGCTGAATCGGTGTGTGTGACACCGATCCAGCGATGTCTTCACTGGTAACCAGGGTAAACATCGGGTTACTAAGCGCAGGGCCGCGCTTAGTAACCCGATGTTTACCCTGGTTACCAAAAAAAACAAACAGTACATACTCGCCTTTCGGTGTCCAGGTCCCTTGCCGTCTGCTTCCTGCTCTCACTGACTGCCGGCCGTACAGTGAGAAGTGAGAGCACAGCAGTGACGTCACCGCTGCGCTCTGCTCTCACTGTACGGCGAGACTCAGTCAGAGCAGGAAGCAGACGGCAAGGGACCTGGACACCGAAAGGCGAGTATGTACTGTTTGTTTTTTTTGGTAACCAGGGTAAACATCGGGTTACTAAGCGCGGCCCTGCGCTTAGTAACCCGATGTTTACCCTGGTTACCCGGGTGCTGCAGGGGGACTTCGGCATCGTTGAAGACAGTTTCAACGATGCCGAAGTCGTTCCCCTGATCGTTGGTCGCTGGAGAGAGCTGTCTGTGTGACAGCTCCCCAGCGACCACACAGCGACTTACCAACGATCACGGCCAGGTCGTATCGCTGGTCGTGATCGTTGGTAAATCGCTTAGTGAGACGGGGCCTTTAGGGGCTCATTGTGTCAACAAGCTAGGTCAACATGGCACTAGCATATTAACAAACAACATTATTCACTGACCCTGTGGAGAGATAACAATACAGAACTGTGGGGAGAATATCAGATGGCAAATAACAACTCAACACCATGAAAATAAGTAAAATAGAAATATACACAAAATGATACCCACATAGCATATCACACCATCACAACCTCTCCCCCTCATAATAAGTGAGCACGCCATTAGGTCTACACAGACCTCTGGCCTGCTCACTTTAGTCCACTTTGCTCCACTGTTTATAGTTCCTTGTACAGTGGCAGGGGTTGCAATAATCATGAGCACTTGTTGTCCATAAATTCCCGGGTCCTGGCTTTATGGTCATACCAGGCTTTTTGACTGGACTGGGCCGTTCGCTGATGTTCATTAGCCAAGGTAGCTAGCTGGGCGAGACAGTCTCTGAACTCTAGAACGTAGGGAATGATGGGCATTACGGTATCTGCGATATCTCCCTCCAATTGTTCTTTCAAAAGAAGGAGTGGCCCACGGACCTTCTGCTCCCACAAAATGACTTTGCAACTCCCCAATGTCATTTCCAGGGAGGATATCTGCAGGAAGTCCTCCCATAACGCCAATCCAACACAGTTTTTCTCCAAAACCGAAATCCAAACGTACCAAAGCTCTCTGTATATATTTGCGGACACCCCCCGCCAGGACAATGGGAATTCCCGGGCCCTAGTGAATTGCCTCGGGTCAAACCACACGGGGGTCAGCGATAGTCAGGAATGCCCCTGTGTCTCTAAATCCCGACACTTTGTGTCCATCAATTAAGACATCCTGCAGGTGGCAATGCCGTTGCTGTGTATTTCTGATGGACAAAGGCCGGAGTCCATATACTCCAGGAAGGGTATCAATGGTGCTGTGGTCGGTGGTCCACTCTGGTGGGGGTGGTGGTTCCTTTTCCTCAGGCGGGATGGAGTGCACAAGATGCACTGGACAAGGTGGGGCTGCGTGGGGCTCCCTCCGAATCCTTGAGGGACAGCCAGACTGCAAAGGTCCAGGTTGCCCACACCCGTAACATCTCCTCTCTGTGATACCCTCAGGTCGTGGTCGGAACTGTTGGGGCCCTGGATTGTGAGCTGTGATTGTCATCGGCCTGCGGCTGGGTGGAGGGGCAGATATAATCGGAGGGGGACAGGGCACGTTCAAAGGCCGTGGTTCATTGTCCAGAAGCCTCCTCCATTGCGGTCGGATAGTAAGGGCTTCATCGGCCAGGGCTGCAGCTCTATCCACGGTGCACGGCGTGCACTCCCGGACCCATTTCCGTACCTCTGTGGGGCACTTGGCAAGAAATTGTTCTATAAGGAATGCCTGTATAACATCTTCCACAGTAAAGGCGTTTTCTGCTTCCAGCCATCTCCGACATGCTTGGGACATCTTATGTGCATACATCCTAAATGATCCCCCTGTAGTGCATAGGAGGTCTCGGAACTTGGCCCTATATGAGTCTGGGGTGATAGCATGGTAATCCAGGATAGTCTGCTTTACAATGTTATAATCCCGATTCCGCTGTGAGTCAATGGTTCGGTAAGCCTCCGCCAGGCTACCGTTCAGGAGTCCCACTAACAAATGCATCCAGCCAGAGTGGGGCACCTCCATCACAGCACACTGCTGCTCAAAGTCCTTGAAGAACCCCTCCACATCTCCGGAAGCCTCATCAAATGGCTTAAACTCTGTCCAGGTGATCCGTACAGACTCCCGGATCGTGGGGTTTACATTCCACATTGCATTACTCCCTCTTTCAAGCTCCATTGATTCTTGTCTCCGCTGTGCCCGGCAGGCAGCCTCCTCCTTGTACTCCTGAGAGACGCCTGGGCCCAGAACCGCCATCTGTTCTTCGTAGCACACCACCCACTGGCTTTTTGGGGTGGAGGTCCTCGTCTCCAGTGCTCATCCTTCAGACATATGGGAGTAGGTGGTCTGGCTAGCACCCACCAGTAGATCGATTAAGGCTTCTTCAGTCAGTCCCTGGTAGTTCAGGCCCAGGTCTCTGGCTCTCTCCTGTAAACTGGATACAGTCCAATTTCTGTACTCACTCTGTGTGTGGTTCTCCATTAGGTTACGCTCTGTTGATCCCACTGCTTGCCACCAGTTGTCACGGGTTCCTTCTCTGGTATCACACAATCAACAGAGCAAGAGAATAGTGAACAATTCCAAGACCTTTATTTAGGCAAAACATGAAAGGTCCATATATACGATCCATCACACAAAGGATAAAATATTCCAGAACACGATTGCATTTCAGTAACAGGATAAAAGTCCAACAATCCAGCACAGAGGATAACAGTCCATATTCCCTTCTTTCTCCCTGATATGCTCTTCACATCATGGTTCCACATCAGACTGACCTCTGTGTCTCACCTCCCTGATATTTACAAATCTCCCCCCTCATTCTCAGGCCAGGAGGGGGAAGGTCTCAGGGGCTCATTGTGTCAACAAGCTAGGTCAACATGGCATTAGCATATTAACAAACAACATTATTCACTGACCCTGTGGAGAGATAACAATACAGAACTGTGGGGAGAATATCAATCGGCAAATAACAACTCAACACCATGAAAATAAGTAAAATAGAAATATACACAAAATGATACCCACATAGCATATCACACCATCACAGATGGCTTTGTGGGTCAGTATTAGTGGTTTGAACTGGATACATTGAGGAATTGGGAGCCAGTGAAGAGATTTGCAGAGGGGAGAAGCAGCGGAGTAGTGAGGAAAGAGATGAATTAGACAGGCAGCAGAGTTAAGGAAGTACTGGAGAGGTGTGAGAGTGTTCGCAGGACGGCCACAGAAGAGGATGTTGCAGTAGTCGAGACGGGAGATGATGAGGGCATGCAGAAGCATTTTAGTAGATTGAGGATTGAGGAAAGGAAGGATTCTGGAAATATTTTTGAGCTGGAAGTGACAGAGGATGTAAAGAGTTTGGTTGTGTGGATTGAAGGACAGGACAGAGTCAAGGGTTACTCCGGGGCAGCGGATTTCCGATACAGGGGAAAGCGTGATGTAATTTATTGTGTTAGATAGATCAGGTTTAAAAGATACGTGAGATGGAGGAAAAATGATGAGTTCAGGTTTGTCCACATTTAGTTTGAGGAAGCGAGACGAGAAGAAGGAGGATGTGGCTGATAGCCACTCTGGAGTTCTGAAGAGAGGAGAGATGACGTCTTTGCCCGAGTGGTATATCTGAGTGTCATCGGCGTATAGGTGGTACTGGAAGCCATGGGACTTTTAGTTCTCCCAGGCCAATGGTATAGATGGAGAAGAGTATGGGTCCTAGGACAGAGCCTTGAGGGACTCCAACAGAGAGAGGGCAGGATGAGGAGTTAGTGTGGCAGTGGGAGACTCGATTGCCACGGTACTCAGCGTGAGGACGCGTGATTGGTGCACCGTACCTATACTGCTTTTTGCGGGAACGCAGCACCTGTAAAGCAGTATATGTAAGGCGTATGTCGGCAAGGGGTTAAGCCACCAACTATTTATTCAATTAACACAATTAGTGATGAGCGAATATACTTGTTACTCGAGATTTCTTGAGCATGCTCGGGGGTCCTCCGAGTATTTTTTAGTGCTCAGAGATTTAGTTTTTCTTGCCACAGCTGAATGATTTACATCTGATAGCCAGCATAAGTACATGTGGGGGTTGCCTAGCAACCAGGCATCACTAAACACAATGAAAAGAGTACTTTTCGCACAATATCAGGTGATGGCGTACTACTGGCCATCACTCTCAAAGCAACACAAAATGTCACACAGGCCCTAATGGGGGTCGACGATCCTGGCAACTAGGCCGCATGTCACATATTGATGAGTTATTAGGTACACTCATCAAACTGGTAGCATATGTCCCCTTAAACATGGCTCCAGCCCCCACTTTGTACCGTATGTCTACAGTAGAAGCGACGGCTCAGTCGCACGTCCCTTAGTTGCTGCCTAGTTGTCTCTCTCTCTGCCCCGGTTCTGCTCGCTCAGCTTAGCTCTCCCAACTCTGTTCCCCCTGGGTCTTTACTTGGATCTGGTCTCTTGGCTCCTTTTGCTCGGATCTGGTCCCTCGACTCCTTTACTCAGATCTGGTCTCTCTTGCCTCCTTTACTCAGATCTGGTGTCTCGACTCCTTTACTTGGATCTGCTCTTTCATAAAGGCAGATATACAGTTACGTCCATATATATTTGGACAGAGACAACATTTTTCTAATTTTGGTTATAGACATTACCACAATGAATTTTAAACAAAACAATTCAGATGCAGTTGAAGTTCGGACTTTCAGCTTTCTTTTGAGGGTATCCACATTAAAATTGGATGAAGGGTTTAGGAGTTTCAGCTCCTTAGCATGTGCCACCCTGTTTTTAAAGGGACCAAAAGTAATTGGACAGATTAAATAATTTTAAATAAAATGTTCATTTTTAGTACTTGGTTGAAAACCCTTTGTTGGCAACGACTGCCTTAAGTCTTGAACTCATGGACATCACCAGACGCTGTGTTTCCTCCTTTTTGATGCTCTGCCAGGCCTTCACTGCGGTGGTTTTCAGTTGCTGTTTGTTTGTGGGCCTTTCTGTCTGAATTTTAGTCTATAACAAGTGAAATGCATGCTCAATTGGGTTGAGATCAGGGGACTGACTTGGCCATTCAAGAATATTCCACTTCTTTGCTTTAATAAACTCCTGGGTTGCTTTGGCTTTATGTTTTGGGTCATTGTCCATCTGTAGTATGAAACGACGACCAATCAGTTTGGCTGCATTTGGCTGGATCTGAGCACACAGTATGGCTCTGAAGACCTCAGAATTCATTCTGCTGCTTCTGTCCAGTGTCACATCATCAATAAACACTAGTGACCCAGTGCCACTGGCAGCCATGCATGCCCAAGCCATCACACTGCCTCTGCCGGGTTTTACAGATGATGTGGTATGCTTTGGATCATGAGCTGTACCACCATACTTTTCTCTTTCCATCATTCTGGTAGAGGTTGATCTTGGTTTCATCTGTCCAAAGAATGTTCTTCCAGAACTGTGCTGGCTTTTTTAGATTTTTTTAAGCAAAGTCCAGTCTAGCCTTTTTATTCTTGATGCTTATGAGTGGCTTGCACCGTGCAGTGAACCCTCTGTATTTACTTTCATGCAGTCTTCTCTTTATGGTAGATTTGGATATTGATACGCCTACCTTCGGGAGAGTGTTGGTCACTTGGTTGGCTGTTGTGAAGGGGTTTCTCTTCACCATGGAGATTATTCTGCGATCATCCACCACTGTTGTCTTCCATGGGTGCCCAGGTCTTTTTGCATTGATGAGTTCACCAGTGCTTCCTTTCTTTTTTAGGGTGTACCAAACTAGATTTTGCCACTCCTAATATTGTAGCAATTTCTCGGATAGGTTTTTTCTGTTTTCGCAGCTTAAGGATGGCTTGTTTCACCTGCATGGAGAGCTCCTTTGACCGCATGTTTACTTCACAGCAAAACCTTCCAAATGCAAGCACCACACCTCAAATCAACTCCAGGCCTTTTATCTGCTTAATTGAGAATGACATAACGAAGGGATTGCTCACACCTGTCCAAGAAATAGCCTTGGAGTCAATTGTCCAATTACTTTTGGTCCCTTTAAAAACAGGGTGGCACATGTTAAGGAGCTGAAACTCCTAAACCCTTCATCCAATTTTAATGTGGATACCCTCAAATGAAAGCTGAAAGTCTGAACTTCAACTGCATCTGAATTGTTTTGTTTAAAATTCATTGTGGTAATGTCTAGAACCAAAATTAGAAAAATGTTGTCTCTGTCCAAATATATATGGACGTAACTGTAAGTCAGCTCTCTGTACTGCACATCTGTCCTGCTACAGGTGTGGGCACCAACTCATCCCCTTCACAGCCAAGAGTTTTATAATTACTAACAGAGCCACAGGGAACATGCTCTTCACTTTTATGTTCCTACTAATGCAATGCTTTCTGCTTTCACTTTATTGTCTTTGACCAGCAGATGGCGGTATTCGCTCGCAACCACTCTGTTAGACATCAACTAAAGTTCTCACTTTTCTATCTCCTTACACACACAGCCAGGATTGCTCTCTATTACCAGCTCGATCGGTCCTGTCACATGTCGACTAGCACCTTATTTGCTTCTCCCAATAGAACATTGAGAGAAGCAGGAAATGTTGCAAATAGCATACTTGCAGTCATGTGATACAGCTCGAGCTTGCAATAGAGGGGAAATCAGACAGTGTGCATATTGCAAACTGTCAGGATTTAGCAATCTGCCGAGGCAGAAATTTATGTTCAGACTAGAAAACCACTCTAATGATTACAATTCTATAAGGGAATTTATTGTCCGTACAGCATAAATAAACGTGTGTCTATACTACATAATATAATCTTTGTGTTTAGTGTTTCTACATCATTTATATACTGTAGCTGTGTATGTCTTTTCAATTGGACATTTGTCTGTTTTTAGGTCCTGGCTGTAGGTTGCTGCATTTTGACTGTAATAACTGGCTTCGGTTCTCTCTTCACCGTATTTACCAAGGCCTCTCCCGATGACAATATGATCAGAGACCTGCATTATACCAGTAAGTACTGATGGACAGTCACCTCATTTAGATCATTTTAATTGTAATTACAACTGAACATGAAATATTGTGCATATACTGTATGTGGTATGTGTTACATCATATTGAAGTGCAAACTTTGTGCTGTTTTAGTACAACAACATATTTTTGCAGGTCTGGATTTACTAAGAAAGTAAAATATAGCATTATTATTATTATTATTATTATTAGCAGTGATCAGAGCTCAATATGACCTCATCTGGAAGCTGCAGTTCAGTTTTGGGCACACGTTCAAAGAAAGGATTTCCTAGAGTTAGAAAAGCTAAAAAAGAAGAGTCACAAAACTAGTAAGGGGAAGGAGGATTTTGGTTTTGAGGAAAGACTGAAAGAATTTATTTAGTCTTGACAAGAGACGTCTAGGGGGCGACATGGCTAAGTTAAAGACAGCTGCTTCTCACAAAATTAGAATATCATCACAAAGTTAATTTATTTCAGTTCTTAAATACAAAAAGTGAGACTCATATATGATATATAGTCATTACAAACAGTGATCTATTTCAAGTGTTTATTTCTGTTAATGTTGATGATTGTGGCTTGCAGTCAATAATTACTATTCACCTGTGGAACAGTTTACCTTGGGAGATGGAATCATTGATGGGTTGTTTCTTTTTTTTTAATTAAAATAAGCTTAGATTCTTTTTTTAGAAGAAATAACAAATATACTTATGTAAATGTGTAAAGTTCTTTTCCGAATGTTTGGTTCAGTGGATTGAAAATTTGGATCAGTAGGGAAAGATTATCTCTTCTGTCTGGGGTGGACCAGTTCATGCAGTGTGGTTGTACATATACCCCTTCCTATTTCCTTTTCCATTCCTTAGTTGAACCTGATGGAAATTTACTTATAGCTGTATAAAGTCTTGGGGGTTTTTTGTATTGAGTTTAATTTTGGGATCGTACAATTTTTGTATACATATTACTTATTAAGCTTTATTAACAGTTTTTGGGAAGAAGAAAAAAAATACTGTGCAACATAATTCATTTCAGTGGTGTTTTTTTTGCAATTTGTTTTTACTACCTTTGTACATTTCATGAAAGAATAAATAATTTTTGCTTTTATAACGCTTTGGTATGCTCAGTATAGCTTTCATGCCTTTTTAGTAATAAACTGACAGCCAATCTATTTGGCCTTGCCTTTGTCATGGTCGAATAGGCATATAGACATTACAGACCTGGGGGTCTTTATTAGCCTTTAGCTACCATGACAGCCCATCTGCTTGCTGACATCATCATCATGAGCACCAGTGTGCTAACAGTGGAAAGCCTATGGTCTTCAAGGCATTAAACAGCCGAGATCAGAGTTATCTCTGATCTCAGACATTGCAATAGAATATTGGATGTGTATTACAGCCAGCACATACTGTGTACGGCAAAAGTACAGCTCCTGACCCTGTGTCATTCACTGGATGGAACTGGACATCCCTTTATGAGAATCCGTTGCCAAAATGGATGTGCAATTCCGTCCATGACGTCCAACTGCAGAGCTCAATGTGCACGATAATTGGGAGGTCAGGGGTGATCAGTGGTGATAGCTACTGTATATCTTCAATGTTTGCTCACTCAACATCTATTAAATCTTTGACCAGATTTTAAAGCAGTTGATATATTGCACCTGTGAGCTACAGAAATGGCTCCATGAGTTGAAATCCAGCAAGAGATATTTTACCATTTTACCATGAATAGACAGGCGTTGCTGTGTGCGTGCAGGGTTATAGTTGCCCTGCTGATAACAGATTGTCGTTATAGATGTAACTTAATCAGGAAATATATGACGGACAGATTAGTACATAATCTACCAGGACCCACCACTCCACCCAGATATGTTATCTACTGTTTGTGTGAAAAGAGTCCTGCATGGAGCTCTGCCCGGAGCATGCTAGGTTTTTGTTCCTTTTAGATGGACAGATTTCTGGCCATAAATGAGTTCCAGTTGACAATACAGAAGCTTTCTGCCATTTGTTTAACTCCTTCCCTGTTGGGTGAGGCCATATTACGACTGGCAGTTGTTAGCTGTGTTATAAAGCCAACATGTTAATCTAATAGCAGTGATCAGAGCTAGCTTCAATTACTGCTGTTTAGACACTTAAAAGTCATCCATCAATCTTTGACAGCAACATGTAAGGGGTTGTATGGGACTTCTCTTTTTTTTTTTTGGTATGGGCCTAAGGGTACCGTCACACTGAGCAACTTTTGAACGAGAACGACAGCGATCCGTGACATTGCAGCGTCCTGGATAGCGATCTCGTTGTGTTTGACACGCAGCAGCGATCAGGATCCTGCTGTGACATCGCTGGTCGGAGCTAGAAGTCCAGAACTTTATTTCGTCGCTGGATCACCCGCTGTCATCGCTGGATCGGTGTGTGTGACACCGATCCAGCGATGTGTTCGCTTGTAACCAGGGTAAACATCGGGTTACTAAGCGCAGGGCCGCGCTTAGTAACCCGATGTTTACCCTGGTTACCATTGTAAATGTAAAAAAAAACCAGTACATACTTACATTCCGGTGTCTGTCACGTCCCTCGCCGTCAGCTTCCCGCACTGACTGTAAGCGCCGGCCATAAAGTAAAAGCAGAGCACAGCGGTGACATCACCGCTGTGCTGTGCTTTACGGCCGGCACTGACATAGTCAGTGCGGGAAGCTGACGGCGAGGGACGTGGCAGACACCGGAATGTAAGTATGTACTGTTTTTTTTTTTTTACATTTACAATGGTAACCAGGGTAAACATCGGGTTACTAAGAGTGGCCCTGCGCTTAGTAACCCGATGTTTACCCTGCTTACCCGGGGACTTCGGCATCGTTGGTCGCTGGAGAGCTGTCTGTGTGACAGCTCTCCAGCGACCACACAACGACTTACCAACGATCACTGCCAGGTCGTATCGCTGGTCGTGATCGTTGGTAAATCGTTTAGTGTAAGGGTACCTTAAGAATTTACCCATATGTACTTTCTAATTACCTGCCTGTTCTGCCCAGTAACAATCATGGACCACTCCTGCCGAAGATTCTCCTGCTTCCGGTGACATCACATTGACAGAGCAGCTTCTTCTCTTCTAATCTGCTCTGTTGAAGGCGTGTCACTGCCAATGTCATACTGATTGACAACTTGCTCCCTGCTGCTTAACTGTGGGGAGTCAGCTGTCAATTAGGATGGTATCGGCAGTGACGTCCCGTTGATAGAGCTGCTCTGATGAGGTAACAGGAGAGTCACCGCCTTTGTCGAAACAAATCGTCACCAGCCAAAATAGGCAGGTAGTTAGCAACTGCCTGCCAGTAAGTCCTTAGCCACATACAAAAAATTAGCAAAAGTCACAGAAAACTTCTTTAAATAACCAGTGACACTCATCACACTCAATGACCCCCGATAAGTAATCGCAGGATCGCAATGAGTGGCCTGTTGAAGGCCCTATCACCTCCACCATGGCACGCCTAAGAACCTTATCCTTGGGTTAGGATTCATAGTTGACCATGATTTTTTTTTACGTTTGTGATTATCATGCAAACCTGATTGCAGATTCTCTTGGAATATTGAAAAAATGTTAAAAGTAAAAAAAAAAAAAAATCAAACAAACATACAAGTTTCAATCACCTTCCTTTTCCCAATATAAAAATAAAGAAGTTAAAAAAAGTAAAACAAAAATAAACGTTTGTGGTATCGCCACATATGCAGAAGTCAGATCTATGAAAATAGATATTGTAATTATTCAACTCATAAGGCAATCACTGTTTTTTTTTTTTAATTGTAACACCAGAATTGCCATTTTTCTATTGCCACTAATCTTCCAAAATATACAAAAAGGTAATAAAAACATTGTATTAACCCCAAATTGATATAAAGGAAAACTAGAGAACATAATGCAAGAAACAAGTCCCAAATACAACTCCGTAATAAAGTAAGGGTGTCAGAAAATTGTGGCTTAAACCAATTTTTTATTTTATTTTGGCTCTGATTTTTTTTTACCACTTAAGTAATTTAAAAACTATATTAACAAGTTAGGTATTGTTGTAACCAAACTAATCTGAAGAAACATAATACCAGGTCGGGTATACAGCACAATGAATGTCAGAAAACAAAACCCCAAACACAATGGAAGAATTTATTTCTCTTTCACCATTTCACACCACAAAGATTTATTTTTTTTAGCACAATTTATGATAAAATTAATGTTGGTATTCAGTTATGGCTCTTGGAAAAAAGGGGACGAAAATGCAAAAATTAAAAAAAGGAAAGAAAATTGGAAGCGGTTAACGGTCTTACTCACATGGTCCAATACAAACTGTGTGGGTCAGAATGATCATTCCAACTTTTGTTTTGCCGACATTCAGGGTGGATATTTTTGGTAAGACATCCCCTATTTAGGTGGAGCAACGTGCTGCCGATAAGGATGATTTTTATGCCGGCGTATACGGTCCAATTAGAGTTTTTTGGGCCAATGATTGGGGACATGTGTTCTTATGAGCTCACGTTCATCCAATATGAAACGGACCTTTAGTACTTTTTCACATAGCGTTTCGTTTTTTTTCCAAGGAGTGTTTTGCAGTACCAGCAAAGTGAATGCGATTTCTGACATCTCACACCCCCGCTGCTTATTTTTTCCTTGCAGATTTCAACTATCAAATCATTTTTCCAAATCTGCTGCGTCAATTCTTTCAGCGTTTTTGAAGCTTTTATCATCCTTTCACATGAATGGGAAAAAAATGCAAGAAAAAACGCATCAAAATCACGCAGGTTTCACAAAGCATTTCAAAGCGTTTTTCGTACCAATGATTTTGCTGCAGAAAAATCTCCTGCAAATACTCAACGTGTGCATGTAGCCTAAGCCTGGTTGCATAAACTGTATGAACAGATATAGTAGATTTCTGTAATTAATTCGCTCTTCTTTCCCCAGTGGTTCTGTATGGCAGCTTTGTATGTGGGCTACTCATTCTTACCCTCCTGCTCAGCACCATCGCGGTTATCCGGGAATCCCAGCACCTCATGGCAACTGTAAGTGTCAAACATTTGGGAAGGGATAGGGATGAACTCACAGCAAAAATAAATGCTGTCAATTTAATGGAATTTTTTTATTTTAAATCCTATATATAAGTTATATATATCAAACTACTGCTAATAGCACTAATTGTTCTCATTTATATGTATGTTAAGGTCACTGGAGGGATACCGAACTGGGAATGTAAGATATAAAGTAGTAATCAAAAGTGTGGAGAAAATTGTCAGACTTCTGAAATTGCTGATAACCATAAACCATAAATTGCATTGAAGTACACAGTAATGTAGATAAACACAAGACATTGGTTTTCTTCCCATAAATATCTATATATATAATTGTCTAAGGGGTACTTCCGTCTGTCTTTCTGTCTGTCTTTCTGTCAGCAACTTCCGTCACGGAAATCCCGCGTCGCTAATTGGTCTTGCCAGCTACCTGTCATGGCTGCCACGACCAATCAGTGACGGGCACAGTCCGATTAGTCCCTCCCTACTCCCCTGCAGTCAGTGCCCGGCGCCCGCTCGCTCCATAATCTCCTCCGGTCACCGCTCACACAGGGTTAATGCCAGCGGTGACGGACCGCGTTATGCCGCGGGTTACGCACTCCGTTACCGCTGCTATTAACCCTGTGTGTCCCCAACGTTTTACTATTGATGCTGCCTATGTAGCATCAATAGTAAAAAAAATCTAATGTTAAAAATAATAATAAAAAAAAAACCTGATATACTCACCCTCTGTAGTCCGACGATGCGCTCGCGCCTTCCGCCAGCTTCCGGTCCCAGAGATGCATTGCGAAATTACCCAGAAGACTTAGCGGTCTCGCAAGACCGCTAAGTCTTCTGGGTAATTTCGCAATGCATCCTGGGAACGGAAGATGGCGGCAACCGCGCGAACATCGCCAGAGCGCCGTTGGATCCCAGGGGCTGAGTATGTAACTATTTTTTATTTTAATTCTTTTTTTAACAGGGATATGGTGCCCACACTGCTAAATACTACGTGGGCTGCGTTATATACTACATAGCTGCTATATACTACGTGGGCAGAACTATATACTACATAGCTGCTACAGTGGGGCAAAAAAGTATTTAGTCAGTCAGCAATAGTGCAAGTTCCACCACTTAAAAAGATGAGAGGCGTCTGTAATTTACATCATAGGTAGACCTCAACTATGGGAGACAAACTGAGAAAAAAAAAATCAAGAAAATCACATTGTCTGTTTTTTTATCATTTTATTTGCATATTATGGTGGAAAATAAGTATTTGGTCAGAAACAAAATTTCATCTCAATACTTTGTAATATATCCTTTGTTGGCAATGACAGAGGTCAAACGTTTTCTGTAAGTCTTCACAAGGTTGCCACACACTGT
The DNA here is from genome assembly GCF_051348905.1 of Ranitomeya variabilis. Lineage (NCBI taxonomy): Eukaryota > Metazoa > Chordata > Amphibia > Anura > Dendrobatidae > Ranitomeya > Ranitomeya variabilis. The sequence continues at coordinate 486,317,012 of NC_135233.1, read as the reverse complement.
TGTTGGTATGTTGGCCCATTCCTCCATGCAGATCTCCTCTAGAGCAGTGATGTTTTTGGCTTTTCGCTTGGCAACACGGACTTTCAACTCCCTCCAAAGGTTTTCTATAGGGTTGAGATCTGGACACTGGCTAGGCCACTCCAGGACCTTGAAATGCTTCTTACGGAGCCACTCCTTCGTTGCCCTGGCGGTGTGCTTTGGATCATTGTCATGTTGAAAGACCCAGCCACGTTTCATCTTCAATGCCCTTGCTGATGGAAGGAGGTTTGCACTCAAAATCTCACGATACATGGCCCCATTCGTTCTTTCATGTACCCGGATCAGTCATCCTGGCCCCTTTGCAGAGAAACAGCCCCAAAGCATGATGTTTCCACCACCATGCTTTACAGTAGGTATGGTGTTGGATGGATGCAACTCAGTATTCTTTTTCCTCCAAACACGACAAGTTGTGTTTCTACCAAACAGTTCCAGTTTGGTTTCATCAGACCATAGGACATTCTCCCAAAACTCTCTGGATCATCCAAATTTTCTCTAGCAAACTTCATACGGGCCCGGACATGTACTGGCTTAAGCAGTGGGACACGTCTGGCACTGCAGGATCTGAGTCCATGGTGGCGTAGTGTGTTACTTATGGTAGGCCTTGTTACATTGGTCCCAGCTCTCTGCAGTTCATTCACTAGGTCCCCCCGCGTGGTTCTGGGATTTTTGCTCACCGTTCTTGTGATCATTCTGACCCCACGGGGTGGGATTTTGCGTGGAGCCCCAGATCGAGGGAGATTATCAGTGGTCTTGAATGTCTTCCATTTTCTAATTATTGCTCCCACTGTTGATTTCTTCACTCCAAGCTGGTTGGTGTTATGATTTTCCCAATGGCAGGGAAATCAAAAATAACAAACGGACTAGCTCTCGGGTGATGGAAACTAAAGTGACCGTGACCTGAACCTGACACAACACTGGAAGTAGCCGGGGAGTGTTTCCTACGATGCCCTAGACACCACGCGCCAGCCGGAGATCTAACTACCCCTATCAGAGGAATATACAGGCCTGCCTTACCTCCAGAGATGAACCCCAAAAGGAGATAGCAGGCCCCCACAAATATTGACGGTGAGTCAAGAGGAAAAGACATACGTAGGATGAACAGCAGATTTAGCACAGTGAGGTCCGCTTACTAGATAGCAGAAGTACAGGAAAGAGTTACTTCACGGTCAACTTCAAAACACTACTCAAAAACACCATCCTGAAATTACTTTAAAACTCCAGTGACAACTCATGCCACTGGAGTGGCAATTTCAGTCCACGAGAGCTTCCAGCTACAGAGAGTCACATTGCAGATAGCTGGACAAAAAATAGCATTAACTAGGAACAAAATTCAACTTAGCTGAACTGGAACTTGAGGCAGGAGAATGCAACAGAATGCTACTGATACATTGTTGGCCGGCATCAGACCAGCAGCCAAGCAGGCTTAAATAGGAAACTCCCCTAATGGGTGTCAACAGGTGATCAAGGATAGAAGAAGGCAAATAAGTGGCAATACCATAAAACACCACCGGAGGAGCCCACAAACAGAATTCACAACAGTACCCCCCCCTTAAGGAGGGGGCACCGAACCCTCACCAGAACCACCAGGGCGATCTGGATGAGCACTATGGAATGCACGAACCAAATCAGGAGCATGAACATCAGATGCTGTCACCCAAGAATTATCCTCCTGGCCATAGCCTTTCCACTTAACCAGATACTGAAGTTTCCATCTGGAAACACGGGAGTCCAAGATCTTTTCCACCACATACTCCAACTCACCCTCAACCAGCACAGGAGCAGGAGGATCAGCAGACGGAACAACCGGCACCTCATACCTCCGCAATAATGACCGATGAAAAACATTATGAATAGTAAAAGATGCTGGGAGGTCCAAACGAAAGGACACAGGATTGAGAACCTCCAGAATCCTATAAGGGCCGATAAACCGAGGCTTAAACTTAGGAGACGAGACCTTCATAGGAACAAATCGAGAAGACAACCAAACCAGGTCCCCAACACAAAGACGAGGACCGACACGCCGATGACGATTAGTGAACTGTTGAGTCTTCTCCTGGGACAACTTCAGATTGTCCACAACCTGTCCCCAAATCTGATGCATTCTATCAACCACAGCATCTACTCCAGGACAATCCGAAGACTCCAATTGACCGGACGAAAAGCGAGGGTGAAACCCTGAATTACAAAAAAATGGAGAAACCAAAGTGGCAGAACTGGCCCGATTGTTAAGGGCAAACTCTGCCAATGGCAAAAAATCAAGCCAATCGTCCTGATCAGCGGACACAAAACACCTCAAGTAAGTCTCCAAGGTCTGATTAGTACGCTCAGTCTGGCCATTAGTCTGAGGATGGAATGCAGACGAAAACGACAAGTCAATGCCCATCCTGGCACAGAACGCCCGCCAAAATCTAGACACAAACTGAGTACCCCTGTCAGACACTATATTCTCAGGAATACCATGCAAACGCACAACATTCTGAAAAAATAGAGGGACCAGCTCAGAGGAGGAGGGCAATTTGGGCAAAGGTACCAAGTGAACCATCTTGGAAAAACGGTCACACACCACCCAGATGACGGACATCCTACGAGAAACAGGAAGGTCAGAAATAAAGTCCATAGAGATGTGCGTCCAAGGCCTCTTAGGAATAGGCAAGGGCAACAACAACCCGCTGGCCCGGGAACAGCAGGGCTTAGCCCGAGCACAAACATCACAAGACTGCACAAAAATACGTACATCTCGAGACAAGGAAGGCCACCAGAAGGACCTAGACACCAGATCCCTGGTGCCAAAAATTCCAGGATGACCTGCCAACGCGGAAGAGTGAACCTCCGAAATAACTCTACTGGTCCAGTCATCAGGGACAAACAGTCTACCAGGCGGACAGCGATCAGGCCTATCCACCTGAAACTCCTGCAAAGAGCGCCGCAGGTCTGGGGAGACAGCTGACAATATCACCCCATCCTTCAGGATGCCAGTAGGTTCGGAATCACCAGGCGAGTCAGGCTCAAAACTCCTAGAGAGGGCATCCGCCCTCACATTCTTAGACCCAGGCAGATATGAGACCACAAAGTTAAATCGAGAGAAAAACAACGACCAGCGCGCCTGTCTAGGATTCAGACGCCTGGCTGACTCAAGATAAATTAGATTTTTGTGGTCAGTCAAGACCACCACCTGGTGTCTAGCACCCTCAAGCCAATGACGCCACTCCTCAAAGGCCCACTTCATGGCCAAGAGCTCCCGATTTCCAACATCATAATTTCGCTCAGCGGGCGAAAACTTTCGAGAGAAAAACGCACATGGTCTCATCACTGAGCAGTCAGGACCTTTCTGCGACAAAACTGCACCTGCTCCGATCTCGGAAGCATCTACTTCAACCTGGAACGGGAGCGAAACATCAGGCTGGCGCAACACAGGAGCAGAAGAAAAGCGGCGCTTAAGCTCCCGAAAGGCCTCCACAGCCGCAGAGGACCAATTAGCAACATCAGCACCCTTCTTGGTCAAATCAGTCAAAGGTTTAGCAATGGCAGAAAAACCCGCTATGAATCGGCGATAGAAATTAGCAAATCCCAAGAATTTCTGAAGACTCTTTAGAGAAGTAGGTTGTATCCAATCACAAATAGCCTGAACCTTAACAGGGTCCATCTCCATAGATGAAGGGGAAAAAATATATCCCAGAAAGGAAATTCTCTGAACCCCAAAAATACACTTTGAGCCCTTCACAAATAGAGAATTAGCTCGTAAAACCTGAAAAACTCTCCTGACCTGTTGAACATGAGATTCCCAGTCCTCCGAAAAAATCAAAATATCATCCAAATACACAATCATAAATTTATCCAGATATTCACGGAAAATATCATGCATAAAGGACTGAAAAACGGAAGGGGCATTCGCGAGACCGAAAGGCATTACCAAATACTCAAAATGGCCTTCAGGCGTATTAAATGCGGTCTTCCACTCATCCCCCTGCTTAATCCGCACCAAATTATACGCACCACGTAGATCGATCTTAGTGAACCACTTCGCCCCCTTTATGCGAGCAAAAAGATCAGTCAGTAAAGGTAACGGGTACTGGTATTTAACAGTAATCTTATTCAGAAGTCGATAGTCGATACAAGGTCTCAATGAACCATCCTTTTTACCCACAAAAAAAACCCCTGCCCCCAATGGAGACAAAGAGGGGCGAATATGACCCTTTTCCAAAGATTCTCTGATATACTCCCGCATAGCAGTATGTTCAGGTACAGACAAATTAAACAAGCGACCCTTAGGAAATTTACTACCGGGAATCAACTCAATAGCGCAGTCACACTCTCTGTGAGGGGGGAGAGAATCAGTTTTAGGCTCCTGAAAGACATCATAAAAATCTGACAGAAATGCTGGGATCTCAGAGGGAGTAGATGAAGAAATGGGAACCAAAGGTGCATCCCCATGAATCCCCCGACATCCCCAACTCAGCACAGACATTGATCTCCAGTCCAAGACTGGATTATGAATTTGTAACCATGGTAATCCAAGTACTAATACGTCATGTAGATTATATAACACAAGGAAATGAATAATCTCCTGATGGTCTGGGGAAAGATGCATAGTCACTTGTGTCCAATATTGTGGTTTATTGCTAGCCAAAGGTGTAGAATCAATACCCTATAAGGGAATAGAAACCTCCAGAGGCTCTAAATCAAACCCACAACGCTTGGCAAAGGACCAATCCATGAGACTCAGAGCGGCGCCAGAATCCACATAAGCATCCACAGTAACAGATGATAAAGTACAAATCAATGTCACGGACAAAAGAAATTTAGACTGCAAGGTACCCATAGAAAAAGATTTATCAACCTTTTTATCAACCTTCTTTATGCGTTTAGAGCATGCTGATATAACATGAGCTGGATCTCCACAATAGAAGCACAACCCATTTTTGCGCCTGTAATTCTGTCGTTCGCCTCTAGACAATACACTATCGCATTGCATATGCTCTGGTGCCTTTTCAGAGGTCACCGCCAAATGATGCACAGGTCTTTGCTCAGAAGATACCGCCATATGGTGCACAGGTTTTTGCTCAGAAGATACCGCCATATGGTGCACAGGTTTTTGCTCAAAAGATACCGCCATATGGTGCACAGATTTGCGCTCCCGTAAACGCCGATCAATCTGGATAGCCAATTTCATGGCATCATTCAGACCTGTAGGCACAGGGAACCCCACCATGACATCCTTCACGGCATCAGAGAGACCTTCTCTGAAATTAGCTGCTAGAGCGCACTCATTCCATTTAGTAAGCACCGACCATTTACGAAATTTCTGGCAGTATATCTCAGCTTCATCTTGCCCTTGGGAAAGAGCTATCAAGGCTTTCTCAGCCAAAATCTCTAAATTAGGTTCTTCATAAAGCAACCCCAAAGCCAGAAAAAACGCATCTACATTTAATAACGCAGGATCCCCTGGCGACAATGCAAATGCCCAACTTTGTGGGTCACCCCGCAATAGAGAAATAACAATTTTAACCTGTTGCACAGGATCACCAGCAGAGTGAGATTTCAGAGACAAAAACAATTTACAATTCTCTCTGAAATTCAAAAAACGGGATCTGTCTCCGGTAAAAAATTCAGGCATAGGGATCTTAGGTTCAGACATTGGAGCACGAATAACAAAATCTTGTAAGTTCTGGACCTTTGAAGCCAGGTTATTCAGACCTGCAACCAGACTCTGTGGATCCATGATTCAAACAGGTGTAACCAAAGCCATTCAGAGATTAAGAGGAGAGGAAGAAAAAAAAAAAAAAGGCTGAAGACTGCAGTTTAAGCAAGGAGTACAAATAAGCACTAAGGTGCACTTTCCAAACACAGAAGGAAAAAAAAACCTTTTCATATCCTTTCCTGCTTTAGTGCATAGTTTTAACACATGTGGGCCGGCCAAACTGTTATGATTTTCCCAATGGCAGGGAAATCAAAAATAACAAACGGACTAGCTCTCGGGTGATGGAAACTAAAGTGACCGTGACCTGAACCTGACACAACACTGGAAGTAGCCGGGGAGTGTTTCCTACGATGCCCTAGACACCACGCGCCAGCCGGAGATCTAACTACCCCTATCAGAGGAATATACAGGCCTGCCTTACCTCCAGAGATGAACCCCAAAAGGAGATAGCAGGCCCCCACAAATATTGACGGTGAGTCAAGAGGAAAAGACATACGTAGGATGAACAGCAGATTTAGCACAGTGGGGTCCGCTTACTAGATAGCAGAAGTACAGGAAAGAGTTACTTCACGGTCAACTTCAAAACACTACTCAAAAACACCATCCTGAAATTACTTTAAAACTCCAGTGACAACTCATGCCACTGGAGTGGCAATTTCAGTCCACGAGAGCTTCCAGCTACAGAGAGTCACATTGCAGATAGCTGGACAAAAAATAGCATTAACTAGGAACAAAATTCAACTTAGCTGAACTGGAACTTGAGGCAGGAGAATGCAACAGAATGCTACTGATACATTGTTGGCCGGCATCAGACCAGCAGCCAAGCAGGCTTAAATAGGAAACTCCCCTAATGGGTGTCAACAGGTGATCAAGGATAGAAGAAGGCAAATAAGTGGCAATACCATAAAACACCACCGGAGGAGCCCACAAACAGAATTCACAACAGGTTGGCTATTGCAGATTCAGTCTTCCCAGCCTGGTGCAGGGCTACAATTTTGTTTCTGGTGTCCTTTGACAGCTCTTTGGTCTTCACCATAGTGGAGTTTGGAGTCAGACTGTTTGAGGGTGTGCACAGGTGTCTTTTTATACTGATAACAAGTTTAAACAGGTGCCATTACTACAGGTAATGAGTGGAGGAAAGAGGAGACTCTTAAAGAAGAAGTTACAGGTCTGTGAGAGCCAGAAATCTTGATTATTTGTTTCTGACCAAATACTTATTTTCCACCATAATATGCAAATAAAATGATAAAAAAAACAGACAATGTGATTTTCTTGATTTTTTTTTTCTCAGTTTGTCTCCCATAGTTGAGGTCTACCTATGATGTAAATTACAGACGCCTCTCATCTTTTTAAGTGGTGGAACTTGCACTATTGCTGACTGACTAAATACTTTTTTGCCCCACTGTATATACTACGTGAGCAGTACTATATACTACATGGCTGCTATATACTACGTGGGCAGTGTTATATACTACATGGCTGCTGTATATTACGTGGCCTGTGTTAGATACTGCGGGGGCTGCGTTATATACTATATGGCTGCTATATACTATTTGGGCAGTGCTATATACTACATGGCTGCTATATACTACGTGGCCAGTGTTACATACTATGTGGCCTGTGTTATATACTACGTCGCCTGTGTTATATACTACGTGGCTGCTATATACTGCATGGGCTGTGTTATATAGTACGTGGGCTGTGTTATATACTGTTTGGGCTGTGTTATATATTGCGTGGCCTGTATTAACGCATCGGGTATTCTACAATATGTATGTATGTAGCAGCCACAAACTATATAGCATAGGCCACGTACTATTTGTCTGCTATATACTACATGGCTCTTATATACTACGTGGCCTGTGCTATATACTATGTGGCTGCTATATACATACATATTCTAGAATACCCGATGCTTTAGAATCGGGCCACCATCTAGCACTATATAATATACAAATCCCTAAGAATCTCTTACCGGGAAATACAAAAAGTGACAAAGTTAAAACTACATTGCCCTCTACTGGGCGACAATGTAACTCATTCCTTTTGAAATGCAAGTATTCACCAGAAGCATAGCTAGGGGTCCAGCACAGAGGGGCAAAACTTCTGAGTAGGCCCCTAACCAGGTAACCCTGATTACAACTATGGTGATGTACCCTAATAGTGGATGTAGGAGAACATCAGCAGATGACCACGCTGTTGCTGAATATTAATCACTATACAAAGACTAACACTGATATTACCACCACATGGTGACCATATAGTGGTAGATACAAGTCCTGCAGAACATGTAAAAGATTACAATAGTAATAAATCACTTGGCACTCACTTGAGTGCCAAGTGATTTATTACTATTGGATTGACGGGCTGGAAACCTGACTTGGGCACCACACAGGATCCTTGAGTGCCGTGTGTTTTGTCTTTATATGTAAAAGATTACAGCACAGCTGCAGATAATGACTTACCGCTGACATTCTTTCTGATGGAGTCGTTCACTTTTCCCGTCTTTTCCATCTGGCCCAGACCGACATGACAACTTCTCCAGCCAGGACTCATCTGCTGAGATTACATCAAAGACACATTTGATTTCTCACATTTCGAGGACCTTCCCCATGTATCACCAACCTGCACAAACTACTCATCCTTCTAATACCCCAATACTGAGCCGCTGCTGCAGTGTCCCTATTACTGCACCTTCTGTGTGGCACAGAAACATTGCTGCTCTTACTCTACCACATATTAATGCCCATCACTTTGCCCGTTACAGAGTAAAATTCCTACTTTGTGCCCTCTAGATAGTAAAGTTGACCCCTAGAATATATTAATGCCCTAGCACTTACAAAATCAGCATCCACATTTTTCCCACTAGAAATAATACATAGTAACATCGTAACATAGTTTTTAAGGTTGAAGGAAGACTTTAAGTCCATCTAGTTCAACCCATAGCCTAACCTAACATGCCCTAACATGTTGATCCAGAGGAAGGCAAAAAAAAACCATGAGGCAAACAGTAAGCTCCAGATTGGGGAAAAAAATTCCTTCCCAACTCCAAATACGGCAATTATTATTATTATTATTATTATTATTTATTGTTATAGCGCCATTTATTCCATGGCGCTTTACAAGTGAGGAGGGGTATACATAATAAAAACAAGTACAATAATCTTGAACAATACAAGTCATAACTGGTACAGGAGGAGTGAGGACCCTGCCCGCGAGGGCTCACAATCTACAAGGGATGGGTGAGAATACAGTAGGTGAGGATAGAGCTGATCGTGCAGCGGTTGGTTGGTCGGTGGTTACTGCAGGTTGTAGGCTTGTCGGAAGAGGTGGGTCTTCAGATTCTTTTTGAAGGTTTCGATGGTGGGCGAGAGTCTGATGTGTTGTGGTAGAGGGTTCCAGAGTAGGGGTGATACGCGAGAGAAATCTTGTATACGATTGTGGGAAGAGGAGATAAGAGGGGAGTAGAGAAGGAGATCTTGTGAGGATCGGAGGTTGCGTGTAGGAAAGTACCGGGAGATGAGGTCACAGATGTAAGGAGGAGACAGGTTGTGGATGGCTTTGTACGTCATGGTTAGGGTTTTGTACTGGAGTCTCTGGGCAATGGGGAGCCAGTGAAGGGATTGACAGAGGGGAGAGGCCGGAGAATAGCGGGGGGACAGGTGGATTAGTCGGGCAGCAGAGTTTAGAATAGATTGGAGGGGTGCGAGAGTGTTTGAGGGGAGGCCACAGAGCAGGAGGTTGCAGTAGTCAAGACGAGAGATGATGAGGGCATGGACTAGGGTTTTTGCAGATTCTTGGTTGAGGAATGAACGGATTCGTGCAATATTTTTGAGTTGAAGTCGGCAGGAAGTGGAAAGGGCTTGGATGTGTGGTTTGAAGGAGAGATCAGCATCAAGGATAACCCCGAGGCAGCGAGCTTGTGGGACTGGGGAGAGTGGGCAGCCATTTACTGTAATGGATAGGTTCGTTGGGGGGGTCACGTGAGATGGGGGAAAGATGATGAATTCTGTTTTGTCCATGTTAAGTTTCAGAAATTTAGCGGAGAAGAAGGATGAAATAGTGGACAGACATTGAGGGATTCTGGTTAGTAGGGAGGTGATATCTGGTCCAGAGATGTAGATCTGTGTGTCATCAGCATAGAGGTGATACTGAAAGCCATGAGATTCTATGAGCTGTCCCAGGCCAAAGGTGTAAATGGAGAAGAGCAGGGGCCCAAGGACTGAACCTTGTGGGACTCCGACAGATAGGGGGCGAGGTGAGGAGGTGGTGTGTGAGTGGGAGACGCTGAATGTCCGGTCTGTTAGGTATGATGAGATCCAGGATAGGGCCAAGTCTGTGATGCCAAGGGATGAGAGGGTCTGTAATAATAGGGAATGGTCCACTGTGTCAAAGGCAGCCGACAGGTCGAGGAGGAGGAGAACAGAGTAGTGTCGCTTGCTCTTGGCGGTTAAAAGGTCAGTGGTGACCTTAGTTAGGGCAGTTTCAGTGGAATGGTGTGGCCGGAAGCCAGATTGTAAGCGGTCAAAGAGGGAGCAAGAAGAGAGATGGGAGGACAGTTCAAGGTAGACGTGTTGTTCCAGTAGTTTTGAGGCATAGGGGAGAAGTGATATAGGGCGATAGCTAGATACAGAGGATGGGTCAAGAGAGGGCTTTTTGAGGATAGGTGTGATGGAGGCATGTTTAAAGCTTGAGGGGAAAACACCATTTGTTAGTGATAGGTTGAAGAGATGGGTTAGGGTTGGGATGAAGATTGTGGTGAGGTTTGGGATGAGGTGGGTTGGGAGCGGGTCAAGTGCACAGGTGGTGAGATGCGATCTTGAGAGTAGAGTGGCGAGTTGATCTTCTGTAATGGTGGAGTAGTTGGTTTTGGAGGTGGAGGGTAGGGAAGTTGGGAGGAAGGGCTCTGGGGCTTGTTGACCAAAACTGTCTCTGATGTTATCAATCTTCTGCTTGAAGAATGAGGCAAAGTCTTCAGCAGAGATAAGTGAGGAGGGAGGAGGTGCTGGGGGACGGAGGAGAGAATTGAAGGTGTTGAATAACTGTTTAGGGTTGTGAGATAGGGAGGATATGAGAGATGAGAAGTAGGTTTGTTTAGCTGTGGCGAGTGCGGTCTTGAAAGTAGTGAGGGACTGTTTGAATGCGATTAAGTGGTCGTTGGAGTGGGATCTTTTCCATCTGCGCTCAGCAGCCCTGGAAGCTCGCCTCAGTTCTTTGGTCAGGCTGGTGTGCCAGGGCTGTCTGTTGATTTTGCGAGCTTTGGTATGTGTAAGTGGGGCAGCAGATTCCAAAGCTACAGCTATTGTGGTGTTATATAGAGCGGCAGCGTCATCCGCATTGTGTATGGAAATTATGTCTGTGAGAGGGAGGAGGGATTCAGAGAATGAATGTAGGTCAAGATGTTTAAGATTTCTGCGAGGGTGTGAAAGTTTGTGGGGTGGGGACTCTAGACATGGAGTGGAGAGAGATGAGAATGTGAGAAGGTTGTGGTCAGAGAGAGGAAGAGGCGAGTTAGAGAGGTTAGATAGGGAGCAGAGGCGGGTGAAGATGAGGTCCAGTGTGTGACCATCTTTGTGAGTGGCTGCAGAAGACCATTGAGTGAGGCCGAAGGAGGAAGAGAGAGATAGAAGTTTAGTGGCAGCTGAGAGGGAAGTGTCAATGGGTATGTTGAAATCGCCCATGATGATAGTGGGGATGTCCGCAGAAAGGAAATGAAGTAGCCAGGTGGTGAAGTGGTCAAAGAAGGTGGTGGCTGGCCCTGGGGGGCGGTAAATGACAGCCAGTTGGAGGTTGGAGGGGGAGTAGATGCGCACAGAGTGCACCTCAAAGGAAGGGAGGGTAACAGAGGGTGGCAGTGGGATTGTGGTGAAGGAGCAGTTATCTGACAGGAGAAAACCAACTCCTCCACCATGCTTGCTGCTGGGGCGGGGTGTGTGAGAAAGGTGGAAGCCACCGTAAGAGAGTGCAGCAGGGGAGGCCGTGTCAGAAGGGGTGAGCCAGGTTTCGGTGATGGCGAGGAAGGAAAGTTTGGTAGTAACAAAAAGATCATGGATGTAGGAAAGCTTGTTACAGACAGAGCGAGCGTTCCACAGAGCTCCTGTTAGTGGGACTGGGGAAGCGGGGGCTGGGCGAATGGGTATAAGGTTAGAGAGGTTACGGAAGTTTGTGATGGAGCGTGGATGGGAGGTAGAAATGACTGTGGGAATATGGTGAGGAGGACCAGGATTTGGAGAGATATCACCAGCAGTGAGAAGGAGCAGAGATAGTGTTAGCAGGTGGGAGCAGGAGAGAGCGTGAGGGGGCTGCCTGTGCTTTGAGACAGAGGATTGTATGTTAAGGAACAGTTCTGAGGAGGAGGTGAGATGGATGGGGAGGATTGAAGAGGAGATGAACAGTTCCTTACTTGGTGTGGGGATTGGGGGAGGTTGCAGAAAGTGAAAGATTATAGGGGTAAAAGTGACAACAAACAGAAACATTGTTTGCAGTGACTGGCCAATTACCTTCAGTTCCCTTCAGGTTCAATTCAGGTTTTAATTCTAATGTAATCCACACTTTTAGAACACACTTCTAGAAATCACACGGCAGACTAAAGTCCTGCGGACTTGTGCTATGCAATATATGGAAAACTAAGTGCGGTCAGGTGTGGAGCAGAGAGGAGTGGTCTCTGCTCATCTTGGTCAGAGAATTAAGGGTGGACCAGATGCATACAATCAAGACTAAGTAAACAAGGTCATAAATATCACACAGCAAGTTGGGGGTTAGCTGAAAGGCATACCATATGAAAGCAAAGAGCAGAGGAAAGTCTGTGTGCAAAGCTGGGTGATGTATTATGTGCGCTTCATGTAGGAGAGCTGGATGAACATACCATCACAATGCTAGGAGCAGGGGAAAGTCTATGCGCAAAGCTGGGTGATGTATTATGTGCGCTTCATGTAGGAGAGCTGGATGAACATACCATCACAATGCTAGGAGCAGGGGAAAGTCTATGCGCAAAGCTGGGTGATGTATTATGTGCGCTTCATGTAGGAGAGCTGGATGAACATACCATCACAATGCTAGGAGCAGGGGAAAGTCTATGCGCAAAGCTGGGTGATGTATTATGTGCGCTTCATGTAGGAGAGCTGGATGAACATACCATCACAATGCTAGGAGCAGGGGAAAGTCTATGCGCAATCAGACTAGTTCCCTGGATGAACACCCTAACAAGGAATCTAGTATATATAACCTGTAACATTATACTTTTCCAGAAAGGTAGCCAGTCCCCCCTTAAATTTAAGTAATGAATCACTCATTACAACATCATACGGCAGAGCGTTCCATAGTCTCACTGCTCTTACAGTAAAGAATCCGCGTCTGTTATTATGCTTAAACCTTCTTTCCTCCAGACGTAGAGGATGCCCCCTTGTCCCTGTCTCAGGTCTATGATTAAAAAGATCATCAGAAAGGTCTTTGTACTGTCCCCTCATATATTTATACATTAAAATAAGATCACCCCTTAGTCTTCGTTTTTCCAAACTAAACAGCCCCAAGTGTAATAACCTATCTTGGTATTGCAGACCCCCCAGTACTCTAATAACCTTGGTCGCTCTTCTCTGCAGCCGCTCCAGTTCAGCTATGTCTTTCTTATACACCGGAGACCAGAACTGTGCACAGTATTCTAAGTGTGGTCGAACTAGTGACTTGTATAGAGGTAAAATTATGTTCTCCTCATGAGCATCTATGCCTCTTTTAATGCATCCCATTATTTTATTTGCCTTTGTTGCAGCTGCCTGACACTGGCCACTAAATGTGAGTTTGTCATCCACCCATACTCCCAGGTCTTATTCATTGACGGTTTTGCCCAGAGTTTTAGAATTAAGCACATAGTTATACATCTTATTACTTCTACCCAAGTGCATGACCTTACATTTATCCCCATTAAAGCTCATTTGCCATTTATCAGCCCAAGCTTCTAGTTTCCAGAAATCCGCCTGTAATATAAAATTGTCCTCCTCAGTATTGTATTGATGCCCTCTATGTGCCCCTTTAACATTCACAATACCGTAAGTGCCCCTATAAGGGTATGTTCCCACGGTCAGTAAATGCTACGGGTTGGACGCTGCGCCTGGAGCGCCTGCCAGGGCCGTGGGGTACTGGGACCGGGACAGACAGTTCTCAAGGCAGCAGTGAACCGGTCCATGGTCCTGGGTGTCCAATAAAAGAGTAAATTAAATTAAAGGGGAAAATAAAGTTTATAGGGGGATTGTTCGTGATGCCACCCGTGGTGTTCGGTCAATATAGCCGACGCTGCAGTTCAGATCCACTTGGGTAATTGATGACGCAGCAAAGATGTTTCAGCTCTTCACAGGCAGAGCTAGTCCTCAGGGCAGATATAGGTGTTAATTGTGATGATGGTGGTTGTGGTAGTTGTAGTGCAGGGCAAGTGATGCAGGAATAATTCAGAGGACACAGCTGGGTGCAATTTTTAATGCTTTACTCACACTTCTGCAGATTACTGTCTCTAGCCGTGTGCTGTGTCCTCCGGGTCTGTGGTCCAGCCAACCCCTAGATGATTTGGGGTACACTTCTCCAGAACTCCTCTCTTATATTCCTTTCCTGGTTATCTCACTGCGCTGGTTTTCACCTCTCCTGCCCTGCGCCTTCACACATAGTTTCCGAAGCCAGCAGCCCCAGATCTTGTCGGGTGAGGTCTCTCTAGTCCCCTTGGTCCTATGTGGCTGCCTTTTCAGCAAATGTGTGTGGATGTGGCTGTGGCACCTACAGATACCACAGCCTCTGGCTTGCTAGCTGAGTCTTGTAGTCCTCCACTAGTCTTGGGGACCTGTTCCCCACTGCGAACTGGTCCCTCCACCAGACTATGGTCAGCGTGGATGCGTGCCCCATGGGTGGATTGCTCACTACCCGTGCCCCTAGGACCCCTTCTTTCCTTCTCTCTTTCTGCAACTTTTCTCTCTGTCTTTTGATGCTGGGACGAGCTCCTCACTGCTCAAGTCCCCAGCTCCAACTGACTAACCCTCTAACTAACTCCTCCCTCTTGTTTCTATGACATCGCTACTCTCTCCACTCACACCCTCTACCTAGTAACCCAATCCAGACTGGGATAAGGTCATCCTCCTTACCTGAGAGTGGGATACCACACCTCTGGGTGAGGTGCAGTACCTTTGTGGCCATTGAACCCTCAGGGGCACCACATGTACATCCGCAGCGTCCAACCCGCAGCAGCCAGATGTTACAGCATAGTGGATGGGATTTGAAGAAATCCCATCTCCACTATGCGTGCACTGATGCCTGTGGCTTCTGTGGTGCCCCAGGGTCCTGTTCGTCACAGTAGCATTGCTTTCCTCATGGGGAGAGTGATGTTACGTTTGGAAGCGATGAAGGATAACTTTTATCAGGTAACCACCATACACACAACATGTTCACACTCCAAGCCACAAGGGGGAGCTTTTGATCCTATTTACTAGGTGACTCCCCTATATATAGTGGTTTGGAGGGAAAGAGAGATCAGATTGTCAGAGAGACAGAAGATAGTAGTCTATAGGACTGGAGGGGCCGTTCAGCGAGAAAAGTGCTGAAGCTCCGGGACAGAGATTATACCGACAGCCGAACATCATTGAGTGAGCGTGAAGGAGAGCGAAGCACAGGGGAAAGATATCAGGGGAGACCAGCTAAGAGATGGCTGCCTCCCTTTGAGGCGCAGATAACCGGTAGCTGGACCACCGAAGTTGTAAGGACTCAATGACTTACATCAGAGACCGTCAGGACAGCTGAACTGCAAGTTACCTGTCCGCCTTAATACCCAGGAGACACGGTGACACCTATAGAGCCTGGGGCATTCTAGAGTCTCTGTAAAAAGGCTCCTCAATTCACCAGTCATATGGGTTATGTCCTATCCTATATGGGGGACAGAGAGAACAACTGTGAGGACCTTATCTGAAGCCATAGGCAGTAAGGGACTACAACACCACCACGCTTTGAGGAAGGCTTTTAACTCCACCTGGTAAAAGGTACTATGGATTCACTTCCAAGCCGGCCAGACCCTGCCTGCCCCGTGATCTGGTACCCTGGACTGTGGCTGCCTGAAGTCTTCAGAAAACCAGGTAAAGAGACTGCAAACCTGTGTCCTCTTTCTTTACTGCGCCATTCACCATCTTCCATCTACACACCGGGAGCCCTGGGGATATACTTCACCTATGGGAAGTTATACCATCTAGCTGCCATAACCTCACCCCAGAGGATCCCTTAAAGCAGCGTCAGTCCCCACTGATCAAATACCACAGGTGGCATCATGAACATAACCTCTAACCTCTATTCACTAAATCCCTTTGAAGACTTTCCCCTTTTTACATGGGTGCCCAGGGCCAAGGACCGGGTCGCCACCGTGACATCCCCCTGTGAACACTGGACCCAGTACCGAGTACCCCACGGCCCTGGCAGGGCGACTCACTTCCCTGTAGAGACGGATATGCGGCACGTCTTTCGAGACCGCAGCATGTCAATTTATCTTGCAGAGGCGCTCAGTCTCCGCAAGATAAATTTCCCGTCCAATGTATTGGGCGCGGTGATTCCGCATGGTTCAATGAACACATGTGGAATCACCTGTGCTCAAAAGCCGGCAGCGCTTTAGACGGTGCGGACATGTGCTGCGTCCAGAGCGCTGCCGGTTCCTGACCGTGGGAACATACCCTAAGAGTAAGTGACCACGTACCTATCCCCTATACATATTATGATAGACTTACAGCTCCTTTATACACTGCACAATGTCCTCACAGCTCCCCTATACACAGTATGATGTCTCCAGAGCTCTTCTCTACACAATATGACGTCCCCATATCTACCCTGTACACAGTATAATGTCCACATACCTCTCTTTACACAACATAATGGGCCCACAACTCCTTTGTACACAATATGATGTTCCCACAGCTTCCCACTACACAGTATGGCTTCCCCATAGCTCCCCTCTACACAGTATGCTATCCCCATAGCTTTCTACACTCAGTGCAATAGGTCCTTAGCTCCCCTATGATGGGCCCCACAATAACCCCCACACTGTATGATGACCCCACGGTATGATGGCCCCACACTGTATTATGGCCCCTCAGTTGCCCCACACGATATAGTGGCTCCTGTTGTGAACTATACTTTTTGGCTCCCTCTTGTGGTCACTAGTGATTTGGCACTTGGATTGTCTTTTACCAGGTTTGTGCTCACCTGCTTCGTTAGACCTGGGGTGTTGCTATTTAAACTTCCTGGATTCTCAGTCCAGTGCCTGGCTTCGTTGTAATCAGTTCACTTCTGTTTGCTCCTGTCTTCAGGTCCTGGTTCTTTGCAAGATAAGCTAAGTCCTGCTTTCGTACTCTTGATCATTTGCATTGTTCATATTTTTTGTCCAGCTTGTACAATATGTGATTCCTGTTATTGCTGGAAGCTCTAGGGGGGCTGATATTCTCCCCCCACACCGTCAGTCGGTTTGGGGGTTCTTGGATATTCAGCGTGGATATTTTGCAGGGTTTTTTGCTGACCATATAAGTCTTCTTACTATATTCTGCTATTAGTCAGTGGGCCTCTCTTTGCTAAATCTAGTTCATTCTTACGTTTGTCTTTTCTTCTTACCTCACCGTTATTATTTGTTGGGGGCTTGTATTACTTTGGGGTCTTTTCTCTGGAGGCAAGAGAGGTCTTATTTTCCCTGATAGGGGTAGTTAGTTCTCCGGCTGGCGCGAGACGTCTAGAATCAACGTAGGCACGTTCCCCGGCTGCTGTTAGTGTTTGCGCTAGGATCAGGTATATGGTCAGCCTAGATACCACTTCCCTATGAGCTGGTATTTATGTTTTGCAGACTTTGCTGTAATCTTTGAGGTCCCCTGCCATTGGGATCATAACAGTAAGCCAGGCCAATAAATAGTTAATGCATTGCTGAAGTGGGATTAAAAGAAAAGAAGTTCTGAGTTTTTTGTTTTTTTTCTTCCTCCCCTTTATCTCTGAGTGGCTTGAAGCTTTGCTGCAGACATGAATGTTCAGACCTTGATTACTAGTGTGGATCAGCTTGCTGCACGTGTGCAGGGCATTCAGGATTTTGTTGTTAGCAGTCCTATGTCAGAGCCTAAGATACCTATTCCTGAGCTGTTCTCTGGAGATCGATTTAAATTTAGGAATTTTAGGAATAATTGTAAATTGTTTCTATCTTTGAAACCTCGTTCGTCTGGAGATTCAGCTCAGCAAGTTAAAATTATTATCTCCTTCTTGCGTGGCGACCCTCAGGATTGGGCTTTCTCGTTAGCGCCAGGAGATCCTGCATTGGCGGATGTTGATGCGTTTTTTCTGGCGCTCGGATTGCTTTATGAGGAGCCTAATCTTGAAATTCAGGCAGAAAAAGCTCTACTGGCCATCTCTCAGGGCCAGGATGAAGCTGAGGTGTACTGCCAAAAATTTCGGAAATGGTCCGTGCTTACTCGATGGAATGAATGTGCTTTGGCCGCAAATTTCAGAAATGGCCTTTCTGAAGCCATTAAGAATGTGATGGTGGGTTTTACAATTCCTACAAGTCTGAATGATTCTATGGCACTGGCTATTCAGATTGATCGGCGTTTGCAGGAGCGTACATCCGCTAAACCTCTGGCGGTGTTGTCTGAACAGACACCTGTCTCAATGCAATGCGATAGAATCCTGACTAGAACCGAAAGACAAAATCATAGACGTCAGAATGGGCTGTGTTTTTACTGTGGTGATTCTACACATGTTATATCAGCATGCTCTAAACGCCTAACCAAGGTTGTCAGTCCTGTCACCATTGGTAATTTGCAGCCTAAATTTATTTTGTCTGTGACTTTAATTTGTTCATTGTCTTCCTACCCTGTTATGGCATTTGTGGATTCAGGTGCTGCCCTGAGTCTTATGGACTTGTCGTTTGCCAAGCGCTGCGGTTTTGTCCTGGAGCCTTTAAAGGTTCTGATTCCTCTCAGAGGAATTGATGCTACGCCACTGGCGGAAAATAAACCGCAGTATTGGACACAAGTGACCATGTGCATGACTCCTGAACATCGGGAGGTGATTCGTTTTCTTGTTCTGCATAAAATGAATGATTTGGTCGTTTTAGGTCTGCCATGGTTACAGACCCATAATCCTGTTTTGGATTGGAAGGCTATGTCTGTCTCAAGTTGGGGTTGTCAGGGAATTCATTGCGATTCTTCGCCGGTGTCTATTGCTACTTCTACTCCTTCAGAAGTTCCTGAGTATTTGTGTGACTATCAGGATGTATTCAGCGAGTCCAGGTCCAGTGCTCTTCCTCCTCATAGGGACTGTGACTGCGCTATAGATTTGATTCCTGGCAGTAAATTTCCTAAGGGACGATTATTTAATTTGTCTGTACCCGAGCATGCCGCGATGCGTTCTTATGTCAAGGAGTCTTTGGAGAAGGGGCATATTCGTCCATCCTCTTCCCCTCTCGGTGCGGGATTCTTTTCTGTGGCCAAGAAAGACGGGTCTTTGAGACCTTGTATAGACTATCGGCTTCTGAATAAAATCACTGTTAAGTTTCAGTATCCGTTGCCGCTATTGTCAGACTTGTTTGCTCGGATTAAGGGCGCCAAGTGGTTCACCAAGATAGATCTTCGTGGTGCGTACAACCTTGTGCGCATTAGGCAGGGAGATGAATGGAAAACTGCATTCAATACGCCCGAAGGTCATTTTGAATACTTGGTGATGCCCTTTGGGCTCTCTAATGCCCCTTCAGTGTTTCAGTCCTTTATGCATGATATCTTCCGGAAGTATCTGGATAAATTTTTGATTGTGTATCTTGATGATATTCTAGTTTTCTCGGATGATTGGGATTCTCATGTAAAGCAGGTCAGGATGGTGTTTCAGGTTTTGCGTGATAACGCTTTGTTTGTGAAGGGCTCAAAGTGTCTCTTTGGAGTGCAGAAGGTTTCCTTTTTGGGTTTTATTTTCTCCCCTTCTGCCGTGGAGATGGACCCAGTCAAGGTCCGAGCTATTCATGATTGGACTCAGCCCACGTCTGTTAAGAGTCTTCAGAAGTTCTTGGGGTTCGCTAATTTCTACCGTCGCTTTATCGCTAATTTTTCTAGCGTTGTTAAACCTTTGACGGATATGACCAAGAAAGGTTCTGATGTGGCTAATTGGGCTCCTGCAGCCGTGGAGGCCTTCCAGGAGCTGAAGCGCCGGTTTACTTCGGCGCCTGTTTTGTGCCAGCCTGATGTCTCACTTCCCTTTCAGGTTGAAGTGGATGCTTCTGAGATCGGTGCTGGGGCTGTTTTGTCGCAGAGAGGCTCTGGTTGTTCTGTGATGAGACCATGTGCCTTTTTCTCTAGGAAGTTTTCACCTGCTGAGCGGAACTATGATGTTGGTAATCGGGAGTTGTTGGCCATGAAGTGGGCATTTGAGGAGTGGCGTCATTGGCTCGAGGGTGCTAAGCATCGTGTGGTGGTCTTGACTGATCACAAAAATCTGATGTATCTCGAGTCTGCTAAGCGCCTGAATCCTAGACAGGCTCGTTGGTCATTGTTTTTCTCTCGTTTTGACTTTGTGGTCTCATACCTGCCTGGTTCGAAGAATGTTAAGGCTGATGCTCTCTCTAGGAGCTTTGTGCCTGACTCTCCTGGAGTCTCAGAGCCAGCTGGTATTCTTAAAGAGGGAGTGATCGTGTCGGCCATATCTCCGGATTTGCGACGTGTGTTGCAGAGATTTCAGGCTGGTAGACTTGACTCGTGTCCACCCGACAGACTGTTTGTTCCTGATAAATGGACCAGCAGAGTCATTTCCGAGGTTCATTCCTCGGTGTTGGCAGGGCATCCGGGAATTTTTGGTACCCGAGATTTGGTGGCTAGGTCCTTTTGGTGGCCTTCCTTGTCACGGGATGTGCGGTCATTTGTGCAGTCCTGTGGGACTTGTGCTCGGGCTAAGCCTTGTTGTTCTCGTGCTAGCGGGTTGCTTTTGCCCTTGCCCGTCCCGAAGAGGCCTTGGACGCACATTTCCATGGATTTCATTTCTGATCTTCCGGTGTCTCGGGGAATGTCTGTCATCTGGGTGGTGTGTGATCGTTTTTCCAAGATGGTCCATTTGGTACCCTTGCCTAAGTTGCCTTCCTCTTCCAATCTGGTTCCTTTTTTTTTTCAGAATGTGGTTCGTTTGCACGGCATTCCGGAGAATATCGTGTCCGACAGAGGATCCCAGTTTGTGTCCAGATTCTGGCGATCTTTTTGTGCTAAGATGGGCATTGATTTGTCATTTTCATCTGCCTTCCATCCTCAGACTAATGGTCAAATGGAGCGAACTAATCAGACACTGGAGGCTTATTTGAGATGTTTTGTTTCTGCGGACCAGGATGATTGGGTGACCTTCTTGCCATTGGCGGAGTTTGCCCTTAATAATCGGGCTAGTTCCGCTACTTTGGTTTCACCATTCTTCTGCAACTCTGGTTTTCATCCTCGTTTCTCCTCGGGTCATGTTGAGTCTTCTGACTGTCCTGGGGTGGATTCCGTGGTGGATAGGTTGCAGCGGATTTGGAATCATGTGGTGGACAACTTGAAGTTGTCACAGGAGAAGGCTCAGCGTTTTGCCAACCGCCGCCGCGGTGTGGGCCCCCGACTTCGTGTTGGGGATTTGGTTTGGTTGTCTTCTCGGTATGTCCCTCTGAAGGTTTCCTCTCCTAAGTTTAAGCCTCGCTTTATTGGTCCTTATAAAATTTTGGAAGTTCTTAACCCGGTTTCTTTTCGTTTGGATCTTCCGGTGTCGTTTGCCATTCACAACGTGTTCCATAGGTCTTTGTTACGGCGGTACGTTGTGCCTGTGGTTCCTGCTGTTGAGCCTCCTGCTCCGGTGTTGGTTGAGGGCGAGTTGGACTACGTGGTGGAGAAGATCTTGGATTCTCGTCTCTCTAGACGGAGGCTCCAGTATTTGGTCAAATGGAAGGGCTATGGTCAGGAGGATAATTCCTGGGTGGCTGCCTCTGATGTTCATGCGGCCGATTTGGTTCGTGCCTTCCACGCTGCTCATCCTGGTCGCCCTGGTGGTCTTGGTGAGGGTTCGGTGAATCCTCCTTAAAGGGGGGGTACTGTTGTGAACTATACATTTTGGCTCCCTCTTGTGGTCACTAGTGATTTGGCACTTGGATTGTCTTTTACCAGGTTTGTGCTCACCTGCTTCGTTAGACCTGGGGTGTTGCTATTTAAACTTCCTGGATTCTCAGTCCAGTGCCTGGCTTCGTTGTAATCAGTTCACTTCTGTTTGCTCCTGTCTTCAGGTCCTGGTTCTTTGCAAGATAAGCTAAGTCCTGCTTTCGTACTCTTGATCATTTGCATTGTTCATATTTTTTGTCCAGCTTGTACAATATGTGATTCCTGTTATTGCTGGAAGCTCTAGGGAGGCTGATATTCTCCCCCCACACCGTTAGTCGGTTTGGGGGTTCTTGGATATTCAGCGTGGATATTTTGCAGGGTTTTTTGCTGACCATATAAGTCTTCTTACTATATTCTGCTATTAGTCAGTGGGCCTCTCTTTGCTAAATCTAGTTCATTCTTACGTTTGTCTTTTCTTCTTACCTCACCGTTATTATTTGTTGGGGGCTTGTATTACTTTGGGGTCTTTTCTCTGGAGGCAAGAGAGGTCTTATTTTCCCTGATAGGGGTAGTTAGTTCTCCGGCTGGCGCGAGACGTCTAGAATCAACGTAGGCACGTTCCCCGGCTGCTGTTAGTGTTTGCGCTAGGATCAGGTATATGGTCAGCCTAGTTACCACTTCCCTATGAGCTGGTATTTATGTTTTGCAGACTTTGCTGTAATCTTTGAGGTCCCCTGCCATTGGGATCATAACAGGCTCCCACACTGTATGAGGGCTCCTTAGTAAATCCCACACTGTTTAATGGCCCCTTAGTTGCTCCCACACTGCTTGATGGCTCAACACTGTACGATAACCCCATAGTAGGCCTTCCTTTCTATTCCACTCTCCAGTCTTCAACTTCCAGTTGTGTCTGGAGTGCAATCAACTTCTTCAATAATCTAGTTGCTTTGTTGCTACCTCTGATAAGGGTGCTTCACACTGCGTGCCCTGTCAGGGCTTACATCCAAACCACCCACAAAATGTGATTCGCACATATGTGCCGACGGGGCCATTGACTATAATGGTGCAGACGGAGTCACTCATCGTGCGCTCTGTCATGCATAATGTTTGAGTGCATACGCCTACTGGAGGCAAATACCCAGACGTACCCAGCAGACTGGGTACCAGCCTTTCTCCAAAGTAGTGGGCAGTTTTGGGCTCAAAAGATGGATGAGGAGGACCAGAATAAAGGTGAAAAGTCACAATGCGTTTCAGACTGTTTATCTCTGTGCTGGATCACCAAAACTCATTGTGATTTAGAGATGTTTTAAATAAACATTTTTTTTTCAACCATTATTCTGGACCTCATCAATGTAACAGGAGTGGTGGAAACCACAGTGTCGTGGTCTGAGGAGAGCCTGGAGACTTTTGACTAGGTAAGCACCTGACTTTTCACTAGAGCCCCATAGTGGGGTTAGGCTTGGTTCCCGATGAAGACCAGGTGCTACTTCACGTCAGACTCCCAAGAGATGGATAGTTGGAATGGCCTCAAAGGGGAGGACAACTGATGCAGGCAGGCACTGGCAGGTGCAGACTGGTACGGCTGATACACCGGTTGGCATGGCAAACTCTGATGGGACCGACTGATGTACAGGCTGGCACGGCAGGTGCAGGCAGGACCAGCTGATATACAGATTGGTACGGCAGGAGCTGGTGGATCCGGCTCATGTACAGACTGGCACGGCAGGTGCTGGTGGGTCTGGCTGATATTCAGATTGACATGGCAAGTGCTGGCGGATCCGGCTGGTGTACAGTTTGGCTCAGCAGGTGCTGGCAAATCTTGCTGTAATACAGACTGACAAGGCAAGTACTAGCAAAAAGGTTGGGGACAGACAGACACTAGTAGAAACTAACTCACTGGAGGCACTTTAGGACTGCGCACGCAGACCCTTTAAGAGGGAGGGAGCGTGCGCGCGCCTTAAGAACAGTGCCCGAGGTTCGTGTGGTGCACTTACCCCGGGCTGCCGTCGACAACAAAGGAGGAGGAGGTGCGGGATGGGGGCCTTGGCAGTGAGTGAGCCAGCATCCCTAGTGGGGGGAGGAGAGTGCAGGTATGCCGGAGCTACAATCTATCTTTTGAGCCCAAGACTGAACACTACTTTTGAGAAACACTGGTACAGAATGGACTTATAACAGGCTATTTTGCGCTACCGGAAACAGAAAGAGGCAGAAACTAAAAAAACAAAAAATTATCACAGGCCCGATGAATATAGTTTTTAATGTCTTTTAGATTAATTGTGCTGTCAAATTAAATGCAAAATAAATTCACCATCAATTGTACAAGCTTGATTATTATAATACAGTATGTCAGCTTGGTGTAGTTTAGAGCCTTCTATATTTTTTATATTTGTATCTGAGTCAACTTGCAACACTTACAATAAACACTAGGTGTCAGCATATACAACTTACCTGCACTTGTATCATAGGGGAAAGCCCAAAATAATAAGGAACAAACAATGTTATGTAATTCACTGTGGGCTGTAAGACGTAGGGAATCCTACCAAGATAGAATATACTGCAAATAGTAATATATGTATGATAAGTAATAAAACAATAATGTAATTTTCAATCTCCCATGATCACCTTGTATCTCTCGTTAACAGTATCACATATTGCATATACTACATGACTTGTTTTACTAAGTAATATAAGGGTGTCGTGTATTACATTAATTAGCTCTTGTATGATTGCCAACATTTCTTGACCTGTGGTGCGGGCATACCATTGGACAAGCCCATGCGTCCTCACAGGGGCCCAAGAGGTAAGGTGACACTTCCAGCTTCAAAGCAGCAAGCAGCTTCTGTTACAGACTCATAAAGGGGTCCACTATGGAGAGCAATAGGACAGCAAAGGACCCATATAGTGTTCTTGCACAGGGGCCCTCTTCTCTTTGTGTCCGTCCCTGGCTTAAGCCCAACCCTTATCCTATTCCTGCCTTTCTATGTGCACCCCGGGACCCACA
Source organism: Ranitomeya variabilis (assembly GCF_051348905.1). Taxonomy (NCBI): domain Eukaryota; kingdom Metazoa; phylum Chordata; class Amphibia; order Anura; family Dendrobatidae; genus Ranitomeya; species Ranitomeya variabilis. Next base: position 486,292,198 of record NC_135233.1, on the reverse strand, counting down.
CTTTTTTTTGGGTAAGGTTAAACCTTGCCCTCCTATTGGCCCAGTTGTCCCAGTAAATCATGAACAGTTGGCAACTATGCCTCATAATCATGGCGCTTGCAGGGTTGAATCGATTAGGTCGGAAATGAACAGTCAGTACTTTGAGTACTTTAAGTTGATGTGAAATAGGAAAAAAATGTTCAATTGCAAGAATCTGAGTAACTGGGTCAGAGCATCTCAAAAACAGAAGGTCTTGGGGAGTGTTCCTGATATGCGGTAGTTAGAACCTACCAAACATGGTTCAATGAATGACAACTAGTGAACTGCCAACATGGCCAAGGGTCATGGTGGAGAGTAAAGGCTAGCCTGTCTGGTCCAACCCAGCTATGGTATCATAAAGGACTGCAAACGTTAATCCTGCTTATGATAGAAAGGTGTCAGAACACACTGCGCTAGGCAGCTTTCTGTGCATGGGACAGCGACACTGCAAAATGGTTGGAGTACCTATGCCTCTCCTTATCTGCTGCCGGAAAAGACAACGATATGACCTTGGAACAATGGAAGAAGCTGACCTGTTACATGTGATGTGGATGAATGGCAGGGAGATGTATTATTCATAAAGGGGTCTGCATGGACTAGGGGGCTGACATTATTTGTTGCTGATTTATTGTTACCTGCACCCTAGCGCCATAGCAATACTTGCACATATAACTCTGGCAAAAATTGAGAGACCACTTTAACATTTTCAGTTTCTGATTTTTCTCTTTATAGGTATATGTTTGCGTAAAACGTACATTGTACATTTTTGTTTTATTCTATAAGCTACTGACAACATGTCTCTGAAATACAAAGCTAAAAATTTTATATTTTTTTGCAGCAAATGAAAATTCACTAAAATAATAAAAAAAGAAACAGTGCATTCAGAGCTCAAATAATGCAAAGAAAACAAGTTCTTATTCATTTAGAAACAACAATACTAATGTTTTAACTCAGGAAGAGTTCAGAAATCAATATTTGGTGGAACAACCATGATTTTTAATCACAGCTTTCATGCGTCTTGGCATTCATCTTGATCACCTAATCAGAAGTAGAATGAGGTGTACTCTGGTTGGAATTCAACTGACAGTGGAATGGAATGGCTGTCAGACATGTAGAGATGGTGAGTTATAGAAAACTGTGCAGTGGTCTCTTAATTTTTGCCACAGCTGTATATACTGAACCTATCAGAGCAATAGTACACGATTAGGGTCGCGACTAGAGTTAATGTAAATCGAATTGCAGGACCTGGAACATTGGCCATGCTTGCTGCCATCCACAGCTCTTCTTTTAACTAGCTGGCCTGTTGGGATGTCATCATTGTGGTGTGACATGTATGTGACGTCGCACCAGCCTGACTGATATAAAGAAGAGCTGCAGACGCCGGCAGGTAGTAGACAATTCTCAGGGCTCCCTTCCGGCAAACATACATTACTGAAGTGGCCACTGGATCAGGTGCCAAAAAATGATCCATACCCCCCTCTAGTTGTGACGTCATGCTGCCTGTTCCTGTACACCTCCATGAAAATTACAGGCCAGGCCGCTGAGGGCAACCAAAACAGTCATCAAATAAAAAACCTCCTGAAGAGTTTAACAATAAAATATCACAATAAAAATGTAAGAAGTAATGTGAATAGAAATCTTAAGGAGATCCATAAAGTGTGAATAAGGCCGTGCGGTCTAGTACTTCCCAAGGTCAGGCTGTCAGAGTGGATTGTGGATAGTGGATTCAAAGATTAACATGGGGGTCCTAAATATCTGCAATGCCAAGAGCCAGACATACAGTAGGTTAATACAGCCCAGATGACTGGGTGTGTGTATCATTTACCTGGGGAAGAACAGGCACCTGGCCACATCATGAGAAAATGGCAGCCAAGCAAAATCAGTATTATGCTCTGAGAAATGTTGCGGTGGGAGACCTTGGCTCCTGGTGTCATGTGGATGCTACTTTGACTCTTACTACCTACCTAAACATTGTTACAGACTTGTCAGAGTAGCCTTCCTTGTATTACAACTGTCTCTTCCTTGTAAATAGGGAATGTTTGTCTCTGGAAAGAACAACAAACAGGGGTTATATGGAAGTATAAAGGGTTCTCCAAACTTTATTGTGTTGCACAAGATTATATAACAAAGAAGTCAATGTTCTAATTTCATAATGTGAAAATGCAAAGTAAAAACAAAAAAAATGCCTTAGGCCACGTTCATACGTTCTGTATTTGTGTTTTTACATCAGTATTTGTAAGCCAAAACCAGGAGTGGAACAATCAGAGGGAAAGTATAAAAAAAAACACTTCTGCATTTTTTACCCACTTCTGGCTTAGGCTAGGTTCACATTGCGTTAATGGGTTAACGCTAACGGACTGCGTTGCACGGCGAAATTGTCGCAATTAACGCCGTGCAACGGGTCCGTTAGCGCACCCATTGACAGCAATGTGATTTGTCTCTGTAGCGCATCGCTAGCGCATGCCATTTTCGGCACGCGCTAGTGATGTGCCGTTCTTTTGTGACGGATCTCGGACGCTGCTTGCAGCGTCCGAAGTGCGTCCGAGGTCCGGTCCTCGCTAGCGCAGATCGGGGATCTGCGCTAGCGGGAACGATGAACGCGAACCCTAAAGAAACATTGCGTTAGCGCAATCCGCTAGCACTATGCGCTTAACGGATTGCCCTTTATTTATTTTGTCTGTGACTTTAATTTGTTCATTGTCTTCCTATCCTGTTATGGCATTTGTGGATTCAGGTGCTGCCCTGAGTCTTATGGACTTGTCGTTTGCCAAGCGCTGCGGTTTTGTCCTGGAGCCTTTAAAGGTTCTGATTCCTCTCAGAGGAATTGATGCTACGCCACTGGCGGAAAATAAACCGCAGTATTGGACACAAGTGACCATGTGCATGACTCCTGAACATCGGGAGGTGATTCGTTTTCTTGTTCTGCATAAAATGAATGATTTGGTCGTTTTAGGTCTGCCATGGTTACAGACCCATAATCCTGTTTTGGATTGGAAGGCTATGTCTGTCTCAAGTTGGGGTTGTCAGGGAATTCATTGCGATTCTTCGCCGGTGTCTATTGCTACTTCTACTCCTTCAGAAGTTCCTGAGTATTTGTGTGACTATCAGGATGTATTCAGCGAGTCCAGGTCCAGTGCTCTTCCTCCTCATAGGGACTGTGACTGCGCTATAGATTTGATTCCTAGCAGTAAATTTCCTAAGGGACGATTATTTAATTTGTCTGTACCCGAGCATGCCGCGATGCGTTCTTATGTCAAGGAGTCTTTGGAGAAGGGGCATATTCGTCCATCCTCTTCCCCTCTCGGTGCGGGATTCTTTTTTGTGGCCAAGAAAGACGGGTCTTTGAGACCTTGTATAGACTATCGGCTTCTGAATAAAATCACTGTTAAGTTTCAGTATCCGTTGCCGCTATTGTCAGACTTGTTTGCTCGGATTAAGGGCGCCAAGTGGTTCACCAAGATAGATCTTCGTGGTGCGTACAACCTTGTGCGCATTAGGCAGGGAGATGAATGGAAAACTGCATTCAATACGCCCGAAGGTCATTTTGAATACTTGGTGATGCCCTTTGGGCTCTCTAATGCCCCTTCAGTGTTTCAGTCCTTTATGCATGATATCTTCCGGAAGTATCTGGATAAATTTTTGATTGTGTATCTTGATGATATTCTAGTTTTCTCGGATGATTGGGATTCTCATGTAAAGCAGGTCAGGATGGTGTTTCAGGTTTTGCGTGATAACGCTTTGTTTGTGAAGGGCTCAAAGTGTCTCTTTGGAGTGCAGAAGGTTTCCTTTTTGGGTTTTATTTTCTCCCCTTCTGCCGTGGAGATGGACCCAGTCAAGGTCCGAGCTATTCATGATTGGACTCAGCCCACGTCTGTTAAGAGTCTTCAGAAGTTCTTGGGGTTCGCTAATTTCTACCGTCGCTTTATCGCTAATTTTTCTAGCGTTGTTAAACCTTTGACGGATATGACCAAGAAAGGTTCTGATGTGGCTAATTGGGCTCCTGCAGCCGTGGAGGCCTTCCAGGAGCTGAAGCGCCGGTTTACTTCGGCGCCTGTTTTGTGCCAGCCTGATGTCTCACTTCCCTTTCAGGTTGAAGTGGATGCTTCTGAGATCGGTGCTGGGGCTGTTTTGTCGCAGAGAGGCTCTGGTTGTTCTGTGATGAGACCATGTGCCTTTTTCTCTAGGAAGTTTTCACCTGCTGAGCGGAACTATGATGTTGGTAATCGGGAGTTGTTGGCCATGAAGTGGGCATTTGAGGAGTGGCGTCATTGGCTCGAGGGTGCTAAGCATCGTGTGGTGGTCTTGACTGATCACAAAAATCTGATGTATCTCGAGTCTGCTAAGCGCCTGAATCCTAGACAGGCTCGTTGGTCATTGTTTTTCTCTCGTTTTGACTTTGTGGTCTCATACCTGCCTGGTTCGAAGAATGTTAAGGCTGATGCTCTCTCTAGGAGCTTTGTGCCTGACTCTCCTGGAGTCTCAGAGCCAGCTGGTATTCTTAAAGAGGGAGTGATCGTGTCGGCCATATCTCCGGATTTGCGACGTGTGTTGCAGAGATTTCAGGCTGGTAGACTTGACTCGTGTCCACCCGACAGACTGTTTGTTCCTGATAAATGGACCAGCAGAGTCATTTCCGAGGTTCATTCCTCGGTGTTGGCAGGGCATCCGGGAATTTTTGGTACCCGAGATTTGGTGGCTAGGTCCTTTTGGTGGCCTTCCTTGTCACGGGATGTGCGGTCATTTGTGCAGTCCTGTGGGACTTGTGCTCGGGCTAAGCCTTGTTGTTCTCGTGCTAGCGGGTTGCTTTTGCCCTTGCCCGTCCCGAAGAGGCCTTGGACGCACATTTCCATGGATTTCATTTCTGATCTTCCGGTGTCTCGGGGAATGTCTGTCATCTGGGTGGTGTGTGATCGTTTTTCCAAGATGGTCCATTTGGTACCCTTGCCTAAGTTGCCTTCCTCTTCCAATCTGGTTCCTTTTTTTTTTCAGAATGTGGTTCGTTTGCACGGCATTCCGGAGAATATCGTGTCCGACAGAGGATCCCAGTTTGTGTCCAGATTCTGGCGATCTTTTTGTGCTAAGATGGGCATTGATTTGTCATTTTCATCTGCCTTCCATCCTCAGACTAATGGTCAAATGGAGCGAACTAATCAGACACTGGAGGCTTATTTGAGATGTTTTGTTTCTGCGGACCAGGATGATTGGGTGACCTTCTTGCCATTGGCGGAGTTTGCCCTTAATAATCGGGCTAGTTCCGCTACTTTGGTTTCACCATTCTACTGCAACTCTGGTTTTCATCCTCGTTTCTCCTCGGGTCATGTTGAGTCTTCTGACTGTCCTGGGGTGGATTCCGTGGTGGATAGGTTGCAGCGGATTTGGAATCATGTGGTGGACAACTTGAAGTTGTCACAGGAGAAGGCTCAGCGTTTTGCCAACCGCCGCCGCGGTGTGGGCCCCCGACTTCGTGTTGGGGATTTGGTTTGGTTGTCTTCTCGGTATGTCCCTCTGAAGGTTTCCTCTCCTAAGTTTAAGCCTCGCTTTATTGGTCCTTATAAAATTTTGGAAGTTCTTAACCCGGTTTCTTTTCGTTTGGATCTTCCGGTGTCGTTTGCCATTCACAACGTGTTCCATAGGTCTTTGTTACGGCGGTACGTTGTGCCTGTGGTTCCTGCTGTTGAGCCTCCTGCTCCGGTGTTGGTTGAGGGCGAGTTGGACTACGTGGTGGAGAAGATCTTGGATTCTCGTCTCTCTAGACGGAGGCTCCAGTATTTGGTCAAATGGAAGGGCTATGGTCAGGAGGATAATTCCTGGGTGGCTGCCTCTGATGTTCATGCGGCCGATTTGGTTCGTGCCTTCCACGCTGCTCATCCTGGTCGCCCTGGTGGTCTTGGTGAGGGTTCGGTGAACCCTCCTTAAAGGGGGGGTACTGTTGTGAACTATACATTTTGGCTCCCTCTTGTGGTCACTAGTGATTTGGCACTTGGATTGTCTTTTACCAGGTTTGTGCTCACCTGCTTCGTTAGACCTGGGGTGTTGCTATTTAAACTTCCTGGATTCTCAGTCCAGTGCCTGGCTTCGTTGTAATCAGTTCACTTCTGTTTGCTCCTGTCTTCAGGTCCTGGTTCTTTGCAAGATAAGCTAAGTCCTGCTTTCGTACTCTTGATCATTTGCATTGTTCATATTTTTTGTCCAGCTTGTACAATATGTGATTCCTGTTATTGCTGGAAGCTCTAGGGAGGCTGATATTCTCCCCCCACACCGTTAGTCGGTTTGGGGGTTCTTGGATATTCAGCGTGGATATTTTGCAGGGTTTTTTGCTGACCATATAAGTCTTCTTACTATATTCTGCTATTAGTCAGTGGGCCTCTCTTTGCTAAATCTAGTTCATTCTTACGTTTGTCTTTTCTTCTTACCTCACCGTTATTATTTGTTGGGGGCTTGTATTACTTTGGGGTCTTTTCTCTGGAGGCAAGAGAGGTCTTATTTTCCCTGATAGGGGTAGTTAGTTCTTCGGCTGGCGCGAGACGTCTAGAATCAACGTAGGCACGTTCCCCGGCTGCTGTTAGTGTTTGCGCTAGGATCAGGTATATGGTCAGCCTAGTTACCACTTCCCTATGAGCTTGTATTTATGTTTTGCAGACTTTGCTGTAATCTTTGAGGTCCCCTGCCATTGGGATCATAACAGGCTCCCACACTGTATGAGGGCTCCTTAGTAAATCCCACACTGTTTAATGGCCCCTTAGTTGCTCCCACACTGCTTGATGGCTCAACACTGTACGATAACCCCATAGTAGGCCTTCCTTTCTATTCCACTCTCCAGTCTTCAACTTCCAGTTGTGTCTGGAGTGCAATCAACTTCTTCAATAATCTAGTTGCTTTGTTGCTACCTCTGATAAGGGTGCTTCACACTGCGTGCCCTGTCAGGGCTTACATCCAAACCACCCACAAAATGTGATTCGCACATATGTGCCGACGGGGCCATTGACTATAATGGTGCAGACGGAGTCACTCATCGTGCGCTCTGTCATGCATAATGTTTGAGTGCATACGCCTACTGGAGGCAAATACCCAGACGTACCCAGCAGACTGGGTACCAGCCTTTCTCCAAAGTAGTGGGCAGTTTTGGGCTCAAAAGATGGATGAGGAGGACCAGAATAAAGGTGAAAAGTCACAATGCGTTTCAGACTGTTTATCTCTGTGCTGGATCACCAAAACTCATTGTGATTTAGAGATGTTTTAAATAAACATTTTTTTTTCAACCATTATTCTGGACCTCATCAATGTAACAGGAGTGGTGGAAACCACAGTGTCGTGGTCTGAGGAGAGCCTGGAGACTTTTGACTAGGTAAGCACCTGACTTTTCACTAGAGCCCCATAGTGGGGTTAGGCTTGGTTCCCGATGAAGACCAGGTGCTACTTCACGTCAGACTCCCAAGAGACGGATAGTTGGAATGGCCTCAAAGGGGAGGACAACTGATGCAGGCAGGCACTGGCAGGTGCAGACTGGTACGGCTGATACACCGGTTGGCATGGCAAACTCTGATGGGACCGACTGATGTACAGGCTGGCACGGCAGGTGCAGGCAGGACCAGCTGATATACAGATTGGTACGGCAGGAGCTGGTGGATCCGGCTCATGTACAGACTGGCACGGCAGGTGCTGGTGGGTCTGGCTGATATTCAGATTGACATGGCAAGTGCTGGCGGATCCGGCTGGTGTACAGTTTGGCTCAGCAGGTGCTGGCAAATCTTGCTGTAATACAGACTGACAAGGCAAGTACTAGCAAAAAGGTTGGGGACAGACAGACACTAGTAGAAACTAACTCACTGGAGGCACTTTAGGACTGCGCACGCAGACCCTTTAAGAGGGAGGGAGCGTGCGCGCGCCTTAAGAACAGTGCCCGAGGTTCGTGTGGTGCACTTACCCCGGGCTGCCGTCGACAACAAAGGAGGAGGAGGTGCGGGATGGGGGCCTTGGCAGTGAGTGAGCCAGCATCCCTAGTGGGGGGAGGAGAGTGCAGGTATGCCGGAGCTACAATCTATCTTTTGAGCCCAAGACTGAACACTACTTTTGAGAAACACTGGTACAGAATGGACTTATAACAGGCTATTTTGCGCTACCGGAAACAGAAAGAGGCAGAAACTAAAAAAACAAAAAATTATCACAGGCCCGATGAATATAGTTTTTAATGTCTTTTAGATTAATTGTGCTGTCAAATTAAATGCAAAATAAATTCACCATCAATTGTACAAGCTTGATTATTATAATACAGTATGTCAGCTTGGTGTAGTTTGGAGCCTTCTTTATTTTTTATATTTGTATCTGAGTCAACTTGCAACACTTACAATAAACACTAGGTGTCAGCATATACAACTTACCTGCACTTGTATCATAGGGGAAAGCCCAAAATAATAAGGAACAAACAATGTTATGTAATTCACTGTGGGCTGTAAGACGTAGGGAATCCTACCAAGATAGAATATACTGCAAATAGTAATATATGTATGATAAGTAATAAAACAATAATGTAATTTTCAATCTCCCATGATCACCTTGTATCTCTCGTTAACAGTATCACATATTGCATATACTACATGACTTGTTTTACTAAGTAATATAAGGGTGTCGTGTATTACATTAATTAGGTCTTGTATGATTGCCAACATTTCTTGACCTGTGGTGCGGGCATACCATTGGACAAGCCCATGCGTCCTCACAGGGGCCCAAGAGGTAAGGTGACACTTCCAGCTTCAAAGCAGCAAGCAGCTTCTGTTACAGACTCATAAAGGGGTCCACTATGGAGAGCAATAGGACAGCAAAGGACCCATATAGTGTTCTTGCACAGGGGCCCTCTTCTCTTTGTGTCCGTCCCTGGCTTAAGCCCAACCCTTATCCTATTCCTGCCTTTCTATGTGCACCCCGGGACCCACACTTTTTTTTGGGTAAGGTTAAACCTTGCCCTCCTATTGGCCCAGTTGTCCCAGTAAATCATGAACAGTTGGCAACTATGCCTCATAATCATGGCGCTTGCAGGGTTGAATCGATTAGGTCGGAAATGAACAGTCAGTACTTTGAGTACTTTAAGTTGATGTGAAATAGGAAAAAAATGTTCAATTGCAAGAATCTGAGTAACTGGGTCAGAGCATCTCAAAAACAGAAGGTCTTGGGGAGTGTTCCTGATATGCGGTAGTTAGAACCTACCAAACATGGTTCAATGAATGACAACTAGTGAACTGCCAACATGGCCAAGGGTCATGGTGGAGAGTAAAGGCTAGCCTGTCTGGTCCAACCCAGCTATGGTATCATAAAGGACTGCAAACGTTAATCCTGCTTATGATAGAAAGGTGTCAGAACACACTGCGCTAGGCAGCTTTCTGTGCATGGGACAGCGACACTGCAAAATGGTTGGAGTACCTATGCCTCTCCTTATCTGCTGCCGGAAAAGACAACGATATGACCTTGGAACAATGGAAGAAGCTGACCTGTTACATGTGATGTGGATGAATGGCAGGGAGATGTATTATTCATAAAGGGGTCTGCATGGACTAGGGGGCTGACATTATTTGTTGCTGATTTATTGTTACCTGCACCCTAGCGCCATAGCAATACTTGCACATATAACTCTGGCAAAAATTGAGAGACCACTTTAACATTTTCAGTTTCTGATTTTTCTCTTTATAGGTATATGTTTGCGTAAAACGTACATTGTACATTTTTGTTTTATTCTATAAGCTACTGACAACATGTCTCTGAAATACAAAGCTAAAAATTGTGTATTTTTTTGCAGCAAATGAAAATTCACTAAAATAATAAAAAAGAAACAGTGCATTCAGAGCTCAAATAATGCAAAGAAAACAAGTTCTTATTCATTTAGAAACAACAATACTAATGTTTTAACTCAGGAGGAGTTCAGAAATCAATATTTGGTGGAACAACCATGATTTTTAATCACAGCTTTCATGCGTCTTGGCATTCATCTTGATCACCTAATCAGAAGTAGAATGAGGTGTACTCTGGTTGGAATTCAACTGACAGTGGAATGGAATGGCTGTCAGACATGTAGAGATGGTGAGTTATAGAAAACTGTGCAGTGGTCTCTTAATTTTTGCCACAGCTGTATATACTGAACCTATCAGAGCAATAGTACACGATTAGGGTCGCGACTAGAGTTAATGTAAATCGAATTGCAGGACCTGGAACATTGGCCATGCTTGCTGCCATCCACAGCTCTTCTTTTAACTAGCTGGCCTGTTGGGATGTCATCATTGTGGTGTGACATGTATGTGACGTCGCACCAGGCTGACTGATATAAAGAAGAGCTGCAGACGCCGGCAGGTAGTAGACAATTCTCAGGGCTCCCTTCCGGCAAACATACATTACTGAAGTGGCCACTGGATCAGGTGCCAAAAAATGATCCATACCCCCCTCTAGTTGTGACGTCATGCTGCCTGTTCCTGTACACCTCCATGAAAATTACAGGCCAGGCCGCTGAGGGCAACCAAAACAGTCATCAAATAAAAAACCTCCTGAAGAGTTTAACAATAAAATATCACAATAAAAATGTAAGAAGTAATGTGAATAGAAATCTTAAGGAGATCCATAAAGTGTGAATAAGGCCGTGCGGTCTAGTACTTCCCAAGGTCAGGCTGTCAGAGTGGATTGTGGATAGTGGATTCAAAGATTAACATGGGGGTCCTAAATATCTGCAATGCCAAGAGCCAGACATACAGTAGGTTAATACAGCCCAGATGACTGGGTGTGTGTATCATTTACCTGGGGAAGAACAGGCACCTGGCCACATCATGAGAAAATGGCAGCCAAGCAAAATCAGTATTATGCTCTGAGAAATGTTGCGGTGGGAGACCTTGGCTCCTGGTGTCATGTGGATGCTACTTTGACTCTTACTACCTACCTAAACATTGTTACAGACTTGTCAGAGTAGCCTTCCTTGTATTACAACTGTCTCTTCCTTGTAAATAGGGAATGTTTGTCTCTGGAAAGAACAACAAACAGGGGTTATATGGAAGTATAAAGGGTTCTCCAAACTTTATTGTGTTGCACAAGATTATATAACAAAGAAGTCAATGTTCTAATTTCATAATGTGAAAATGCAAAGTAAAAACAAAAAAAATGCCTTAGGCCACGTTCATACGTTCTGTATTTGTGTTTTTACATCAGTATTTGTAAGCCAAAACCAGGAGTGGAACAATCAAAGGGAAAGTATAAAAAAAAACACTTCTGCATTTTTTACCCACTTCTGGCTTAGGCTAGGTTCACATTGCGTTAATGGGTTAACGCTAACGGACTGCGTTGCACGGCGAAATTGTCGCAATTAACGCCGTGCAACGGGTCCGTTAGCGCACCCATTGACAGCAATGTGATTTGTCTCTGTAGCGCATCGCTAGCGCATGCCATTTTCGGCACGCGCTAGCGATGTGCCGTTCTTTTGTGACGGACCTCGGACGCTGCTTGCAGCGTCCGAAGTGCGTCCGAGGTCCGGTCCTCGCTAGCGCAGATCGGGGATCTGCGCTAGCGGGAACGATGAACGCGAACCCTAAAGAAACATTGCGTTAGCGCAATCCGCTAGCACTATGCGCTTAACGGATTGCCCTAACGCAATGTAAACCTAGCCTTACAAATAAAAACTGGCGAAAAACTCAAGGTGTGCACGTGGTCTAATTGGCGAATCTCGAGAGTTTGCTGAGCATCGAATCGAGCCACAGGCCAAGCGATAGGATTCTGAGCGACATGCCAAGCAAGAGCACCAGATGGAATAAATCCAACTCGAGAAGGAACCATCTACCCCACTGACCAGTGATGAACGAGGCCGCGGCTGCTTCATCTACTATACCAGTTATTGGGGAACTCACAGTGAGCGTATCGTATTACAATGCATGGAATATACTGTATATATACCCCCATACGGTCACTGTCAACTACACAATAACAAAAAATAAAGCACCAGCTTCCGCCACCAATTGCCGCAGTCAATTTAACCTTGACTTTTAACAATTTCTCAAAAAATAATATTCATGGCAGTAGGCCAAGAAAGAAAACTATCTGGACCTCACGGCAAAAAAAAGTCTACACATAATAAAAATCAACATAATTAACTAAAAGTGTACAACATGGAATATAAGGGCATATAAAATGGCAAACTTTCCGACAAACGAAAAACATGCCTCTATGGCTCTTACTGGTAGTGGCCTCTTTCTGCAGGATAATGTACAATACCACATTGTGAAATTTGTTCCGCTATAGCTTGAGGAATATGACAATGCATTGACTTGGCCTAAAAATGCTCCAAATTTCGATCCAGTTTTATGTTACGGCTCGTTGGCTGATCGGCGTGCAGTATACTGTGAATGATGGTTATATATTGGCTATGAAATTGTTAATGCTATAGGGGTCACATTACAGGACTGGATTGGTGTGTCACACTATATGAACATTGCAGACAATATTAGCCAAGCTCTTTACCTGTAATTTGATAGGAAGCAGAGTGCTCTCCATGGGTTTTTCTCCGCTTATATGCCGGTCATGGAGCGCTCTGGCCTGACATGTTATTTAATCATACAGAACATGAGCTGCCTCCGTTCTCAGTATGGGGAAAACTGGAAGCATAAAGTGAATCGAATATGGTTATTTTTAGATCATTTCTTCAAGAACTGTTTCCTATCCTGCAGGCTTTCATTGGGTTTGGCTTCCTGTTCTGTGTTCTCATGGCGGGACTGACTTGGACACAGGATTGTCAGAATCAGGTAAGATGCGCACTGTGACACCTCACTTATGGTGTATGGGATGTTAAATCGAACAGATATTCTTCTAACACAATTTGAAATGTTAGTGAAATGTATCTAGATGCACCTAGTAAAAGAGCTGAATACTTAACATAAAAGCCATATATTCTGGTCATGTTCCAAACCAAGGTGTTATGACCCCAATGGCGAGGGTCTCAGAGGAACAAGTAAGTCTGCGAAGTACAAAAATCCAGCTCATAGGGCAGTGGTAACTGGGTTGACCATATATCTACTCCTAACGCCAACACTAGAAGTAGCCGGGGAACATGCCTACGTTGGTCGCTAGATGTCTCGCGCCAGCCGGAGGACTAACTACCCCTAGAAGAGGAAAACAAAGACCTCTCTTGCCTCCAGAGAATAGACCCCAAAAGTTGGATACAAGCCCCCCACAAATAATAACGGTGAGGTAAGAGGAAATGACAAACACAGAGATGAACTAGGTTTAGCAAAGAGAGGCCCACTTACTAATAGCAGAATGTAGTAAGATAACTTATATGGTCAACAAAAACCCTATCAAAAATCCACACTGGAAATTCAAGAACCCCCGAACCGTCTAACGGCCCGGGGGGAGAACTCCAGCCTCCCTAGAACTTCCAGCAAGGTTAGGATACAGATAATGTACAAGCTGGACAAAAATGCAAACAAAAACAAATAGCAAAAAGCAAGAAAGCAGACTTAGCTTAATCTAGCAGGAACCAGGATCAGTAGACAAGAGCACAACAGATTAGCTCTGATTACAACGTTGCCAGGCATTGAACTGAAGGTCCAGGGAGCTTATATAGCAACACCCCTGAACTAACGGCCCAGGTGAGCATACAAGGGATGACTGACATACCCAGAGTCAAATCACTAGTAACCACTAGAGGGAGCCAAAAAGCAAATTCACAACACAAGGCAAAACTGGCACCGAGCATCAGAAGTTACCAAATCCAGGAATCAGCACTCACATATACATCATAATATTACTGGTGTAAGTCACTGTAAGAATTGCACCTGGAAGGGCAATGAGTTATCCATATGGTAAGTGTGTACGTAGCAGTGTGTTCAAGGATGCCCCTGGAGGTAGAGGGTCCCGTCTAGACTGGTTTCTTTTTCATTGTAATGGGTGGTGAAAGAAAATATGGTGTGTACTTAAAATGGAATGTATTGGGCTTACAAAACGGGGTACTGGGCATAGACAGTGGAGTACTGTTCATAAAAAGGAAGGTTACTGTTCATAGAAATGTCACAATTGCAGGTGGTATACATAGCTTGTGGACCCACTGGGCTACAGAACCGGGCCTACCTAGGAAAGGGTGTAGCTAAGCGGCTACCTTGTGTTTACTGAAGCTCCTGATGGTGAAGTCAGGCTTGAGCTGCAGGTAGCCGCAAGGTACAACTCCTAGGCAGTCCCCGATACTGCAGCTGCTGACTCCGAGGGTCAAGTACGCTGGCACAGACTGGATTCGGAGCAACTTGGTGAGACAGAATATGGATTCTGTTCAGACAGCACAGGTTGTGGATCCTCAAATAGAGTGGATACTGATGCGGACTCACAGCCAGGGCTGGATTCGGATGTTGGAACTGGCTCTGACAGGTTCTCATACTGACAGAATGGTTACAGGTCGGGATACCACAGGTGCGGTTTCGGTTCAGGTACCGAAGGTGCGGCTTCAGAGTTCAGGGACTGCAGGTTGCGGTTTCAGAGTTCAGGAATCGCCAGATGCAGTTTCAGGGTTCAGGGACAATTGAATGATGTTTTAGAGTTCAGGGACTGCCAGATGTGGTTTCAGAGTTCAGGGACTGGCCTCACACAGACCAGGTGAGCAGGTTCAGGCACTGGCATCACATGGACCAGGGCAGCAGGCTCAGGCACTAAGCATTCACTGACCAGGCAAGCATGTTCAGGCAGTGGCCCCACATGGACCAGGGGAGCATATTAATGAACTGGGGACACACGGAACTGGGGAGCAGGTATAGGAACTGGCCACTAACCAAGCAGGGTAGCAGGTTCAAGCAATGGCCACACAAGGGCCGAGTTCAGGCACTGGCCACACATGGAACAGGTTCAAGCAATGGCCACACGAGGGCCGAGTTCAGGCACTGGCCACACATGGAACAGGTTCAAGCACTGGCCACACATGGACCAGGTTCAGGCACTGGCCATACACAGACCAGGTTCATGAACTGGCCACATATGGACTAGGTTCAGGCACTGGTGACACATGGACAAGGGCAGCAGGTTCAGGAACTTGCCACACGCGAACCAGGGGAGCAGGTGTAGGCACTGACCACACATGGATTAGGGAAGCAGGTCAAGGCACTGGCCACACAGAAACCAGGGGAGCAGGTTGAGGAACTAACCACACACGAAAACCACAAAAGCAGGTACAGAAACTGGCCACACATGGACCAGGGAAGTAGGTTCGGGCACTGGCCGAACAAGGACCAGGGAAGCAGGTACGAGCACTGGCTGCATAAGGACCAGGGGCTCTATTTTGAGACCTGGCCACACAAGGGTCAAGGGACCTAACAACTCAATAATACCACAATAGCTTATTAATGAGTCAACATTGCTTAGGCACCTCCCTACTGGGGAGGGTGCCTTTAATACAAGATGCATCCTGCCCCTTTAAAAACAGGGGAGAGTGCACGTGTGTGCACAAGGCATGCCACCATGAAGTGCACAGACAGAGGCACTGAGCAGGGAGACACGACCGAGGCCACGTCACATGGCCAGGCAGGTGACTATGTCAACATCCTTGCAAACCATCACAAACGGTATAAATCGTCCCCTATGCGCAAAACAAAATAATCATAGTCCACACAACACAATTTCTAAACACATATGAATCCTTAAAGAAAAACAATCCCATAAAAAAATCTGCTTGACATACTACAATACACACCCCCAAACCAGATATTTCCAAAAAATAGAGATCCCAAATCGTAATGTCAAAATAATATAAACAGACTGGACTTCAAATGCCCGTTATGGATCTACTGCCATTCAGATAGTTTCTTTCCCCATTCAAGGGAGGCTGCTGTGTCAGGAGCAAAGGGAAGCACAGGAATGGGGACAGTTGGACATCTAAGGCTTTTGTCATCACAGTAAATTCTCCCCTTTTTCAGAGATTTGGCGGGCAAAGGCACATTCCAACAGTCCATTGAACTGTGATTTCCTTACCAATATTCAAATAAATTATAAGAATCGTTTCTGCAAAGCAATTCCAAGAATAGTATAAAATTGCATATAACCCAACTGCTCAGCATAGGATGAAAAACCAGGTTGACACAATTACGTATATTTACCATCAAAAAGCAATCTATATATAGATCTGCACTGACAATCAGCAGGGGAAGTGGGCATAGAGGAAGAGTGCATGGAGATGTCATGAAGGTTTCCTACAACAAACCGCACTGTGCTATCTCTGGCCCGCATCCCCTCCATGTGAATCTCACTTTCTCACTTTCTCACTTTCCTCCGTAACCCAGATCATAGCGATGTGCAATACACCCGCTCACCCCTATGTCCACATGTAGCAGTCAGACACAAGCAATACAAAGATGAGATCAACACAAATATTGATCATTTTGATTGACTGATTATGATTTGATCTTTGACCACAAAATGATGTATGAGAGGATTAATTGAGCGGGCATGCACTGGGTGACAGCGGGTAGTTTCTAAGACATCTGTCCAAGTGGCAGAGTAAATATGTGAGTAAAATAATTATCTGACTTATCTGCCCATATGTATGATGGGCACCTAGGAAATTTGCTATCTGGTCCAAGGACATGAGAGATTTGCCTCTCTCAAGAAGTTAACCATTAGCTAGGTGCTTGTACCAGAGTTTGCAGAGTACCACCTACCATCGGCGTCCCTTGATTGATACTCTTACTATGACAGAAAGAAAACAAGTGTAACATCAACTGATCTTTAATGTGCAATCGAAGGAATAAAAGAATCCATGTAATCCATAAACAGAGAGATGGTGAGGGACCTCTTAGCTAATTTACGTGAATCTAAAGCTCCTAGTCCAAATGAATTACATCCCAGGGTACTGAAAGAGATAGCAGAGGAAATTGCAGAACCCCTAGCCAGAATCTTTAAAAAATCCTTGGGAATAGATGTCCCAGAAGATTAGAGAAGGGCGAATGTTGTTCCTATCTTCAAAAAATAAGGTGGAGCCATGAAATTACAGGCCAGTAAGCCTTACTTGCATACCAGGGAAAATGTTTGAACAAATTATTAAACAGCATGTATGTAAGTACATGGATAAGAATGCAGTAAATAACCAGAGCTGGCATGGGTTTCTAGCAAACAAGGCATGCCAGACTAATCTAATTTACTTCTATGATGGAATCACTGACTGGGTGAATCAGGGAAATGCGGTAGATATAGTATTTCTCAACTTAAGCAAAGGATTTGATAAAGTATCTTATACTATCCTTATTGAAAAAAAGACCAAGTATGGGATTGACAAGGCTATAGTTAGGTGGATTCATATTTGGCTCAGTGATTGTACTCAAAGAGTGGTAATAAATTGTTGCATACCCAATTGGAAGAGTGTTTCAAGTGAGGTACCACAAGGCTCTTTCCTGGCCCCAGTGTTGCTCAACATTTTTATAAATGATCCAGATAAGGGAACTGAAGGTGAACTAATCAAGTTTGAAGATGATGCAAAGCTAGAGAAGACAGAGAGAGGATTCAGAAGGATCTAGATAAGCTTGAACAATGGGCAGCAACTAATAGAATGGTATTTCACAGGGATAAATACAAGATTCTACATTGGGGTAAGAAAAATGAAAATGACATCTACAGAATGGGAGGAATAGAACTAAGCAACAGCACATCTGAAAAAGACTTGTGTGGCACTCCTGAGGGTCCAGTCGCCACAGAGGTACTGCACCTTAGCCAGAGGTGTGGTACTCCGCTCTTGGGTAACGAGGGGACACTAACCAGTACCCACACACTAGCATCCAACACTAGACCTCTATAGGCCTGAAGCGAACTAAATAGAGGGTGTAAGTGGAGAGAGTGTTGTCATGGAAACAGGAGGGAGGAGTTAGTTAGTGAGAGAGTTAGAGAGTTGGAGCTGGGGACTTGAGTAGTGAGGAGCTCGTCCCAGCACCAGAGAACAGAGCAAAAGAACAAGGAGGATAGAAAGAAGTTTCAGAGAACAGAGAGAGAGGAAGAAGGGGTCCTAGGGGCATGGATAGTGATAAATCCGCCTGTGGGGCACGAATCCACGCCGACCGTAGTTGGGTGGCGGGACCAGGTCGCGGTGGGGGAACCGGCCTCCAGACTAGTAGAGAACTACAAGGCTCAGCTAGCAAACCAGAGGCTGTGGCATCTGTATGTGCCACAGCCACACACATTCGCCGAAAAGGCAGCCATACAGGATCCAGGGGACCAACAGAGAGAGTCGCCCGACAAGACCCAAGGCTGCTGTCTTGGGACACTGTGTGTGAAGATGCAGGGCAGGAGACGCGGAAGCCAGCACAGTGAGATTGCCAGGAAAGGAACATAAGAAGGGGTCCTGGTAAAGTGTACTCCAAATTATCTGAGAGCTGGCTGGGCCACAAATCTGGAGGACACAGCACCTGGCTGGGGACTGCCTATAAGAACTGTGAGTAAACTGTAGAAACTGCACCCTGCTGTGTCTTCTGAATTATTACTGCGTCACCTGCCCTGCATCATGACATTCACCAACATTGACTTTAACCCTATATCTGCCCTGGAGAGCTGTACCAACTCTGCTGCATCACCAACTGCCCCAGTGGATCTAAACTGCAGCATCGGCCATATTATCTTTGCCAAACACCATGGATGGTGTCACGAACAATCTCCCCATAAACTTTATTCCCCTTTAATATTCACATTTATTGGACCCCCAAGGCCACAGACTGGATCACTGCTGCCGTAACCACCCCTTTAAAACCGTCAGACCCGGCCCGAGTACCCCATGGCCCTAGCGGGCGCTCCACTTGGAAATACTAATAGATCACAGACTGCACATGAGTCAACAGTGTTATGCAGCAGCAAAGTAGGCAAACATAGTTCTGGGATGTATTAAGAGATGCATAGAGTCTATATCGCATGACGTAATTATCCCCTTCTACTCCTCGTTGGTCAGACCTCATCTAGAATACTGTGTCCAGTTCTGAGCACCACATTTTCAAAAAGACATAGAAAAACTGGAGCAAGTTCAGAGACGATCTACCAGGATGGTAAGCGGACTGCAAAGTACTGTATGTCCTACAAGGAACGGTTAAAGGAGCTGGGAATTTTTAGCTTGCAAAAAAGAAGGCTAAGAGGAGACTTAATATCTACAAATATCTGAAGGGATGTCACAGTGTAGAGGGATTGTCCTTATTCTCATATGCATATGGAAACACGAGAAGCAATGGAATGAAACTGAAAGGGAGAAGATACAGATTTAATATTATAAAAAATCTTTTTGAGTCTATGGGTAATCTAGTCGTAGTTAAATATGGCTGTTAGAAACAAGATGATATATGTCTCACCTTGTATGAACATACAAAATGTGCACCGCACCATCAGATAAGAACACTTTTATTGTGCAACCACTTTGGTGAACATTTATCACTGCATCTGCAAAAACATTTTGCCACAAATTACCATTTTTCACTGTTTTTGCTATGAATTTCCCAAATAATATTGGGAATTAAATGTATCTAGCAAAATGGTGCTGGTCAGATATTGCTGGATTCCAGGGACCTAAAAGAGGTTAAAAGAAAGATATACTATTATACTCACCATTCGTTCGTCCTTCTCATAACTGTCCTACGGTTGCCTCTGCCCCCTAGTCCCCCAATTGCTCCTCTTCTCTTTCTTCTGATTCTGGATGTTCCAGCGCTGTAGCTGAATAGGTCTCTCTCTGGCACATAGGTCACGGTATAATTGACTTTAATGATGTGCTTTGCTTCCTACATGGTTACATGGGTATGACACACATCAATGACACCAATGACGTGAGTCATGCCCCATGTAACCACGTAAGTCTTAGTCAGTGGCTGCACCAAAGACCTCGAATGTGAAAAAGACCAAAGAGGAGCAATCAAAGTATTAGAGGACCAAGTGGGAAGTGACAACAGAGAGAGAGGAATGGGGAGGGCGAGGAGAGGTGAGTGTAATATTTGTTTTTTCTGCCATAAAATAATGTGCAACCTGTGACACATCTCATACTCTTTCCTAACTTTTAGAAATGTACCAACTAATTTGCATAAAAAACAATTTGCACAAGAAAATATTTGCATTGACATGTAATATTTGAAACATTGATTCAAGGCTATTAAACCCAACACTAGGAAGTCTATTATCAGGAATAAAAAGTTGTGGTTACTAGTGATGAGCGAATATACTCGTTACTCGAGATTTCCCAAGCACGCTCGGGTGTCCTCCGAGTATTTTTTTAGTGCTCAGAAATTTAGTTTTTATTGCCTCAGCTGATTGATTTACATCTGTTAGCCAGCATAAGTACATGTGGGGATTCCCTAGCAACCAGGCAACCCCCACATGTACTTATGCTGGCTAACAGATGTAAATCATTCATCTGCAGCGATGAAAACTAAATCTCCGAGCACTAAAAAATACTCGGAGGACACCCGAGCGGAAATCTCGAGTAACGAGTATATTCGCTCATCACTAGTGGTTACCCATTTAAAGATTTGGGACAAATTACGCCATTTTTGAAAAATATGGGTTATTGTATCTTGATTTCAAAACCAGAATTGGACACAAATGTCTCAGGTCCTTCTTTATCTCTTGAATAAAGGATGGTAATTGCTGGTTCTCCAAATCTCTGGGACCTCACTTCAGTATTTAGTCTTTCATGAATAAATGAGTGTTCTCTGAAAACCACAGCTTATGTTGTATCTCATTGTTCATATAGATACAGCATTATTAGAATACATTTCTTCTGACGTTAACAAAAATGAGAATGGCTGAAATATTTCTCAAGTTACGTGTTCTATGCATTTTGTGACAAGAACAATTAAGGCATACCTATCATTTCAGGCATCTTCTCAGAATAGACTGTTGTATGTTTCTACGTACATGCGGAACAATACTGTTTCTGACCATTACATGACCTGTTTCCTGCATTTTTCACTACTTTGACCCTCTTAACTCTCTCCAATTCTCAGTTTACTCTGAGCTGGTGGGTAGAGCCCATCTGCTATGATGTCTCCTATGCACAGCATATATATGTTACTGTAAAAGTCAGAAGGACGGTAAAACCTAGGATTAACCGGTCAATCTGGACAGTCACCGAGGCCGTAGGTAAAAGCTCAAAATGAAAAGTAAAATTGGACTTTTACCGGTGAAGTCTTGGTAAATGTTAACATTTCTCAACAGTCAGGTAAAAGTCAGATGTATTCCATATAAACGAACGATTTTGGACTTTTACCTGGGCGATTTGGTAAATCTTTACATTTACCAGCATGTGTTGGTAAAAGTAACTTTGAGTCACAGAATTCTGACTCTGACCAGCAGATGATGGTGCTGTATCTGCCTAGTCAGACACCTTTCCCACTTTGTCCTCCATTTCCTCGCCCGCGGTGGCTTACACTTTTTATTACACCCTTCTCAGCTACATTTACCAAGAAGCCGTGGTAAATGTGCACATTTACCAACTGCGCTTGGTTAAAGTCAGATATTCCATCTTCACACCAGATATTTCTGACTTTTACCAACGCTGTTGAGAAATGTTAACATTTACCAAGACTTCACCTGTAAAAGTCCAATTTTACTTTTCATTTTGAGCTTTTACCGATGGCCTCGGTGAATGTCCAGATTGACCGGTAAATCCTAGGTTTTACCTTCCTTCTGACTTTTACAGTAACATATACAAAGATGGATTATTATTATTATTATTTATTATTATAGCACCATTTATTCCATGGCGCTTTATATGTGAGGAGGGTATACATAATAAAAACAAGTACAATAATCTTAATCAATACAAGTCAGGAATGGTACATGAGGAGAGAGGACCCTGCCCGCGAGGGCTCACAGTCTACAAGGGATGGGCGAGGATACAGTAGGTGAGGGTAGAGCGGGTCGTGCAGCGGCTTCGTCAATCGGTGGTTACTGCAGGTTGTAAGATTCCGACTCATCTTTCGCTCTACCTGACAGACAATAGCAGCAGCATGTAAGATAGTGCAGCGCACCAGAGTCCTGGTCATTGCAGTAATGTCGCTCTTCCACCAGGGGGAGTGATATTACGTCTGATAGTACTAAAGGAGTTCACCTGACCAGGTATCACAAGTCACACACTACACTTCACACTCCAGTCCACCAGGGGGAGCCTTGCTTCTATCTATTAGGGCACTCCTCACACACGGGTAAAACTGGTGGGTTGGATAGAAAGTGAGAGAGAAGCTGCCTGGGTTTGACCCATAGAGGACCTGTCAGGCAGACAGGGGGAAGGAGGAACATCGGAGCTGCAGACAGAGGGTCCCTGTCAGGGGTGGGATCCTGACAGAGGCCAAGCAAGAGATAGAACGTTACGGAGCTGCACCTGCCCCTACGTGCGGCAGCATCCTAAGAAAGGACAAGAAAGGCATTGTATTGTGGAGAGTGAGAAACGAGGTCACAGCACAAGGAGATAATACCGGGAGGAGTTCTGCCCCAAGATTGGCAGCCTCCTTCTGAGGCGCGTAGCCGGTGGCCGGAACACCGAAGGAGTAATAGACTCTACGCATTACTTCAGAGACTGGCAGGACAGTCAATTCCAAGTTGGCTGCCCGACCTTAATACCTAAGAAGACACGGTGGCAAATTGTGGGGGTGGGGGCGTCTCTAGGGTCCCTACAAACAAGCCCCAGGCTATCCCAGTCATACGGGTTGTCCTATCCATACCATCTGGGAGAGAGAGAGAGAGAACATCAGAAACATCTACGAGAGTTGTGAGGACTATCCCGTGGTGCTCAGCAGGGAAGTACTACAACACACAGGCGCTAGTAGGAAGGCTACTGATTTCCACCTGGATAAGGGAACTCTGGATGTGCCTTCAGACCGGCCGGATTCCACCTGCCCTGTGACCAGTGATCTGGACTGTGGATGCTGAAGCCTTCAGTAAAAGGTAAAGAGACTGCAACCTTGTTTCCTCCTTATTCACCGCGTCTTATACTATCACCATTTACACTTCTGGGAAGCCCTGGGGGTACACTTCACCTGTGGGAAGGTATACCATCTAGCTGCCATACCATCACCCTAGCGGACTCCTCAGCAGCGTCGGTCACCCTGACCGAATACCACAGGTGGCGTCACGAACACCGTACAAACTACCCCTTTTAATTGGACGCCCCTCAAAGGGCCACGGACCGGGTCGGGCCACCGTGACATCCCCAGAACTGAGAAGGACCCGGTACCGGGTACCCCATTGCCCTGACGAGGGGGCGCTCCAATATTATAGAGCAATACTGAGCTTTGTGGCTGTGAATCCAGCACTTTAGTCATCTAAAACAGTTGCTTGAAGCTGCAGCTTGCACCTATCTGCTCCTCACTCTGGCCTTTTCCTCTCTATAGAGTATATGGCTATGTGCACACATTGAGTAAATGGATGCAGAAATTTCGCTCATCACTACTTGGGATTTCTTCCTTTGAAAAAAGAAGCACAGCAAATTGTTTTTTGCAGATTGGCGAGGTCCTGGGCTTTCTGACCTGCCTCTGACCATACGTAAATGATCTGTCTCTTCACGTCTTCCTTTCCGCCTGCTTCCTCTTCCTTTTGCCTTCTTGCTGGCACTGCCCTGACTCCTCTTAGTGTATATTTTGCAGCAGTTGATAGTAAATTGTGTTTCTTTTCCCTTTGAATGTTTCATGTTGTAAAGGTGGAGAACGGGTTTTATTTCAGAAAGTTCCTTTGTGCAGGCAAATAACTGCTGTTTGTTATTACTTGCGTAGATCCTGTATACTTAGCAGTTTCCTGAAATGTGCCCCGACTTTCGTGTATTCTGTTCTGGAAATCCAGCACAGTTAAAAGCACAAAGAAAGTACTGGGAGATGGAAGGAGGATCTCAGTCATCACAATAGAAAGGATTTATATCCATTTACCATAATACTGGCATTATGAAATATTTGAAATGATCAAATAAACAAATATAGTTTAATAAAACATAAAGTGTAATTGTGTTTTCAGGAGAACTTGCAGCAGAGTGTCTGTGTCGGCCTCTAGCTCCTCTCTCCTCTGCTCCTTTCCAAAGAATCTTATAGGCACTAGTGATGAGCGAATATACTCATTGCTCGGGTTTTCCCGAGCACGCTCTCGTGGTCTCCAAGTATTTGTTAGTTTCGGAGATTTAGTTTCCATCGCCTCAGCTGAATGATTTACAGCTATTAGCCAGCTTGATGGTGCGGCCCCCAAAAGCAGGGCAGCGGGGTACTCGGTACCGGGTCCCTCGATCTCGGTTCTGGGGGTGTCACGGTGGCCTGACCCGGTCCGTGGCCCTGCTAAGGGGCGCCCAATTAAAGGTGTAGGTGAGAGTTTGTCAAGTGTTCGTGACGCCACCTGTGGTGTTCGGTCAGGGTGACCGACGCTGCTAGGGGTCCGGTGGGGTGATGGAATGGCAGCTAGATGGTGTAACTTCCCACAGGTGAAGTATGTCCTCAGGGCTTCCCTTGATGAGTGGTTGGTGATGGCGTAAGTCGCAGTAAATGACGAGGACACAGGGTTGCAGTCTCTTTACCTTTTTACTGAAGGCTTCGGCATCCACAATCCACAGCACTGCTAACAGGGCTGGCTGAGACCGGCCGGTCCGAAGGCACATACAGAGTTCCCTTTGCAGGTGGAAATCAGTAGCCTTCCTACTAGCGCCTGTGTGCTGTAGTACCTCCCTTCTGAGCACCACGGGATAGTCCTCACAACTGTCGCGTATGTTTCTGTTCTCTCTCTCCGTCCCCCAGATGGTATGGATAGGACGCACCCGTATGACGGGGTAGGCCTGGAGTTATTTTATAGGGACCCTAGAGACGCCCCTCTCCCACAATTGCCTCCGTTGTCTTCATTAGGTGTAAAGGTGAGACAGTAGAGTTAACTGCCCTGCCGTAGTTCAAAGTAATGCGTAGAGCCTATTACTCCCTCGGCGTTCCGGCCGCCGGCTACGCGCCTCAGAAGGATGTTGCCGATCTTGGGGCACGACTCCTCCTGGTTCTATCTCCTTTGTGCTGTGATCTCGTTTCTCACTTCTTCACAATATACTTCGCTTCGTGTCCTTTCTTAGGATGCCGCCGCAATGAGGTGCAGGCACGGCTCCGTAACGATCTGTCTCGTGCTAGGCCACTGTCAGGATCCCACCCCTGACAGGGACCTCCCTGAGTCTTCCCAAGCAACGCTCTCCTCTCACTAGATGTTACCTGGGCAAAACCCAGTCAGCTTCTCCCTAATTTCCTATCCGACTCCCAGTTTTACCAGAGTGTGAGGAGTAGCCTAATACATAGAACCCTTTGCTCCCCCTAGTGGCCGGAGTGTGAAGTGTAATGTATGACTGTGATGGTGAACTCCTTTAGTGCCATCAGACGTACCATCACTCCCCCTTGTGGAAGAGCGACAATACTGCATCGACCAGGACTCTGGGGCGCTGCAATTACATGTGGGGATTCCCTAGCAACCAGGCAACCCCCACATGTACTCAGGCTGGCTAATAGCTGTAAATCATTCAGCTGAGGCGATGAAAACTAAATCTCCGAGAACTAAAAAATACTCTGTCACCCGAGTGTGCTCGGGAAAACCCAAGCAACGGGTATACTCGCTCATCACTAATAGGCACCAATTGTCATCTCCTATCTCAGCAATTGGAAAATCTACACTTGCTAAATAAAGATTATACAGATTTCACTTGTGAATTGACAGTGAAAGGTCAGTCCGAGAAGAGAAAAAAGCCGATTTCTCTGAAAAGATGTATTACAAAGTTGCTTATTTTCATGTATACCATAAATTTAGTAAAAAAAATAAAGAAAGGCTATTCTTTAAATATAAAAGAAAAAAGGCAGTGCAAAAGTAAAGGTTAGCATGCAGTATGTTATTATGTATGATACAATATGCTGTCATTAATTTACATTGCAGATAATTCTCATAATTGTTTGTCTTTCCTTAGTTGTGTGGGAGGTTTGGTAAAAATGCCATATTTTTATGATATTCTGTGCTGGGAACAAGAGATGGATTATCAGAATTTCTGAAATATTGAATGTTGGCTTCTAGAAATTTTACTTGCATTCCTTATTATTATTACCTTCTATTACCAGCTATGCTGTGTGACCCCATTATTGCCCATGCAATAACTTCTTGTAGTGGCTCACTTATATGCCACACACCTCTGCACTGCTCATTTATAGTACTCTAGTCATCCCATGGATGGTCCCAGAATGGACTCACAATGGAAGAGTTAATATATCCTCTTCCCTCATTTGAGGTGCACTCCATCCGCATCTATTCCCCCTCCAACCTCCAGCTGGCTGTCATCTACCGCCCCCCAGAAATAGCCATCTCCACCTTTCTCGACCACTTCACCACATGGCTACTTCATTTCCTCTCTGTTGACATCCCCACTATCATCATGGGTGATTTCAACATCCCGATTGACACTTCCACCTCAGCTGCCTCTAAACTTTTATCACTGACTGCCTCCTTTGGCCTCACTCAATGGTCCTCTGAGGCCACTCACAAAGATGGCCACACGCTGGACCTCGTCTTCACCCGCCTCTGCTCCCTTACTAATCTCACTAACTCACCCCTCCCCCTGTCTGACCACAACCTACTGACATTCTCTTCCCTCTTCTCTCCTAGTGTGCAACCCCCACTCCACGAACTCCCTCGCAGAAATCTCAAACATCTCAACTTACAATCACTCTCTGAGTCCCTTCTCCCTCTTACCGACATAGCCTCCCTTCATGACACAAATGCTGCTGCTGCTTTTTATAATGCCACAATAACAGCAACACTCAATTCGGCCGCCCCGCTCATGCATAGCAAAACTCGTACAGTCAACAGGCAGCCCTGGCTGACCAGCCTGACTAAAGAACTGAGACGGGCTTCCAGGATCGCTGAGCGAAGATGGAAGCGATCCCGCTCTGCTGACCACTTCACCGCATACAAGCAGTCCCTCGCTTGCTTCAAGTCCGCGCTCACTGCCGCAAAACAAACTTACTTCTCATCTCTCATATCCTCCCTGTCTCACAACCCTAAACAGCTTTTCAACACTTTCAATTCTCTACTCCGTCCCCCTGCACCCCCTCCCTCCCCTCTCATTTCTGCTGAAGACTTTGCCTCTTTCTTTAAACGGAAGATCGATACGATCAGAGAAAGCTTTGGCCCACAGCGCCCACTGCCCCTCTTAGCTGCTCACCCCTGCTCCTCCAAAACCAGCTTCTCCACCATGACAGAAGATCAGCTCTCCACCCTCCTGTCGAGATCACACCTCACCACCTGCACGCTCGACCCGCTCCCATCTCACCTCATCCCTAACCTTTCCACGGTCTTCATCCCAACCCTGACGCACCTCTTCAACCTCTCACTCACAACAGGTGTCTTCCCCTCATCCTTCAAACATGCCAAGATCACACCCATCCTCAAAAAGCCCTCCCTCGACCCATCCTCTGTGTCTAGCTATCGCCCGATATCTCTTCTTCCTTATGCCTCCAAATTGCTGGAGCAACACATCCATCTTGAACTGTCCTCTCACCTCTCCTCCTGCTCCCTCTTTGATCGATTACAATCTGGCTTCCGTTCCCATCACTCAACTGAAACTGCCCTAACTAAAGTCACCAATGACCTACTAACTGCCAGGAACAAGCGACACTACTCTGTCCTCCTTCTCCTGGACCTGTCTTCTGCCTTTGACACTGTGGACCACTCCCTTCTGCTACAAATCCTCTCATCTCTTGGCATCACAGACTTGGCCCTTTCCTGGATCTCATCATATCTGACAGATCGGACATTCAGTGTCTCCCTCCGCCACACCACCTCCTCACCTCGCCCCTTGTCAGTCGGTGTTCCTCAAGGCTCTGTTCTAGGACCCCTACTCTTCTCCATCTACCGGACCTGACCTCACCTCCTTACTTACCAAAATCCCGCACTGTCTGTCTGCTATTTCAGCCTTCTTTTCTGCTCGCTTTCTACAACTGAACATGGACAAAACAGAATTCATCATCTTTTCCCCATCTCACTCTACCCCTCCACCAGACCTATCCATCAATGTCAATGGCTGCTCACTTTCCCCAGTCCCACACGCCCGGTGCCTCGGGGTGATCCTCGACTCTGCCCTCTCTTTCAAGCCACATATCCAAGCCCTTGCCTCCTCCTGCCGCCTCAAATTAAAAAACATTTCCCGGATCCGCGCATTCCTTGACCGTGACACCACAAAAACACTAGTGCATGCCCTTATCATCTCCCGCCTCGACTACTGCAACCTCCTACTCTCTGGACTCCCCTCTAGCACTCTGGCACCACTCCAATCCATCCTACACTCTGCTGCTCGACTAATCTACCTGTCTCCCCGCTATTCCCCAGCTTCTCCCCTATGCCAAGCCCTTCACTGGCTTCCTATTGCCCAGAGACTCCAGTTCAAAACCCTCACAATGACCTACAAAGCCATCCACAACCTATCTCCTCCATACATCTGTGACATGATCTCCCGGTACCTACCAACACGCAACCTCCGATCCTCTCAAGACCTCCTTCTCTACTCCCCTCTCATCTCTTCTTCCCACAACCGCATCCAAGACTTCTCCCGTGCTTCCCCCATACTCTGGAACTCTCTACCCCAGCACATCAGACTCTCGCCTACCATAGAAACTTTCAAAAAGAACCTGAAGACTCACCTCTTCCGACAAGCCTACAGCCTGCAGTGATCCTGAACCTACTGAACCGCCGCACAACCAGCTCTGCCCTCTCCTAGTGTATCATCACCCATCCCCTGCAGATTGTGAGCCCTCGCGGGCAGGGTCCTCCCTCCTTATGTACCCGTGTGCCTTGTTTTTTTTTTGCTCATGTCTAATGTATTTGTCTATATTTGCCCCGTATTTCACATGTAAAGCGCCATGGAATAAATGGCGCTATAAAAATGAATAATAATAATAATAATAATAATATCCCCAGCAAAAAAAAAAAGTCATCAGTTTTTCATAGTCCAATTTACATTTTATTCCACAACTTAACACTTTTCTATAGATAGAGCAAATAGTACTTCAGTTTAGGCATAAGATCAACCATGTTTGTGTGAGAGGGGCCAGGGCTGTAGTCGTGGCTATCAATGGTGGCTGCTTCAGCGCACCCTGGCCCTCCCTCACATGCATACAATGTCCCAGGGGTAGCATACCTTTTTGTCCACTTTCCTGTCTATCTGGGTCATCTCTGTTTTGCTGGAGGTTTCTTTCTTGAGAATCCATATAAAGAGAGACAGAGTCAAGTTCCAACTTAAAACAAACTATTTAACGTAGTTCCTTTCTCAGCTCGTCCAGTTCACATTTAGGTACAGCATATAAAACTTCACAAGACACAACATTTTCTGCCCCTATGCTGTCCCTTTCTTCTTTAGGAATACCACCGGGTCGTACCATTGTTCCCGGTACCGCAGAACTTGGTCTGACCAGTCTGACTAACTGTAGGAGTTCCCAGTCCATTTCGCACCAGAAACGCAGGCGTCTTCCTAAGTATCTGACCACCATCATGACAAAGCTGCCCTGTATTCCATAATATATATACAGTACATTATACAGCATCACAATAACAGGCATATACAATGTAACAGCATTACCCATCACGTCCATCAGCTTGTCAGGGACGTAAAAACACGGGCCAGGGAAAGTGGGCACAGCTAGTCGTTGTGCACCCTTTACATCTGCACTAAACATGCAAGAGCTCCATGGTTCAATTTCAGCGACTCTAACCAATACGAGTAACACCTGCATTATGAAGTCAGCTGCCGGCTATAGAGGAGGAAGCCGCATGACTGGAGCAGGGGAATGTGAGTAGAATTGTTTATTTTTTTCTATGCATTAAAGAACCATGGCAGAACACAGGACATATATACCAGCATGGGGGATGTATATACCAGTATGGCCGACATATATATACCAGGATGAGGATCATATACACCAGGATGGAGGACATATATATATACTGTATATATATATATATATATATATATATATATATATAGACTAGGATGAAGGACAAATATACCAGGAAGGAGCTCAAGTTGGGGGACATTACTACATAATGTGGGAGGGGGGACAAATTTTATGCCCTTATAAGATTTAGGACATAACAAGGGCCCATACATCTGAGCAACATGCAGAAAGGGCAGGTCCAAATTTAGCACCAGAGCGCATAAGACTCTACTTACACCATTGCCTCACACTATATACTGCCTAATAGTCTGCCCTCACAATATATACTGCCCATATGCTGTGCCCTCACACTATATACTGCCCTTCCCTATTGTGTGCCCTCACATTGGTATACTGCCTCCCAAGCTGTGCCCTCACACTATATTTTGTCCTCCATACCATGCCTTCACAGTGTATACTGCCCTCATACTGTGCCCTCACACTATATGTTATTGTCATGGTTAGATTTGGGGATTCGATCCAGTGACCTGTTGCTTCATAATTGGTTCTTCTGTTGAGATAGTTATCTTTTCCTTCCCTGATTGTTTTTATTGTCTTTACTCTACCTTCTGGATTTGCTCCTTTCCAGGTGTCTTCCATTTTTCCATTTTGGTTTGGCTTATCATGTTCTGGGTGGGGCTTATATATTATCCCTTCACTGCACTTCCTTGCTGGCTATACTTCAAGGTAGAATTGTCTGTGCTAAGACGTTCCAGCGCTTTAGCTAGGGGATGTTCCCTGCTAGATTTAAACCGCTTATATTCTTGTTGTGTGTCTGTTTGTCTACCTTCCCAGCATCTTTTCCTTTTAACACTGTTAGGTTTCTGGAAGGTAATTCTAGTTTCATTTATTTTGTGGCTCTCCTTACAATTCCCTTTCTCTTCTTTATGAACATGCTTCCTCTCCCTTTGTCCGCAGTGTGTTGCGGCCACTACTATGAATCCCTCAACAGACACGAGATACCCCTCGATGGCTTTTTAGGGAGTCATACCCGAGGTGGTGTTTTTAGTTGTGAGGCTAGGTGTGGTGAAATATGTGTGTACATATATATATATATATAGATATACACTCACCGGCCACTTTATTAGGTACACCTGTCCAACTTCTTGTTAACACTTAATTTCTAATCAGCCAATCACATGGCGGCAACTCAGTGCATTTAGGCATGTAGACATGGTCAAGACAATCTCCTGCAGTTCAAACCGAGCATCAGTATGGGGAAGAAAGGTGATTTGAGTGCCTTTGAACGTGGCATGGTTGTTGGTGCCAGAAGGGCTGGTCTGAGTATTTCAGAAACTGCTGATCTACTGGGATTTTCACGCACAACCATCTCTAGGGTTTACAGAGAATGGTCCGAAAAAGAAAAAAAATCCAGTGAGCGGCAGTTCTGTGGGCGGAAATGCCTTGTTGATGCCAGAGGTCAGAGGAGAATGGGCAGACTGGTTCGAGCTGATAGAAAGGCAACAGTGACTCAAATCGCCACCCGTTACAACCAAGGTAGGCCTAAGAGCATCTCTGAACGCACAGTGCGTCGAACTTTGAGGCAGATGGGCTACAGCAGCAGAAGACCACACCGGGTACCACTCCTTTCAGCTAAGAACAGGAAACTGAGGCTACAATTTGTACAAGCTCATCGAAATTGGACAGTAGAAGATTGGAAAAACGTTGCTTGGTCTGATGAGTCTCGATTTCTGCTGCGACATTCGGATGGTAGGGTCAGAATTTGGCGTAAACAACATGAAAGCATGGATCCATCCTGCCTTGTATGGAGCATCTTTGGGATGTGCAGCCGACAAATCTGCGGCAACTGTGTGATGCCATCATGTCAATATGGACCAAAATCTCTGAGGAATGCTTCCAGCACCTTGTTGAATCTATGCCACGAAGAATTGAGGCAGTTCTGAAGGCAAAAGGGGGTCCAACCCGTTACTAGCATGGTGTACCTAATAAAGTGGCCGGTGAGTGTATATATGTGTGTGTGTGCAATGGACTATGTATAGATTTATTGTGTCACTGGCAATAATGTAACATTTGTCTTGAAAAGCTGCATGTCGCACCCAGGTGTTAATATGTACTTTCCTGGGACAAGTAGAATTCTGTCTCCAATCTCACCAGGGAGTCCGGCGGGAAGCCAAGAAGAAATGTAATATTTGGCACCTCCTAGGTCTTGGAAGAGAGATGTTAATTATGGCCTGATAGTATCTCTGGGAGAGCTGTTACACAAAGGATCTCAAGAGAAAATAATATATTCATTGGGGGCGCGGCCATGGTCCAATCAAAAATCAAGCAATTATGATATTAACCTGATTGGCTGTTCTAGAAACCTGACCTCCAGATCAAAGTTATAAATTAGAACTGTATTCAGAGAATCGTGTTCACATGTGAGGGCGGCCTGAGAAGCTGATGTGTTCCACCAACTCCATTCACCCCCCCCCCCCCAGGGAGCAGAAAGCAGTTTACAAGTTAGATGATTTCTGTATGTTTTTCTCCTGTTATTTTATACTATCTTGCATAAGTTGTATGTCGTTTTATTATCGTATTTTCATACCTTTTCTTACTGTAACCACTGAACCTTTTGTTATTAAAGTATAAAACTTTAACAAGTTGAACCTTGAATGTTCTAAAAGAATCCATAGCCTAAGGTGTGAGAGCCTTATGAGTGGTAGGCATTATTAGTATTAATATTTCTGGGACTCATCGCCCGTGTATTCGGTGAGTGGTGGCAGCGTGTATGAGCGGGTGTGTGGCCTGGGTCGGTGTGTGGTCTATGCTCCCATTACAGCATAGGACAGAGGTTGAATGCTGGACTGAGAGTGGGGAGATAGATTAACCCTTGCAGGCACAACCCAAGTCACGTGCTGAGAGCGGGCAAGGTACGAATTAGTGACACCACGGAGAAGGGATCCGTGACAATTGGTGGAGAGCGGTGGGATAGAATTATTTCTATTAGAGCATTA
This sequence comes from Ranitomeya variabilis, assembly GCF_051348905.1. Lineage (NCBI taxonomy): Eukaryota > Metazoa > Chordata > Amphibia > Anura > Dendrobatidae > Ranitomeya > Ranitomeya variabilis. The sequence continues at coordinate 486,259,308 of NC_135233.1, read as the reverse complement.
GTGCATGGTTTAAGCAATTATTCCCTGTACTAAAGAATTGGTATCCTTGCGAGGAGTGCACTAGTTCTACAAGGTTCAACTCAGTGCTTACTTAGACTTACTTGTAAACAGTTTCCCCTCCCCACTTTTCTTTTCTTTTATTTGGCAAACGCTGTTCATCGATATGGCAGCCCAGTACAAGAAGCTGATCAAAGATGCTCTGACTGGCCTCTGTGAGCAGAGAGGAATAGAGATGGCCTACAGATCCAGGGAGATGCTGATCCATGGAGCAAAGTGCTGAAGCATCTGGCCAAGGAGAGATTTCACCTCACAGAGACCCAGCAACGCCTGCTCTTGAATCGGAGATACCTGATGGAAATGCCAGTGCTGAGGAGCCTATGGACTGTACTTTACAAATGGACTTACAATGGCTGGGAACAAGTGATCCCAATTTGCGCATGCAGCTTATTCTACAGTACCAACAGGCTGCTGATGCAGAACGCCGGCACCGGGCCGAGAGAGAGGTTGCAGAACGCCAGGAGGACAGAGTTTTCCAGCTTCAGATAGCTCAAATAGAGTGGGGTATCAGTCCTCAGATAACCCCCTCCCAAGATATAAATCCAAGGAGACCATGTCTGGAAAACTTCCCTGTGATGGAGAAGGATACGGACTTAGATATTTTCCTTCGGGGGTTTGAAAAAACCTGCAGACAATACCATCTACCCCGTGAGCAGTGGGCACAATATCTAACCCCAGGATTGAGGCGAAGCCCTGGAAGTCTTTGCTGGCCTCCCACCAGAGCTAGATGGGAACTATGAGGCCATAAAAGAGGCCCTGATCAGGAAATACAACCTAACACCAGAAGTGTATCGGAGAAAGTTCCGGAACCTACAACGTGGATCAGCTGACAGCTATGCAGATGCTGTGAGCACCTTGAGGACCACATTCCACCAAAGGATCAGGGGACTTTCTGTTAACAGTTTTGAGGCCTTAACGGATCTTATGGTCAAGGATCAATTTCAGCACATGTGCCCCACGGATGTACGACAATTTGTGTGTGATCGAGAGCCACAAACTGCAGATCAGGCTGCAAGGATTGCGGACTGCTATGTGGTTAACAGGATGCCTGAGGTGCGGAAGCCATCGTGATTCAGCTGGAGGGGAGGTAAGCCAAACGGGGACCCTTCTCCCTCTGCCAGCCAATCACCAGTGCTGTCCAAGCCCACCTTCTATGGGGCCCTGGGAAATAGACATTCTCTAGGCGATGCACGCCGGTGCGTCTCCTGCAACAAAGTGGAACATGTTAGCGCTGTCTGCCCTGATAGGGAGAAACGCCCAATCACAACCACAAAGCTGTCGGTATCCCCACCATCTGTCCTCTTTGTGGCCGGCTCTAATGCGAGGGCTAATGAGAACTGTCAATCTGTCACTGTTGGCAATAAAGTCACCATTGGTCTCAGGGACACTGGGGCAGAGGTGACCCTGGTGTGTCCAGCCATGATAACCCCTGCCGATATCATACCAGGAAAGGCTATGTCTATAACCGGGATTGGAGGGGTCAACCCTGCCGTGCCCATGGCCCGTGGGTACCTGGACTGGGGAGCAGGGAATGGATTCAGGAAAGTGGGAGTATCAGAGGCTATTCCCACCAATGTGTTGCTAGGCACGGACCTGGGGAGGATGGTGTCCCACTATGTTCCTCCCTTGCAAGTAAATGATATAAAGAAGGTGGAAGCAAGTGACCCACCTGAGATCCCTTGCGAGGAGGGAAAATGTCCCAATGCACAGGACTGTAAATATGTGGCAGCTGTGACCCGGAGTCAGGCTGCAGCTCAGACTCAGGCCCAGAGATTAGAGGATGAGTCTCAGATAGAACTGCCAGGACAGGAGGCCCATACTGTGGTCCCGGAGCCTCCTCACACGGCAGACCCACCAAGGTCCCTGATAACAGACACTGAGGACTCAGCTTCAGACCAGCGCCTGGCAGTCACACTAGGCCAGGGCCTGCAAGCTGACAGTCAGAGCTTCCAGGAGGCCCTGCGGACAGACGTCAGTCTGGAAGAGCTCAGATGTCTTGCAGACCAACCCCCTGCTGCTTCTGGCAAAGAGAGAGTATTCTGAGACCAGGGCAGACTGTATACAGAGACTATCCCCACGGATACTACAGAATCTTGGGACTATGAAAGGCGGCTGATCATCCCTTATCCATTTAGGGAACAATTACTGAGAATTGCCCATGAAATTCCTCTGGCCGGACACCTTGGAATACAAAAGACTAAAGCTCGCCTGACACATAACTTCTATTGGCCCAAGATGGGGACAGATATTGCCAATTACTGTTGATTATGTGTAGTTTGTCAGAGAGTTGGAAAGTCCAGGAATATACAGAAAGCTCCATTGATATCACTGCCTGTGTTCGATGAGCCTTTCCAGCGAGTGGCTGTGCCTATCATAGGGCCACTTGCAATCCCTAGCAGCTCTGGCAAAAAGTACATCCTCACAGTGGTGGACTATGCTACACGATACCTGGAAGCTGTGTCACTGTCCTCCATCCGAGCAGACAAAGTGGCGGATGCTTTACTGACTGTGTTCTCTCGTGTGGGTTTCCCCAGGGAAATGTTGACCGATCAGGGAACCCAGTTCATGTCCGAGCTGATGGAAAGCCTCTGTGAAAGAATACAAGTACAGCATTTTGTGGCCAGCGCCTATCATCCGCAAACCAATGGACTCTGCGAATGTTTTAATGGAACATTAAAGCAAATGCTGAAAATACTGGTGGAGACTGAAGGGAGAGACTGGGAGCGGTACCTCCCCCATCTGTTGTTTGCCTACAGAGAGGTACCCCAGGCGTCTACTGGATTCTCCCCCTTTGAACTGGTTTATGGGAGGAGGATCAGGGGGCCACTTGATTTGATTAAGGACTGTGGGGGGGACGACCCCAGAACTACTGGAGTCTCAGTGGTCGAATATGTACTGCGGCTCAGAGAGAGAATGCAAAAACTGAGCAACCTGGCCCATGAGAACGTGACGCAGGCCCAAATCAACCAGGTCTGGTACGACTATAATGCCAGACTGAGGGCCTACAAGGAGGGACAGAAGGTTTGGGTGTCGGTCCCTGTGTTACAGAATAAATTGCAGGCCGCATGGGGGGACCATACAATGTACACAAGCGGCTAAATGATGTTAATTATGTGGTGACACTAGATGAGCATGCAAAGCGTCAGAAAGTATTTCATGTGAATATGCTGAAGGCTCATCATGGCAGGAAGACCTGTGTCTGTAGCCTGCCTGAAGAGGGGGAGGCTGATCTGTTACTAGATATGGGGGCTGGGACTCAGTACATGGAGTCCCTGGAGTCAGCAGAGTTTAACCCTGAGCTATCCCACAGTCAGAGGTCTGAGCTGATGGGGGCGCTCCGCGAGTTCACCGAAGTCTTCACAGGGGAGCCTGGTAGGACGCACTTAGCTACTCACCATGTGGACACTGGTACTAATCCCCCAGTATGGCTGTCTGCATACCGTGTCAGCAGAGGTGAAGACACACATGAGGGAACAGGTAGAGGAGATGCTGAACCTCAAGGTGATACAAAAATCCCAGAGTGCTTGGGCCTCGCCTGTGGTTCTTGTCCCAAAAAAGGACCGTGCTACCCGGTTCTGTGTAGACTACAGGAAATTAAATGTACTGACTACATGTGAGGTCTACCCCATGCCGAGGATAGATGAGCTGTTAGAGCAGCTAGCTAAAGCATCGTACCTCACCATCAAGGACCTAAGTAGGGGATACTGGCAGATACCCCTGACCAGAGAAGCTCAGGAGAGGTCTGCTTTTATAACACCATTCGGGCTGTTTGAGTTTCTGGTGATGCCATTCGGTATGAAGAATGCCCCTGCAACCTTCCAGAGGTTAGTTAATCACTTATTGGAAGGATGTGATGGTTTTGCCGTCGCTTATCTCGACGACATAGCCATTTTTAGTGATTCTTGGGAGGAACACCTCGTACATCTTTGTCAGGTGTTGCAAAGGCTTAAAACTGCAGGTCTTACTGTTAAGCCAGGGAAATGTCAGGTAGCCATGCGGGAAGTACAATACCTAGGACACCGGGTGGGGGAGGTCTGCTAAAACCTGAGCCAGGGAAGGTAGAAGCCATTACAGCCTGGGCCACCCCACAAACCAAGAAGCAGGTACTGTCCTTCCTGGGTACGGCTGGCTACTATAGGAGGTTTGCACCAAACTAAGGTGCTCTGGCCAAACCGCAAACTGACCAGGAAGAAACTTTCCAAAATTGTCTCCTGGAGTCCTCAGTTCACCCGTCCTGCAGGCCCCAGATTTCACTCGCCAGTTTGTAGTGCAGACAGATACCAGCACCTATGGGCTAGGTGCGGTTCTCAGCCAGGTGAACCAACAAGGAGAGGAGCACCCAATTCTGTACCTAAGCAGGAAACTCCTGCCCAGAGAAGTGGCTTATGCCACCATTGAAAATTGTGTGGGCTCTGCAGAAGCCGCAACCATACCTCTATGGGTGCAACTTCACCGTGATCACAGATCATAACACATTGAGTTGGCTCAACAGAGTAGTTGGGGACAACGGGAAATTGATTAGATGGAGTTTGATACTTCAGCAATATGATTTCACAATTTCAGCATAAGAAGGGAGCCAATCATGGCAATGCTGATGGCCTATCTCGCCAAGGTGGGGCGGAACCAGATACTTGCTTGGGAGCTGACCTGTAAGTCAACCCCCACACATGTTCATAAGGAGGGAGGTGTGGTGAAATATGTGTGTATATATATATGTGTGTGCAGTGGACTATGTATAGATTTACTGTGTCACTGGCAATAATGTAACATCTGTCTTGAAAAGCTGCATGTCGCACCCAGGTGTTAATATGTACTTTCCTGGGACAAGTAGAATTCTGTCTCCAATCTCACCAGGGAGTCCTGCGGGAAGCCAAGAAGAAAGGTAACATTTTGCACCTCCTAGGTCTTTGAAGAGAGATGTTAATTATGGCCTGATAGTATCTCTGGGAGAGCTGTTACACACAGGATCTCAAGAAAAAATAATATATTCATTGGGGGCGTGGCCATGGTCCAATTAAAAAGCAAGCAATTATGATATTAACCTGAGGGGCTGTTCTAGAAACCTGACCTCTAGACCAAAGTTATAAACTAGATCTGTATTCAGAGAATCGTGTTCACATGTGAGGGCGGCCTGAGAAGCTGATCCACCAACTCCATTAACCCCCTCCCCCCCCCACACTCAGGGAGCAGAAAGCAGACTACAAGTTAGATTATTTCTGTAAGTTTTTATCCTGTTATTTTATACTATTTTGCATAAGTTGTATGTCTTTTTATTATCATATTTTTATACCTTTTCTTACTGTAAGTACTGAACCTTTTGTTGTTAAAGTATAAAACTGTAACAAGTTGAACCTTGAATGTTCTAAAAGAATCCATAGCCTAAGGTGTGTGAGCCTTATGAGTGGTAGGCATTATTAGTATTAATATTTCCGGGACTCATTGCCCGTGTATTTGGTGAGTGGTGGCAGCGTGTATGAGCAGGTGTGTGGCCTTGGTCGATGTGTGGTTTATGCTCCCATTACAGCATAGGACAGAGGTTGAATGCTGGACTAAGAGTGGGGAGATAGATTAACCTTTTCAGGCACAACCCAAGTCACGTGCTGAGAGCGGGCAAGTGACGAATTAGTGACACCACGGAGAAGGGATCCCTGACACTAGGGATTGACCAATCTATACAGGAACCAGTTGGGAGTAGGTGTGACTTATCTTTATAGCTAATCTTCTTTACTCCCTTTACCCGTGTGTGAGTGTGGTATGTGCATAACAACTACATCCCATTTTGTGCCCTCACACTATATACTGCCCCCTATGCTATACCCTCACATGAAAATCAGTGTTCGTGTCTTTAGGCTGCTGTGCATTATTATCTTGTGAGTGACATCTGTTTAGCAAAATTAGCACTAAATACAAAGACCCCATATCTCTGGAACCATATGTCAGATTTCTAAAAAATTCAAAAAAACATGGAATACTCAGGCGAGCAGCCACTGGGTAGCTTTATACTTGGTGACAGGTCCTCTTTAATGCTAACTTGTGAGTGTATTATACATTCAATTTTAACGTGAGGGCATTTAATATTTTATTCCAAGAACTGTACGTCACTGTATTGATCCCATGTCACTAGGAAGTGATGAATAAGCGTCTGTGAATATTGCTCCTGATTATAAAGTATTCTCTAGAATCTCTGCATGGAAACAGAGGAGCGGAGAGAGCGCATGAAATGTGGGGGTGGAGGACAAAAATCCAATACACTGAGATAGACGTGTAAAGTGGGTGAAGAGAACACTTAAAGGGAACACTTAAAGGGATGCAGACATTCTAGAGTTAACAGCAAGTAATAATCAAGACTTCCATGATTCTTAGCCAGCGCTTGATGTGGAAGCAGAGAATTTGCTTCTGAACAACATCTTCCAATTAAAATCAACATAAATACTGTAGTCCTTTGACTTAAATACAATGCCTTTCTTCTCTTGCACGGATGTGGAGTTGCACCATGTTTTCTTCTCCAGTCATTTCCAATGGTGGTTCAGTGGTTAGCACTGCAGCGCTGGGGTCATGAGTTCAAATCCCACCAAGGACAACGTCTGCAAGGAGTGTGTATGTTCTTCTCATGTTTGTGTGGATTTCCTCCCTCACACCAAATACATACTGATAGCAATGATAACGTATGTAAAGCGCTGTGGAATATGATAGCGCTATATAAGCAAAGCTGAAAAAAAATAATAAACAATAATCCATGCACAGTTACAGAGCTGTAAAAATCACACATTCTTCTCAACAGAAAACATATAAATTGTTATCTGCTTCCAAGTGAAACCATTACATCATAGCTGCTATCATACTAATTATAATAATTATTAATGCTGGAGAACTAAAAGAAATAGGTTATGTGAACATTAACCCCTTAAGGTTCGCAAATTTTTAGTTTTTGCAAGAGTCATAACTTTTTTATTTTCCTGACAACTTAGCTGTATGAGGGCTTTATTTTGAGGAAAAGCTATAGTTTTGAATTGCACTTTTCATTTTACTATATAATGTGCTAAAAAAATGGGGGGAAAAGTTCCAAGTGTGGTGAAATGTGAAAAAAAAGTTGTTTTTTTTTATAGGTGGGGGGTTGTTCCACAGCATTCATCGTGTTTTAAAAATATGACCTGGCAACATAATGATCTGTCCAATTACACCGATACTAACCTTGTATAGTTATTTTATATTTAAGTGCTGAAGAAAAAAATAAGGAAATTAGCAAAAATACAAAAAATTTGGTTTGTGTTGTCATTTTTTTTAGATACATACCTTTTTGATTTACATGAAGGCTAGCTTTTCTGTACATTGAGCTAACATATTTATTGATATTATTTCTGGTTACATATGAGGTTTTAATCAAATTGTATTGAATTCTTTGATGTAATTGTGGTGACCATAACATTATATTTTTTTTTATATATTTTTCTATTCACATTCGGTGAAAGGGGGGTGATAAAAACGTTTAGATTTTTTAATGTTTTAGCATTTTCTAATTAGTACTTGAACCTGTTAGCTCTTGATTGCTAATGCAATACCATAGTATTGTAGTGTATCGTGAATTGTACAATTCCTTATGAAGCTAAGACTAAAGGTACCTTCACACTAAGCGACGCTGCAGCGATATCGACAACGATGCCGATCGCTGCAGCGTCGCTGTGTGGTCGCTGGAGAGCTGTCACACAGACAGCTCTCCAGCGACCAACGATGCCGAAGTCCCCGGGTAACCAGGGTAAACATCGGGTTGCTAAGCGCAGGGCCACGCTTAGTAACCCGATGTTTACCCTGGTTACCAGCGTAAATGTAAAAAAACAAACACTACATACTTACATTCGTGTCCCTCGCCTTCAGCTTCCCTGCACTGTGTAAGCGCCGGCCCTAAAGCACAGCGGTGACGTCACCGCTGTGCTTTGCTTTCCGGCCGGCACTGACACATTCAGTGCAGGAAGCTCTGAGCAGCAGCGCGGACGCCGGGGGACGTGACGGACATCAGAGGGTGAGTATGTAGTGTTTTTTTTTTACTTTTACAATGGTAACCAGGGTAAATATCGGGTTACTAAGCGCGGCCCTGCGCTTAGTAACCCGATATTTACCCTGGTTACCATTGTAAAACATCGCTGGCATCGTTGCTTTTGCTGTCAAACAGGACGATACATGCCGATCTGACGACCAAATAAAGTTCTGGACTTTCAGCAACGACCAGCGATATCACAGCAGGATCCAGATCGCTGCTGCGTGTCAAACACAACGATATCGCTATCCAGGACGCTGCAACGTCACGGATCGCTATCGTTATCGTTGTAAAGTTGTTTAGTGTGAAGGTACCTTTAGCTCTGGTGGTGGCCAGATGTAAACATTGAACATAGCTACACTGTGTAGCTGTATTCAATGTGTAGCAGCCGCTGCTAGGTACTGCAGATCAGCTCTTAGGCCATAAAATGCAGTAGCCACAACACATTCACCTTACCATCACTTCCTGTTACACCGGCATGGGTTTAGTCACCACTCTGTTTATAGTGAGCGGCAGCTGTAACTGCGCTGCTGCACTGACTGATAGCCGGCCTTAATGATGAGCTCTAATTGATTTACATGGGAGTTATATAATCCTGTGTTTCTTCTGTGGAGCAATAAGGGAAATCATCTACATTCTGCCCTCAGGAACCATATTAATATCCATATAATTATTGTATACAGGTCCTTCTCAAAAAATTAGCATATAGTGTTAAATTTCATTATTTACCATAATGTAATGATTACAATTAAACTTTCATATACTATAGATTCATTATCCACCAACTGAAATTTGTCAGGTCTTTTATTGTTTTAATACTGATGATTTTGGCATACAACTCCTGTCTCAAAACCTGTCTCAATAAATTAGCATATCAAGAAAAGGTTCTCTAAACGACCTATTACCCTAATCTTCTGAATCAACTAATTAACTCTAAACACATGCAAAAGATACCTGAGGCTTTTAAAAACTCCCTGCCTGGTTCATTACTCAAACCCCCATCATGGGTAAGACTAGCGACCTGACAGATGTCAAGAAGGCCATCATTGACACCCTCAAGCAAGAGGGTAAGACCCAGAAAGAAATTTCTCAACAAATAGGCTGTTCCCAGAGTGCTGTATCAAGGCACCTCAATGGTAAGTCTGTTGGAAGGAAACAATGTGGCAGAAAACGCTGTACAACGAGAAGAGGTGACCCGACCCTGAGGAAGATTGTGGAGAAGGACCGATTCCAGACCTTGGGGAACCTGAGGAAGCAGTGGACTGAGTCTGGTGTGGAAACATCCAGAGCCACCGTGCACAGGCGTGTGCAGGAAATGGGCTACAGGTGCCGCATTCCCCAGGTAAAGCCACTTTTGAACCATAAACAGCGGCAGAAGCGCCTGACCTGGGCTACAGAGAAGCAGCACTGGACTGTTGCTAAGTGGTCCCAAGTACTTTTTTCTGATGAAAGCAAATTTTGCATGTCATTCGGAAATCAAGGTGCCAGAGTCTGGAGGAAGACTGGGGAGAAGGAAATGCCAAAATGCCTGAAGTCCAGTGTCAAGTACCCACAGTCAGTGATGGTGGGGGGTGCCATGTCAGCTGCTGGTGTTGGTCCACTGTGTTTCATCAAGGGCAGGGTCAATGCAGCTAGCTATCAGGAGATTTTGGAGCACTTCATGCTTCCATCGGCTGAAATGCTTTATGGAGATGAAGATTTCATTTTTCAGCATGACCTGGCACCTGCTCACAGTGCCAAAACCACTGGTAAATGGTTTACTGACCATGGTATTACTGTGCTCAATTGGCCTGCCAACTCTCCTGACCTGAACCCCATAGAGAATCTGTGGGATATTGTGAAGAGAAAGTTGAGAGATGCAAGACCCAACACTCTGGATGAGCTTAAGGCCGCTATTGAAGCATCCTGGGCCTCCATAACATCTCAGCAGTGTCACAGGCTGATTGCCTCCATGCCACGCCGCATTGAAGCAGTCATTTCTGCCAAAGGATTCCCGACCAAGTATTGAGTGCATAACTGAACATTATTATTTGATGGTTTTTTTGTTTGGTATTAAAAAACACTTTTATTTGATTGGACGGGTGAAATATGCTAATTTATTGAGACAGGTTTTTTGGGTTATCAGGAGTTGTATGCCAAAATCATCAGTATTAAAACAATAAAAGACCTGACAAATTTCAGTTGGTGGATAATGAATCTATAGTATATGAAAGTTTAATTGTAATCATTACATTATGGTAAATAATGAAATTTAACACTATATGCTAATTTTTTGAGAAGGACCTGTATTAGACGAAGACCCCTAAAAGGCATCTGCCGTAGTCTGTCGTATTGCTCATGGTTTACTTTTGTTGAATTTTATTCTAATTTCTTCCAGGTTGAGTCTTCCATCTTGGATGTGTATGATGACCTGTACGAGCGAGTTCTTAGAGGATATCCCGGGAAAGCACAGGAACATCTTTTGCAAGCACATGACATAGTAAGATCAAATTATTTTTTTAGCTCACAATTGGCAGATAATGTCCTACTTGGCTGGGACAACCGATGTATCTTTTATGATGTTGGTCAGTTTAATTACAAAGATTCAATTACCGTACATCCCAAGTTTCTCAGAGCGTGACTAGCCATCCACAGAGTCTCTACAGTCAATGGTTGTTGGTTGTAGTGGAGACTATCTCCATGGTGTGGCATCTGATTTCCATAAGAATGTGAGAGATTGGATGCTTCTGCATGAGTATGGCTACAGCAATATAGACTTTTAAAGGTGCCATATTACAACTTTGTCATTTAAAGGGGTCATCAATGTCTGACCAGTGGGGGTGCGAGACCCGGTGCCCACACCGATCAGCTGTTCCCGGAGTTCTCGACGTCCGATACTGCTCAGTTACAGAAAAGCACAGCACTGTTGACTGTATAGCGGCTGCAGCCGAGAAACACATATCCACCACCTTCAAATCAATGCCTGGCTGCAGCCACTATTCTGTTGATGGAGCTGTGGTGTGCTGCTCCGTAACTGAGCATTTCCAGCCGCCGTGGACACCGGGAACAGCAGAGATGCTGGATGTCACACTCCCTCCGATCAGACATTGATCTCCTATCCTAAGGATAGTCCATCAACATTAAAGTCCTGGACAACCCCATTCATTTTTCTTGTGCTTATTTGAGAATCACTGGGTGCATGCGTGGCAGTAAACACCAGATACATGTGTCACTTCTGAATCTAAGACTTGCAAAAAAGTTTTGTGAGTCTTTGTTAAATGTAGATCAGTCTTTGCAAAGTTGTGATATTTTGTAATGTGCTTCGTTCCCTCCTTTTGCCTTTTTGTCTTACAAACACCGTGCTGCGGTGTTAACTGCTTCGTTCAAGCTCCTTCTACTGCTGACCAGTGAGAATCCCTACTAATCTGTGTACCGATAAAGTCCCCATGGCATGGATTCAGTGCAATAATTGTGCTGGAAATTTTCAGCAGTTTTTCTGCACCAATTGGCTACTTTAGGTAACTTGTGTTTTTTTTACTGTAATTTAAGTGCTTTAGTTACAGCATTTTTATCTTTTTTCAGATGTTTTTTTATTGGTATGTCAAGTTTTAAAGAAAACTAGGTTCTTTAGCTTTTATAAAATCTGTTTCAATTTGCTGAAACCATAATAAGCTGCATTTTTGCCACATGCAAAAATGCAACGGAAAAAAACACAGCATATATTCACTGTGGGAATTTTGCCTTAAAGAGGTTGTCCGCTACTTTAACATTGATGGTCGATTCTAAGGATAGGACATCAATGTCTGATCAGTGGGGGTGCGACACCAAGTACCCCCGCCGAACAGCAGTTCTTGGTAGAGCCGGAAGTGCTCAGTTACAGAGAACAGCTCCATCAACTCTATAGTGGCTGCGGCTGGGTACTGCACGTCAGTCACCTATTTAAATCCATAGGGGCAGATATGCAGTACCTGGCCAGGGCCACTATACAAAAGACAGAGCTGCACTGTGCCACTGAAACTGAGAACAGCTGATCGGTGGGGGTGCCGGGTGTCGCACCCCTACTGATCAGACATTGATGATCTATCCTATCAAAAAGAGAGTATAGATTCTTGCTGACCAGCGGATGTGTTCAGATTCTTACATCTTGGGACTCTTAAAGAGAGTCTGTCACCCATAAAACTTTAACGAAACTGCTAGCACTGTCATGAATCGTTTTTGAGACATCAGGAGAGTGCTGGCAGTGTCAGTGCGGGCGTATTCTCCTTCCTCGCTCCTTGTTGGTGCAGCCATGTGCTACAGTGACCCACTTGTCAATGTAGCGGGCGGCTACTACAGTCTCGAACAAAGAAGGAATGTTCGTGCACACTGACACTGTGAGGGCTGTGCTGGCCTCCAGCAGTCTCAGGACGATTCAGTTAGCTGAATAGTCCTTGAAACACCTTTAAGTGTATCAGGCTCGGACTGGCCCACTGGAAGACAGGAGAATCCTTCGGTGGGCCCTCATGCAGGAATTTGCTCTCCACTCCACCTATACGAGAAGTAGTTGTTTCACTATGTTCAGAGAAGGGCATCATCTCAACATTTATTTAACAACCTACCCCATTCATTACTATATAGAAAACTAGGTACATTTGTGACCGAGGGTAATGTGATATTTTCGTATAGCTGAACAGTGGGCCGCCAGAGTCAGTGTTAATGGCGGGACTTTGGCATCCCAGTCCGGCACTGAACTGGACCATTCTTAAGACTCTTGGAGACCAGCAGAGCTCGCAGTGTCAGTGCGTGTGCGCTTTCCTGCCTTGTTCCTGACTATAGCGGCAGCTCGCTACACTGACAGTTATTAGGGTGTAGAAAGCGGCTGCTACAGCAAGGAGCGAGGGAGGAGAGCGCGCACGCACTGACAATGTACGTGTAGGGCACTTAAAGTGGCCATCACCGTGGGCAAACAAGTGCTGTCAAACCAGTTATCGGGTAGTACCCCTTATTCTAATTGAAGGGGCAGAATGATGCCACACCAAGGGAGCCCTGATTTACATATCGAATAAAACTTTTTTCTGCACAGCTGTAAAATCTATAGTACAGGCATGATTTCTATAGGGGTTAAGTCTCCTATATAACTACAAGCCGCTTAATTGGAGTTTCGAGGGTGACAGCAAAACAGCAATGTAGCATGTTTTTTTGGAATGGAAGAGGCAAAAAATATGAAAAAGTTTATCACAAGAATTCATAACTTTGAAAAAGCCAATCAATATTTGAATAAATGAAAAGTTGAGCTCTTTCAATGCTTATTATTAAGTCAGACTATAAACATTTCTATATCTCTTCCACTTTTATAAGAGCCTAAAATAATCAAGTATATAGGGGCATGGTTTGCCCAAATTTTTGTTCAATCGATGGTTTTCATTTATACATATGTATACTGTATATATACTGTATATTTCTGTTCTTAGTTTCGATGCTGTGGGAAGAGCTGGAAACAGCAGGTGATATCTGCTCCGCAGATTATGTGCAGCAGTACGGCAGATGACAAGGTACTTTCCATTTTGCTGCAAGCAGTCTGCTAATTCTATTCTTTAATGCTGGGTTTACGAGGTTGGGTATAATATAGGTAGAAATAAAGATGAACAATGGTGAAAAAAAAAACAGTAGGACACAATACATGTCATAATATTCTGCTGGTGAACTTGTCATTTCTGGGATCTGCTTGGTTATATAAGAAGCATTGAAATATTATTTTGCCCACCTATATCTATTGTGATGCTGCTGCAGTGCAGTTTAGCGCAACCTCCACCAGGGGGTGCTTGTGAGAGAAGAGAGGTTGCACACTCACAGCGTAGCAACGCTGAACAGCCGCACAGGTGTCATAGGTATGAAATTGTGGTCAGACGAGCGGAGTCAGAAACTGTCAGGAGCAGTACCAGAGGTAACAACAATGAACGAAGTCAGAGACAAGCCAGAAGTCAGAGCCAAATGAGAGTGCGGTATCCAAAACGAGAGACGTAAGATGGAGTCGGGGTACAAGCCAGAAGTCAAAGCCGATCGGGGAACGAGGTATCAGAGACGGAAAGCAAGAGGCAGGGTACAGAGATCAGGCTGAGTCATACACTGTTAAGAAAACCACCAGACGAACACTAAGTCAGGGGTAGGGATCAGGTCTCAATACAGGAAGTCAGAGGCATAAGGATCATCAGGGTATACGGGTCAGCTGCCCTAGCCTGGAAGCATGAACTATCACTGACACAAGCAACCAGAAATAGCACCAGTAAATAGCCACCCAAGAACCAAAGAGAGGCAGGAAAGGTTAACCCCTCCATGACCAGGCCAGGGAAAGAGAAGCAAGAAGCAAACCCCGACCTGGATATTCTCCATGGGAGACTAGAAGCTGCAGTACTTTGATCGCCTCTGCCACACATAGGCGATGACCGGATTGCCTGTGTGTAGCAGAAATTCTCACTTGCTATGAGTGCCGTCCATGGGGTGGCGCTCATAGCAATTTGGCAATGACAACCATAGAGGTCTGCTGCAGGTCATGCCGACCCATCGGTGACCCGCGATCATGTGATGGAGTCACCAATGGGCGGGATTAGCGTTACACTTCCTGGAAGCACGAGTTAAATGCCTTTGTTAGAGATGGACAGCAGCATTTACCTAGTTAACAGCTACGGGTGGATTGCGATTCCACCCGAGGCTGTTGCAGACACATGTCAGCTGTATAGATCAGCTGTCATGTGCCTGGAAAGTTGCAGGCTATTACGCCACATGTCGGTTAAACGGAGTTTGGCAGCCAGATTTGCTATGTAATCTGAGAGCAGCATGATGTTGGGGCAGAGAGCCCGATTTACGCGATGTGTCACTTACTGGGTTGCTTGTTGTAGATTCTAGAAAATCGGCAGGAGATTAACACTAGAGGACTAGTTGCTTTGTGCCATGCAGTCCTCCTGCTCTGTGTAGCTCCACCTTCAATTTACAGTGTGCAGAAAAGCTACCAATCAGTGGTGTGGGCGGAGCTATACAGGGCTCAGCATTCAGAGAACTGCTAGATCTGCAAAAGAGAAAACAGGGATTATATTAAAATGACAGCAAGCAACTCACTAAGTGATACATGAGTGGAATCCGGGTTTCTCTCCCTACATCATGCTGCTCTAAGGTTAAAGAGCCAAAACCTAGTGACACATTCCCTTTAACATGTTAAATAAATCAAAATTGAGATTATAACAAATGTATAAAAGAGCTAAATACTAATTTTGATAATTCTGTGTTTTATCCCTCTCTGTCTAGGACTGTGTATTAGTAATCACAGATGTTCTGCACATGCACTGGTATTGGGTCAGGACTTTGCTGCTATCATCATTGGGACCAACGGTGCGTAGAACTCAATGTATCAATGCAAACTCTTCTTATTGAAATTATATAGACTATGACAATTCCCACTACGTTATATACTGCAAAATTCTACAATAATTTGTGTGGGAATCTCTGCCAAAAGCGCAGACAGGCCCCACTCTTGAGATAGATATGGCTGACATTGATTGATATGAGGATAAATGAACAAGATGGGAAAACATTTCCAAATGTATTATCATAGTCATATTACAACAAGCTCGTTAGTGGTCATGTAGATTGGAAGTGTAGACACCAGCCCGGATCCCAAACACTTGTAGTTTTATTATGTCATTAAAGGGATTCTCAACAACTTTAAGACATATGGTTAATAGATCCAGATGTGATGCCAATAGTTTTTACGGCTGCAAGCATTCCATAACCCCCACCCCCACGGATTTGTTGGAACCCTCTTACGTTGACTACGGCCTTGGCATTTTATGTGAACAGAAAGGAATGTTTCTTCCTGTTCAGACAGAATATCAAGATTTTCAGCAATACCCAGTGTACATAGGTGTGTTATTCAGCTATGTACATTTGGGATGAGCGTATCGAATATGCACCGAATTGAAATTAGTAGTTTCATGTAAATTAGAACATTTTAAGATTCGATTTGTGGTTTGCAAAAAAAAAAAAACTGCCTGAAACCAGTGTAAGCTTTTTATGGTCAGTAGGGTCCCATCTCTCTCATCTGTAGTGTTACGGATCTGCAACTCAGGACTAGGATAGAAGGGGGAAAACCAAAACCTAAACTGGCAGAACTAGAGATCCCAAAACTGCACAATATAATACACAGAAAGCTAACAAGGCACCAAGCCAGAACACTAGCGGATTAACACTGTTGTCCAACAAGGACTGGGAGGCAGGTGCTGGGTAGTAAAGGGTGATACAATCACCTGACCTAGGATAAACCCAGCACCAGGGGAAAAAAACCAGAAGCCAGAAAACCACAACAAGATGGTGGATGGTCAAAACGAAATAGATTCTAACATGTAGTGTGTAAGTTATTATGGTTAGCGAAGTCCTCACTCTCACTCTCTCTCCTGTAGAGTGTAAACTCTTATGGTTAGTGGAGTCCTCTCTCTGTCTCTCTCTCCTGCAATGTGTAAGTTCTTATGGTTAGTCAAGGCCTCTTTCTCACTCTCTCCTGTAGAGTGTAAGCTCTTATGGTTAGCGGAGTAATCTCTCTCTCACTATCCTGTAGAGTGTAGGTTTTTATGGTTAGTGGAGTCCTCTCTCTCTCTCCTGTAGAGTGTAGCTATTATGGTCAGCGAGGTCCTCTCTCTCTCTCCTGTAGAGTATAGCCCTTATGGTCAGTGAGGTCCTTTCTCTCTCACTATCCTGTAGAGTGTAAGCTCTTATGGTCAGTGGGGTCCTCTCTCTCTCTCTCCTGTAGAGTATAGCCCTTATGGTCAGTGAGGTCCTCTCTCTCACTATCCTGTAGAGTGTAAGCTCTTATGGTCAGTGGGGTCCTCTCTCTCTCTCCTGTAGAGTGTAGCTCTTATGGTCAACGGGGTCCTCTCTCTCTCACTATCCTGTAGAGTGTAAGCTCTTATGGTCAATGAGGTCCTCTCTCTCTAACTATCCTGTAGAGTGTAAGCTCTTATGGTCAGTGAGGTCCTCTCTCTCTCTCCTGTAGAGTGTAAGCTCTTATGGTCAGCGTGGTCCTCTCTCTCTCTTACTATCCTATAGAGTGTAAGCTCTTATGTCAGTTGAGTCCTCTCTCTCACTCTCTCCTGCAATGTGTAAGCGCTTATGGTTAGCGAGGTCCTCTCTCTACTGTAGAGTGCAAGCTCTTATGATCAGTGGGGTCCTCTCTCACACTCTCTCCTCTAGAGTGTAAGCTCTTATGTTAGCGGAGTCCTCTCTTTCAGTCTCTCCTGTACAGCGTAAGCTCTTATGGTCAGTGGGGTCCTCTCTCTCTCTCTCACTATCCTGTAGAGTGTAGGTTTTTATGGTCAGTGGGGTCCTCTCTCTCCTCCAATTTGTAAGCTCTTATGGTTAGTGGGGTCATCTCTCTCCTGTAGAGTGTAAGCTCTTATGGTCAGTGAGGGCCTCTCTCTCACTATCCTGTAGAGTGTAAGCTCTTATGGTCAGTGGGGTCCTCTCTCTGTCTCTCTCTCTGCTGTAGAATGTAGCTCTTATGGTTAGTGAGGTCCCCTCTCTCACTATCCTGTAGAGTGTAAGCTCTTATGGTCAGTGAAGTCCTCTCTCTCCTGTAGAGTGTAAGCTCTTATGGTCAGTGGGGTCCTATCTCTCCTGTAGAGTGTAAGCTCTTATGGTCAGTGGGGTCCTCTCCCTTCTGTAGAGTGTAAGCTCTTATGGTCAGTGGGGTCCTCTCTCTCCTGTAGAGTGTAGCTCTTATGGTCTGTGGGGTCCTCTCTCTCTCCTGTAGAGTGTAAGTGCAGCGCCCCAGAGTCCTGGTCGTTGCAGTAGCATGGTTCAGCCACTAAGGGGGGCCATGCTGCGTTCGATGGCACGGAAGGAGTTCTCTGAGCAGGTATCACAGTCACCAATACATTTCACAGCTGGGCCTCCGGGGGGAGCTAAGGGTGCTATTCATTAGGCCACTCCCCACCATAGTGGGTAAACTGGGGGTCAGGCAGGAAGTTAGAGAGAACGCTGACGGGATTGAACGGAGCAACACCTGGTGGCAGAGGGTGTTGTGAAGGGAGAGACTGTAGGGTCTCTGCCAGGGGTGGGATCCTGGCAGAGGCTTGGCATGGAAAGAACGTAAAGGGACCGTGCCTGCTCAGCATAGCGGCGGTGCCCAAGGAAGGACTAAGAAGCGAGATAGATTGTGCTGAGTGAGAAACGAAATCAAGCGAAAGGAGATACCAGTGAGGGTTGTGCTGAAAGAGGCAGCACCTTACTGAGGCGCACTACCGGTGGCCGGAACGCCGAGGAGGTAAAGAGTTTCAAGCCATACCTCAGACCTACGGCAGGGCAGTTAGCTTGAGGCGGACTGTCTCACGCATCACCCAGGAAGGCAAAGGGGGGTACCAACAGGAGAGGGGCGCAGATAGAGTCCCGGAAGATCTCCGAGCCTCCCCGTCATACGGGTGCGTTCCTACCATAGTATCTGGAGGGACGAGGAAGATCATTGCGAATTAAGTTGTTGTGAGGGAACACGAGAAACAGACACAACAGTTGTGGGGTACTTTCCGTAAGCACAGCAGGGAAGGACTGCAACACATAGCGCTAGAAGGAAGGCACCGATTTCCACCTGCAAGGAGAGCTCTGGAAGTGCCATTGGACCGGCCGGACTTGCGCAGCCTGGTGAGCCGTATTCCGGACTGAGGACCCAGAGAGCTTCAGTAAAGAGGTAAAGAGACTGCAACCTGGTGTCCTCGTTATTTACCGCGACCTGCACCCCACAACTGCACCGCTACAACATCACTTATTGCACCGGACGTCCCCCACTGACAGACAGGGCCACGGACCGGGTCTAGCCACCGTGACAACCCCAGGACTGAGACCTAGAGGCCCGGCTCCGGGTACCCCTAGGCCCTGCGGCGGTGTGGGGGCGCTCCAACTTGGCGTCACGAACAGGATCTACTTAAGCCTGAAGAATCAGGTCATGTGTGCCTAGAGACTGTGATTTACTGTACTTTATTGCAAGATTGTGCTGCGCCATTGGCCGCCAGAAGTTCCCGCCAAAAGGCGCCGCCATTGCTACACCCCAGGAGAAGGAGGGTGTGTTATGGGCGGAGACTCCCAGTGTGGCGCGAGAAATGGCTACCGCCCCCTGCACTTCTGGCTGCAAAGAGATGACCTGCCCCAAAACAGAAGACAACCCCCTGAGATGCAACGGCGGGAAGCTGGCGACGGAGAAGCCCGACCTCGGAGAAATGGCGGAGTTAGGTGCATGCACTGCCAGCGACTATCAGGCGGCGATGATGAACGGCGAGTGCCTGAGCGAGGAAGAAGCGGTTCAGGCCTGCCTTTCTTCACCGGAGATGGACCGGAAGGCCGCGGACCCGACAGCAGAGCTACGTCCACCAATCCCGACCTCGGAGTTAGAGGAGGGGGAACCACGGCCAGCGGGGCCGAATCCGAGCATCCCATTGGAGGAGCCCCGGTTCGGGCTGCAGCAAATTCCAGCGTCCTCGTTAACGGACCGGAGCGACACCGATGGAACCATATTAGGCGCAGGTATGGCCGACGTCCCTGCTCCCCTCCGCGAGCCCACTTCCATGACCCACCTCTATCGCAGTAGGGAGCGACTTATCTCGGCAGGGCTAATGGTGCTATCCCCCGATGACCTGGGGAGGATGGTGCCACCGCTGTCGACTGGAGTGGGGGAGCCTGTGGATGTGAGCTTAGATGGAGTAGTTCTTCGGTGGGACACCCCCTGGTTTAGAGCAGATGGATCCCGGGAGAACGGGTCCACTCTTGCGGTGCTTACATGGGAACAATATAGACAGTGCTTGATTCTGCAGTGGAAAGGACGGAAAGGAGCTGAGTCGATGG
The DNA here is from genome assembly GCF_051348905.1 of Ranitomeya variabilis. NCBI lineage: Eukaryota > Metazoa > Chordata > Amphibia > Anura > Dendrobatidae > Ranitomeya > Ranitomeya variabilis. The sequence goes on along the minus strand of NC_135233.1, from coordinate 486,239,387 downwards.
GCCCAACGAAAGTACAACAACCCCCCCCGGCATGGGATGACAGAGACGCGGTAAGGCGGGGCACTGTGTTGGCCTACCATGTAAAAAGGGGGTGGGGCCTCATACACGAGCCGGGACTGGATACTGATGTTTTCGTTGCGCACTGTAACGTGAGGGCTCCCTGTTGTGGCCGAAGTGGAGAACCGTTACAAAAGGGGGATCCAGTGACCTACAGCCGCCACTTGAACCCACTCGGGTGGTATGCACGAAATGTTCGGCGGTGTATGTCTGGGCCTGCGGCACCTGCAGCCCCAGATCTGGTCCCGGGAGCGCCTGAACTTGTCACTATCGCGACGGTACGCCTAGTGGCAGCCCCGGAGTTGGCCAGTCGAGTCCATCTGCATGTTCGAACCGAGGACACTGGCGCTGTAGTGACCGGGGTCCAGGAACCAAAGCCACCGGAAGGAGAATAAACCTCGATACCATGAAAATGTAAATAGTTAACTGTTCATTCCTTTAACTGTTCCTGTTTGCTAAACCCGTCTAGGGTTAAAGGTGACCCCTTTGTTGACCCGGGGTCACTGTTGTTTTCCTGAAGTTTATACAGTTTTAAAAAAGAGAACTGCAGAAATCATGAACTGCGCATGATTCAAACTTTCCCTTGTAAATAGTTTGCACTTTCTTAAAGGTGCTCCCTACTGGTTTTAGTCAAAAGACACTTTGCGAAGAAACCGTTCCTACTGGTCCTAGTTAAAGACACTTTGTGAAGATACCGGACCGGAACTTTGCATGAGACTGGTAGGCTGAGAAGACGAGCTACCTCAGAGAGACCTGGTCCCCTCTTAAAGGGGATGTGAAGAATTGTACTTGAAAGCGATACTGTTACAGAACAGTAATGTGGTAATGATGCCTTGAAAAGAAAATGTAACTGTTTTACATGCCGAGTTATATGTGTTGAATTTGTTAAAATGTGAAATTTGAATAATGTTTTGAAGACAGGAAAGATGCAGAGAGCCCGTAGGGGTAGAAGTAGAGGTCTGCATAGTTGAAAGTAAGAGAAGTAATAATGAGGGTGAGGATAGAAGGTAAACCCTGCGTCCCCATTGAAAAGTTACTTTATTGCTAAGGACAGAGAGTGAACCCGTAGGGGTTAGAGAGTGAGTCCTTAAAGGGGCCGAGTAGAGCTGGCTCAGAGTTCTTCAACCGAAAGGAATGTTATGTCTATACTGTGTATAGTAGCGAAAGGCAGTAGGCCCTGGCTGAACAGGGCGGTCCTGTAGAAGAAAGGAGAGGCAGTAGGTCTGGTGCCGTAGGGACAGGCGGTCCTGCAGGTTCACAAGAAGGAGAATGTAAAGTTGAAATGCCTTATAATGTGATTATAGGAAGGCCTTTGATAGACTAAGAGTGTGAGTTTCTTAAAGGCAATGTTAAGTTATTATTTCAAAAAAATTGCACTAAATAGAATACCCGGTTGGGTAACAGAAGTTATTTATACTCTGTAAATTATAAGGTTAATTATGTTTGTAACGTTACAAGTGTCCTCACCTCCCATAAAGGGAAGCCTACTTAAGTATACTTATTGTTATTTGCACTCAACAAAATTGTATGTCTTTTTGCTAACCTGTATTGTTGTTTTTCTTCCCAGTCCCGGAGTACTGTGTTTAACCAGGGGGGAGTGCAGCGCCCCAGAGTCCTGGTCGTTGCAGTAGCATGGTTCAGCCACTAAGGGGGGCCATGCTGCGTTCGATGGCACGGAAGGAGTTCTCTGAGCAGGTATCACAGTCACCAATACATTTCACAGCTGGGCCTCCGGGGGGAGCTAAGGGTGCTATTCATTAGGCCACTCCCCACCATAGTGGGTAAACTGGGGGTCAGGCAGGAAGTTAGAGAGAACGCTGACGGGATTGAACGGAGCAACACCTGGTGGCAGAGGGTGTTGTGAAGGGAGAGACTGTAGGGTCTCTGCCAGGGGTGGGATCCTGGCAGAGGCTTGGCATGGAAAGAACGTAAAGGGACCGTGCCTGCTCAGCATAGCGGCGGTGCCCAAGGAAGGACTAAGAAGCGAGATAGATTGTGCTGAGTGAGAAACGAAATCAAGCGAAAGGAGATACCAGTGAGGGTTGTGCTGAAAGAGGCAGCACCTTACTGAGGCGCACTACCGGTGGCCGGAACGCCGAGGAGGTAAAGAGTTTCAAGCCATACCTCAGACCTACGGCAGGGCAGTTAGCTTGAGGCGGACTGTCTCACGCATCACCCAGGAAGGCAAAGGGGGGTACCAACAGGAGAGGGGCGCAGATAGAGTCCCGGAAGATCTCCGAGCCTCCCCGTCATACGGGTGCGTTCCTACCATAGTATCTGGAGGGACGAGGAAGATCATTGCGAATTAAGTTGTTGTGAGGGAACACGAGAAACAGACACAACAGTTGTGGGGTACTTTCCGTAAGCACAGCAGGGAAGGACTGCAACACATAGCGCTAGAAGGAAGGCACCGATTTCCACCTGCAAGGAGAGCTCTGGAAGTGCCATTGGACCGGCCGGACTTGCGCAGCCTGGTGAGCCGTATTCCGGACTGAGGACCCAGAGAGCTTCAGTAAAGAGGTAAAGAGACTGCAACCTGGTGTCCTCGTTATTTACCGCGACCTGCACCCCACAACTGCACCGCTACAACATCACTTATTGCACCGGACGTCCCCCACTGACAGACAGGGCCACGGACCGGGTCTAGCCACCGTGACAACCCCAGGACTGAGACCTAGAGGCCCGGCTCCGGGTACCCCTAGGCCCTGCGGCGGTGTGGGGGCGCTCCATAAGCTCTTATGGTCAGCGGGGTCCTCTCTCTCCTGTAGAGTGTAAGCTCTTATGGTCAGTGGGGTCCTCTCTCTCTCCTGTAGAGTGTAAGGTCTTATGGTCAGTGAGATTCCCTCTCTCTCTCTTCTGTAGAGTGGAAGCTCTTATGGTCAGTGGGGTCCTCTCTCTTCTGTAGAGTGTAAGCTCTTATAGTCAGTGGAATCCTCTCTCTCCTGTAGAGTGTAAGCTCTTATGGTCAGTGGGGTCCTCTCTCTCCTGTAGAGTGTAAGCTCTTATGGTCTGTGGGGTCCTCTCTCTCCTGTAGAGTGTAAGCTCTTACGGTCAGCGGTGTCCTCTCTTTCTCACCTGTAAAGTGTAAGCTCTTGTGGTCTCTTTCTCTCTCCTCTCACACATGTGTATTTTCTGAACATTTACAAGCATTTTCAAAAGATCCGCTCATCTCTACCATACACTCTTCACATTCGGCAGCCACCAGAGCTGATAATCTGATCTCCAGCACCGCCACCGATCTTACATTGATGGCTTATCCTAAGGTTAGACCATCAACTGAAAGTAGTGGAAAACCCATTTAAAGCCTTTGTAACAGATTGTACGACCTCACTGGTTAATGGTATCCTCACGTCAACCTCACTCTGTGTACTTGAAGTTTAATTGTGTTTACATCTTCCGGGAACAAGAAAAACGTAGATTCCGAAGTAAGTCATTGCTCATTCCCTGTACATTATATTCCCAAATAGGAGAGAGTTCTACGAGAACTTTCAGGCAAAAGTTTGAAATGTTCTTTGTTTACAGAAGAGGGGTTAAAGAAAGGGAAGAAATGAGAGAAACAAATGGCGCTTCAAGAAAAATGTTCTCATGTAACAAGAGTAAACTCTGTCCAGACTCAGGAGCTGCGCTCTGCATTCAGCTGTTCCTCCACTTGTCCCCTAAAGAAGAAAATGATTTCTTCTTTCTGTTAAAGGCGTATTCCACTGATTAACTGTGCAGTATTTCGTCTGCATGCCATAAGTGTGCAGTCTGAGTGGAAAATCTAAAAGGGTTTTTCTGTTGTGGTTTCACACACAATATTTTTTGGGGAAAAATGCAATTTTTTTTACATGACATTTTTGTTCTTGGTGGATTTTTTTTCCTGCATTTATTTTTATTTTTGCCACAATGCTGAGTCCAGATGTGAAATATTTAAAGCGTGTCGTTTTAATTTTAATAGTACACGTATAAATAAGGAATGTTGTAATAAATCTTATCATAGAAATCGGCTTCTTTCTCCCCCAGGACTGATCAGTCATTCTCAAAATTCTCACTTCATGGGTAAAATATGTATTCAGTGAAGACAGATTTTTACTTTACTGAAATAGGAAATCATACTTACTACTGGTAAACCTTTATGTAGAGGAGGATGAGGGAGGAGCTAGAGGTAGAGCTCCTCCTCCACCTTTAGCACCTCCCCTCTACATAGAATCTTATGAGCTCCAATTGTCATCTGTTATCTCAGTAATGGGAAAATCTGTATTCACTGAAGACAGATTTTACTCCTGAAGTGAGAATTTTTGAGAATGAACAATCAGTCCAGGAGTTAATACAATTCTTTTTTTTTGTGTATCTGTTCGCAAAAAAAAAAGACATGTTCAGTTCACCTGATGAAAAAAAACTTTGAACTCTCAAGATGAGAGTGGACACTGAATTCCAATTGGAAGGATAATAGAACGCATGTGAGAAAAATGGTTACCTTGTCCAGCACTCAATGACAACATTTTCCAAGTAAAAAAGACCTCCATTGATCCATTGGTTGACAGCTATCCACGGTACATGGAAACCTCCAGTCCTGCTCTTAAGTAACAAGACAATGCTCTGTGAGCTCAATACGTCAGCAGAAGCTGCACAAATCTCTGATTGGCTACAATACATCTGCCTGGAGATCAGGCCATTACTCACAGAGCATTGCCTACATGGGATAGCACTCTATCTACTGAGAGCAGGACCAGCCATGTCTACAGTCAGATTCTTTCGATAATCTATTCTTTTTGTTTTGTGTCTCCATAGATTTATGGCATGGTGCTGTCATCTTTTCTCTACTTCTCCCTACCAAGAGGAAACATTTGGGAGAGAAGAGGAGAATATAGCTTAAATGGTGGCTTACAATCAACACCAGCCACCCCCCTGATACAGCTGATGCCCTACCAGTCCGCACAATGACCATGTAGAAGAACGCTGACTTGTGAGACCAAATTTAGGGGCCATCACCCACCCAATATACATTTAGCATGGTGGAAATGTCATTGTGGAAGACCTAACCAAGTGGATTTCTTCATTGTATCTGTAGGCAAATCTGTGTGTACCATTAGCATAATCATCATCAATTGAGCAAATTTTTTTTGCAACCCATATGGCCACGTTACGTCACGCCAAAACGGTACTCCAATTTGCCCAGTGAGCCGGCAGTACATGTCGCACTGGGTAGGCCCCAAATTGTAAGTGGGCATAGGGCCACCTAACACCTCTAGCTACACCACTGGTTTACAGATAACCCAGTTTAGAGGGAACAAGGGTCACATACTAATAGTGAAGAAAGGAGTCGTCAGCAGAAAATGACTGTTCAAACCAAGCAAAGGCATTTGTGGCTAAAAAGAAGACTGCACCTTCCCACATACATGGCCTCATCTCTCTTCGCCTTCCTCTGCCTTGATTGACAGCCGTCTTTACACGAACCAGAAGAGGATGAATATAGATGGAAAACAAGTAAGTGGGAAGGGAAACTGAACCAGAGGGCACCGATCACCTGTGCTTGGTTTGAACAGTCATTTTCTGCTAATAGATGTAGACTGTCCAAGAAACAGGTTTCCTTTAAATAAATCTAGATATCGAGTAACAGGACACGTTTCAATTTGCAAATTTGTAGAAGGATGAGAAACTTCTCTTTCTAAATAAATCAATCTTTTTTTGAGATGACACTGCTTCATTTGGTATTAATAATAACTGATCTATGAATTATAGGGTACTCGGATGTTGTCAAGCTCTGTATGTGATGCCCCCTTATTGAATGACCGCCACAGCCTTCCGTCAGGCTCATCGGCACATGTCATCTATAATCCAATTTTGTATATATTTTTACACCGGCAGAGAGCTTCTTCCTTTCTCTGTATGTCACCGTATGATGAAAGGATATGCTCAGGTTCAGTGCAATAGCCAAGCTAACTCCAAAATGTTGTGCATTTTGTCGTTTTCACACCAGTTTGAATCAACTCCACCAAAATAGGTGGAGCTGGGGCAGAGGCAGGATGGGGTGTAGCCACTCCCACTTGTCAAATGAATCAAAAATGCTGGCATTTTTTATGCCAGAAATGCTACTGCAGTCTCTGACTAAAGGAGAATTTTTGGAGTAGGGCACAGAGGTGCAGATCACTCAAAGAGGCAGCAAATCCATTTACAGTGTACTCCAGCGTAGAATGAAAGTAGGCTACTAAGGGGCCATCATACAGCATGGGAGCAGCTAGAGGGCCATGATACAGTGGGGGGCTACTATAAAGGAAATAAATAAATCAGCTAAGAGACCAACTAATATACTCTACGACCTAAAACATAACCTTTAATAAATAATGTTAAGATGTAAAATGGACAATAGCAATAAAGTGCAAAAAAAGTGCTCATGTGACCAGTGCCAGATTAAAAATTGGTTTTGTCTCACCCAATGGTCCTCATTCTTTATCCTTTTTTCGGGAGCATCCAACAATATTCTCGGGGGGAGGGGGAAAATAGGTATATTTCTATACTGCCCCAGTCGTGCCCCTGTATAGCTCCCGCCCTGACAAGGGCAGTCCCCAAGTCAGTCTGATATATTGTACCCACCAAAACAATGTAAACCTCCCTACGCGTTTCCTCTCCCTTAGGGGAGAATCATCAGGGGAACTGAAAACCAAATGTGGGATATTCCTATCAAGAGAGAGTCCCTGCATCGGCAGGTAACTCCCGTGTCCAGAGTTCCCAGTAGTGGGACCAGACCTATGGTGAGATCTCACTACTAAGGGAGAGGAAACGCGTAGGGAGGTTTACATTGTTTTGGTGGGTACAATATATCAGACTGACTTGGGGACTGCCCTTGTCAGGGCGGGAGCTATACAGGGGCACGACTGGGGCAGTATAGAAATATACCTATTTTCCCCCTCCCCCCGAGAATATTGTTGGATGCTCCCGAAAAAAGGATAAAGAATGAGGACCATTGGGTGAGACAAAACCAATTTTTAATCTGGCACTGGTCACATGAGCACTTTTTTTGCACTTTATTGCTATTGTCCATTTTACATCTTAACATTATTTATTAAAGGTTATGTTTTAGGTCGTAGAGTATATTAGTTGGTCTCTTAGCTGATTTATTTATTGTATCTTGAGGACCCTAGGGGTATCATATCTAGATACACCCCATATGTGATATATTGGGCTACTATAAAGGCCATCATTCAGTTTGGGGACTACTGTGGGGGCCATGATACAGTGGGGACTAACGTGGAGCCATTTTACAGCTTAGGGGCATGATAAAGTGTGGGGTTTACTGTGGGCTATCATACAGTGTGCATGGCATTACACTGTGTATAAGAGAGCTGTGGGAACATCATACTGTGTAGAGGGGAGCTGTGGGGAACCCAAATAGAGTAACGAGGAGTTTTGGTGACATCGTACTGTGTATAGGGGAATTTTGAGGACATAATACTGTGTATGGGGGAGCAGTGGGCCCATCATACTGTGTACTGGAGAGCTGTGGTGACATCATACTATGTATAGGGGAGCTGTGGGGACATCATGCTGTGTATAGGGGAGCTGTGGGGACATCATACTGTGTATAGGGGAGCTGTGGGGACATCATACTGTGTATAGGAGAGCTGTCGGGACATCATACTGTGTATAGGGGAGCTGTGGGGGCACCATACTTTGTATAGGGGAGCTGTGGAGGCATAATATTATGTATAGGGGCACTGTGGGCCCATTATGCTGTTTATATAGAGCTGTGTGGGCATTATACTATTTTGAGGGAAGCATGTGAGATATACTGTGTAGATAGGAGAATGTGAGACATCATACAGTGTACTGGAGAGCTGTGGGGACATCATACTGTGTACAGGGGAGCTATGTGGGCATAATATTATTTATGGGGGAGCTGCTGGGTCCATTATGCTGTGTATATAAATCTTGAGAGGATCGCAACCTCCGATCCTCTCAAGATCTCCTCCTCTACTCCCCTCTCATCTCTTCTTCCCACAACCGCATACAAGACTTCTCCCGTGCTTCCCCTATACTCTGGAACTCTCTACCACGACACGCCAGACTCTCACCTACCATAGAAACCTTCAAAAAGAACCTGGAGACTCACCTCTTCCGACAAGCCTACAGCCTGCAGTGATCCTCAACCTACTAAACCACCGCACAACCAGCTCTACCCTCTCCTAGTGTATCCTCACCCATCCCCTGCAGACTGTGAGCCCTCGCGGACAGGGTCCTCCCTCCTTATGTACCTGTATGCCTAGTTTTTTGCTCATGTTTAATTGTATTTGTTTATATTTGCCCCTTTTCACATGTAAAGTGCCATGGAATAAATGGCATCATAAAAATGTATAATAATAATATAATAATAATAATCATACTGTGTATATAGAGCTGTGTGGGCATTATACTATTTAGAGGGGAGCAAGTGAGATATACTGTGTAGAGAGGAGAATATGAGACATTATACTGTGTAGAGAGGAGCTGTGTGCCCATCATATTGTATATAGGGGAGTTGTAGGGACATCATACTGTTTATAGGGGAGCTATGAGGACATCATACTATGTATATGGGAGCTGCGGAAACATCATACTGTGTAGAGAGGAGCTGTTGGGACATCAATCTGTGCTCAGCGGAGCTCTGGGATGACATCATACTATGAGGAGAGGAGCTGTCGTCGACATCATACTGTGCTTAGCGGAGCTCTGGGGTGACATCACACTGTGCAGAGTGTTATGATCCTAGTGGCAAGGATCGCAGGTCGGACTAGCTAAGTAACTGAACAGACTCTGGGGAGGTGGTAACTAGATTGACCGCAACCTGATCCTATCCACAAACAACTATAGGTAGCCGTGGAACGTTACCTGAAAATCCTAGACGTCTCTTCACGGCCTGAGAAACTGACTATTCCTGGAGGGAAAGAAAGTCCTCTCTTGCCTCAGTGGAATGACCCCAAAGATATAGAATAGCCCCCCACAAATATTAACGGTGAGTTAAGGGGAAAGCACAAACACAGAGATGAAATAAGATTTTAGCAAATGAGGCCCGCTAATACTAGATAGCAGAAAATAGGAAGGGAGCTGTGCGGTCAATAAAAAACCCTATTCAAAATATCCACGCAGAGATTGCTCGAGCCCCCGCACCAACTAACGGTGCGGGGGAAGCAACTCCGTACCCCAGAGCTTACCAGCAACAAGAAATCACATATTAGCAAGCTGGACTAGACTCATCATACACAGAAATCATATTGCAGGCAGATGAGCAAAAAATATTCAAACAGAACTTAGCTTATCCTGAAGAGGCAGAAAACGAGATAATCAGGAGTAATCAGAATGGCACTGAATACATTGACAGCCGGCAACAAGTGGAAGTGAAGCAGAGCTAAATAGGAGCCTCCCTGGTGAATAACGAGGCAGCTGATCCAGCCAGACCCGCAGGATAATAAACCAAACCACCAGGGGGAGCCAAAAAACCAAAGTCACACAATACCATCTGTGACCACAAGAGGGAGCCTGAAAACGGAGTTCACAACAGTACCCCCCCATTGAGGAGGGGTCACCGAACCCTCATCAAAACCCCCAGGGCGATCAGGGTGAGCCACATGGAAGGCACGAACCAAATCGGCCGCATGAACATCAGAGGCGACAACCCAGGAATTATCCTCCTGACCATAGCCTTTCCACTTAACCAAATACTGAAGCCTCCGTCTAGAAATACGAGAATCCAAGATCTTCTCCACCACGTATTCCAATTCTCCCTCAACCAGCACAGGGGCAGGAGGCTCAACCGAAGGAACCACAGGCACCACATACCTCCGCAACAACGACCGATGGAACACATTATGAATAGCAAACGATGCCGGGAGGTCCAAACGAAATGACACAGGGTTAAGGATTTCCAAAATCTTATAAGGACCGATAAACCAAGGCTTAAACTTAGGAGAGGAGACCTTCATAGGAACAAAGCGAGAAGACAACCACACCAAGTCCCCAACGCGAAGTCGGGGACCCACACAGCGACGGCGGTTGGCAAAGCGCTGAGCCTTCTCTTGTGACAGCTTCAAATTGTCCACCACATGATTCCAAATCTGATGCAACCTATCCACCACAACATCCACTCCAGGACAGTCAGAAGGCTCCACCTGACCCGAGGAAAAACGAGGATGAAACCCTGAATTACAAAAAAAAGGCAAAACCAAAGTAGCAGAACTAGCCCGATTATTAAGGGCAAACTCGGCCAATGGCAAAAAAGTCACCCAGTCATCCTGATCAGCAGAAACAAAACATCTTAAATAGGTTTCCAAAGTCTAATTAGTGCGCTCGGTTTGGCCATTCGTCTGAGGATGGAAGGCCGACGAAAAAGACAAATTAATGCCCATCTTAGCACAAAAGGTCCGCCAAAATCTAGACACAAACTGGGATCCTCTGTCGGAAACAATATTTTCAGGGATCCCGTGCAAACGAACCACATTTTGAAAAAACAGAGGAACCAACTCGGAAGAGGAAGGCAACTTAGGCAAGGGCACCAAATGGACCATCTTAGAAAAACGATCACACACCACCCAAATGACAGACATTCTCTGAGAGACAGGGAGATCTGAAATAAAATCCATGGAAATGTGCGTCCAAGGCGTCTTCGGGACAGGCAAAGGTAACAACAAGCCACTGGCACGAGAACAGCAAGGCTTAGCCCGAGCACAAATTCCACAAGACTGCACAAAGGAACGCACATCCCGCGACAAGGAAGGCCACCAGAAGGACCTAGCCACCAAATCTCTGGTACCAAAAATCCCAGGATGGCCTGCCAACACCGAAGAATGAACCTCGGAAATAACTCTGCTGGTCCATCTATCCGGGACAAACAGTCTCTCCGGTGGACAACGGTCAGGTCTATCCGCCTGAAACTCCTGCAGCACTCGTCGCAAATCTGGGGAGATGGCAGACAAAATCACCCCTTCTCCGAGGATACCAGCTGGCTCTGAATCACCAGGAGAGTCAGGCACAAAACTCCTAGAAAGAGCATCAGCCTTCACATTCTTCGAACCAGGCAGGTATGAGACCACGAAATCAAAACGAGAGAAAAATGACCAACGAGCCTGTCTAGGATTCAGCCGCTTGGCCGACTCGAGATAAATCAAATTCTTGTGATCAGTCAAGACCACCACACGATGCTTAGCTCCCTCGAGCCAATGTCGCCACTCCTCAAATGCCCACTTTATAGCCAACAACTCCCGATTACCAACATCATAATTCCGCTCGGCAGGCGAAAACTTTCTTGAAAAGAAAGCACATGGCTTCATCACAGAGCCATAAGAGCTTCTCTGCGACAAAACAGCCCCCGCTCCAATCTCAGAAGCATCAACCTCGACCTGGAAAGGAAGGGAGACGTCTGGCTGACATAAGACCGGAGCCGAAGAAAACCGGCGCTTCAGCTCCCGAAAGGCCTCCACAGCCGCAGGAGACCAATTAGTAACATCAGAACCTTTCTTGGTCAAATCCGTCAATGGCTTAACAACACCAGAAAAATTAGCGATGAAGCGACGGTAAAAATTAGCAAAACCCAAGAACTTCTGAAGACTCTTAACAGATGTAGGCTGAGTCCAGTCATGAATAGCCTGAACCTTGACTGGGTCCATCTCAATAGCAGAAGGAGAAAAAATGAAACCCAAAAAAGAAACCTTCTGGACTCCAAAAAGACATTTTGAGCCCTTCACAAATAAAGCATTGGCACGCAGGACCTGAAACACCATCCTGACCTGCTTAACATGGGACTCCCAATCATCCGAAAAAACCAGAATATCATCCAGATACACAATCATAAATTTATCCAGATATTCGCGGAAGATGTCGTGCATAAAGGACTGAAAGACAGAAGGAGCGTTAGAAAGTCCAAAAGGCATCACCAAGTACTCAAAATGGCCTTCGGGCGTATTAAATGCAGTTTTCCATTCATCACCCTGCTTAATACGCACAAGGTTATACGCACCACGAAGATCTATCTTGGTGAACCAACTAGACCCCCTAATGCGAGCAAACAGATCAGATAACAATGGCAAAGGATACTGAAATTTGACCGTGATTTTGTTTAGAAGGCGATAATCAATACAAGGTCTCAGGGAACCATCCTTCTTAGCCACAAAAAAGAACCCCGCACCAAGAGGGGAGGAGGAGGGGCGAATAAGTCCTTTCTCCAAAGACTCCTTTATATAACTCTGCATAGCAGCATGCTCCGGCACTGACAAATTGAAAAGTCGTCCCTTAGGAAACTTACTACCAGGAATCAAATTTATAGCACAATCACAATCCCTATGAGGAGGTAGAGAACTGAGTTTGGGCTCATCAAATACATCCTGGTAATCCGACAAAAACGCAGGGACCTCAGAAGGAGTGGATGAAGCAATTGACACCACAGGAGCGTCGCCATGAATTCCCTGACAACCCCAACTTGACACAGACATTGCTTTCCAATCCAGGACTGGATTATGAGTCTGCAACCATGGCAGGCCCAACACGACAACATCATGCAAATTATGCAATACAAGAAAGCGAATCACCTCCTGATGAACAGGAGTCATGCACATGGTCACTTGTGTCCAGTACTGAGGTTTATTCGTAGCCAATGGTGTAGCATCAATTCCCCTTAGTGGAATAGGGAATTTTAAAGGCTTCAAAACAAAACCACAGCGCCTGGCAAATGACAAATCCATCAGACTCAGGGCAGCACCTGAATCCACAAAAGCCATAACCGGGTAAGATGACAGGGAACAAATCAGGGTAACAGACAAAATAAACTTAGGCTGTAAAGTACCGATGGTGACAGATTTATCAATCTTTTTTGTGCGCTTAGAGCATGCTGAGATAACATGAGCTGAGTCACCACAGTAAAAGCACAACCCATTTTGCCGTCTATAATTTTGCCGTTCATTTCTGGTCAGAATTCTATCACATTGCATAGACTCAGGTGTCTGTTCAGAAGACACCGCCAAATGGTGCGCAGGTTTGCGCTCCCGCAAACGCCGATCAATCTGAATGGCCAGAGTCATTGACTCATTCAGACCTGCAGGCGTAGGGAACCCCACCATGACATTCTTAATGGCTTCAGAAAGACCTTTTCTGAAATTTGCAGCCAGGGCACACTCATTCCATTGAGTAAGCACCGACCATTTCTGAAATTTCTGGCAGTACACCTCTGCATCATCTTGCCCCTGAGAGAGGGCCAACAACGCTTTTTCAGCCTGGTTCTCAAGATTAGGTTCCTCATAGAGCAATCCAAGGGCCAGAAAAAACACATCCACACTGAGCAATGCAGGATCCCTTGGAGCCAATGCGAAAGCCCAATCTTGAGGATCGCCACGCAAGAAAGAAATATTAATCTTAACTTGCTGAACAGAATCCCCAGAGGAACGAGGTTTCAAAGAAAGAAACAATTTGCAATTGTTCTTAAAATTCAGGAACCTAGATCTATCTCCAGAAAACAACTCCGGAATAGGTATTCTAGGCTCTGACATAGGACTGTGCACAACAAAATCCTGAATACTTTGTACCCTTGCAGCAAGATGATCTACACTGGAGGCTAAACTCTGGATATCTATATCAGCAGCTGAAGTCAGAGCCACACCAAGATTAAGAGGAGGAGAGAAGCCAGACACACAGCAGCTAGACACACGGCAGCTAAAAAAAAAAAAAAAATTTCTCCAAGCTTCTTTTCTCCTGCTTCTGCCATGCAATTAACACTTTACTGGCCGGCTGTACTGTTATGATCCTAGTGGCAAGGATCGCAGGTCGGACTAGCAAAGTAACTGAACAGACGACTAGCTCTGGGGAGGTGGTAACTAGATTGACTGCAACCTGATCCTATCCGCAAACAACTATAGGTAGCCGTGGAACGTTACCTGAAAATCCTAGACGTCTCTTCACGGCCTGAGAAACTGACTATTCCTGGAGGGAAAGAAAGTCCTCTCTTGCCTCAGTGGAATGACCCCAAAGATATAGAATAGCCCCCCACAAATATTAACGGTGAGTTAAGGGGAAAGCACAAACACAGAGATGAAATAAGATTTTAGCAAATGAGGCCCGCTAACACTAGAAAGCAGAAAATAGAAAGGGAACTGTGCGGTCAATTAAAAACCCTATTCAAAATATCCACGCAGAGATCGCTCGAGCCCCCGCACCAACTAACGGTGCGGGGGAAGCAACTCCGTACCCCAGAGCTTACCAGCAACAAGAAATCACATATTAGCAAGCTGGACTAGACTCATCATACACAGAAATCATATTGCAGGCAGATGAGCAAAAAATATTCAAACAGAACTTAGCTTATCCTGAAGAGGCAGAAAACGAGATAATCAGGAGTAATCAGAATGGCACTGAATACATTGACAGCCGGCAACAAGTGGAAGTGAAGCAGAGCTAAATAGGAGCCTCCCTGGTGAATAACGAGGCAGCTGATCCAGCCAGACCCGCAGGATAATAAACCAAACCACCAGGGGGAGCCAAAAAACCAAAGTCACACAATACCATCTGTGACCACAAGAGGGAGCCTGAAAACGGAGTTCACAACAGCAGAGGGGAGCTGTGGGGGCATCATACTGTGTATAAGGGAGTTTTGGGGACATGATACTGTATCATACTGTATATAGGGGAGCTGTGGGGACAAAAAACTGTATATAGGAGAGCTGTGGGCCTAACATACTATTTATAGGGTATCTGGGCATTATACTGTGTATAAGGGAGCTATGGAGACTTCATACTGTGTACAGGGGTGCATTAGATTGTGTATATGGGTGCTGTGGGCCCATTACACTTTGTATAGGGGAGCTGTTTAGTAGTGGGCATTATTATGTGGGGCTGTAAGAGGAGCACTGTTTTTGTGCCAAAAAATAGGTTGAGTAATTGCAGTGCCCCAGGGTCCTGGTTGTTGCAGTAATGTCATTTTCCTCTAGAGGGGAGTGATGTTACGTCTGGAGGCAATGAAAGACAACTGAATCCAGGTATCACAAACATGCAACACATTTCGCACTCCAGGCCACCAGGGGGAGCTATGCTCCTATTTATTAGGGCACTTCTCACACTTAGGTAAAACTGGTTGCCTGGATAGGAAGTTAGACAGTTGCTGGCTGAGCTTCGCTCAGGTAGTTGGTCCCTGACAGGGGTGGGATCCTGTCAGAGGCTGAGACAGAAGGACACGGAGCTGCGCCTGCCCTGAGTGCGGCAGCTTCCAGAAAGAGACATTGAAGGAAAATTGTATTGTAGAGAGGGTGAAGAAGTCGTAGCAAAGGAGTGGATATCAGAGGAGTTCTGCCCTACACAGGCTGCCTCCTTCTGAGGCGCAAGATCCCGGTAGCCAGAACACCGAGGGAGCAACAGTCCTTTATGCCTTGCTCCAGAGACCGGCAGGACAGCTAATTTCATGTTACCTGCCCGCCCTATACCCAGGAGGCAAGGTGGTACCCACGAGAGGCCAGGGCATGATAGAGTCCCTATAAAAAGCCTCAAGCCACCGGTCATACGGGTTTGTCCTATCCATCCGGGGGACAGAGAGAGGCATAACATCTGTAACATCTTCAACAGTTGTGAGGACCTTATGAGAAGCTTAGCAGTAAGGGACTACAACACACGGTGCTAGAGGAAGGCTACTGATTTCTACCTGGATAAGGGGACTCTGGATTTGCCTCCAAACCGGCCAGACTCTGCCTACCCTGTGATCTGTACCCTGGACTGTGGATGCTGAAGCCTTCAGTAAAGGTAAAGAGACTGCAACCTTGTGCCCTCGTTCTTCACCGCGCCTCACACCATCCACCATCTACACACTGGGAAGCCGTGGGGACATACTTCACCTGTGGGAAGGTATACCATCTAGCTGCCATAACATCACCCCAGCGGACCCCTTAAAGCAGCGGCCGCGGTCACCCTGACTGAATACCACAGGTGGCGTCATGAACATCCCCTTTAAAGACCTTTCCCCTTTTACACGGATGTCCCTAGGGCCACGGACTGGGTCAGCCACCGTGACATCCCCCCTGTGAACCGAAGGACCCGGTACCGAGTACCCCGCTGCCCTTGGGGGCGATCCATCTTATTGAAACATATTGTAACTGCAGCTCAGCATTGGGGTATCAGTAGGATAAGGAGTTTGTGCAGGTTGGAAATAGATGGGGATGGTGCTGGAAACATGAGAAGTCAAGTATGTCTTTGTTGTAAACTTTGCAGACAAGTCTTGGCTGGATAAGTTGTCATGTTGGTCTGGGCCAAATGGCAAAAACAGAACAAATTAATGATCCAATCAGAAAGAACGTCAGTGGTGAATCCCTATATCTAACTATACTGTAATCAGTTGTATGTTCTGCAGCTGTGGTATCTACAACTATATGGTCACCGTGTGGTGG
This sequence comes from Ranitomeya variabilis, assembly GCF_051348905.1. Lineage (NCBI taxonomy): Eukaryota > Metazoa > Chordata > Amphibia > Anura > Dendrobatidae > Ranitomeya > Ranitomeya variabilis. The sequence continues at coordinate 486,222,966 of NC_135233.1, read as the reverse complement.
TAATATCAGTGTTGATTTTTGTATAGTATTTATGTTCAGTGAAAGCCTGGTAATTGACTGAGGTTCTCCTATACACACTTTACCTGTTTAGGGGCCAACTCATATATTTAATTCACCCCACCCCCCCAGCTGATCCAATAACTACACCTCTGGTGACTAGTTAAGGACCAGTCCAATTTTGCCCCTTAGGATCAAATTAATGTCTTTGTTTTTTACTTTTTCAGCAAATATCACTGTAAGTAGTTGTCACTATTTGTGTTACACAGCAAGTTGTAAATGTATAGATTGTAATTCTAAAGATTGCCTTATGTATGTACACACTTTTTATTTTTACTTACACATTTTATTATTAAAGGGAATCTGTCACCTAGTTTTTGCCCCCAATATAAGAGCAGCTTAATATAGTGGCAGAGACCCCGTAGTGTATAGTTTTTATAAAGTCATTGATTTACTAGTAAACCTGTTGCTATATTGTCAAACCACGCCTCCACCACTGATTTGCAGCTTTTTGCCTATGCACAGTGCACAAACAAAGCTACCAATCAGTGGTGTGGGTGGGGTTATACCGAGCTCAGCATTTAGAGAACTGCTAGTTCTGCAGCAGAGAAAAGTTTTTTTCATCAAAACTACAGCAAGCAGCCCAGTAAGTTATACATTGCTGGAATCAGAGTCTCTGCCCCTACATCATGCTGTTCTCAGATGTGGTAGCTAAAACCTAGCGACAGATTTAAAGCCAAAAATGTGTGCTCTGTGCTGTTTTCACCTACGTCAATGTATAACAAAACAAATTTCCATATTGTACACATTTAATATTTTAACAATATACAGAAAGTGTTGTTATCCTACACCTTACATGCTTACAAAATGTGTGATGAGCCAGATAAAAATGTACTGAGTATGTGGAAATGAATAAAGGGGAGGTCAGCTGTCGCCAAAACTGCCTTTGCCTTTAGTCCAGCCCTTGACAATTTAATCATAAGAGAAAGTGAATAATTGTATTCATTGCAGATAACCCATATATTTGGTCCTGAATCCAACTCTTAAAAGGAATTTATCATCAGAAAATGAAATTTTTATTAACACCTTATTTATTATTTGCTGTTTTTTTTTATATATATATTTTTTGCTTATCTTATTAAAAATATTGAAATATTTGTATTTTTACACTGTCTACTTTATCTGTCACAATAGGCTGGCACTACCTGATCTCTGCAGCTCAGTTGTCAGCTTTGCTGTATACCTTGGGACAGAACGAAAAGAGTTGTTTCATTATTGTCAGAAGGTGGGCAGGTTGGGGCTAGATAATGCAGGCAGATAGAAATGTGGACAGGAAGAGATGAAACTATTTCAATTTACCATGTCACACACCCTGCTGTACATTCAATATACACACTACAGGAAGGAAATGTGCCCCGGACAGGGCTGCAAGGGAAAAAAAGCACTAACAACAGTACAAAAAGAACAAGTAAAGTGCAGTCTCTCTTCTACAGGGTCACATTTACTGTAGATAAGCTACATTAAATACAGAACATCCCCTCTATTCACGTTTTGCAGATTTCCCTAGAGTTTTACATCTTTATATTTTTATTATTTTTAATATTAATAATTTATGTAAGAGATAAGCAGAAAATGTGGACTCTATAAAGGTGTCACAATTCCAGCCTCACTGCCCATCACGGCCCTCCCCCGGCCCTCCAGTACCACTCCCTATGGTTTCACCGCTCTCCTGCCTGACCATCAGCGGATTTCGCCTGTTTTCAGAACTTGCATGTCCACTTACAACATCAAGGCTGCCATAAACCATAGCCTGGGTTCTGTTGACAGGTGAACAGGTTAGCAGGATTGCCCTGGGGAATCACACAGCGACTTACCAACGATCACGGCCAGGTCGTATCGCTGGTCGTGATCGTTGGTAAATCGCTTAGTGAGACGGGGCCATTACTTGTTCAATTTGCCAAGACAAATAGACAAATGATCCTGTAAGATCTTATCTGTGCACAATTCCTCATGTTCTGTACCACTCACTACAATCCTGCTTTACATATGTAGCTGCCAGATAATCAATGATAATAAGTGTACAGTGGCCCAGCGTTGTGAAACTAATAATTAGTGATGACAGACCGTGCTCGGATAAGGTGTTATCTAAGCATGCTCGGGTGCTAACTGAGTGTCTTCAGCGTGCTCGAAAAATATTTTCGAGTCCTTGCAGCTGCATGTCTCGCGGATTTCAACAGCCACAACACATGCAGGGATTGCCTAACAAATCGTTTCTTATGAATCTTCTTACACTTTTGCATTTACACTTTGTTGTTTATTATGTTTTGGATATTCTTATATATATATATATATATATATATATATATATATATGTATATATATATATATATATATATATATATATATATATATATATATATATAAAGCCTATTTTACTACTGGGATTGATAATTCACTGCCTGTGTCTCCTTTTTTTTTAGTTTTATTTGCCCTGTCATTATTAATTGATTTTATTTGTTTTTATATATCTACCTATAAAAATCATATTTTTAATAATCTAGCTGGTATCTCTTTATATCTGACAGCTCATTTACTTGATGTAACAGATATAGGTTGTGAGTTAATTAGTAAAGTGTCTAGCATTTATTTTGTTGGGGATATTTAGGATTAAGTGTACATACAAAGCCTGGTGTCGGTGAGGTCAGCTGTGGTTTGGGTGGGGTCATCTGTGGTGTGGGCGAGATCAGCTGTGGTGTGGGAGAGGTCAGCTGTTGTATAGCCTGGGTCAGCTGTGGTTTGGGTGGGGTCATCTGTGGTTTGGACGTGGTGAGCAGTGGTGTGGGCGGGGTCAGCTGTGGTGTGGGCAGAGTCAGCTGTGGTTTGGGCGGGGTCAGCTGTGGTGTTGACGAGGTCAGCTGTGGTTGGGGTGAAGTCAGCTGTGGTTTGGGTGAGGTCAGCTGTGGTTTGGGCTGGGTCAGCTGTGGTGTGGGCAGGGTCAGCTGTGGTGTGGGCGAGGTCAGCTGTGGTGAGGGTGGGGTCAGCTGTGGTGTGGGGGTGAGGTCAGCTGTGGTGTGGGCGGGGTCAGCTGTGGTGTGGGTGGGGTCAGCTGTGGTTTGGGCGAGGTCAGATGTGGTTTGTGTGGTCAGCTGTGGTTTGGGTGTGGTCAGCTGTGGTTTGGGTGAGGTCAGCTGTGGTTTGGGCAAGGCCAGCTGTGGTTAGGGAGAGGTCAGCTGTGGTTTGGGCGGGAGCAGCTGTGGTTTGGGCGGGTCAGCTGTGGTTTGGACGAGGTCAGCTGTGGTTTGGGCATTAGCAGCTCTCTCAGCTCTGCTGCAGTACACTAAGTGATACATCATCGGAATCAGTATCTCTTTTCCTACAATATGCTGCTCTCATTTCAGCTAACAAAAACCGGTCAGGGTCAGCTGTGGTGTGGGCAGGGTCAGCTGTGGTGTGAGCAGGGTCAGCTGTGGTGTGGGCGGGGTCAGCTTTGGTGTGGGTGAGGTCAGCTGTGCTGTGGGTGGGGTCAGCTGTGGTGTGGGCGGGGTAGCTGTGGTTTGGGTGTGGTCAGCTGTGGTTTGGGTGAGGTCAGTTGTGGTTTGGGCGAGGTCAGCTGTGGTTTGGGAGCAGTCAGCTGTGGTTTGGGCAGGGTCAGTTGTGGTTTGGGCGGGACCAGCTGTGGTTTGGGCGGGGTCAGCTGTGTTTTGGGCGGGTTAGCTGTGGTTTGGACGAGGTCAGCTGTGGTTTGGGCGGGACCAGCTGTGGTTTGGGTGTGGTCATCTGTGGTTTGGACGTGGTGAGCTGTGGTGTGGGCAGGGTCAGCTGTGGTGTGGGCAGAGTCAGCTGTAGTTTGGGCGGGGTCAGCTGTGGTTTGGGCGGGTCAGCTGTGGTTTGGATGAGGTCAGCTGTGGTTTGGGCGTGAGCAGCTATCTCAGCTCTGCTGCACTACACTAAGTGATACATCATCGGAATCAGTATTTATTTTCCTACATTATGCTGCTCTCATATCAGCTAACAAAAACCTAGTGACAGATTCCCTTTGAGGATGGTGACGTCCATACCAGAGGCTGGGTTGGTCTCTGTTCTCCTTGCTTGCTGTGTTCTCGTCTTTCCAATGCACACTGACAGTGCACTCTTTTGTTGGCTCGTTATTTGTCTTTAGACCCGGCGAGGAAGAGCAATGTCAGTAATCATTCAAAGAAATACAGCGCAGGGAGCGCAATTGACAACCGATACATACTCAATAGCGCAGGGACTAGCCCCTGCATCTGACGTCACTAATGACACTTTGTTTCATGGCGGTGACAACAACTGGAACAGGGACTGATGACGTCCCATTTGAGAATTCCTAGTGCATGCTGGAATATTAAAACAAAACGTCATTACTATGAATTTCATATTTGGTTTCAGACAAACCCTTTAAGCACTGCGTGATACTCTAATGGTAATTTCTGCACTATTTTCACTCTAGCCAATGAAATTCATAATATGGTGCCAATTCCGGTTCTATAGAGACCTTATTTCCATCACTCATCTTTTTTCCACAATGAATGATAACACCTACTGTACACTATGTATAGCTATCATGTTATCCTCCATTCACAATAGGTGATGGTCACAGCTCACCTCCTCATCCTCCCTGCACAATGACCACTGCACCCATCACTGAAGCCAATGCACATCTCCAGTCTAATGTCTCCTACGGTCCATACGGCTGCCGTAAAGCTTATCTCGGAATGATGGCTGCCCTGTAATCATGTAAAAACTGGAATAAAAAAGGTCTATAAAAAAAAATAGAAAAAAATGAAATTAGAAAAAAGAATGTGTCATCATCTCGCTTTAATTAATACAAAAATACGGAATAGATATGGTATAAGGTGATACATTAAAGTAAATAAAATCACAGCGCGTGTTGTATCCTCTGTATGACTAATGGAATTGTGACACATAACAGAAGACTGAGAGTCGTAGTAAATATCCCCCAGTGGAATACAAATACCACCGAGAACGCCGTGACTTAGGGAACAGAACTGGTGACAGTCACAGGATTTCCTTTTTGCTTGGAAGTAAATCAAGCTTTTTTAATTGTCCTGGTTTAGAATTGTAATGTATCAATATTTACACAAACATGACAATTGTCTATTAAACATGTCAGGCTGGAAATTGCGCCTTGCCATTGTATAGGGTCACAGTGAAGGGTCCTTGACTTGAATTCTTACAATAGAAAGGGAATGTTAGTTACAGCAGCCCTGATATGTGACATCGCATTACAGCAACCCTGATATGTGACATCGCATTACAGCAGCCCTGATATGTGACATGGCATTACAGCGGCCCTGATATGTGACATCGCATTACAGCGGCCCTGATATGTGATATAGCATTACAGCAGCCCTGATATGTGACATCGCATCACAGCAGCCCTGATATGTGACATCGCATCACAGCAGCCCTGATATGTGACATCGCATCACAGCAGCCCTGATATGTGACATCGCATTACAGCAGCCCTGACATTTGACATCGAAATACAGCAGCCCTGATATGTGATATCGCATCACAGCAAGCCCTGATATGTGACATCGCATTACAGCAGCCCTGATATGTGACATCGAAATACAGCAGCCCTGATATGTGACATCGCATTACAGCAGCCCTGATATGTGACATCGAATCACAGCAGCCCTGATATGTGACATCGCATTACAGCAGCCCTGATATGTGACATCGAAATAAAGCAGCCCTGATATGTGACATCGCATTACAGCAGCCCTGATATGTGACATCGCATTACAGCAGCCCTGATATGTGACATCGCATCACAGCAGCCCTGATATTTGACATCGCATTACAGCAGCCCTGATATGTGACATCGAAATACAGCAGCCCTGATATGTGATATCGCATCACAGCAAGCCCTGATATGTGACATTGCATTACAGCAGCCCTGATATGTGACATGGCATTACAGCAGCCCTGATATGTGACATCGCATCACAGCAGCCCTGATATGTGACATCGCATTACAGGAGCCCTGATATGTGACATCGCATTACAGCAGCCCTGATATGTGACATCGCATTACAGCAGCCCTGATATGTGACATGGCATTACAGCAGCCCTGATATGTGACATCGCATCACAGCAGCCCTGATATGTGACATCGCATTACAGCAGCCCTGATATGTGACATCGCATTACAGCAGCCCTGATATGTGACATCGCATTACAGCAGCCCTGATATGTAACATCGCATTACAGCAACCCTGATATGTGACATCATATTACAGTAGCCCTGATATGTGACATCGCATTACAGCAGCCCTGATATGTGACATGGCATTACAGCGGCCCTGATATGTGACATGGCACTACAGCAGCCCTGATATGTGACATCGCATTACAGTCGCCCTGATATGTGATATAGCATTACAGCAGCCCTGATATGTGACATCGCATCACAGCAGCCCTGATATGTGACATCGCATCACAGCAGCCCTGATATGTGACATCGCATTACAGCAGCCCTGACATTTGACATCGCATTACAGCAGCCCTGATATGTGATATCGCATCACAGCAAGCCCTGATATGTGACATCGCATTACAGCAGCCCTGATATGTGACATGGCACTACAGCAGCCCTGATATGTGACATCGCATCACAGCAGCCCTGATATGTGACATCGCATTACAGCAGCCCTGATATGTGACATCGCATTACAGCAGCCCTGATATGTGACATCGCATTACAGCAGCCCTGATATGTGACATCGCATTACAGCAACCCTGATATGTGACATCATATTACAGTAGCCCTGATATGTGACATCGCATTACAGCAGCCCTGATATGTGACATCGCATTACAGTGGCCCTGATATGTGATATAGCATTACAGCAGCCCTGATATGTGACATCGCATCACAGCAGCCCTGATATGTGACATCGCATCACAGCAGCCCTGATATGTGACATCGCATTACAGCAGCCCTGACATTTGACATCGCATTACAGCAGCCCTGATATGTGATATCGCATCACAGCAAGCCCTGATATGTGACATCGCATTACAGCAGCCCTGATATGTGACATCGAAATAAAGCAGCCCTGATATGTGACATCGCATTACAGCGGCCCTGATATGTGACATCGCATTACAGTGGCCCTGATATGTGATATAGCATTACAGCAGCCCTGATATGTGACATCGCATCACAGCAGCCCTGATATGTGACATCGCATCACAGCAGCCCTGATATGTGACATCGCATTACAGCAGCCCTGACATTTGACATCGCATTACAGCAGCCCTGATATGTGATATCGCATCACAGCAAGCCCTGATATGTGACATCGCATTACAGCAGCCCTGATATGTGACATCGAAATAAAGCAGCCCTGATATGTGACATCGCATTACAGCAGCCCTGATATGTGACATCGCATTACAGCAGCCCTGATATGTGACATCGCATCACAGCAGCCCTGATATTTGACATCGCATTACAGCAGCCCTGATATGTGACATCGAAATACAGCAGCCCTGATATGTGATATCGCATCACAGCAAGCCCTGATATGTGACATCGCATTACAGCAGCCCTGATATGTGACATGGCATTACAGCAGCCCTGATATGTGACATCGCATCACAGCAGCCCTGATATGTGACATCGCATTCCAGGAGCCCTGATATGTGACATCGCATTACAGCAGCCCTGATATGTGACATCGCATTACAGCAGCCCTGATATGTGACATGGCATTACAGCAGCCCTGATATGTGACATCGCATCACAGCAGCCCTGATATGTGACATCGCATTACAGCAGCCCTGATATGTGACATCGCATTACAGCAGCCCTGATATGTGACATCGCATTACAGCAGCCCTGATATGTGACATCGCATTACAGCAACCCTGATATGTGACATCATATTACAGTAGCCCTGATATGTGACATCGCATTACAGCAGCCCTGATATGTGACATGGCATTACAGCGGCCCTGATATGTGACATCGCATTACAGTGGCCCTGATATGTGATATAGCATTACAGCAGCCCTGATATGTGACATCGCATCACAGCAGCCCTGATATATGACATCGCATCACAGCAGCCCTGATATGTGACATCGCATTACAGCAGCCCTGACATTTGACATCGCATTACAGCAGCCCTGATATGTGATATCGCATTACAGCAGCCCTGATATGTGACATCGCATTACAGCAGCCCTGATATGTGACATCGCATTACAGCAGCCCTGATATGTGACATCGCATTACAGCAACCCTGATATGTGACATCATATTACAGTAGCCCTGATATGTGACATCGCATTACAGCAGCCCTGATATGTGACATGGCATTACAGCGGCCCTGATATGTGACATCGCATTACAGTGGCCCTGATATGTGATATAGCATTACAGCAGCCCTGATATGTGACATCGCATCACAGCAGCCCTGATATATGACATCGCATCACAGCAGCCCTGATATGTGACATCGCATTACAGCAGCCCTGACATTTGACATCGCATTACAGCAGCCCTGATATGTGATATCGCATCACAGCAAGCCCTGATATGTGACATCGCATTACAGCAGCCCTGATATGTGACATCGAAATACAGCAGCCCTGATATGTGACATCGCATTACAGCAGCCCTGATATGTGACATCGCATCACAGCAGCCCTGATATGTGACATCGAAATACAGCAGCCCTGATATGTGACATCGCATTACAGCAGCCCTGATATGTGACATCGCATTACAGCAGCCCTGATATGTGACATCGCATCACAGCAGCCCTGATATTTGACATCGCATTACAGCAGCCCTGATATGTGACATCGAAATACAGCAGCCCTGATATGTGATATCGCATCACAGCAAGCCCTGATATGTGACATCGCATCACAGCAGCCCTGATATGTGACATGGCATTACAGCAGCCCTGATATGTGACATCGCATCACAGCAGCCCTGATATGTGACATCGCATTACAGGAGCCCTGATATGTGACATCGCATTACAGCAGCCCTGATATGTGACATCGCATTACAGCAGCCCTGATATGTGACATGGCATTACAGCAGCCCTGATATGTGACATCGCATCACAGCAGCCCTGATATGTGACATCACATTACAGCAGCCCTGATATGTGACATCAAAATACAGCTGCCCTGATATGTGACATCGCATTACAGCAGCCCTGATATGTGACGTGGCATTACAGCAGCCCTGATATGTAACATCGCATTACAGCAGCCCTGATATGTGACATCGCATTACAGCAGCCCTGATATGTGACATCGCATTACAGCAGCCCTGATATGTGACATCGCATCACAGCAGCCCTGATATGTGACATCGCATTACAGGAGCCCTGATATGTGACATCGCATTACAGCAGCCCTGATATGTGACATCGCATTACAGCAGCCCTGATATGTGACATCGCATTACAGGAGCCCTGATATGTGACATCGCATTACAGCAGCCCTGATATGTGACATTGCATTACAGCAGCCCTGATATGTGACATGGCATTACAGCGGCCCTGATATGTGACATGGCATTACAGCAGCCCTGATATGTGACATCGCATTACAACAGCCCTGATATGTGACATCGCATTACAGCAGCCCTGATATGTGACATCGCATTACAGCAGCCCTGATATGTGACATGGCATTACAGCGGCCCTGATATGTGACATGGCATTACAGCGGCCCTGATATGTGACATCGCATTACAGCGGCCCTGATATGTGACATCGCATTACAGCGGCCCTGATATGTGACATCGCATTACAGCGGCCCTGATATGTGACATCACATTACAGCGGCCCTGATATGTGACATCGCATTACAGCGGCCCTGATATGTGACATCGCATTACAGCAGCCCTGATGTGACATCGCATTACAGCAGCCCTGATATGTGACATCGCATTACAGCAGCCCTGATATGTGACATCGCTTTACAGCGGCCCTCATTTGTGACATGACATTACAGCAGCCCTCATATGTGACATGACATTACAGTGGCCCTGATATGTGACATGGCATTACAGCGGCCCTGATATGTGACATCGCATTACAGCGGCCCTGATTTGTGACATGGCATTACAGCAGCCCTGATATGTGACATGGCATTACAGCGGCCCTGATATGTGACATGGCATTACAGCGGCCCTGATATGTGACATGGCATTACAGCGGCCCTGATATGTGACATCGCTTTACAGCGGCCCTGATATGTGACATCGCGTCTGGTAACCGCACTGCCTGCGCTCTTCTACTTCTAATGTTAGAACTACTCATAAAAATGTCACATTCCACCATTGATTTTTGGGTGTGGACTCTTGCCAGCTTAATAACTTTGCACTCCCCAGTTATCTGCTTTATCTCAAGAAAATATGGAGGTAAAACTGTTGATCTAGGAAATGTCTGCCATCTGTAATAGTGCATGTTTAATAATACACAATATCTACCTCCCAAGAGACAGTCCTGAATGTGGTGAGCTGCTTTGAGAAGTTCATAGTTATGCCCCGCACTATGTGTCCCTCTGTCTCATATTTTACAGTTACAATACTTTTATATTTCATTTAATCTTGCTATATGTAACATATTGTGATTCTAGTGTTTCTGCTGCATTATGGAGGTTTCACAAAGAGTTTTTGGAAAATAAGCCAATGCATCAAAAAGTGGCATTTAAAAAAAGAAAAAACACTGTCTGTGAAAGCACCTTAAAGAGCATTTAGCATACGATATACAATAATTTCTAACATAGGGGACACCGCTTTAAGGAAGTAAAATGGGGCACTAATTCACCAGCATTAATGACGGGAAACTGAAATGGATATTTCAGATGTAAGAACCATCTTTAAACACCCTAACCAAACTTTCAAAATCGGCAACATGTCTTCAAGATAACAGTCAGTACATCTTAGGAGGGTGTCTATTCACAGCGACATTGCAGAAGTGTGACAAATAGCAGAGCATATAGCAGGGTTTAACATGAAAAAAACACAAAAATTGAGCTTAACTTGAGTTGGTACACATGCAGAAGTTAAACCCATGTTTACATTGGCCACAAAAAATTAAAAACTACAAGAGAAAAAAGTAAGGTTTTAATATTAGACAGTGTAGGACTGTCCCAATCAGAGTTACCTTGACGTGGTGGGATGGCTTTTGTGCTATTTTTTGATAAAAAAAAAACATTACTAAAAACTCTGTGTTATTTAAATGCACTTTTGCTTTTTTACTTAGTTATATCAGGGTTTTTGTTTACTTTTTTCTCTTGTAGTTTTTAGGGTTTAACATGAGTCTACCACCCTCTTATAACAAATAAGAACTTATGCCAAAATATTCTGTGTTTCAGCTTCCAGGACTGATACATCCTTTGTTGTTTGCTGTGGGTTACCCTTGAACCTGTTGAGAAGCAGCTACTCCTAGGTAACCACCAAAGTAGCCCCTTTTTCTATACAAATGTCATATTTACCTTATTGCTTTGGCCAATTCACTAAAATGTTTCTGGGAAATAAAATAATAATAATAATCTTTATTTATATAGCGCCACCAAATTCCGCAGCGCTTCACAGTTTAACAGTTTCAAACACAACAGTCATAAGTAACAATGTTAAAGGGAACCTGTCACCCCCCAAAATCGTATATGAGCTAAGGCCACCGGCATCAGGAGCTTATCTACAGCATTCTGGAATGCTGTAGATAAGCCCCCGATGTATCCTGAAAGATAGGCTTCAGGCCTACCTTATTTTCCCTGTTGAGGGCAGAGCAAAGTACTGCAGTGCGCAGGTGCTGGGCCTCTCTGACCTTTCCCGACACCTGCGCACTGCAGTACTTTGCTCTGCCCTCGACAAGGCAGACAAAGTACGCCTGCGCCGCAGCGTGAAAACAAGAAGAGGACGTCATCGTAAGAAGATGGGAGGCCCCAGACCGGACCGCGACGCCCATCGTACTGGGACCGCCCCTGGGTGAGTATAATCTAACCTCTTTTTCTCATCTTTCAGGTTACATTGGGGGCTTATCTACAGCATTACAGAATGCCGGTGGGCTTAGCTCACCTTTGATTTTGGGGGTGACAGGTTCCCTTTAACAATACAATAATTAAAGCAAAATAAGACGACCCTGCTCGTGAGAGCTTACAATCTACAATGAGGTGGGGGAGATACAAAGTACAGGTGTGTATTTACAATGATGTATTTACAATGATGGTCCAGCCATCTTCAGGGAGTGGGGGATAGATGGGGATAGTGAATGGGCTACACACACAAATCTAAAATTACTTTGATTAGTGAACGTGATAGGCCGCTCTGAACAAATGTGTTTTGAGCGATGGCCTAAAAGTATGCAAGTTGTGGATGGTCATAATATCTTGGGGTAGAGCATTCCAGAGGATTGGCGCAGCATGGGAGAAGTCTTGGAGTCGGGAGTGGGAGGTACGGATTAGTGCAGAGGTTAGTCGAAAGTCATTTGCAGAGCGCAGAGGTCGGTTAGGTCAATAGGCAGAAATGAGGGAGGAGATGTAAGGCGGTGCTGTACTATGGAGAGCTTTGTGGGTGAGAACAAGTACATTGAATTGTATCCTGTAATGAATGGGCAGCCAGTGTAACGACTGGCAAAGAGCGGACGCGTCCGAGTAACGATTAGCCAGATGGACGACCCTAGCTGCTGAATTAAGGATAGACTGGAGAGGGGAAAGTTGAGTAACGGGGGAGGCCAATTAATAGAGTGTTACAGTAGTCCAGGCGGGAGTGGATCTGGGCGACAGTGAGGGTTTTTGTTGTTTCCATGGTGAGAAAAGGGCAGATTCTAGAGATGTTCTTTAGATGTAAGCGGCAAGAGCGGGCAAGAGATTGTAAATGGGATCTGAAGGAGAGATCGGAGTCAAACACCCAGACAGCGCGCCTGCTGCCGGGGTGATATTATGGTGCCACCCACGGAGAGGGAAATGTCAGATATAGGGAGGCTAGTAGAAGGCGGGAGCAGGAGAAGTTCAGTTTTGGAAAGGATGAGTTTCAGATAGAGAGCGGACATGATGTCAGAGACTGCAGACAGTCAGTGGTGTTCTGTAGTACAGCGGGGGTAAGGTCAGGGGATGACGTGTATAGTTGTGTGTCATCAGCATAAAGATGGTACTGAAAGCCAAATCTGCTGATGGTCTGTCCAATTGGGGCCGTGTGGGGAGAGAAGAGAAGGGGGCCAAGGACTGAGCCCTGAGGTACCCCGACAGTGAGAGGAAGAGGAGATGAAGTGGAGCCGGAGAACAGAACACTGAAGGAGCGGTCAGAAAGATAGGAGGAGAACCAGGAGAGAGCAGTGTCCTTAATAAAATAAATTTAAAAAACGCTTGTAACCTGCACATGACTGTGTCAATAAAGTTTTGTCAAACCCAAATACCAGAAAGTATCAAAAACAAAGCAAATTAGCTTAAAACAATGCATATGGAAAAAAAAACGCAGCTTCAAAAGCTTAATAAAAATGTATTAAAAAAAAAAAAGCTATGAAAAAATGCAGGTTAACAAGTTTAGCTAATAGGTGCAGAAAATCTGCAAAATAAAAAATGCAACAGCATTTAAATTGGACGGAGCTGGAACAATTGAGACGTTCCATGGACAAAGAAATAACTTTCACTATGCCTTTCTGAACAAGCACAGTGAAGTCGGCTGTAGTCTCCGCAACATCATCAGTGCTTGCCCAGGAAGGCATAGTAATGTTTCTAAGATACCATGGCCAGTGAGGAGGATGTCAGTCACGTTCCCTGGGCGTGAGTTCAGCATCTAAAGTTATCTAGTTCTGGCTAATTACCATATGATGAGCGGTACATTAAGGCTATGTGCACACGTTCAGGATTTTTTGCGTTTTTTACGCGTTTTTTCGCTATAAAAACGCGATAAAACCGTGAAAAAAATGCATACATTAAGCATCCTATTATTAGAATGCAATCCGCAATTTTTGTGCACAAGCCTTTTTTTCTGCGGCGGAATCATATTTCGGAAAAAAATGCAGCATGTTCATTCTCTGTGCGGAATCGCGGGGATTCCGCACACATAGGAATGCATTGATCCGCTTACTTTCCGCATGTGGCTATACCCACCATGCGGGAAGTAAGCGGATCATGTGCGGTTGGTACCTGGGGTGGAGGAGAGGAGACTCTCCTCCAGGTCCTGGGAACCATATAATTGTTAAAAAAAAAAAAGTTAAAATAAAAAATTGTGATATTCTCAACTTCCAGCGGCCCTGGCAGCCTTCCCGCTCCTCGCGATGCTCCCGTTCCCATGGATGCTTTGCGGCAATGACCTGTGATGACATAGTGGTCTCGCGAGACCCCTACGTCATCTGGGGTCATTGCTGCGAGGCATTATTGGGAACAGGAGCATCGCGGGGAGCGGGAAGGCTGCCAGGGCCGCTGGAAGTTGAGAATATCACAATTTTTTATTTTTTTAAATTATTTTTAACATTCTATCTTTTACTATTAATGCTGCATAGGCAGCATCAATAGTAAAAAGTTGGTCACACGTGTCAAACACTATGTTTGACAAGTGTGACCAACCTGTCAATCAGTTTTCCAAGGGATGCTACAGATCGCTTTGAAAGTGCTAGCATTCTGAAAGCTAATTACGCTTGGAAAACGCTAATGTTTAGCGGGTAAACGCATGCCAATTCTGCATGCATTTTACCCACGGCAATTCCGGACGTGTGCATATAGCCTAAAAGTTGTTTTAGTGCAGAACTGAACTTATTAAAGGGAACCTGTCACCTCAATAAACACTTTATCTGCAGATATAGGGCTAATCAGCCAGTAAACACTGTGTAAATCCTGTGCAGTCAGCCTACTGTAACTGCGGCTACTGGAAGAAAATGAAGTTATATCCTCCCTGCAGCTGCAGCCTACCAGACTTCTATTCATCGGGGTGGTGCAGGAAGCTGATAGTCACTGCTCATTATACAGTGAGCACGCTGTAATCACTCCCCAGATCTTTGATTGCCAGCCTGTTTCCCAGGTTTTTCCCACCCCATCTGAGAGCAGTGTAATGTAAAGGCAGAGACTCTGATTCCAGTGATATGTCACTTACAGGGCTGCTTGCTGCAGTTTTGATAAAATCACATATTCTCTGCTGCAGATCTAGCAGTTCTCTGAATGCTGAGCTCTGTATGACCCCGCCCACACCACTGATTGTACACAGGAAGCAGCCAATCATTGGTGGAGGCTTGGTTAGACAGAGCAGGAGGACACCTAGTTGACATAAGACACCTAGTCCTGTAGTCATTTTTCTTTTAAACAACCCCCAGACCAGTAAGTGACACATCACTGGAATCAGAGTCCATGCCCCTACATCATGCTGCTCTCAGATTAAACATCAAAAACCCATTGACAGATTCCCCTTTATGTGTTGGATTAAGACTATGTAACCCTAAGATGGCCGTCTGACAGGTTCTCTAATATTTCCCTTGCTTGTTACATTTTCACTTGAGCAATGGCAGGAACATACAAGTAACGTTTTGGACAGTGTTTTTGGCTGCAGTACTATCAATATATAACTGTGGCTGATTATAAACAATGGAACAAACGTCGCTCTCCCTCTTTTCCATTAGTGCATTATTTAGCAGTGAGGTTTATACTCAGCAGTGGTTTCGCTTCTTCTTCACATAAGATGGTCAGGAAGCAGACATTATAGTATTATACAGCTGTGGTAAGAGGTATTCTTTCTGTAGTAACATGGTGGTCATGTGTGCCACATTTGGGTAAAGTATAGCAATCTATCAGCTAGATGGACTTGTCTGGGCGAAGATAGAATAGGGCAAAATGTGTTGGGTCATCTATCACAATTTTATTGGGAACCTGTCACCAGTTTTGCAGTCTCTGGACAAAAGCCACCACCTATATCTGCTCCTTTACTGAAAGCCAAAAAGGTGCCTGTCATCTCCGGACTCCCCCCCATACACCTCCCAAAATACCATTTTAATTTGCTCCCTCGCTGTGTAAATGAGGATGTTCTAGTGTAATGGGCGACCTCCCTGCGGCGTCTGTGCCTCCTAATCGCCATCCTTCGGCTTTGATTGACGTGGATGATGCATCCTGCGCCATCCACATAGTGAAACGAGATCTCGTGCCCGCGCAGTAGCATCATCGGCCCGCGCACTTTGCTCAGCCCTACTGTGGGCAGATTATAAAACATCACATGGATAGCGACGTCATTCTGGCTCCAACATAAGTTTTTGAACTCATTGTTTTTTTTCCCTGCACTGGAAATGACTGGAATAAGGTCATTCTGGGCTCGCGTGGTGATGTTTTATACTCTGCCAGCAATGGGGGTAGCGCAAAGTGCGCCTGCTCAGGCATGCAAGGCTACTGCGCAGGCACGAGATTTGGTTTCACTATGTGTATGGCGCAGAACATGTCATCCACGTCAAGAAAAGCTGGAGGATGGTGAATAGAAGCAGAGAGGTGGCAGAGATGCCTCACCCAAGACAACACAGCGAGGACGCCATCGGACCGGACTATCCTCATTGACATACAGCACAGGAAAAATTAAAATGGTATTTTGGGGTTTATGCAGGGGGAGTCATGAGATGATAGACACGTTTGTGGAATGCAGTACACCCTAATTAACCCCACCACCAATACAGGGCCTGGCTGCCTCCTACAAAAAATAAAAATGAACAATATACATCCTGCAGAATACTGGTATTGTGACCAGGTGTTGGTAAATATGGCCTCTTTTTTTGTAATGTTTTTGGATTTGATGCTCTTTTCAGTTAATTGCTTTTAACTTTAGTGTAGGGACTGTGACAAAGTCACTGGTAAAGTACTGGAGGGGAGATTTGTGTCACTGAAGTTGTTAGCTTCAGTGATATGAACCTAGGTAAATGCTGCAGCACACTAAGTGCTGAGAGAGGTTAATCTGCCATGTTAAGGGCTAGGTTTTACTTAACAGCTGAAGAGTGGGTGGGAGGCCGTTCACCATATTTCCATCCACCCCAGGGTGGAGTCCTGAAGATAAATACACAACCTTCTGGCTCATTCAGCATTGAGTGTGCCTGGGGGTGAGAGCTACAGAGCTGTGTTCCGTGATAAGGAAAGCTGACTGTGTGACTGGCACCTTAGACAAACGCCATATGCATGAGTATCTATGACACCAAGTAACCACCTCCCATGGGTGATAAGGGTGTGAGGGGTGTGAGTGGTTCTTCATCAGTAGTTTGCACCTGAGCTACCTCTGCCTTTTATTATTTTTCTGTGAAGTTTTAAGGCCCTCCTTTTACCAAAGTAAAATGAGAATGTTAAGGAGGACCCGATGATAGGCCATTTGACAAGTTTTTTTCATGCCATCAAAACAGATTGTAGGCTATTTCTTCCTGTCTGGGCCCTGTCCTCAGCTCCTGGCCTATGTCTACCATTTCCATTTGGACTGATCATATCTTTCCAATCAAAATGAGACATTACTGTTCAACCAGGATAACCAAAATGCAATTGTTTTGTCAGTGTATGGGCTGTGGAGAAATGAACAGAGAAAGAATGTTGGAAAACCTTTATCCTATAAGGATGTAAGAATATCTTGTACCCACAGCTCCAAAAATACAAGTTCCAAATCTGGTTTTAGCTATCATCATTCATTCCCGTCATGGTCAGAAGGACATCTAGTAAAGAAGGAATATGAGAAGGAATTATATGATAGTGCCAGCACTGACTATCATGAGGTGCACATGAGACAAGAGGAACCAGAACCAGACCTATTAGAAAGTGAAGTGGATTGGGTGCTCAGTCACCTGCCCATAAACAATGCACCTGGCATTGATGACATACCTACGGAGCTGCTCAAACCAGTCCCGAGAGCCTCGTTGACAGCACTAAGGGTATGTTTCCACGGTCAGGAAACGCTGCTTTTTTGACGCTGCGCAGAGCTGCAGCGTCAAAAAAGCAGCGTCCAGATGTTCCAGCATAGTGGAGGGAATTTTATGAAATCCCATCTCCACTATGCGTGGAAACCCGCACGCGGCGGCCCTGCGACTCCGGACATGCTGCGCGTCTTTTCAGATCGCAGCATGTCCGTACACCTTGCGGGGACGCAGCGTCCCCGCAAGGCATATCACAGGGCCCTATGGGAGCGAGCGATCATCCCGGATGTGAAGAGTTAACACATCCGGCATGATCGCGTCCCAGAAAGGGTGCGGGGCTTAGCGCCGAGCGGCTTCGCCGCTGCGGCGATCCCGCCGGCCATCCTGAACGTGGAGACATAGCCTTAGCCGGAAGATCTGGAGGACCAGCATATGACCAAACGACTTAAAAAATATCAGTTTTTATCTCATTGCTGAAGAAGGGTGACGTCGGGGATTGTGCAAACAAGTTTCTAAAAATTAAAAAAAAAAACAATTCAAATCAATGCTTTTCCCCCATTTTACAATTAAAGAAATAAACATATTTGGTAAAGGCAAGTCAACAAAACTTTGCTTTGTGAAAATAAAAAATGTATTTACATATACACTACAAATACATTACAAATACGCTGTAAAAAGAAAACCAAAGTCAAAACTCCAGAATTGTGGTTTTTCAATTGACACACCTCCCTAAAAAAATTATCAAAACATTGTACATAATTCAAAATAATTTAAGTTAAAAGATAAACTAGCCACGGAAAAATCAAGCACCGATATACTGTAGCTCTATCGACAGAAATGTATAAAGTCTCAAAAATGGTGACAAAAAACTAATTTTTTTTTTTACAAATTTCCACATTTTTCTGCTACTTAAACCACCACTCCAGTGATGCTACTAATCTAAGTTCCATGACTCTAGTGGAGCGCCCTAGCAGGACAGCAGGGTACTCGGTACTGGGTCCGGTGGCTCTTAAAAGGGATGTCACGGTGGCTGCGACCCGGTCCCTGGCCATGGGCGTCCAATAAAAAGGGAAAGGTCTTTAAAGGGGAATTGTGGTAAAGTCTGTCATGACGCCACCTGTGGAGTTCGGTCAATAGGGAGACCGACGCTGCTTTAAAGGGGTATTCTGGGGAATGTTGTTGCAGCAATGATGGTGACGCTTCCCACAGGTGAAGTGGGGTCCCCAGGGCTACCAAGGTGTGTGGCAAGGGTGTTATATGCCGACGAATAAGTGGAGGACACAGTATGATAGCCTTTACCTGGTTTACTGTAGCTCTAACAGGCCTTAGTCCAAGATACCAGGTCCAGGTGTAGATAGGGTCCAGTCGGCTTGGAGGCAATAGGGAACTCCTCTACCCAGTTGAGGTCCGTAAGCCTTTCCTACCAGTGCTATTGTATGTGAGACCCCTGCTGCTTGAAGCCTACTAGCAAGGTCCTCTTTTCTCCTGTCCTGGAACAGGTACCTGCATGACGGATAGCTTGACCCGTTTTACAGGGACTCTATCATGCCCCAGGCTCCTCAGGTGCTGCTGTGTCTCAGGTGTGGTGCAGGCTGATCACTACAGTTTTTAGCCCTCCGCTTCTGCCAAGTGTCCTGCAGTTCCACTAAGGCCTTGGGCTCCCAGTACCTGGATTCCACGCTATGGCTCTGAGGGTGTCCTCCCCGCTGTTCCCCTCTGAGCCCTCTATTTCTCCTCTACTTGTTTCCTCTGTAGCTCCACCACATTCGACCCTTCAGGTCCTCTCTCTTTCCAGAGGCTGCAGCTCCCACGTGGCTGCCAAGCCTCTCCGTCCATTCCAGACATCTTTCCGTCTCAGTGTCTCTCTCCAACTGTCCCTTACTCCTCCTCTAAACCAGGATGCTTAAAGCTCAGGGAACCTCCCCTTAATCCAGGTCCTGAGCTCCCCCTCCTGGCCTAGATTTGGAATGTGTTGCATGTGAGTGCTTTACCTGGTAAAAGGAAGTTCCCATTGCCTTCACACATGACATCGCCCTCCCCGAAAGGAAGGCAACATCACTGTAACAACCGGCCCCCTGGGGTGTTACACTAGTCTTATACTTTCCAGCTGCCGTCTTCAGCTCTTCCTCGCAATGCTCCGTTATCGATCCGCCATTTTGCAACTGCAACTTGTGACTGGTCAGAAAACAGAGGAACTGGTCACAAACTCTCAGTGTAAGTCTTTGAGAGTCTCGTTCTGGCTCTCATAGATTCATAGATATGACATTGAGTTGTGACTTCCAGGTTGCCGAACAAAAAGTGGAGCGATTCAGCGAGTCACAAACTGGTGATGATGACTGGAGTGGTGCTGAGAACAGATGAACAATGGCTGGTAATTATAGGGGCAAGGAACTTGCCTAGTAGCACCACTCCCGCACTGACATATATAAAAATAAATGTTGGAGTTTTGAATAAACAAAAATATATATGGAGCGGCCCCCAAACGCAGGGCAGGGTCCTTCTGTCTCGGTTCTGGGGATGTCACGGTGGCCCGACCCGGTCCGTGGCCCTGCTAAGGGGCGCCCAATTAAAGGTGTAGGTGAAAGTTTGTCAAGTGTTCGTGACGCCACCTGTGGTGTTCGGTCAGAGTGACTGACGCTGCTAGGGGTCCGCTGGGGTGATGGAATGGCAGCTAGATGGTGTAACTTCCCACAGGTGAGGTATGTCCCCAGGGCTTCCTTTGATGAGTAGATGGTGATGGTGTAGGTCGAAGTAAATGACGAGGACACAGGATTGCAGTCTCTTTACCTTTTTACTGAAGGCTTCGGCATCCGCAATCCAGAGCACTGCTAACAGGGTTGGCTGAGACCGGCCGGTCCGAAGGCACATCCAGAGTTCCCTTTGCAGGTGGAAATCAGTAGCCTACCTACTAGCGCCTGGGTGTTGTAGTACCTCCCTGCTGAGCACCACGGGATAGTCCTCACAACTGTCATGTATGTTTCTGTTCTCTCTCTCCGTCCCCCAGATGGTTTGGATAGGACGCACCCGTATGACAGGGTAGGCCTGGAGTTATTTTATAGGGACCCTAGAGACGCCCCTCTCTCACAATTGCCTCCGTTGTCTTCATTAGGTGTAAAGGTGAGAGAGCCAACCTAAAGTTAACTGCCCTGCCATAGTTCAGAGTAATGCGTAGAGCCTATTACTCCCTCGGCGTTCCGGCCGCCGGCTACGCGCCTCAGAAGGATGTTGCCGATCTTGGGGCACGACTCCTCCTGGTTCTATCTCCTTTGTGTTGTGATCTCGTTTCTCACTTCTCAACAAAATACTTCGCTTCTTGTCCTTTCTTAGGATGCTGCCGCAAGGAAGTGCAGGCGCAGCTCCGTAACGATCTGTCTCGTGCTAGGCCGCTGCCAGGATCCCACCCCTGACAGGGACCTCCCAAGCAACGCTCCCCTCTCACTGGATGTTACCTGGGCAAAACCCAGTCAGCTTCTCCCTAACTTCCTATCCGACCCCCAGTTTTACCAGAGTGTGAGGAGTGGCCTAATACATAGAACCTTTTGCTCCCCCTGGTGGCCGGAGTGTGAAGTGTAGTGTGTGACTGTGATACCTGGTCAGGTGAACTCCTTAAGTGCCATCAGACGTACCATCACTCCCCCTCGTGGAAGAGCAACAATACTGCAACGACCAGGACTCTGGGGCGCTGCATATACAAGTTTGGCAAAATTGCATTTTGTTTTTTCACCATTTCAGCACACTTGGTTTTGTTTTTTCCTTTTTCCACTAAAATTAATGGTATAATTTAAAATAAATACCCAATCCGTCTGGTGGAAAAACAAGTCTACGTACGACTGTGGCAACAGGTAGGTAAGGAAGCTATGGCTCTTGGAAGAAGGTTGAGGTAAAAACTAAAGTGCAAATCCCAGAATTGGCCAGAGTTAATAGATGGAGGAAATGTTTTTTGGGGATTGACTCAGTAAACCTCAGTAGGACATTGCTCCCCTAACTCCATAAAAAATTAAATAGCCTAGTTTGCAGTAGGACAGAAGAATCTGATGATCACCATCCACCAAAACAGTGGAACCACACGTCCCCCGAATGTATGATTTACATGGCTTCCAAGCTCTTTGGAGACTTCTTATATTCCTACCTTGTATAGTAGAGTACACACTATGACATTTTTCCAACATGAATAATTGAATCAGTTCCTTGAAGGAGATTTATGTTCTTAGGGTCTATGGAGCAGCTCCACAATCAAATATAAGGTTCAACAAAGTTCAGATGTGGCTGGTAGGGCTCCAGAAAAAAAAGAAGTGAAAAGCAGAACATTTTGATGTCTAGAATGGAATTCTTGCCGTAATCTAGGCTCTATATCGTCCTGTGTAACCAGTGACTAATTTTCACATTACACAACTGACTGATTGATGCGTTTGAAGCCTCAGCATTGGCCGTCCGGGGAGCTCATGAGGTATTACCAAGTAATCAAGCTCTTACCTCTAGCTTCTTCCATCACTTAGCGAAAGTGGAAAAGCGCAAACAGGCAGCTTCTCGCTGTGGTCATATATTAAAGGATTTGACCTAGCAAGGAGCCAGCTCGACAGCAGTTTTATGTGCGGCCAGTGATTTATGAATGAGAAGGATTTGTTAAATTACTGTAATTTATGCTTGAAGACGCTCTGTCAGGAAATTAAGATGAAAGAGAGATTTCCTGCATGCTCATATCTGACATTACCATAAAAAATGTCCTTTCGAATTAATAAAATGATAACTCTCCTTCACCTTTGGGTGGTGACATCAATACTGGAATTTGTGGTGGTGCCGCTACATTATAAATAGTCTCAAACTTCAAACATCAAGTGGTTCTTGTAAACTGGGTGTCTGTACATAGCACATCGCCAGCACAAAGAAGTCTTCACCTTCACCTTCATTATAAAAATTCAGATACGTGGGGTGGTGCGCTGTGTGTCCTCTTCTCTTTAATAGAGGCACCAAATGGCAGGAGATGGAGTACTGAACTGCTAGGACCGATGCTGTGTAAGCTGTAATGGCGTATGCTCGAAGGCTGTGGTCCCACTAGCAGTGCGGTATCTATAGTCGTAATGATCACGTGCGACCATTAGTGATAAACAAACGCTCTGGGATAACGTCTTACCTGAGTGTGCTCGGGTATTTTGTCATCCGAGTATCTTGGGCATGCTCATATATTATGTCCGAGTCCCCGCGGCTGCATGATTTGTGGCTGTTTGACAGCATCAACACATGTGGGGATTCCCTAACAAACAGGCAACCCTCACATGTGTTGTGTCTGTCTAACAGCCATGAATCATGCAGCCGCAGGGACTTGGACATAATATACGAGCATGCCCGAGATACTCGGATGACACAGGGCAGGCAGAGTCCGGCCGGTCTGCAGGCAAATCCAGAGTCCCCTTATCCAGGTGGAAATCAGTAGCCTTCCTCTAGCGCCTGGATGTTGTAGTACCTTACTGCTGAGCCTCTCATAAGGTCCTCACAACTGTTGTAGATGTTCTAGATGTTATGTCTTTCTCTCTGTCCCCCTGATGGTAAGGATAGGACAAACCCGTATGACTGATAGCCTGAGGCTTTTTACAGGGACTCTAGCACGCCCCGGCCCCCACAAGTTGCCACCGTGCCTCCTGGATATAGGTTGGGCAGGTATCGTGGAATTAGCTGTCCTGCCTGTCTTTGAAGTAAAGCGTGGAGATCCTTACTCCCTCTGTATTCTGGCTACCGGATTTCTGCGCCTCGGAAGGAAGCAGCCTGCTCCTGGCTGGTCTCCCTCTGATATTCCTCTCCTGTGCTCTGCTTTCCTGCACACTCCCTGCAATATGTTCACTTTAGTGTCTTCTTCCAGGAGCTGCAGCACTTTAGGCTCCAGGACTCCTTCCTCTCCTTCTGTCTTCCTGACAGGAACTGAACTCTGAACTCTCTTTCCCTCCAGATCAGGATGTTTTTATAGGGGAGTTCACCTTAAAATGGCTTAGAGCTCCCCCTTCTGATCTGGAGTGTGAATATGTTGCATGCATTGTTACCTGATAAAGAGATCTCCTTTATTGCCTTCAGACGTAACATCACTCCCCCTGGTGGAAGAACGACATTACTGCCATGACCAGGACCCTGGGGCACTGCATCTGCATCTGGACAATTAAAGGGAATTTGTCACGAGGTTTTGGAAATGGAATTTGAGATCAGCACAAGATCCTGATTCCAGCGATGAGTCACTTGTTGGTCTGAATGCTGTGATTTTGATACAATCACAGTTTTCTTCTCTAGAAGTGCTCATATTACTGAGCCCATGTATAGCCCCGCCAATACCACTGATTGGCAGCTTTCTGTGTACACTGTGCATAGGCAGGAAGCTGTTAGTCTGTTGTGGGGAAGGGGTTACACAGATCAGGTTGACTAGGAGGCATGAAACGCCTAGTCCTGTAGTGATAATCCCCAGCTGATAAAATACTGATTTTATTGAAGCGCATCACACAGCCAAGTAAGTGATGCATCCCTGGAATCAGGGTCTCTGCCCCTCTATTTTATGATTACATAGTAATAACTTGCTGACAAATTTCCTTTAAGGTGTTATTCTCATGTTCATTAGGCTAGGGCTACACAGTGACATTTGTGTTTGTTATGGTTAACATGTTAGTATGATCTGAGTACCTATTTTAATGTTTGATATTTTATAAAGTATGGATATTTTACATTTATGTGGAGTCTCCATCTTTTGTGTAGGTCTATAGGATGTCTCACTGCATCATGGTACTTGTGTTAAGTTGGGAATTGCCACATCTGTAGTTTGTTCATGGGACAACCAACTTCAATTAGTTATCTTACTGCCCTCTAGTATATTAGTTATAGGGTTCATAATATCTAATAAATTAAAATATCAGAACAGATGGAGCAGTGATGTGCAGTCCAATAACTGACAGGGGATCGCTAAACTACTAGGGTAGCTCTGTCATTCTATTGACGATGAATGGGGGTCCCATAGTCAATGAATGGAGTACCTAATGTGCAAACTTCTCATTGTTATTGCTACTATACAGTGCACTCATCCTCCTTCAGATCTCCCTAGCTTTCTCATATTTTGCTCTTCTTGGCCACTTCATACAGTCAGCCATGTCTGTGTTATTTTCATACCATCCTCACATTTTCTTACCCCTCCTGTGTTCTCTCACTTTCTTTCTAAATGTCATTCATCCTTCCTTCTCCCTGCCTAAGCTCATTTTCATTTTTCCACAGTGAACCCCCACCCCGTCCTTTTCCTACAAAGATGATGTCAGATGCAAAGATTTCATTATAGAATCCAGGTCTCAATGAATGTAGTGTTACACAGGAGGAAAACTGCAATGTCCAGAATAGCTTTTACATTTTCCAGAAACCCCTCAGCATTTTTCCAACATTAGACATTTTGGGGATCTGACTTATTAAAGTGTTGTCATAATAATAATCTAATAATAATTTTTATTTATATAGTGCCAACATATTCCGCAGCGCTTTACAAATTATAGAGGGGACTTGTACAGACAATAGACATTACAGCATAACAGAAATCACAGTTCAAAATAGATACCAGGAGGAATGAGGGCCCTGCTCGCAAGCTTACAAACTATGAGGAAAAGGGGAGACACGAGAGGTGGATGGTAACAATTGCTTTAGTTATTTGGACCAGCCATAGTGTAAGGCTCGGGTGTTCATGTAAAGCTGCATGAACCAGTTAACTGCCTAAGTATGTAGCAGTACAGACACAGGGCTATTATCTGCATAAAGTGTATGAGAACACGATGCAAGGAACCTGATTATGTGTTTTGGTTTTTTTTCTATTTTTAATAGGCCACACAGGGATAGTTAGGTTAATGCATTGAGGCGGTAGGCCAATCTGAACAAATGCGTTTTTAGGGCACGCTTAAAACTGTGGGGATTGGGGATTAATCGCATTAACCTAGGTAGTGCATTCCAAAGAATCGGTGCAGCACGTGTAAAGTCTTGGAGACGGGAATGGGAGGTTCTGATTATTGGGGATGCTAACCTGAGGTCATTAGTGGAGCGGAGGGCACGGGTAGGGTGGTAGACTGAGACCAGAGAGGAGATGTAGGGTGGTGCTGAGCCATGGAGTGCTTTGTGGATGAGGGTAGTAGTTTTGTACTGGATTCTGGAGTGGATTGGTAGCCAGTGTAATGATTAGCACAAGGTAGAGGCATCGGTGTAACGGTTGGTGAGGAATATGATTCTGGCAGCAGCATTCAGGACAGATTGGAGCGGGGAGAGTTTGGTAAGAGGGAGGCCGATTAGGAGAGAGTTACAATAGTCCAGACGAGAATGAATAAGTGAGACAGTAAGAGTTTTTGCAGAGTCGAAAGTAAGAAAAGGGCGAATTCTAGAAATATTTTTGAGATGCAGATAAGAAGAGCGAGCCAGTGATCGGATGTGGGGGGTGAATGAAAGCTCGGAATCAAGGATGACCCCAAGGCAGCGGGCATGTTGCTTTGGAGTAATGGTGGAACCACACATGGCAATGTCAGGCAAAGATAGGCTAGTAGAGGGAGAGAACACGAGGAGTTCAGTTTTTGACAGGTTCAGTTTCAGAAAGAGGGAGGACTGTTGTGGATTCTGTTTGTGGGTTCCCTCTGGTGGTTACTGCTGGTACTGGGTGACTTTGGTGGGTTGCGGCCTTTGGTTTCCACCTGTCCATCAGAGGCTGGGTGTTTCCTATTTTACCTGGCCTTTCTGTCATTCCCTTGCCGGCTATCAATGTATTCAGATGTGCTCTGTTTTGTTCCTGCCTACCTGCTCCCAGATCTTTCAGGATAAGCTAAGTGCTGATTTTCAGTTGTTTGGTTTTTTGTCCAGCTTGCTTATTATGTCTCTATGCTAGCTGGTAGCTCTAGTGGACTGAGGTTCTCCCCATGTGCCATGAGTTGGCACATGGGTTCTTGTAATCTCAGGATGGTTTTTTGATTAGGGTTTTTTGCTGACCGCTCAGACCCCTTTTGTATCGTTCTGCTTTCTAGTTTACAGCGGGCCTCTATTTGCTAAACCTATATATATCATCTCTATGTGTGTGCCTTCCTCTCATTTCACCGTCAATACATGTGGGGGGCAACTAAACCTTTTGGGGTTCATTCCTCTGGAGGCAAGTGAGGTCTTTATTTCTCTGCAGTGCTAGTTAGCTCTTAGGCTGGTGCGTGGCGTCTAGAACCAACGTAGGCACGCTCCCTGGCTATCTCTAGTTGCGTTTGTCAGGCGTAGGGCAGCGGTCAGCCCAGGTTCCATCACCCTAGAGCTCGTCCGTTATATATTTGTACCTTGCTTGTCCTGTGCTATCCCTAGCCATTGGGATTCATGACAGTATAGCCGGCCCACAAGGTGTTAATTGTTGGGGCTGAAGCAGGAGAAAAAGAAGTGTTTAAGGGAAATTTTTTTTTTTTTTTTTCCTTCAGAGTTTTGCTGCCTAGCCCTTAATTGCTGTCTAGCTGCTTCTTACCTCCTCTTAACCCTTGAATGGCTCTGATCTTAGCTGTTTAACATGGATGTCCAGAGTTTGGCTTCCAGCCTGAGTAATCTCGCGGCAAAAGTTCAAAACATACAGGATTTTGTTGTTCACACTCCCATGTCTGAACCTAGAATTCCTATTCCAGAGTTCTTCTCTGGAGATAGATCTACCTTCCTGAATTTCAGGAACAATTATAAATTGTTTCTTTCTTTAAAATCACGCTCCTCTGGAGACCCTGCTCAACAGGTCAGGATTGTAATATCTTTCCTGCGGGGCGACCCTCAGAATTGGGCATTTGCATTGGCACCAGGGGATCCTGCATTGCTCAGTGTGGATGCGTTTTTTCTGGCATTGGGATTGCTCTATGAGGAACCCAACCTGGAGATTCAGGCTGAAAAGGCTTTGTTAGCCCTCTCTCAGGGGCATGATGAAGCGGAAATATATTGTCAAAAATTTCGGAAATGGTCGGTGCTTACTCAGTGGAATGAGTGCGCCCTGGCTGCAAACTTCAGAAATGGTCTTTCTGAGGCCATTAAGGATATTATGGTGGGGTTCCCTACGCCTACAGGTCTGAATGAGTCTATGGCTATGGCCATTCAGATTGATCGGCGTTTACGGGAGCGCAAACCCGTGCACCAGTTGGCGGTGTCTTCTGAACAGGCACCTGAGACTATGCAATGTGATAGAATTCAGTCCAGAAGTGAACGGCAAAATTATAGGCGGAAAAATGGATTGTGTTTTTATTGTGGTGATTCAGCTCATGTTATATCAGCATGCTCTAAACGCACAAAAAAGCTTGATAAATCTTTTGCCATTGGTACTCTGCAGCCTAAGTTCATTTTGTCTGTGACTCTGATTTTTTCACTGTCTTCCATTTCCGTTGATGCCTATGTGGATTCGGGCGCTGCCCTGAGTCTTATGGATTGGTCATTTGCTAAACGCTGCGGTTTTAGTCTGGAGCCTCTGGAAGTTCCTATTCCTCTGAAGGGAATTGACTCTACACCATTGGCTATGAATAAACCGCAGTATTGGACACAAGTGACCATGCGCATGACTCCCGTTCATCAGGAGGTGATTCGCTTCCTTGTACTGTATAATTTACATGATGTACTAGTGCTGGGTCTGCCATGGTTACAAACTCATAATCCTGTCCTGGACTGGAAAACAATGTCTGTGTTAAGCTGGGGATGTCAGGGGGTTCATGATGATGCACCTCCGATTTCAATCGCTTCATCTACTCCTTCTGAGATCCCTGAGTTTTTGTCTGACTATAGGGATGTTTTTGAGGAGCCTAAGCTCAATTCGCTCCCTCCTCATAGGGATTGTGACTGTGCTATAGAATTGATTCCTGGCAGTAAGTTCCCTAAGGGTCGTTTATTTAATCTGTCACTGCCAGAGCATACTGCTATGCGGAATTATATTAAGGAGTCCTTGGAAAAGGGACATATTCGTCCATCTTCGTCCCCTCTGGGAGCAGGTTTTTTTTTTCGTGGCAAAAAAAGATGGTTCCCTGAGGCCTTGTATAGATTATCGCCTTCTGAATAAGATTACAGTCAAATATCAGTATCCATTGCCATTATTGACTGATTTGTTTGCTCGCATTAAGGGGGCTAGGTGGTTCACTAAGATAGATCTTCGCGGTGCGTATAATTTGGTGCGGATAAAACAGGGTGATGAGTGGAAAACCGCATTTAATACGCCTGAGGGCCATTTTGAGTATTTGGTAATGCCTTTTGGACTCTCCAATGCTCCGTCAGTCTTTCAGTCCTTTATGCACAATATTTTCCGTGAATATCTGGATAAGTTTATGATTGTGTATTTGGATGATATTTTGGTGTTTTCTGATGACTGGGAGTCTCATGTTCTACAGGTCAGGAAGGTGTTTCAGGTTCTGCGGGCCAATTCTCTGTTTGTGAAGGGCTCAAAGTGTCTCTTCGGAGTCCAGAAGATTTCTTTTTTGGGGTACATTTTTTCTCCTTCTACTATTGAGATGGATCCCGTCAAGGTTCAGGCAATTTGTGACTGGACACAACCTACATCTGTTAAGAGCCTACAGAAGTTCTTGGGGTTTGCTAATTTTTATCGTCGGTTCATTGCTAATTTTTCCAGTATTGTTAAACCTTTGACTGATTTGACTAAAAAGGGTGCTGATGTTGCTGATTGGTCTCCTGCGGCCGTGGGGGCCTTTCAGGAACTTAAGCGCCGGTTTTCTTCTGCTCCTGTGTTGTGTCAACCAGATGTTTCACTTCCTTTTCAGGTTGAGGTTGATGCTTCCGAGATTGGAGCGGGGGCGGTTTTGTCACAGAGAAGTTCTAATGGCTCGGTGATGAAGCCATGTGCATTCTTCTCTAGAAAATTCTCGCCCGCCGAGCGCAATTATGATGTGGGTAATCGGGAGCTTTTGGCCATGAAGTGGGCATTTGAGGAGTGGCGTCATTGGCTTGAGGGTGCTAAACATCGTGTGGTGGTCTTGACTGATCACAAGAATCTCATTTACCTTGAGTCTGCCAGGCGTTTGAATCCTAGACAGGCTCGTTGGTCGTTGTTTTTTTCTCGTTTCAATTTCGTGGTTTCATACCTGCCAGGTTCAAAGAATGTGAAGGCAGATGCTCTTTCCAGGAGTTTTGTGCCTGACTCTCCTGGAGACGCTGGGCCTACTGGTATCCTTAGGGATGGGGTAATATTGTCCGCCGTATCCCCAGACTTGCGACGTGCATTGCAGGAGTTTCAGGTGGATAAACCGGATTGTTGTCCACCAGAAAGACTGTTTGTTCCGGATGATTGGACCAGTAGAGTCATCTCCGAGGTCCATTCTTCTGTGTTGGCTGGTCATCCTGGAATATTTGGTACTAGAGACTTGGTGGCCAGGTCTTTTTGGTGGCCTTCCTTGTCTAGGGATGTGCGTACCTTTGTGCAGTCTTGTGAAGTGTGTGCTCGAGCTAAGCCTTGCTGTTCTCGGGCCAGTGGGTTGTTGTTATCCTTGCCCATCCCGAAGAGGCCTTGGACGCACATTTCCATGGATTTTATTTCTGATCTCCCGGTTTCACAGAAAATGTCCGTTATCTGGGTTGTGTGTGACCGCTTTTCTAAGATGGTTCATTTGGTGCCCTTGCCTAAGTTGCCTTCCTCCTCTGAGTTGGTCCCTTTATTTTTTCAGAACGTGGTTCGTTTGCATGGGATTCCGGAGAATATCGTTTCTGACAGGGGATCCCAGTTTGTGTCTAGATTTTGGCGGACGTTTTGTGCCAAGATGGGCATTGATTTGTCTTTCTCGTCTGCATTCCATCCTCAGACGAATGGCCAGATGGAGCGAACTAATCAGACCTTGGAAACTTATTTGAGGTGTTTTGTTTCTGCTGATCAAGATGACTGGGTTGCTTTTTTGCCACTGGCCGAATTTGCTCTTAATAATCGGGCTAGTTCTGCCACGTTGGTCTCTCCTTTTTTTTGTAATTCGGGGTTTCATCCTCGTTTTTCCTCTGGTCAGTTGGAGTCTTCGGATTGTCCTGGAGTGGACATGGTGGTGGACAGGCTACATCAGATTTGGAATCAGGTGGTGGACAATTTGAAGTTATCTCAGGAGAAGACTCAGCAGTTTGCTAATCGCCGTCGCCGCGTGGGTCCCCGACTTCTTGTTGGGGATTTGGTGTGGTTGTCTTCTCGTTTTGTCCCTATGAAGGTCTCTTCTCCTAAGTTCAAGCCTCGGTTCATCGGTCCTTATAGGATCTCGGAGATTCTTAACCCTGTATCTTTTCGTTTGGATCTCCCAGCATCGTTTGCTATTCATAATGTGTTCCATCGGTCGTTGTTGCGGAGGTATGAGGTGCCCGTTGTTCCTTCGGTTGAGCCTCCTGCTCCGGTGCTGGTGGAGGGAGAATTGGAGTATGTTGTTGAGAAGATCTTGGATTCTCGTGTTTCCAGACGCAAACTCCAGTATTTGGTTAAGTGGAAGGGTTATGGTCAGGAGGATAATTCCTGGGTGGTCGCCTCCGATGTTCATGCGACTGATTTGGTCCGCGCCTTCCATAGAGCTCACCCTGATCGCCCTGGGGGTTCTCGTGAGGGTTCGGTGACCCCTCCTCAAGGGGGGGGTACTGTTGGGGATTCTGTTTGTGGGCTCCCTCTGGTGGTTACTGCTGGTACTGGGTGACTTTGGTGGGTTGCGGCCTTTGGTTTCCACCTGTCCATCAGAGGCTGGGTATTTCCTATTTTACCTGGCCTTTCTGTCATTCCCTTGCCGGCTATCAATGTATTCAGATGTGCTCTGTTTTGTTCCTGCCTACCTGCTCCCAGATCTTTCAGGATAAGCTAAGTGCTGATTTTCAGTTGTTTGGTTTTTTGTCCAGCTTGCTTATTATGTCTCTATGCTAGCTGGTAGCTCTAGTGGACTGAGGTTCTCCCCATGTGCCATGAGTTGGCACATGGGTTCTTGTAATCTCAGGATGGTTTTTTGATTAGGGTTTTTTGCTGACCGCTCAGACCCCTTTTGTATCGTTCTGCTTTCTAGTTTACAGCGGGCCTCTATTTGCTAAACCTATATATATCATCTCTATGTGTGTGCCTTCCTCTCATTTCACCGTCAATACATGTGGGGGGCAACTAAACCTTTTGGGGTTCATTCCTCTGGAGGCAAGTGAGGTCTTTATTTCTCTGCAGTGCTAGTTAGCTCTTAGGCTGGTGCGTGGCGTCTAGAACCAACGTAGGCACGCTCCCTGGCTATCTCTAGTTGCGTTTGTCAGGCGTAGGGCAGCGGTCAGCCCAGGTTCCATCACCCTAGAGCTCGTCCGTTATATATTTGTACCTTGCTTGTCCTGTGCTATCCCTAGCCATTGGGATTCATGACAGAGGACATGATGTTAGAGACAGCGGTAAGACAATCACTGGTGTTTTCTAAAAAGGTCGGCGTGATAACAGGAGAAGAGGTGTATAATTGGGTGTCGTCAGCATAGAGATGGTACTGGAAACCAAATCTACTGATTGTTTGTCCAATAGGGGCAGTATACAAAGAGAAGAGGAGGGGGCCTAGGACTGATCCTTGAGGAACCCCAACAGTAAGGGGAAGGTGAAAGGAGGAGGAACCAGCAAAACATACAGTGAAGGATCGGTCAGAGAGATAGGAGGAGAACCAAGAGAGAACGGTGTCCTTGAGGCCGATGGAGCGGAGCATAGTGAGGAGGAGCTGATGATCCACAGTGTCGAATGCTGCGGAGAGATCCAAGAGAATTAGCATGGAGTAGTGACCATTAGATTTAGCTGTTAGTAGGTCATTAGAGACTTTAGTGAGGGCAGTTTCAGTAGAGTGTAAAGAGCGGAAGCCAGATTGAAGTGGGTCGAGAAGAGAGTTATCTGAGAGATAGCGGGTAAGACGGGAGTGGACCAGGCGTTCGAGGAGTTTAGAGATGAAGGGAAGATTAGAGACAGGTCTATAATTAGCGGCACAATTTTGGTCGAGGGAGGGTTTTTTAAGTAATGGATGTATGATGGCATGCTTAAATGAGGAGGGAAAAATGCCGGAAGTGAGGGAAAGGTTGAATATTTTTGTTAGGTGAGAGGTGACAGCCGGGGAAAGGGACTGGAGGAGATGTGACGGAATGGGGTCACTGGTGCAAGTGGTCGGGCGAGAAGATGCAAGGAGCCTGTTTACTTCTTCTTCTGTAACTGGTTCAAAGTCAGAGAGTGAACTAGATGCAGTGGGGGAGGGAGGACAGTGCATGGTATGAAGAGATTGGGAGATGATTTCCTGTCGAATGTGGTCAATTTTTTCTTTGAAGTAATTGGCCAGATCGTCAGCGTCATGGGTTTGTCATGGGTTTACCACCACAGACAAGGGCCAGAAGACAGCGGTGTATGATTTCATCTACTCCTGCTCTAATTAGAAGCAATTCACCATCATATTAAACAGTGCAGGTTTATGCTAGCAGTGCAATCAGTTCAGTTGAGCTCTCCTGGAGCTTTCCTGCTTTGATGGTCTCAGGTGTTCAGAGTTGGCCACTCCTCTCTGCTAAATATACTTGCATCTGGCAATCAGGGACTGCCAGTGTTAGTTTCATACTGCCTGGTACTGGAGTTAGAGGTGTTGGTTGTTTGATTAGGCATTTGGAGGGTTGTTCAGAAGACTGTTGCTTGGTGATATGTCTGCATTTATATCCTCATTTTCTCCTATTTGTTTTTTCCTTCCGTTACTTCCTGATGTTAAACTTTGTTGTTTGTGAGTGAATATTTGTATGATTGATATTTTCATTTATCCCTGTATGTTTTTCCTTGTTAGTCTGGTTTGTGTATTCTTATACATTACTACTCCCCACTTCCCTGGGTGGGGCAGGGGACAGATAAGGGCTCATTTAGGAGCAAGGCATGAGGCACTGGCATCTTCCCCATCAGAAGTAATATGGGGAGTGGGGATAGCTAGAGCCCCCTGGTTTTAGGGATAGGGAAGGAGCCCCTAGCCCCAGGATATCCTGCAACTGTGCCATGACAGGTGTATTGTCATAGCGGCATGTAATTTGCAAAAATAATAACACCCACACCCACCTCCCGTGCCGACTCTGTTCCAGTGGTGTCTTCTCTCGCTGTCTTGGGGCTGTGATGTGGTGGAATGACATGAGATGCCCGACGTCCATTCAGCGCTGGCATCACTGACTCCACCTTTGGACAAACTGAACATGAAAAGAAAATCTAGGCTGCAGCTGATCCCTGGCTTCCACTTCATGTTCAGTTCGTGCAAAGTCAGAGACAGTGACACAGCACTGATTGGGCGCCAGAGTCACGTGTCACAACACCGCATTACAGCCCTAGGGAGAGCCAATGCCAACACCGCGGGAACGGTGCTGGTATGGGAAGTTAGTATAGGTTTATTTATTTTATCGGGGCAGAACATTTAGTTTAAGAAGGGGTTGTCCTAGTAGTGGATAACCCATTTAAAGATTGCTATACACAGACATAGACCAGCCTATTGAGAATGGTAATTTTTCAAATATTTCTAATGATACCCGTGGCCTGCTGTGATAAGTGACGGAGTCAGCAACTTTGTGCTCCATTATAACTCTTAACAGTAATCTTAATTAAATAAATAATCTTTATTTTTATATAGCGCTAACATATTCCGCAGCGCTCTACAGTTTGCACACAGTATCATCACTGTCCCCGATGGGGCTCACAATCTAAATTCCCTATCAGTGTGTCTTTGGTATGTGGGAGGAAACCGGAGTACCCGGAGGAAACCCACGCAAACACGTGGAGAACATACAAACTCCTTGCAGATGTTGTCCAAGGTGGGATTAGAACCCAGGACCCCAGCGCTGCAAGGCTGCACTGAGCCACCGTGCTGCCCAGCATGGGTATCATGAGAACATTGATTCTGTTAACAACGTAGCAGACAAGGCAGCCCATGACCAGACAGGCCAGAATTGCCAAATGGCCAGTCTGGCCCTGGCCAAGACATCATCTTGGCACTTTACAGTCCCGCAGTGCACCAGGATCCATTACCTTCCCTTCTCATGGTTGCACATCCATCGTCCTCTGTATGCTAGAGTATAAGGTACTCCTTCCAATATCTGGACCGAGTCCTGAGCTCTGGATGTTGCAGGAACGTTGCAAGAGATTCCACTAAGGCCTCCCACTGCCATGGACGATAGTCCCTTGCTGCTGTCAGCAGTCTACTGCCCTTGAACTTTACCTTGGTTACTGTACTTCCCTATCTGACTATCAGGAAGTAGTCTGTCATTGGGTATCATTATCATTATCCCCATGCCATTGTAGGCTAGTCCCAAACATTAACTGTACCTTATCCTATGTTTCCAACTAACTACATTTACTATCTCATATCGGTATGTACTAAGCCTACTGTCCTTAATGTTAATCTATATCTTACCCTATGCTTTACACTACAGTATCACAGCCTATTCACAATATACAGTACATGTTGCACTTATGTAGTTGGAGCGCCCCCCCTGCCGCAGGGCCGAGGGGTACCCGGTACCGGGCCTCTCTGTCTCGGTTCTGGGATTGTCACGGTGGCTAGACCCGGTCCGTGACCCTGCTGAGGGGCGTCCAGTGAAAGTTAAGAATGATGTGGTGTGGTGCAGGTCGCAATGAATAACGAGGACACCAGGTTGCAGTCTCTTTACCTCGTTACCGAAGGCTTCAGGATCCTCAATCCGGAGTACGGTTAACAAGGCTGTCTGAGACCGGCCGGTCCGATGGCACCTCCAGAGTTCCCTTTACAGGTGGAAATCTGTGCCTTCCTTCTAGCGCTTGTGTGTTGTAGTCCTTCCCTGCTTAGCACCACGGAATAGTCCTCACAACTGTTGTGCTAGGATGCACCCGTATGACGGGTAGGCCTGGAGTTCTTCCGGGACCCTAGAGTTGCCCCTCTCCAACTGTTGCCCCCTATTAGGTGATTTGGGTGAGACAGCCCGCCTATAACTGACTGTCCTGCCGTAGGTTTGAAGTAAGGCCTGGAGCTCAATACTTCCTCGGCGTTTCCGGCCACCGGCTGTGCGCCTCAGTAGGATGTTGCCTCGGTCTTACAGCACGACTCCTACTGGTGTTATCTCCTTGTTGCGTTGATCTCGTTTCTCACTCTTCACAATAAACCTCGCTTCTTGTCCTTTCTTGGGGTACCGCCGCAATGAAGTGCAGGCGAGGTCCCGTCACGTTCTCTCTGTTCGCTAGGCCTCTGTCAGGATCCCACCCCTGACAGGGACCCCCCTGAATCTTCCCCTGCAACACCCTCTGCCACAGGATGTTGCCTGGTTCCAACCCAGTCAGCTTTCTGTCTAACTTCCTATCTAACCCCCAGTTTTACCAGATTGTGAGGAGTGGCCTAATACATAGCACTCTTAGCTCCCCCTGGAGGCCAGACTGTGAAGTGTATTGGTGTCTGTGATACCTGGTCAGGTGAACTCCTTCAGTGCCATCAGACGTACCAACACCCCCCTTAGCGGCGGAGCATCAGTACTGCAACGACCAGGACTCTGGGGCGCTGCATATTTCCTCTACATTACTCATTTACGACACATTATCAAGATATACCTTTCTCTAACACGTCCTATAATACTATATATGAAAACTGCATAAATTATTCACACTCTAATATAATGTGATTGACGTCTTTATGGTAGGAAAGCGATAGCACAATCCACCATTCATATATTCCTCCACTCTTAAACAATAGTCGTCCTCAACGATTCTGGAACCTGGCAGTCACCCATACATTTAAAACCTGGAAAACGCATAAAACCAAGAGTCTCCAGGAGTATATAGTGTCCATTGCCTGAGATGCACTGATTTTGAAATGCAGAGTCCTAGTTCCTTGGGACCATAGCCCAACACACAATAGTTTATCCAATAGTCCATAGGCATGTCCTGTTACCCCCCCTGCACATTACTTAGAGCAACTGGTCCTCTCAGATAGGGCTGTAGAACTTATGTACATCTGAGTCCATTTTTTTTCTTCAAACATAGAGGCCCTTAGGCCAACACAACAACGGCCCATTAGTCCATGAGCACGGTCCATAGGTC
Source organism: Ranitomeya variabilis (assembly GCF_051348905.1). Taxonomy (NCBI): domain Eukaryota; kingdom Metazoa; phylum Chordata; class Amphibia; order Anura; family Dendrobatidae; genus Ranitomeya; species Ranitomeya variabilis. The sequence goes on along the minus strand of NC_135233.1, from coordinate 486,186,078 downwards.
CCTCGTCAGTCCTCCAGACACTGTCAACAAGGCACTGTCAACAAAAAAGTCCTGATCCGGCTGTAAGATTGGGTCATCTATTTCTTCCCCTCCCCCTTTTTTGAACAACAGTCCTTTCAAATACACAATGCCACCCATGCACCAGGCTCGATGTCCCTTGTGGTCAAAATTTATGTTGAGATGGGACAGAGTCCTTGGGGCAAAGTAAACAGTAATTAGGGACAGAAAAGGGTTCGAGACCCCTTTGGTCATCCACAGTCCATGAATCCAGCAGGGGGATGAGCAAACGTGGTCAAACAAAACTGGGAGGGGGAACACAAACTTCTTTGGCTGTCCTCGCCAACACTGGGCATCCCGGTCATTATCTGGCCTTCTGCAACAGGAATGCGGAACTGTTCCTCTCCTATGTGCAACTAGCACAATCACAATTTGGCCAAAGTTGACCAGTCACCTCTATGTCGCCATGTTGCGCGTGGCAGATGCTCTCACACCCATGTATTTCTAAAGCCATACTTCCCCACATAGGTGGTCGAGTAGGAGCTTTATGACACAAGCATGGCGGCCAGAGCATTGGCCAGTTTCCGTTAGGTCTGGGTGCTACCCATGGAAGACGCAGAGCTGGTGATGGTTTCCCTGCTGCTCTTCCGGGTACGTTCTGTGGGACCCAAGAACTTAGGGCATGGAGAGGTGGGGGCCCTGACTGTTGGTTCCCTCTGCTGGGATTGGGTGGCCACCAAGGGATTCATCTCTCCGACCATCCACGCGTCCCATCTTCCTTTACAAAGCTGATACAGTACCCCTTGTTGTAGGGTGGGCTCATACCATAGGGAACCGGCATTCAGATACATGTGGTGGCCATCCCGTGCACAATGCCGTGCACCTCCTTTCCATCAAAATACATGGTGCAACCTATGGTCATCCAGTCACCAACCTCTCCCTCTCCGGGAAGGTTCAGCTGGGTTCCACTCCCTCTTTCCCTGAATCACTCTGGCTACCCATCTGGCCTTCTCGGGGTTTGGGGCTGGGGTCTCCTCCTTGTACATCCATGGCAGGGGAATAGAGCTGTTTCCCAGGCCGGGGCCTCTTTAGGCGGTTAAGGTGGACTCACCGCAATTAACACCACCATGGGTTTCGCCGCTCCTCCCAGCAGTAGGGCCTTGGCCACATCAACATGGTCAACTCTCGTTTCATATAAGATTTCAGGACCTCTGATGGACCCTCCGTCTTGGGACCTGGCTCTAAATCCTGAGCCTTTGATGAGGCCTTGACTGTGGCCCCCACAGGAAAAGCCATTGCTTGCAATCCTCCAGGCCATATCTCTTCCTCCAGCTGGACCATCCTCCTCTTCCACTCAGCCCATCCGGGCTCACCGCGGAGCATGATGCTATAGCACCGTCCATACTGCTTCATTGATTCCTGCTCACAATCCTTCCTCACCAATAAAGGCGCCGGCCCGCTCTCCCATTGGTGTACTCTCCTATCACTCCGCCCGTTTTGGCTTGGGACTACTTATGGTTTCCCTTCCCATTTCTTGGGAGGGTCTGCCCATTCTCCCTTGGTTTGCTCCAACAGGCGTGGTTCGTTTTCTCTCGCTGTGCCCAGAAAGGACGGTCACCACTCACTATGCGCCGCCTCCTCAAGACTGAACCCTTTTCAGGCGGGATGGGTATTTGCCCACTTATAATCTGCCAAAACCCACTACGGGCAGGTTTGAGCTGCTGCTTCACATCGCCCCGGCACTTTACAGGAAAATCATGTCCCAGTCCCAATGTGCTACCCAGTGTGGAGTACAACACACTCACATGTATTTCATAGGCCTCCACTATTTGCAGGCTTCCATCTTCCAGAGCTGACGCACACAACTCAGGGGAAACACAATTCGGATTAACCAAAAAGTTTAATGGACAGTTCAAGTTCATCAGATTGTGACACGCCGTATCGGGCACAACACTTCTTGTTCCTTAACACAGTCCGCTTCCAAAATTACTACTAGTGATGAGCGAATATTCTTGTTGCTCGGGTTTTCCCGAGCACGCTTGGGTGGTCTCCGAGTATTTGTTAGTGTTCGGAGATTTAGTTTTCAACGCCGCAGCTGAATGATTTACAGATATTAGCCATCTTGATTACATGTGGGGATTCCCTAGCAACCAGGCAACCCCCACATGTACTCAGCCTAGTAGCTGTAAATCATTCAGCTGCTGCGATGAAAACTAAATCTCCGAGCAGTCATAAATACTCGGAGACCACCCGAGCAACGAGTACACTCGCTCATCACTAAATACTCCTGGACTATACCTACATTGACTATTCTTGTCTGCAACAAGGATTTTCTGAAGAGTCCCGCAGTGCACCCAGGATCTGCTTCACGCGGTTCTGCATCCATAGTCTCTTGTACGCCAGACTGTAAGGCACTCCTCCCAGTACCTGCACCGAGTCCTGAGCTGCACTTCCCTATTTGAATAACTATCAGAAAGTAGTCTTGAGGACCACAAGCCATGTAGGAGAGGGGTCAATGTGGGTGTTAGCCTAATGAAACCTATTCTTCATATCTTGCATCATTATACGCATGTTTGTCTTCCTTTTTGTGGTTTTGAACAAAATAAAGACTGGTGGCAGCAGCAGGGAGGCAGCACCTATGTAGCATTAACATTTAAAAGTATTCAATCACTTTAAAGGGGTTCTGCTGGTTTGAAAAAAAATCTGTGCACTAGCTGCAATTTGCTTAAAAAAAGCTGCCTTACTTACCTCTCCAGGGTCAGTGTTAAGTTTCCACTGCCACTGCGGCTCCCGGTTTCTGTGATTGTCTGCTCACTTACATCATGTCAATAGCACTGCAGTCAATCAGTGAGAACAGCGGCTCTGCCAGAGTTGGCGTCATGAGCCGTTATAGTCACTGAGTTCAGTTGTTGGTTGCAGCACTGTATGTATAATAGCAGCAGACAATATCGGACAGTGAGAGCAGCGGTAGAGATTCAGTGTTGGACCTGGTGAGATTGAGTACTGCATATATTTTTTTGTTTGTTTGTTTTTTAATTTTCTGAAACCAGTAAGCAAATTTAAGTAAAGCAATTATGATTAAAAAGCACAGTGTCACGGTTCCACTCCTCGGGGTGACTGGGATGCAGTTACTGACAGCTTGGCCATCCAATCCAGTACAGGGGCGTGCTGAAGCTGTCAATACTTTGATGGATAGCATGGCCATCCAACCTGGAACAGGGACATGCTGAAAGTGTGTTAACTGACAGCTCGACTATCGAATCTGTGACTGGGAGGTGTCGGCTGTCTCCAGGTGTTCACTATCCCCGGTGATTGTCTTGCATACTTTAACTGAGCAGCTTCTCCCAGACCACTGCCAGACGTACATTCAGTTTGTGAGGTTTGTGCTTTCCAGATGGGGCAGGAGCAAAGCGCAGATGGGCGGAGGCCCCCATGACTGCGTTGAGCCTGGCGCTCTTTTTTAAATAATGCAATGGTGGTGATAGGAGATTAGCAAGGGGGGGGGAGGAGCTTGAGAAGGGGGAGTTGGTAGGGAAAGTGCGGGAAACCGCCATTTCCTACCTTAATACAGGCCGAGGAAGACGCGTGCTATGGAGTCGGCCGAATCCATGATCTCCCGTTTGCGGGAGATGGCTAGGTCCAGGAGGGGAGGCTGGCTTGAGGCCCAGCTGTCCTCGATTATTGGAGCTGCAGCCGGATCTGGACTTAGTGCACGGGGCAGGAGGACCAGGCCCCCAGAAAGACTCTCCCCCGAAGTTGCGGCGCGTGGCAGGCGCAGGCTCCGGAGCCCCTCCAGGGACCCTGCGGGCGGTGAGTCGTGCGGCGCTGCCCCTTCCAGGCGCCCCCGTTCCGGCAGGAATCCACACACCGGGCCTGCAGGCGCCAGTAGTCAGGCCCAGGACACCGCCGCTGCAGCGGTGAGCGCCGGACCGGAAGTGCGGCCGGCGCGATGCAGGCAGAGAGCAGCCGCCGCTTCCCCTGCTGTTAACAGGTCCCCGGCGCCCAGAGGGCGCGCAGCAGCCGGGCCACCTGCTTCCACCAGGTCCCCGGCGCCCAGCGGGCGCGCAGCCGCCGCTCCCCCTTCCTCCATCGGGTCCACGGCGCCCAGGGGGCGTGCAGCAGCGGGCGGAAGAAGCGGACGTCTAGGACGAGCAGTGGCAGCGGTGAGGAATGCGGACCCTTTACCGGCGGCAGGCACCTCCAGCCCATCTCCTCCCAGGGTGCCTGCTGGGATGACCACCAGGAGTACACAGGCGGCAGGCGGTCAGCGGCAGGGAGCTTGTCAGCGACGCGGATCCAGGGCACGGTGCGCTGGAGATGGAGACGCAGGCAGCAGTGTCGAGCTGCCTGCACGGGAGCGAGGAAGTCTACACGACCGGGCGGGCTCGCCCGGGTTTGAGCACGGGGATCGGTCGAGGTCACCTAGGAGGTCTCCTGAGCAGAGTCCAGCACGTACCCGGAGGAGCGGGTCGGTTCACCAGGTACTCCACGCTCGGGTCCCCCCTGGTGACGAGGAGGCCAGGGGCGCCGGCCTGGGGCAGAGAAGACTAGAGGCGCAGTGGTCCCAACACGCTCGGGTCCCCCCTGGTGATGAGGAGGCCAGGGGCGCGGGCCTGGGGCAGAGGAGGCTAGAGGCGCAGAGGTCCCAGCACGCTCGGGTCCCCCTGGTGACGAGGAGGCCAGGGGCGCGGGCCTGGGGCAGCGACGCAGCAAAGAGGTGCCAGCTTGCAGCAGCAATCGTCACGAAGGGACGGAGCGACAGGGATCCGGAGGTCCGGCTGGCGGGGACACAGCACCTGCGCAGCAGTGTGAGTATGAGTCTATGTCTGGTGTGTCGCCCGCAGGGGCTGGGATTCAGGAAGCTGGGGGGGGCAGGTGCCAGGTCTGCAGGATTTATTGCAGAGTATGTCGCAAATTTTGCGTAGACTAGACGGAGGATCAGCTTCAGGTGTCGCCGCATCGCCGGTTGAGGCGTGGGTGTCTGGGCGGGGGTTGGAGCCCCCGTCTGGGAGCGGGTTGTTAAGCCCTGGTCGGGCGTTGGAGGTAGCATCGTCTGGTGTATCGGTTTCAGTTCAGACGGAGAAGGAAAAAAGCGATACGGTTAAATTAGATGACAGAGCGAAAGGGGAAGTTTATGTGTGTTTTGAAGGGCCGCTGGGAGCGCATTTGAAAAAAGAGGTGAAGGAGAAGATTTGGCGGGATGAGTACGTGGAAATTTTTTCCCTTCTTCCGCTAGAGAAGTTTAACTTAGATAAAGGGAAAAAAGACGATAGCAAGAAGGAGGAGGAAGAAAAGCGGAGGTGGCGGTTAATTCCGCAGACATTTGTAAATTGGTTGCAAGCATTTGCAATATTGGCGAGTGTGGTGGGGGAGAAGGCGCCCGAGAATTGCTCGGGTTTGTTTTGCTATCTGGACTCAATTGGGGAGGCGCATCGTACTTATGGCGGCCAGACGTGGCTGCGGTATGATGAGCAGTTTAGGCAGAGAAAGGCGGTAAGGCCGGAGATTAGGTGGGACCAGAAGGATATAGGCCTTTGGCTGAAGGTTATGGCCCCAGCTAGACATGGGCAGTCCTTTCACGGGACTGGAGGCGGTGGCAGCCAGCAGGTGGGATACGGAAGTAGTAGTCAGGGTACGCAGGGAGCAAAGGAGAAGTCTGGAACCTGCTGGCAGTTTAATGACGGTCAGTGTAAATACGGGAATACCTGTAAATTTAAGCATGTGTGTTCCCACTGTAATGGAAGTTCCCATGGGGATTCAAAATGTTTCAAGTAAGGGAAAGGAAAGTCAGCATTGGGTACCGGTCAAGGGGGAGAGCCCGGTGAGGCTTCGCGAGATGGTCCCCTTTCTAAATAGGTACCCTGATCAAGTGAAGGCGGGCATGTTTTTAATGGTTTTTTGGAAGGTTTTAGGATTCCTCCCCCGGGTCACGAGGTTCCTTTCTCGATTAAGAATTTGCGGTCGGCAATGTTGCATGCCGAGGTTGTTGATGCTAAGCTCCAGAAAGAAGTGGAGTTGGGTAGGATGTCGGGGCCGTTTTTGCACCCGCCGACGGAAGGGATGGTTGTTTCCCCTTTGGGGGTAGTGCCTAAAAAAGAGCCGAATAAATTTCTGTTGATTCAGCACTTGTCGTATCCGAAAGGCAGGTCAGTAAATGATGGCATCGCTCAAGAGCTATGCTCTGTGGAATATACATCATTTGAGGCAGCGGTACAGTGGGTGAGGAGACACGGCCCCGGTGCGTTGTTGGCAAAAACGGATATTGAGTCGGCGTTCCGCTTGCTTCCGGTGCACCCGGACAGCGTTCCGTTGTTAGGTTGTTTTTGGAATGGTGGTTACTATGTGGATAGATGTTTACCAATGGGATGCGCCATTTCTTGTTCATTGTTTGAGACGTTCAGTACTTTTTTGGAGTGGGCGGTTAGGGACGTGGCGGGAGTTCAGTCCGTTATACATTATTTGGATGACTTTTTGTTTATTGGGCCGCCTGATTCCGCGGTATGCCGTAATGCGTTAGCGGCTATGTTTTGGGTTGCAGAGCATTTTGGGGTTCCATTAGCATCGGATAAGATGGAAGGTCCCAGTACGGTGTTGAGTTTTTGGGGAATTTTAATTGACTCCGAGAGAATGGAGTGTCGGTTGCCGGAGGACAAGCTGGCCCTGCTGCAACAAGAGGTCGATAGAGCTAGGAAGATGCGGAAGCTGACTTTGAAGGAGTTGCAGTCTCTTTTGGGTAGATTGAATTTCGCATGCAGGATCGTACCAATGAGTAGGATATTTTGTCGCAGGTTGTCGGTTGCGACGGCGGGCGTGAGAGAGCCCCATCACTTTATTCGTTTGAATAAAGAACACAAGGATGATTTGTTAGTGTGGCAACGTTTTTTGAGCAATTACAACGGGCGTTCATTGATTCAGCAGGAGGTAGTCTCCAATTTTGACTGCGAGATATACACGGACACAGCCGGTTCGGCCGGGTATGGGGCCTATTGCAGGGGTCGGTGGTGTGCCGGAGGTTGGCCGGACCAGTGGAGGGAGTTGGGCCTTACAAGGAAGTTGGCTTTGTTAGAATTGTTTCCCATCGTGGTGGCGGTCTCTATTTGGGGGGAAATGTTCGCTAACAAGAGGGTTCGTTTTCATTGCGACAATATGAGCGTCGTGTCGGTGATTAACAGTCTGTCGGCCTCGTCTCCCCCGGTCATTAAGCTGGTGAGGGAATTGGTTTTCAGGTGCTTGGAGCTGAACGCTTGTATTTCGGCGGTGCATGTGCCAGGTGTTCAGAACTCAATAGCGGATGCATTGTCTCGTTTTCAGTGGGAGCGTTTTCGGGAATTGGCGCCGGACGCGGTGACATCGGGAGAGGAATACCCTTTGCATCTTTGGAACGTGATTATGGACGAGCGGGCCAGTTGATTCGAGATTCGGTTACGAGACAAACCTGGGCATCATTGTTGTGAATTAGACTTTTTGGCTCCCTCTTGTGGTCACTAGTGGTATGACTCTGGGATTGTCTTTTTTCTGTTTGGCACTCACCTGGGTCGTTAGTCCAGGGGTGTCGCTATATTAACTTCCTGGATCCTTAGTCCAGTGCCTGGCATCGTTGTAATCAGATCCTTCTGTTGCTCCTGTCTGCTGGTCCTGGCTCTTGCAAAATTAAGCTAAGTCTTGCTTCTTTGTTTTTTGAGTTACTTGCTTTGCTACTATTTTTGTCCAGCTTGTACTAAATGTGATTTCTGACCTTGCTGGAAGCTCTAGGGGGCTGGTGTTCTCCCCCCGGCCGTTAGACGGTTCGGGGGTTCTTGAATATCCAGCGTGGATATTTTAATAGGGTTTTTTGCTGACCATATAAGTCATCTTACTTATTCTGCTATTAGCTAGTGGGCCTCTCTTTGCTAAATACCTAGCTCATTCTTATGTTTGTCTTTTCCTCTTACCTCACCGTTATTATTTGTTGGGGGCTTGTATCCAACTTTTGGGGTCTTTTCTCTGGAGGCAAGAAAGGTCTTTCTTTTCCCTTCTAGGGTTAGTTAGTTCTCCGGCTGGCGCGAGACGTCTAGAACCAACGTAGGCACGTTCCCCGGCTACTTCTATTTGTGGTGCTAGGATTAGATATATGGTCAGCCCAGATACCACTGCCCTATGAGCTGGTTTTTTGTGTTTGCAGACTTGGTATTGATTCCTGAGACCCTCTGCCACTGGGGTCATAACAGTATGCCAGGCCAACATTGAATGTTTAATGCATTGCAGAAGTGGGATATAAGAAAGGAAATTCTGAATTTTTTTTTTTTTCCTCTCTTCCTCCCCTTTACCTCTGAGTGGCTTGAGCTTGCTGCAGACATGAATGTCCAGACCTTGATAACAAGTGTGGACCAGCTTGCTGCTCGTGTGCAAAGCATACAAGATTTTGTTACCAGTAGTCCTATGTCTGAACCTAAAATACCTATTCCTGAACTGTTTTCTGGAGACCGATTTAAGTTTAGGAATTTCAGGGATAATTGTAAATTGTTTCTATCTCTGAGACCCCGTTCATCTGGAGACTCAGTTCAGCAAGTTAAAATTGTTATCTCTTTTTTACGGGGCGACCCTCAGGATTGGGCTTTCTCGCTAGCGCCAGGAGATCCGGCATTGGCAAATATTGATGCGTTTTTTCTGGTGCTCGGATTGCTTTACGAGGAACCCAATCTTGAGGTTCAGGCAGAAAAAGCCTTGCTGGCTATTTCTCAGGGCCAGGATGAAGCTGAAGTGTATTGCCAAAAATTTTGGAAATGGTCCGTGCTTACTCAGTGGAATGAGTGTGCTCTGGCCGCAAACTTCAGAAATGGCCTTTCTGAAGCCATTAAGAATGTGATGGTGGGTTTCTCCATTCCTACAAGTCTGAATGATTCCATGGCGCTGGCTATTCAAATTGACCGGCGTTTACGGGAGCGCAAAACCGCTAATCCTCTGGTGGTGTTGTCTAAACAAACACCTGATTTGATGCAATGTGATAGAATTCAGACCAGAAATGAGCGGAAAAATCATAGACGTCAGAATGGGTTGTGTTTTTACTGTGGTGATTCTACACATGTTATATCAGCATGCTCTAAACGCCTAACAAGGGTTGTTAGTCCTGTCGCCATTGGTAATTTGCAACCTAAATTTATTTTGTCTGTGACTTTAATTTGCTCATTGTCCTCTTACCCTGTTATGGCGTTTGTGGATTCAGGTGCTGCCCTGAGTCTTATGGATCTGTCATTTGCCAAGCGCTGTGGTTTTGTTCTTGAGCCGTTGGTTAATCCTATCCCTCTGAGGGGTATTGATGCTACGCCATTGGCGGAAAATAAACCGCAGTTTTGGACACAGGTAACCATGTGCATGTGCAGCGCCCCAGAGTCCTGGTCGTTGCAGTACTGTGGCTCCGCCACTATGGGGAGCTACGGTGCGTCCGATGGCACTGAAGGAGTTCATCTGATGAGGTATCACAGACACCAATTCATTTCACAGCCGGGCCTCCGGGGGGAGCTAAGGGTGCTATTCATTAGGCCACTCCCCACCATAGTGGGTAAACTGGGGGTCAGGCAGGAAGTTAGATCAGAAAGCTGACTGGATTGGACGAAGCAACACCTAGTGGCAGAGGGTGTTGTGGAGGAAGAGACAGTAGGGTCTCTGTCAGGGGTGGGATCCTGACAGAGGCTTGGCATTGAAAAGAACGTAACGGGTCCGCGCCAGCTCCGGGAAGCGGCGGGACCCAAGAAAGGACTAGAAGCGAGATAGATTGTGCTGAGTGAGAAACGAGATCAAGCAATAGGAGAATACCAGTAGGGGTCGTGCTGTAAGACCGGAGCAACATCCTACTGAGGCGCACTACCGGTGGCCGGAACGCCGAGGGAGTATTACAATAACCAGCTTCAAGCAATACTCTAAACAGCGGCAGGACAGTCAGTTTAAGGCGGGCTGTCTAACACATATCACCTATGAAGTCTTGGGAGGCAATTGCGGGAGAGGGGCGTCTCTAGGGTCCCGGAAGAACTCCAGGCCTATCCGACAAACGGGTGCCGTTCTAACTGTAACATCAGGAAGGGACGGAAGATTAGAAGAACATCATTTAATCGAGTTGTGAGGGAACTTAAGAAACAGACACAACGGTTGTGGGGTACTTTCCGTAAGCATAGCAGGGAAGGACTACAACACATAGCGCTAAGAAGGAAGGCACCGATTTCCACCTGTGAAGTGAACTCTGAAGGTGCCATTGGACCGGCCGGACTTGCGCAGCCTGGTGAACCATATTCTGGACTGAGGACTCAGAGATCTCCAGTAAAGAGGTAAAGAGACTGCAACCTGGTGTCCTCGTTATTTACCGCGACCTGCACCCCACAACTGCACCGCCAACATCCACACCTATTATTTACTGTGCGCCCCACGGCAGGGTCACGGACCGGGGCCTAGCCGCCGTGACAACCCCCAGAAGCAGAGACTCGTAGGCCCGGTATCGGGTACCCCTCGGCCCTGCGGCGGTGTGGGGGCGCTATAACTTGGCGTCACGAACAGGATCTACTTAAGCCTGAAGAATCAGGTCATGTGTGCCTTGGAACTGTGATTTGTTGTGCTTGGACTGTGCTTTATTGCAAAGACTGTGTGTTGCCATTTGCCGCCAAAAGTTCGCGCCAAAACCGCCGCCATTACAGCGCTAAGGAGAGTGCAGGAGAAGACGAAGGGCGTGGAAGGGGGCGTGAACAAGCTGAAGAGCGCGAAAGACAATGGCCGCCCAGTCTAAATATCTCGGCCCCTTGAGGACGTGTCCGTCAGCAGCCGAGATCCGCCTCCTGATCCTCAATGGTGGGCAGAGGCAGAGAAAATGAAACCGCCCACGAAGGAGAGAGCGGGAAAAGGACCAGGAAGAAGGAGTGAGCGACATGGAGGACGCCATGGCGAGCCGCCCGGAGCTGGAGCGTGGGGTCGGAGCAGAGGGCTCCCCCAGCCACCCAGAGGGGCATTGCAACCAGGCCTCCACCGCTGATGCTGAATTCCTACAGGCCGGAGTGGACGAGCTCAGCGACCGACCCCGGCGGACGCAGCTGAGCACTGAGGCCGGGTGGAAGAAGGCCATCATCAGGAGCCTCACCAGACATCTGTCGGCAGCCTCATCTGGTCCGGAGCAGGAAAGAAGTCCCAGCGCTCCGAAGCTGGAAAGCAAGGCCCTGCCGGAAAGCGAGATGCTGCGAGCAGAGATGACAACGCCGCAGCGCAAGGCCCCGCAACCAGCGTTCCAGACCCCAGCGGAGACGGAGCAGATCGGCACCGGAGGGACCGCATCTGAAGCAGGTATGAAGGATGACCCTGCCCTGACGACCGACACCACTCCAGTGGCTGCTAGTGCCACAACTGCTGACTCCATTCCAGTGACTGATCTTGCAGCAGCCGCTATCTCTGCTGCAGCAAATGCCCATACTCAAGCTGCGCAGACCTCCATCGCTGCGCATGTTTTGACTGTACATGAAAGACGGATTAACGGCGTTTGTCCAGCACTGGGTGCAACCCTGGACCTCACTTTTCCCAGGCTAAGAAGGGTTAAGTGCCAGGTGCAGCCCTGGAAGCCGTCCCACTAAACCTCGGAAACCTGAAACTGTACATAGTTAACTGTTTGTTTCCCTGCTTTTTGCTACTTTAAACCCAACCTGGGTTATTCTTAAAGGGATCCCTTTGTTTACCCGGGATCCCTTCTTCTGCTTTTTGTTTTGTTTCCTGTTTATTCATCCCTGAAAGAACTGCTGAATCATGAACAGTGCATGATACAAACTGCTTGTAAATAGTTTGCACCTTCTTAAAGGGGCTCCCTACTGGTTTTACTTCAAAAAGGACTCTTTGTGAAGATACCACACTGGAACCTTTGTTGAGTATGGACTGGTAGCCTGAGAAGATATGCTACCTCATAGAGACTTGGTCCCCTCTTAAAGGGGATGTTCATCTGTTGCACTTGAATGGTGATATTGCTTTAAGACGGATAGCAATAATGTTTGATGAAAGAAAGTGATGATAATGTTTATATGAGAAAGTTTTATGTATCCAACCAGTTAATTGTAAAGAAATGCTGATGATGTTCTCTGAAAAGAAAAAGTGAAAGATAGAAGAAGGATGCAGTGGGCCCGTAGGGGTAGACGTGGTGTCCAGCATGCATGATAGAGAGAAAGATAATGAGAAGGCTTAATGTTCAATAGAAAATGTTTTTGAAAATGCTGATGGATAGTTAATGGGGATAGAAGGTAAACCCTGAGTTCTCATAGGAGTCAAGAAGAGATGGCTCAGTGCTCTAAAACTGAAAGTAATGTTATGTTCTATACTGTGTATAGTAGTTGAAAAGGCAGTAGGCCCTGGCTGAACGGGGCGGTCCTGTAACTGAAAGGAGAGGCAGTAGGTCTGGTGCCGATAGGACAGGCGGTCCTGCAGATTTAAAGAAGGAGAATGAAAAAGTTAAAATACCTTATAATGTGATTATAGGAAGGTCTTTAGTGGATTCAGAGTGTATGTCCTTAAAGGCAAAGTTAAATTATTGTTCAACAATTTTTGCACTTAGTAGAATACCCGGTTGGGTAAGAAAAGTTAATTATAGCATGTTGCTATGATATTTTACCATGTTTGTAACGTTCAAGTGTCCTCACCTCCCATAAAGGGAAGCTCTGTTCAAATATGCTTATTGTTATTGCACTCAACAAAACTGTATGTCTTTTTGCTAACTTGTATTGTTGTTTTCTTCCCAGTCCCGGAGTACTGTGTTTAACCAGGGGGGAGTGCAGCGCCCCAGAGTCCTGGTCGTTGCAGTACTGTGGCTCCGCCACTATGGGGAGCTACGGTGCGTCCGATGGCACTGAAGGAGTTCATCTGATCAGGTATCACAGACACCAATACATTTCACAGCCGGGCCTCCGGGGGGAGCTAAGGGTGCTATTCATTAGGCCACTCCCCACCATAGTGGGTAAACTGGGGGTCAGGCAGGAAGTTAGATCAGAAAGCTGACTGGATTGGACGAAGCAACACCTAGTGGCAGAGGGTGTTGTGGAGGAAGAGACAGTAGGGTCTCTGTCAGGGGTAGGATCCTGACAGAGGCTTGGCATTGAAAAGAACGTAACGGGTCCGCGCCAGCTCCGGGAAGCGGCGGGACCCAAGAAAGGACTAGAAGCGAGATAGATTGTGCTGAGTGAGAAACGAGATCAAGCAATAGGAGAATACCAGTAGGGGTCGTGCTGTAAGACCGGAGCAACATCCTACTGAGGCGCACTACCGGTGGCCGGAACGCCGAGGGAGTATTACAATAACCAGCTTCAAGCAATACTCTAAACAGCGGCAGGACAGTCAGTTTAAGGCGGGCTGTCTAACACATATCACCTATGAAGTCTTGGGAGGCAATTGCGGGAGAGGGGCGTCTCTAGGGTCCCGGAAGAACTCCAGGCCTATCCGACAAACGGGTGCCGTTCTAACTGTAACATCAGGAAGGGACGGAAGATTAGAAGAACATCATTTAATCGAGTTGTGAGGGAACTTAAGAAACAGACACAACGGTTGTGGGGTACTTTCCGTAAGCATAGCAGGGAAGGACTACAACACATAGCGCTAAGAAGGAAGGCACCGATTTCCACCTGTGAAGTGAACTCTGAAGGTGCCATTGGACCGGCCGGACTTGCGCAGCCTGGTGAACCATATTCTGGACTGAGGACTCAGAGATCTCCAGTAAAGAGGTAAAGAGACTGCAACCTGGTGTCCTCGTTATTTACCGCGACCTGCACCCCACAACTGCACCGCCAACATCCACACCTATTATTTACTGTGCGCCCCACGGCAGGGTCACGGACCGGGGCCTAGCCGCCGTGACAACCCCCAGAAGCAGAGACTCGTAGGCCCGGTATCGGGTACCCCTCGGCCCTGCGGCGGTGTGGGGGCACTACACATGACTCCTGAACATTGGGAGGTGATTCGTTTTCTTGTTCTGCATAAAATGCATGATTTGGTCGTTTTGGGTTTGCCATGGTTACAGACTCATAATCCAGTCTTGGATTGGAAGGCAATGTCTGTGTCAAGTTGGGGCTGTCAGGGTATTCATGGTGATTCCCCGCCGGTGTCTATTGCTTCCTCTACTCCTTCGGAAGTTCCTGAGTATTTGTCTGATTATCAGGATGTGTTCAGCGAGTCCAGGTCCAGTGTTCTGCCTCCTCATAGGGACTGTGACTGTGCCATAGATTTGATTCCAGGTAGCAAATTTCCTAAGGGAAGACTATTTAATCTGTCTGTACCTGAGCATACCGCAATGCGTTCGTATATCAAGGAATCTCTGGAGAAGGGGCATATCCGTCCTTCCTCTTCCCCTCTTGGTGCGGGATTCTTTTTTGTGGCCAAGAAGGACGGATATTTGAGACCTTGTATTGACTATCGGCTTTTGAATAAAATCACTGTTAAATTTCAGTATCCTTTGCCTTTGTTGTCAGACTTGTTTGCCCGAATTAAAGGTGCCAAGTGGTTCACCAAGATAGATCTTCGTGGTGCGTACAACCTTGTGCGCATTAAGCGAGGAGATGAATGGAAAACCGCGTTTAATACGCCCGAAGGTCATTTTGAGTACTTGGTGATGCCTTTTGGGCTCTCTAATGCTCCTTCAGTGTTTCAGTCCTTTATGCATGATATTTTCCGGAAGTATCTGGATAAATTTATGATCGTTTATCTGGATGATATTCTGGTTTTTTCTGATGACTGGGACTCGCATGTAGAGCAGGTCAGGATGGTGTTTCAGGTTTTGCGTGAGAATGCTTTATTTGTTAAGGGCTCAAAGTGTCTCTTTGGAGTACAGAAGGTTCCCTTTTTGGGGTTTATTTTTTCCCCTTCTGCGGTGGAGATGGACCCAGTCAAGGTCCGTGCTATTCATGATTGGACTCAACCCACGTCAGTTAAGAGTCTTCAGAAGTTCTTGGGTTTTGCTAACTTCTACCGTCGTTTTATTGCTAATTTTTCTAGCATTGCTAAACCTTTGACGGATATGACCAAGAAAGGTTCTGATGTTGCTAACTGGGCTCCTGCAGCCGTGGAGGCTTTCCAGGAGTTGAAGCGCCGGTTTACTTCGGCGCCTGTTTTGTGCCAGCCTGATGTCTCACTTCCCTTTCAGGTTGAAGTGGATGCTTCTGAGATTGGGGCAGGGGCCGTTTTGTCGCAGAGAGGCCCTGGTTGCTCTGTGATGAGACCTTGTGCCTTTTTCTCGAGGAAGTTTTCGCCTGCTGAGCGAAATTATGATGTTGGCAATCGGGAGTTGTTGGCCATGAAGTGGGCATTTGAGGAGTGGCGTCATTGGCTCGAGGGTGCTAAGCATCGTGTGGTGGTCTTGACTGATCACAAAAATTTGATGTATCTCGAGTCTGCTAAACGCCTGAATCCTAGACAGGCCCGCTGGTCATTGTTTTTTCCCGTTTTGACTTTGTGGTCTCGTATTTACCAGGTTCAAAGAATGTGAAGGCTGATGCTCTTTCAAGGAGCTTTGTGCCTGACTCTCCTGGAGTCGTAGAACCAGTTGGTATTCTTAAAGAGGGAGTTATCTTGTCAGCCATTTCTCCGGATTTGCGACGTGTGTTGCAGAGATTTCAGGCTGGTAGACCTGACTCTTGTCCACCTGACAGACTGTTTGTTCCTGATAAGTGGACCAGCAGAGTCATTTCCGAGGTTCATTCCTCGGTGTTGGCAGGGTATTTTTGGCACCAGAGATCTGGTGGCTAGGTCCTTTTGGTGGCCTTCCTTGTCACGGGATGTGCGGTCGTTTGTGCAGTCCTGTGGGACTTGTGCTCGAGCTAAGCCTTGCTGTTCGCGTGCCAGCGGGTTGCTCTTGCCCTTGCCTGTCCCGAAGAGGCCTTGGACACACATTTCCATGGATTTCATTTCAGATCTCCCGGTGTCTCAGGGCATGTCTGTCATCTGGGTGGTATGTGATCGCTTTTCTAAGATGGTCCATTTGGTACCTTTGCCTAAGCTGCCTTCCTCTTCCGATCTGGTTCCTGTGTTCTTTCAGAATGTGGTTCGTTTACACGGCATTCCTGAGAATATTGTGTCTGACAGAGGATCCCAGTTTGTTTCCAGGTTCTGGCGATCCTTTTGTGCTAGGATGGGCATTGAGTTGTCATTTTCGTCTGCCTTTCATCCTCAGACTAATGGACAAACGGAGCAAACTAATCAGACTCTGGAGGCTTATTTGAGGTGTTTTGTTTCTGCGGATCAGGATGATTGGGTGACCTTCTTGCCGTTGGCTGAGTTTGCCCTTAATAATCGGGCTAGTTCCGCTACATTGGTTTCGCCATTTTTCTGCAACTCTGGTTTCCATCCTTGTTTTTCCTCGGGACATGTGGAGCCTTCTGACTGTCCTGGGGTAGATTCTGTGGTGGATAGGTTGCAGCAGATCTGGAATCATGTGGTGGACAACTTAAAGTTGTCACAAGAGAAGGCTCAGCGTTTTGCCAACCGCCGCCGCGGTGTGGGTCCCCGACTTCGTGTTGGGGATTTGGTATGGCTGTCTTCTCGATTTGTTCCTATGAAGGTCTCCTCTCCTAAATTTAAGCCTCGCTTCATCGGTCCTTACAAGATATTGGAAATCCTTAATCCTGTGTCCTTTCGCTTGGATCTTCCTGTGTCGTTTGCCATTCACAACGTGTTCCATAGGTCTTTGTTGCGGCGGTACGTTGTACCTGTGGTTCCTTCTGTTTAGCCTCCTGCTCCGGTGTTGGTTGAGGGCGAGTTGGAGTACGTGGTGGAGAAGATCTTGGATTCTCGTCTCTCCAGGCGGAGGCTTCAGTATCTGGTCAAGTGGAAGGGCTATGGTCAGGAGGATAATTCCTGGGTGGTTGCCTCTGATGTGTGCATGCGGCCAATTTAGTTCATACCTTTCACGCTGCTCATCCTGATCGCCCTGGTGGTCTTGGTTAGGGTTCGGTGACCCCTCCTTAAGGGGGGGGTACTGTTGTGAATTAGACTTTTTGGCTCCCTCTTGTGGTCACTAGTGGTATGACTCTGGGATTGTCTTTTTTCTGTTTGGCACTCACCTGGGTCGTTAGTCCAGGGGTGTCGCTATATTAACTTCCTGGATCCTTAGTCCAGTGCCTGGCATCGTTGTAATCAGATCCTTCTGTTGCTCCTGTCTGCTTGTCCTGGCTCTTGCAAAATTAAACTAAGTCTTGCTTCTTTGTTTTTTGAGTTACTTGCTTTGCTACTATTTTTGTCCAGCTTGTACTAAATGTGATTTCTGACCTTGCTGGAAGCTCTAGGGGGCTGGTGTTCTCCCCCCGGCCGTTAGACGGTTCGGGGGTTCTTGAATATCCAGCGTGGATATTTTAATAGGGTTTTTTGCTGACCATATAAGTCATCTTACTTATTCTGCTATTAGCTAGTGGGCCTCTCTTTGCTAAATACCTAGCTCATTCTTATGTTTGTCTTTTCCTCTTACCTCACCGTTATTATTTGTTGGGGGCTTGTATCCAACTTTTGGGGTCTTTTCTCTGGAGGCAAGAAAGGTCTTTCTTTTCCCTTCTAGGGTTAGTTAGTTCTCCGGCTGGCGCGAGACGTCTAGAACCAACGTAGGCACGTTCCCCGGCTACTTCTATTTGTGGTGCTAGGATTAGATATATGGTCAGCCCAGTTACCACTGCCCTATGAGCTGGTTTTTTGTGTTTGCAGACTTGGTATTGATTCCTGAGACCCTCTGCCATTGGGGTCATAACACATCATATGAAGCCTCGTGGTGGGTATGGCAAAGTTGGGTGTCTGTCTGGGGCCAGTTGGTGTCTGACGAAGATAGGATGTTGGCGGTTTTATTCTTAATTGGCAAGGCGGCCGAGGTAGGTTGGTCGATTTCCAAGTTAAATAAATTCGTTGCGGGACTGGCTTTTGCTTTTAAGTTGCAGAGGTTGGTGGATGCGACAAAACATTTTTTGGTCAGACAGGCACTTAGGGGCTTTAGGAGAGGTAATCAGACGATTGACCACTGCCGACCCATTTCGTTTAGCCTTTTGGAACAGTTGGGCAGAGTATTAGAGACTATTTGTGGTTCTAATTTTGAGTTGGCGTTGTTTCGACTCGCTTTTTCTTTAGCATTTTTTGGGGCAATGCGTGTGGGGGAGTTGGTGTCAAGCTCCAGGGTCCGGGCGGGGGGTTTGTTGGCTGAAGATATGGAAATTTGGACGGGGGGTATCGTTTTTTGGATTCGACATTCGAAGACTGATCAATGTGGGAGAGGAAAGCGTGTGGTGCTGGGGAAGGTGAACGGGTCTTTGATGTGCCCTAGGCGATGTCTGGAAGCATATTGGCAGTTGTGGTCAGGCCGAGCTGGCCCTTTGTTGTGTCATGCGGAGGGGTCATTTCTGTCACGATTTCAGTTCATTGCGGTGTTAAAACGGGGTTTATGGGAGTTGGGTTTTTCTCCGGATTTGTTCGGGTCGCATTCCTTTCGAATCGGTGCGGCATCGGAAGCTGATAGTTTGGGTTTGGGCGCGGTGGACATACGTAGAATTGGCAGGTGGACTTCGAATCGCTACTTAAGTTACGTTCGTCATTAAGTGTCAGGGTGTGTTATGATTTTGTATTTGATCACAGTGTATGGTGTATCTTGTTGCAGACGGGTCTCCCTGCTTAGCCTGGATCTTCGGACATTCGTTCGTTCATTGGGGGGCGCGACGGGCCGAGGTCAGGCCAGACGGTAGGCAACTGGGTTTTAGTAGACGGCAAGTTATCATTCGTTGGTTGGGATATAGGGGGATGGTGTGGGGTAGGGCCCTTTCTGAATTTTCAAAGGCTGTTCGTTTGGATAGACAGCCTGACATTTTGATTGTGCATTTGGGGGGGAACGACTTAGGTGTACGGCCTGTTAGGGAATTGATCAGGGACATACGGTTTGATTTGTTGAGGTTGCAGGTATCGTTTCCTGGTGTGTTGATCGTGTGGTCAGATATTGTGCCTAGAAAACGGTGGAGTGTGGCTAGATCTTTGAAGGGTATTAACAGGGCCAGGGTCAAGTTGAATAGGGCGGTGTCGGGTTTTGTTTCCAGAAACGGGGGTATTAGCGTTAGGCATTTTGAGTTGGAGTCGGGACTTGGTAACTATTGGTTGGAAGACGGAGTTCACTTAAACGCGATTGGAATTGATTTGTGGTCTTTGGCATTGCAAGAAGGGGTTGAAAGGGCGTTGGTGGCGTTGGGGCACTCACGAGCCTGAGGTGGTCAGGGCTGTTTGTGTGTGGTGGGGGTTCTTGGAGTTGACGCTGATTGGTTGGGGGAAGGAATTGGAGCATGATTACATGCAATTTAAATGTGGTGGGGTTTGATCTGGCATTTTGGTATGGGCTCTGGACGGGGTTTTACCCTGGGAGTTGGTGGTGGTTTTTCTCTTCCCGGAACGGGATGTACGGTGCCCTCGAGCTGGGATTTACGGCTGAGGGTAATATGGTGGTTGATTCTTCTTTTGTGGGGTTTTGCCAGATCTTTTAGCTCCAAGAACCCTCCCCTCGAATTTATATTGTTGTATTAATGTTTATGTTAATTTTGTTAATAAAAGTAAAAAAATATCCAAAAGAATATAATTGGTCATGTTTTTATTTAAGGAAGGGGTGGGGACGGTGGGTCAGGTTTGGTGGTTTAATTTCATGCATGGAGAGAAAGGACCGTACTCAGCATACGCGGTCAAGATGGGGGCAGGAGCAAAGCGCAGATGGGCGGAGGCCCCCCCATGACTGCGTTGAGCCGGGCGGTCTTTTTTAAATAATGCAATGGTGGTGATAGGAGATTAGCAAGGGGGGGGAGGAGCTTAAGAAGGGGGAGTTGGTAGGGAAAGTGCGGGAAACCGCCATTTCCTACCTTAATACAGGCCGAGGAAGACCCACCCACCCTCCCCTTTTTTGTTGTTCCTGGGGGGCTTTTCATGGGGGATATTGTCATATTTATTTCATTTATTGTTATCGTTATGCAAATGGTTATACGTATATATATTAAAAAAAAAAAAATAAGAGGTGTGGTTGTACACCTTTTATGTGTTTGAAGGAAGAATGTTGGTTTCTTTTCTCTATGTTATTCGCTTATTGTCACAGTGGCAGTGTGGTGGGGGGGTGGGGGTTCTTGGAGTTGACGCTGATTGGTTGGGGGAAGGAATTGGAGCATAATTACATGCAATTTAAATGTGGTGGGGTTTGATCTGGCATTTTGTTATGGGCTCTGGACAGGGTTTTACCCTGGGAGCTGGTGGTGGTTTTTCTCTTCCCGGAACGGGATGTAAGGTGCCCTCGAGCTGGGATTTACGGCTGAGGGTAATATGGTGGTTGATTCTTCTTTTGTGGGGTTTTGCCAGATCTTTTAGCTCCAAGAACCCTCCCCTCGAATTTATATTGTTGTATTGATGTTTATGTTAATTTTGTTAATAAAAGTTGGCCGCTGTGGCCAAAATATCCAAAAGAATATAATTGGTCATGTTTTTATTTAAGGAAGGGGTGGGGACGGTGGGTCAGGTTTGGTGGTTTAATTTCATGCACGGAGAGAAAGGACCGTACTCGGCATACGCGGTCATGTGCCTTGAGTTCTGTATACTTGATCTGTTGCCTGACCTTGGACTTCATTCTGACTATCTGCCTGTTTAACCCCTTCAGCTCTGATTCATTATCATCCCGGTGCTCTGACCTCGGAACATTACTTGATTACGCTTTTGTCTCTTCCTTCTGTTTATGAGGTACCCTCCTGGCTTCTGACCTTGGACTCCTTAACCCCTCTGACTCATGGCTTGGCCGTGAGAGCTAGCTTCATACACAGTAGCCGAGGTGCAAGTCAGAGTATTTCTGTAGAGCAATGGCTTTATAAAGAATGTTTTGTGCCATTACTTGTCCTTGTGCCTGGAGCTGTATGAAATGCTGATCATAAATCACTGATCATGATAGCATCATAAGACTGTAAACTACTAGGGTCTGCTATACTTCAATTGCCCCTGACCTCAAAGTATAGAGATTATTACAGTGAACATTTCTTCTGTACATTGTACTGTATTCTTTCTCCTTGGATGGGTCCACATGTACAACCCCAATTCCCCAAAAATTGGGATGCTATGTGAAGTAAAGCAAAACCAAAAAACAAGGGCCGGCACACCTGTTACTAAAAGTGT
Organism: Ranitomeya variabilis; assembly: GCF_051348905.1. Classification (NCBI taxonomy): domain Eukaryota; kingdom Metazoa; phylum Chordata; class Amphibia; order Anura; family Dendrobatidae; genus Ranitomeya; species Ranitomeya variabilis. The sequence goes on along the minus strand of NC_135233.1, from coordinate 486,164,955 downwards.
AATACAGGCAGCCCCCCCTACAATCTAGATATGCTCTGTAGCTCTGATGGTAGCCCCGATATATATGCAAGTTGGAATGTAACAGCATTTTCCATAGTCGGGAGAGCCGCATCTCTTAGCCTCTTCACTGTTGGCCAGGATTTACAGCTGTTTCTAGGCTTCAGAGGTTACTACGTGTCAAAAGGTCGTGCCACATCTCCGGCCTCTTCACTGTTGGTCAGGACTTACAGCTGCATCCAGGCTTCAGAGGTTAGTACGTCATAAGGTCGTGCCACATCTCCGACCTCTTCACTGTTGGCCAGGACTTACAGCTGCATCCAGGCCTTAGAGGTTGCTACGTGTCATAATGGCATTCCACATCTCTGGCCTTTTCTGTATAGGCCAAACTCCAGGCCAGAGCTCACGGCACGTCATGAGGTTGCATTGCTCGGGTATGGGTGAGGCTGGAGTCCCGGCCTATAGTCAGGAGGCCTGAGATGCGGTGCACCCAATGATCATGGTTGCCAACTTAACTTTTTATTTTTTCTCTACAATTTACCAAAAAATCACTGACTGACAATATATTTTAGGAACATGTTGGAAAACCATAATAAATCATTATGATTATAAGTGATCCCTGTCTACAGCCCATAATTCTGAATATGACGACATTAGCTGCATTCACTGTAACCTGTGAAATGATAATTAGAGGTATAATATTATGCAGAAGATTCTCCAACTTCAAAAAGATCACAGACGCCTTTAAATTTTTTTTTTTTTTTTAAGAACAGGGCAAAAAATGTGCCGTATTTTTATGGAGTGTCCTGGAATTTCTGAGAATTTGGCTGCTCCGTCAACGATGAAAAGAAGAAGACAGGATGGCAAGTGAGTATTAGTAAAAAAAAATAAATAAATAATACTCACCTCTTTGGACCTTTTCTTTCCTAAGTCACTCGCGACATCTTCTCGTGAAGTTTATCTGCTGTTTCACTATGGTTTTTCTACTGGGTTGATTACTTGAAAACCAAGGATACTGTTCACAGTATCCATTCTCTGTCTTGGGCCTCATTCTCACGTCCTGTTTTCACGTACGAGTGCTATGTGTGTTTTTCACAGATAGAACTCGTACCTGTGATAGTCTATGGGGCCGTTCACATGTCCAATTTTTTCACATGTCCAATTTTTTCACATGTCCAATTTTTTCCTCTGACCGAGTGATCAGTGGAAAATATCGGAGACATGACCGATCTTGATCCTAGGGTTGAATGAAAATCAGCAATGGAAGTCAATGGGTCCGTAAAAAAAATCAAGCTGCATTCTATGACATCTGATTGTGGTCCGAATTTCACGGACTGTCACAATGGAGAAGTTGGAGACATTTTGTTTTAAATTTCTCCACGAATGAGAAAAATCAGATGGCACTTGGAGCACACTGTGATCAAACTCAGAATAATTGATCAGATTTTTTTGTACAAGAAAAAATGGTACGTCTGAATGGGGCCTTAGGTGGTGCGCTTGCTCCCATTTCTGCCCAATTTTGTAGCATTTTTTTTTTGCAATACTACTCAATGGTAGACATGGCCTTGGCCCAATTATTTTTGAGATACGTTGCTGTCAATAATTTCTAAATAAGATCATTTTTATAAATGTTCACTTTTATATTTTCTCACTGAGAAGGTGTATGAAAAAAGTTAGATGCTGCAAAAGCAATTTGACTTGTCATTCGTAGCTGAAGGAGTCACTCTACGGAGTAAACTATATGGGCCCTATATGTCTTCCATAATTACCACCATTTCCGTGATATTTCCTGTCTCTGTTCTATATTTATTCATTCAGGGTCAAGACTACACAACAACTGCATTGGAGACCTTCCTCTTTCTGTCGGAGCACCTTCCTGCTTTCTTCCCTCTCGCTACACAATGTCTAGGAAGGGAAATCCGGGATGAGGATTTCTCTACAAATTGAAAAAATTCCAAAGTATAAATTACTTTTAGCTTACACTAACTTATCTATTAAAGAAGTTGTCCACTACTTGGACAACTTCTTGTCATACCCCTCGCTTGGCCTCCATAAAATAATAAAGCTTATACTCCCCTCCCGTGCTGGCGCCGTTCCCACGGTGTTGGCACGCTGTCTCCTGGGCCTCCCGTGCTGTTGTTGGGACACGAGCCGCCGCCGCCCAATCAGCGCTGGCCTCACTGTCCCCGCCTCCTGTTGAATTTAGCAGGAAGAGGAAGTCCAAGATCAGCTGCAGTGTGGACTTCCTGTTGGGCGCCGAAGTCATGTGTCACACAGCCTCACGAGAGCCCCCGGGACCACGAGTGTCGACATAGCGGGAACAGAGCTGGCACCGAAGGTGAGTATAGGCTTTACTATTTTATGGGGGCCAAACATTTTTGATCAATAAGGGGTTGTCCTAGTAGTGCACAACTCCTTTAAGGCATTTTGCTAGCATCTTTCAGGCTAAAGCTGGCCATACACGGGAGACATCTATTGGCTGTTTTGATTGATTGCTGTTGATTAGTTTTGATCATTAAGGGTCTATGTTTAATTTGTAGCAAAGTGGTTTTTGTCCACCAGGGACTAAATGCCTCTGGTTATGTGTAAGTGAGCCAATACCAAGCAAATGGTTTTATATCCGTGCTAAATTTCAATATTTCCAATTATAGCCCATATTTTTGTGAAGTATACTGGAAGAAAAGTAAAACATTTGGTTTATAGCTTGCTCAGGAAACATGGGACTGTTTCATTAACAAAACTTTGCTCCAGGAGTCTCGTAGAGTTAATGTAGGCCTATAAAAAGACCAGAATAGGCTTGCTGTATCAGTAAGGTAGGTAAATGATAGATACTCCATATGGACAAAGTGCTTTTTGTGCTTTACCATCAGCATAAAACTGTGTCCCCGATGGAAGCTTCATGATATGAGTTTCAATTTCAGAGCAGCTGAAGGCAGCCTTACATCACCCAGCACAATGCTAAGCGTCGGATGGAGTGGTGTAAAATCACCACTTGGCTCTGGAGAGATGGAAATGAGTTCTGTAGAGTGACGGATCACACTTCTATGTCTGGCATCTGATGGACAAGTCTGGCTTTGGCAAATGCAAGTAGAACGATACCTGCCTGACTGCATTGTACTAGGTGTACTGTTTGATGGAGTGAGGATACTGGCTATGGCCTTGCTTTTCAGGGTTTGGCCTAGAACCTTTATTTTGAATAAAGGGAAATCTTGTTGAGGCATACCAAGAGTATTTGGACAATTATGACAACATTTTGGAGAAAGACCTTTTTCGTTTCCGTTACTGTGCCCAGTGCACAAAGCGAAGTCCATAGAGACATGGTTGGGGGGGTGTGGTGTGCAAGAATTTTGTTAGCTGGCACAGAGCCCAGACCTCAACCTCATCGGATGAACTTGAATGGAGATTGTGAGCTTGGCCTGCTCGTTCAATATCAGTGCCTGATCTCACAAATGTTCTTCTGGATGAATGAGCAGACATTTCCATAGATGCCTCCAAAAATTTGCAAAAAGCCTTCCCAGAAGAATTGGAAGCTGTTTTAGGTGCAAGTAGACCAGCTCCATATTAATATCATTCAAGCTCCTGTAGGTGAAATGCATCTTAATATTTGTGTCCATAGGAAATATAGATAGATAGAAAAATAGATAGATAAGATATATAGAAAAAAAGATAGACAATAGATAGATAGAGATAGACAGATAGATAGATAGAAAAATAGATAGATGATAGATAGATAGATAAATAGGTAATAGATAGATAGTAGATAGAATAATAATAATAATAGATAGATAGATAGATAGATAGATAGATAGATAGATAGATAGATAGATAGATAGATAGTGGGGAAAAAAAGTATTTAGTCGTCCACCAATTGTGCAGGTTTTCCCACTTAAAAAGATGAGCGAGGCCTGTAATTGACATCATAGGTAGATCACAACTATGAAAGTCAAAATGAGAAAACAAATCCAGAAAATCACTTTGTCTGATTTGACAAGATTTATTTTGAAAATTATGGTGGAAAATAAGTATTTGGTCACCTAAAAACATGCAAGACTTCTGGCTCTCACAGACCTGTAACTTCTTCTTTAAGAGGCTCCTCTGTCCTCCACTCATTACCTGTAGTAATGGCACCTGTTTGAACTTGTCATCAGTAAAGACACCTGTCCACAACCTCAAACAGTCACACTCCAAACTCCACTATGGTGGAGACCAAAGAGCTGTCGAAGGACACCAGAAACAAAATTGTAGCCCTGCACCAAGCTGGGAAGACTGAATCTGCAATAGGCAAGCAGCTTGGTGTGATGAAATCAACTGTGGGAGCAATAATTAGAAAATGGAAGACATATAAGACCAAATGATCACAAGAATGGTGAGCAAAAATCCCAGAACCACAAGGGGGGACTTAGTGAATGACTTGCATAGAGCTGGGACCACCATAACAAAGACTACCATCAGTAGCACACTGCACCACCAGGGACTCAGATCCTGCAGTGCAAGACATGTCTCCCTGCTTAAGCCAGTACATGTCCGGGCCCACCTGAAGTTTGCTAGACAGCATTTGGATTATCCAGAAGAGTATTGGGAGAATTTCATATGGTCTGATGAAACCAAAGTAGAACTGTTTGGTAGAAACAAAACTCGTCGTGTTTGGAGGAGACAGAATGCTGAGTTGCATCCAAAGAACATCATACCTACTGTGAAGCATGGTGGTGGCAACATCATGCTCTGGGGCTGTTTCTCTGCAAAGGGACCAGGACAACTGATCCGTGTACATGAGAGAATGAATGTGGCCATGTATTGTGAGATTTTGAGTGCAAACCTTCTTCCATCAGCAAGGATACTGAAGATGAAATGTGGATGGGTCTTTCAGCTTGATAATGATCCTAAGCACATCACCAGGGCAACAAAGGAGTGACTTCGTCAGAAGCATATGAAGGTGCTGAAGTGGCCTGGCCAGTCTCCAGATCTGAACCCATAGAAAACCTTTGGAGGGAGTTGAAAGTCCATGTTGCCCAGTGACAGGCCCAAAACATCACTGCTCTAGAGATCTGCATGGAGGAATGGGCCAAAATACCACCAACAGTGTGTGCCAACCTTGTGAAGACTTACAGAAAACGTTTGACCTCTGTCATTGCCAACAAAGGATATATAAGAAAATATTGAGATGAACTTTTGTTAACGACCAAATACTTATTTTCCACCATAATTTGCAAAATAAATCTTGCCAAATCAGATAAGGTGATTTTCTGGATTTGTTTTCTCATTTTGACTCTTAGTTGTGGTCTACCTATGTCTATGATATCAATTTCAGGCCACTCTCATCTTTTAAAGTGGAAGAACTTGCACAATTGGTGGCTGACTAAATACTTCTTTTCCCCACTGTAGATGATAGATACTGTAGACAGATCTATTGATGTTTCTATATCTTGAGACTTCGGGATTCAGACTGGTCTTTCACTGCACTCAGCTTTTTCTCTTTCCCTTTCATTGTGATAGAGGCGTAACACTTTTTCAATGAAGTTTTGGAAACTTCCCCGCCTGCTGTCTCTGTTTAATGTCACAGACTCTCCAGAGAGCATTGAGGTCTCCTTTTCACAGCTCCCTATCAATTAGTTGGGATTTGGATCTACATGAAGAATGCCTCTAAATTACAAAGAAGAATTAAAAAGAAGAAAAAATAAATGTGTTTCTATTGAGGAAAACGGCTTCTCCCCCACATCCTCCTTGCAATCGCCCTCCCTGACATAGAGGAGGGGGCGCAGGAGGAGTGGCACTAAGTGCAGCATGGGGAGGAGGCCTGGGCTCTGTCTGCTCCCTCCTTCTTCTCCAGTCCCTCATTTGTGATCCTCTTTGCAGCCCAGATAACGGACCCTGAAGCAGTCGCCATGGGGGTAGAAGGATGCACCAAATGTATTAAATACATGCTCTTTGTCTTCAACTTCATCTTCTGGGTGAGTGTCTGTTGTGCAGGCTGCGGATGTGTAGAGGATGTGCTGCATTTATCTACAGCCTCCTACATGTTTGGATGTGAGCATCTCACAGGGGTGGGCTCCTGGCTTGTTGTGTAGAGCCCCCTAATGTGCCTCTGCAGCTACAATGTATACATATTCTGCCAATGTATGAAAATGTTGCATTCGCTAAAGGAGATTGATCAAGGCAGGTGCAGATTGGAAAAAATTCTATACATGTTGGCGGATAGGAGGCAGCTGGTTAGAAAACAACAGCTCTATATATGGACCCCCCAAGCCCACGTGGTGCAGTGGGGGATCTGTGCTAGGTGGGCTTGTGGGGAGGGAGGGGGAAGCGTCCCACCATGGCACCCCTCCCTGTCACTAGTCAAACAAAGCAGCTAACAAGTGGTGGGAAAGTCCCCAAAGATTTTACATTGTAGCGACATAAATCAAACAAAAACAGGAAACAAATCTATAAATAAACAAACAAAGTTACTTATTTCTCATAACAATCAGAATCAGCCGATTGATCTGAATTTTACTCAAAATTGAAAATTTACCCCGTAGTCTAACATCGCATAGAAGTCAAAATGAACCCCAAAAAATGATTGGCAGGTAAAATCTAAATAATTGGCAATTCATAGTAACATTGTAGTGATAGTAACTAGTGCTCGGTGCTGAATATTGGTGGACTGGGAGTTTAGCGCCACTTCTCGCAAATGTCTCCTAACTGGAGAGTATGGGCCTTTGTCATTGTACAGATAATGAGGCTCGTGCCAACTTCTGATCATGGTGGTAACACTAAGGATCCATTGTACCATGATGTCCAGATGGTACGCCTGCAGTGACATCACTCTGGAATGTATGGTGCGATGGAGGGTTGGATACACAATAGAATTTACACCTGTTTTTCATCTACAAGTTGCAGGCTAAAATCTAAACAATTTACTTCCATATATTTGTTTTCTCATGATTCCTTTATTTTCTTTCTTAATGATCAGGGGCTCCACAATTGTATGATATTCTGTTTATTTCATAATTGTATAAGAAAGCTTATTAACCTAAAATAATCTTACTAACGAGGCGCCCCCCACTGTTAGATTGTCATAGCTGCATGTAAACAATGTCACCAAGTGCGTCAGCAGGCAACTTCTCTGCCAGACGTGACTTATTGTGGACCTTACATTACCCACAGCCAAATAGATTCATTCTTTCTTTGGGCTTTTGACGGTGGGTGATGGATATTCATTTTTCCATAGATCTTTATTTGTATTCCAAGTAAAGTATTTTTTTTACATTTTTGTTTTTCAACGGACTCTGAAGTCATGGTGGCTTGATGAATAAGTAATCTGTAGGAAGATCGATCTTAGAAGATCTTAGCCTAGATAGGTCCACCAGGGTCTTCTCCGCCGTTTCTTTGCTTGTATCAAGCCATTGGGTTGCTCGTCTTCCTCTTCTCCTTGTTTCTTCTATTCTTCTGACCATTATGTCTTCTCCAGTGATCGCTCTCTTCGTATGATGTGTCCAGAGTAGACAGGTCGTAGCTTGGTGTTCCTCGCTTCGAGTGACATGTCTGGCTTGATAAGTTCCAAAATTAAAATTGAGGAAAGCATTATATGGGTACAATACAATCATCAGGAGCAGAGTCATTGTACAGTATATATGAAATAATGACACAAAAACGTTTTGGAAATAGATCACAGCGTGCTCTTCTAGTGTATAAACTACATTGGTGACACCAATGTCTTCTCATTTCTTTTTTGTGTCCTTCCCATACAGTAATAACTTGCAACCATCTTTCTGGAAAGTTGAGTAATAGGAGATTAGAAATATTCAAACAGATAGTCAGCCAAATGCGGAGTTCCTCCATCATTTTCATAAGTGAATACATTTCCCCATTCTTCTACATTTCTCTCATTCATCTCTTCTAATAATATCTAGCCCCCATAAGATGTCAGATGTTCTCCACCATTCAGCTATAGAAGTGGTAGCTGCACATAAGATGGCTCGATATGGTTTACGGTCCCTAGCTGCAATGCCATTTCTGGTGTTAGAGAATAATGTAATGGTACATGCGTGTGATCCCTATGCAGGTCTGAGGTCACGTGTCCACATGCATGAGATTTTCAGACTAGACTTTCTTCTGCTTCTCAATGTTCCGGTGGGGGAAAGTCTAGTCTGCATATGACCGCAAGTATTCCAATCACACTGTATGCATTCAGTCATGTGCCCGTCCACGCAAACAGGGAATACAGGGGAATATTGTGACGGTGAGCACATTGCACATTGTCATAATTCAGCAGTCGCATAGAGTGATTGCAGACTTTTCTGTTCAGACTGGAGAACCCCTTTAAGGAGTGATATTGAACAATGAATGGTGATAGGAGTGAGCCTTATGAAAAGGTAGGAATTAGTGCGCCTGCCTCTTCACCTGCTAACTCACAATGATTCCTAAACCGAGTAAAGTCTTAGGAATTATCTTTTCGTAGCTTGAAGGGAATTTGTCACCATCTGACAAAGAATAAAGACCCCGATTCCATCGATGTATCACTTACTAGGCTGCTTCCTGCAGTGTTGATAAAATCCCTGTTTTCTCTGCTGCAGATCTAGCAGTGCTCTGAATGCTGAGCTCTGTATAACCCCGCCCACACCACTGATTGGCAGTTTCCTGTGCACACTGTGCATAGGCAGAAAGCTGCCAATCAGTGGTGGGGGTGGGGTTATAAAGAGCTCATGAACATGGAGGACTACTTGGCAGCAGGTTGACTAGACCTCTAATGATAATCTCTTACTGATAAAACACTGATTTTATCAAAACTACAGGAAGCAGCTCAGTAAGTGACACATCGCTGGAATCAGGGTCTCTGTCTCTACATTATCCTGAGCTCAGATTAGGTGGTGACAAATTGTCTTAAAGAATTCTAACAATTGTGGCCTGGAGCATTTCTTTAGGGTATAAACCTGTGGTTACAGTATAGCCAAATTAAAGAAATTACAAAGAAATGGAGAGATAGTCTAGTACTCATTAATGAGCTCTTCAAGCCCCGGAGACTTATTTGTTTTATGAGTTTGTATCACATTTTGTACTTACTTCTTAGGATTTGGTGTATATAATAAAGGGCATTGAATAAAAAAAAGGTGTATTTTATAAAAAAGGAATGAATTGTTGAGGAGCTGTGGAGTATTAAAAGCACTGGTATATTATAGACAAAGGAATGATAATCTCTAAAAATGCATGAAATGTGTTGTGGGTTTAAGACCTTGTAGGAAGCGCCTAGAGAAGTTCTGATGCAATTTTGAATTAAACCTCAGCGCTTTTACCCTTTACGTCATTAGAGAACTGACTTTGTTATTTTGACTATACGACATCATAAGCAATATAGGTAAATTGTTTTCAGATTAAGGCCGGCGTCACACTGGCGAGTTTTACGGACGTAAGAGCGCAGAAACTATGTCCGTAAAACTCGCATTACATACGGCACAATTATTCTCAATGGGGCTGCTCCTATTAGCCGTATATTACGGTTCAGTATTATACGGCTTTCTACGGCCGTACAAAATCGCAGCATGCTGCGTTTGTCAGCGTATTGCGCAAAAAAATCGCTAATGAAAGTCTATGGGGGCGAGAAAAATACGGATTCCACACGGACCAGCAGTGTGACTTGCGAGAAATACGCAGCGGTGTTAGTGAAAAGTCGGTAATTCAATTGCCGGCTTTTCATTTCTCCTGCACAAACCCGACATGATATGAGAC